>NC_140937.1:98655991-99338491 GCF_014529385.1 Adiantum capillus-veneris | reverse complement strand
TGGAGAGAGAGAGAGAGAGAGACACTTTTTGCTGATTATCTAGAGTTTGTTTATTGTTGAGGAAAATAAATATTTCAATTTAACCAAGATGAATCCGGGAGGTGGTGGCGGTATTGTTTTTCTTCTGAAGCATGTATAAGCAAACGTCAACATTTTGAGAAGAGAGTGGATATGAACGCCACCTTGAAAGAAAGCATCAATCTGAAAATGTAGTCGTACCACCGCTTCCAATAGGTCGGCCAAAGGGAAACGCAAAAATTCACAAACCCACTTCTTCCAGGTCACGCATTCAAAGCAAGTATCGATTTTTCAATGTTGAACAAAAGCTTAAGAATTCCAGAAAGGCATACAAGAAAAGCAAGAGAACAGGGAGAGCAGGGATGGGCGCTTTGTGTACATAAGAAGAAAGGAAAAATAGCAAAGGAGTCATGGATAGATGAATTTGTCAAAGATGAGCTAGCGTAATGGGACTCACGCATCCAAACACGAGAGAAGTTGGTCATAGAACGAGTTTTGGATGGCTATGATAAAGCTATAAGTTTCAATATTTTTTACATACTTCATTATTATATATGTGTTCTAAATTCTCATGAATTATAATGTTCAATAGAAGCGCATACAAACATCGGATTTACCTAAAGGAAGCAAGAAGAGTAATTCTACATCGAAAACAGAAACCACACCGGTATAGTGCTCACATACATTGTCTCTTAAACAATACCTATACTATTTTTAAATTAACTTCTTTGAGACTACTCACCATCAGGATGCAAGCACAAGTCAAATGGAGATTTTTCATGCTCCTCCGCAAAAGCTAAAGACCAAAAGAAAGCGTGACCCTGAGGCAATGGATGGATTCACACAGGAGATTCATCAGGTATTTTTGAATCTATATCAAATAAATAAATAAATAAATAGATCAACCACACAAATCGTTGCAAGCCAATATTTGATGATAAGAAATCGCAACAATCCAAAGATGAAACCCATGTCGCAATTGAGATTAGCCAGGGCGTGATTGATTATAAAAGCCCCATACCGCTAAGTCTAGAAGGGACTGTCAGATAAGCTTCATGTTTTTTAGTGATAGGCTAGTTTTGTAACTTTCAAGTTATATTTTTTTCTTATTCTATGATATTTTTACTATTGTAGTGGAGGAGTCGTTTTCCACTTAAAGTCTGTACGTTTTAACCTTGGGGTTGACATGATTGGATCGTTCCAACAGAGTGAGCTTGATGTTGAGGCATCGACAATGGCTATGAACCTATTCGCTATGTATGAATTTTAGTTTTTATTCTTTTCGAATAGTTAAAATGATATGCATTTGTTATCACACACACACACACACACACATATATATATATATATATATATATATATATATATATATATATGTATATATATATATGTATATATATTTCGTGTATATAGCTGGATGGATCATACATTACCCACACACATTCTCGAGCAAGTGTGGTTTGCAGATAGCTTATGGTTGTCTTTTCTGCGGGAGAAGAAGGTTGGAAAAAATGCAATGAAGAACTTCTTTGGTTCGCCAGATCTTGGAAGCCATAGTTTCACCTTCTTTCCACTTGTTGATAGGTAATAATAGTATTCACCATCTTTTTGTTGTATATGGTATGTTATTAAAAATTTATGACACCCTACCTATGTTCAGATCCCATTGGGCTCTTATTGTTTTGTACAACCCGCATCGTCTACGTCTAGATGGACTTCCTCGAAAAACTCATGCTTTTTAATGTTTGATTCCTTGTCCATTCTACGCTCAGCTCACAAATATTGGGATGTTCTACAAAGGTACACTTGTAGAGGTTATGTATGCTAAATAATTTTAGTCTCATTGCATAAGCTTTTTGTTTTCCTTGTTTTAGAGCCTGTGAACATTTCGGAAAATATTGTATGGATCAAGTTGTATAGTCAGAGCTATTAGATTCGATAAAGTTGATAGGATGTGAAACTATTGAGGTGAGTGATCTACAAAATCTCACTGTATCTTTTGGCATTCAAATGTAATTTGTTTTGTTTCTTGGTGTAGATTCCACAATAGCCAAATGCTCATGATTGTGGATGTTATGTGATGAAATATATGCGCATGCTTATTGAGGGTGGCTTGGTCGGTCATCTGCCACGTTCTTGGGTAATCCATTATGTTGTTTGTTTTGTTAAGGGTTATATGTAGTTGTTTATAGAAGCTTTTGACTATTTGTATTTATGGAAGCCTTCTAGAAAATGGTTTCAACATGAAGATGTGGAGATATTGAAAAAAGATCCTTAGAGAATGGTTGGCCCAAGCACTTGGAGAAGTGCCATTGCAAAAGGAATAGACAATTGATTTTTTCTATACATGTAGCTTTTAGACTCGTGTAGTGATGGTATGACTTGCTCTATGTATGCTCTTCAGACACGACTTGGCTAGCAACTCTTTGAAGTTAATTTTGATACAAAACCTTAGTATGGTTTATGATCATGGTTTTCCGTTATGGTTTATGATCATGGTTATGGTTTTTGGTGTGGTCTCGAGTTACAGTTTATGGTCATGGTATCTAGTTATGGTTTATGGTCATGGTTTCTTATGTAGTTTATGATAATGACTCCCAGTTATGTGTTGCTGATTATGGCTGTGATGAGTGACTTCGGTTATGGTTTACGTTTTCGGTATGGTTTTGAGTTACATATCCGGTTATGGTTTGCGTTTCTAGTTATGGTTACCAGTTATGGTTATGGTGAGTATTTTCGACTCCGCTTATGGATTGCGTTTTTTTTTTTGGTTATGCTTATGGTTTTTGATTATGGTTATGGTAAGTGATTCCGGTTATGATTTACGTTTCCGGTATGGTTTTGAGTTACATATCCGGTTATGGTTTGCATTTATGGTTATGGTTATGGTAAGTGTTTTCGACTCCTGTTATGGTTTGCATTTTCGGTTATGGTTATGGTTTTGACTCCGGTTATGGTTTACGTTTCCGGTACGGTTTTGAGTTACATATCCGTTTATGGTTTGCGTTTATGGTTATGGTTGCTGGTTATGGTTATGCTAAGTGTTTTCGACTCCGGTTATGGTTATGGTTTCTACTCCCGTTATGGTTTATGTTTTCGGTATGGTTTTGAGTTACGTATCCGGTTATGGTTTGCATTTATGGTTATAGTTGCCGGTTATGGTTGCCACTTATGCATTTTTTGTATGGTTCTCGAGTATGATTGTGTGATTTACGTTTTCAATTGCGTTTCCGATTTTGACTCCGGCTATGTTTTGCGTTTCCGGTTATGGTTATGGTTTCGACTCCAGTTTTGGTTTACGTTTCCGGTATGGTTTTTTGAGTTACGTATACGATTATGGTTTGCGTTTATGGTTATAGTTGCCAGTTATGGTTGCCACTTATGCGTTTTTTGTATGGTATTCGAGTATGACTATGTGACTACATTTTCAATTGCGTTTTCGATTTCGACTCCGATTATGGTTTGCGCTTTCGGTTTTGGTTATGGTTATGGTTTCGACTCCGGTTATGGTTTACGTTTCCGGTATGGTTTTGAATTATGTATCCGGTTATGGTTTGCGTTTATGGTTTTCGGTTATGGTTATGCAAAAATCCCATCTAAAAAAAACAACTCATTTGATGCCATATTTGAACGAAACTATATTCAAATAAACTTTAATATAGTAGGTCCTTGTTCGGTATACATTAGAATGACTCTTAATTGAGATGCCTGTACACAAGGCATATCCTCCCCACTAGAAAGTCGTAGGGTAAAGAATCTCTTCTCCTCATTTGAGGAACAATAGGTACAAGAGAAAAGCTATTTTCATCATCACATACTTGCACAACCCTCCCTAACAAGCAATCTGAAGTCTCTTTAGGAGCATGCTTTTTGGCAAGGGAAGTAACGCATGGCATGTATGACAGACAAAAGTGGTTTTGGAGTCAACCACCATAGTTTTGGAGAAGCAATGTAGACACCAAATCCGAGGAAACTTTTAAAAATAGACACGACTTTGTCCTCGTTGATGCTTTCATCTAAGAACTCCGGTTTGAGATGTCGGCTTCCTTGGTATGAAAGTAGACTCCATTTGCCCGTTTTGAGATGTCGGCTCACTTGAATTAGCCACTTTCTTCTGTGGCTTGCAACCATGGCCAAGTTGAGTTCGTGTTACGTTCGCTTGTATTTGACACACACTTCCTTGTGTAGGCATGTCCACAGTTTTGGGGCACATGCTTGAGACAATACATCTTTTGTCGTCGTGAGTTGGTTCCAAAGCGTATTCAATCCTTTTTTATCTCTTTCATGCAAGCTTTTTTGAATGAGATGCAGCATGTCTTTAAGACTTCCAATACAATCTGATAGATTCTCTGCAGACACCTTCTCTTTTCCATCTTCGTCATCCTTTTCATCAACATTTTCTGGTAAATTGTGATTCCAATGATTATCTACAGTAGGTAGAAGTTCCTTCAAATCTTCAAAACAATGAGATACTATCAATCGAACACCATAGATGTGTTTGCATTGGGAGTTCCAATCTGCACAATCACAGTAGTTGCTTTGCAAGCTTACATGATACCATGAGGTTGGGTCTGATGTACTTCTTATTTTGAATAGCAAAGACATGTCATTCAATACTTTTAGGCTTGTTTGATCATGCTTGTACTTTTGTAAAATTTCCTCTCTTGCTTGTAACCTTGAGGTGTGGCTCCTTGACGAGCCACGGATAGAAAAGTGACCTGAGTCAGCTGCATAGACACATTATTAATACATAAAACTATGGCACAACATATATCATAGAGTTAGTTTTGTACCTATCTCTTGCTTTTGCTTGAAGAAACAAGATAGTGTTCCACTCATTCGATTCCCTGTCTTAGAATCTCCCACAAGAGCGTGTATCAACTCAACTACTGATGAGCATCTAGAAGTGTGTATTTAATGTATTGCCACAATCTTTCAATCAAATTTGTTGTATCAACATTTCCATAGTTGAACAATCTTCCCCACTTAGGCCATATTGATCTCCACATGTAACTCTGTCCACACCAACCATTTGAAACATACCGCTGAACATTGGGAAATTGTGAGTACTTGCTTAGGAATACTTGATAGCGTCCTTCAAAGTCCTCTTCTGTAGCACTATGCATAAGATTGGACAAGTTTGTCTAGATGTCATTTCTTATCTCTTTGGGGACCTGCATATAGATAAATCTTAAAGAATTGATGAGAGGATGATAAGGTCATGACAACAATGCGTAAAATCTTCTTACTTATGGAAGAAGATTCTCCACCCATGCTTTCTTTACATGGAACCAACATAACAACACTCGACAGGAGATTTGTTGCCAAGTTCCATCTTCACCAATGGCCCAAGAATGAGGATCCTCATTTATTGCCGCTAAGCATGCTTCTAGTTCTTGTTGGGATTTATCAATTACAATTGCACTTGGACGGATGCTACCCATTTGAGAGAAATTACTTAACGTCCTTTCTAAAGAAATAACCTCATGGCGAGACCCCGGATCACATGTGCACATCATAAAACATATGGGTAGGCCGTTTCCAAGTTGATTTGGTAAGACAATAGCATATAATGGTAGACCATATATGTTCATTTTGAAAGTGCTATCAATGGCCCATGCATTATTATGTGAAAAACGTATCTCCATTTGCAACATCAGGTCATCTTGAATGATAAGTATAAATGGATTACCTTTATCATTACCAGCCTCTAGATTATAAGGTTGACAATATAAAACCTAGAATATTTCATGATGTTATTTTTCACAAAAGGACGGTGTGAGCGGGATGAAAACACACACAACGCCTCTATAACGACCCGACACACACTCTTGGGAAGATACACACACACACACACACACACACACTATGGGGCACCACTCGGCTTAGACAACACACTTGGCCGAGACAGGGAACACACCTCTGGAGTGAGAGGAGAGAGACTATCCACTTGCCCACTCCACACAAACACACACACACACACACACCCAAAAAACTCATCTCAAAAGAGGATAATTTCTGATGTTTAGATACAATTGAGCTTGGGCCAACACCAATGGGGCAAATAGCTCACACAATATGGGTAAAATAAGCCAGATACAATCACAAACTAGAGCAGAAACTTCGCTCATAGGAGAAACTTACACAAAAAAATTGCAGAAAAAGAGTGAGGAATTTGGCAAAATGGATAGCGCCATCGCGTCCGGAACGGCCCAAAACCACAGTCTACAATGTCAAAGTGTTCAAATCCGACCTCGGATGAGCAGTTTACGGCCAAAATAGGCTCCAAAAACTCCAAAAACACACCTGTGGCTGTTCCTCCTCTCTTATCCATGTTTTTTCTGGTCTTCTCTCTGTTTTTTCAGTTCCCACACTTAGCTTTATTAGTTGGGCACCCTTGGCCTTTTAGATGACCTCAAACGGACCCCGAACAGGCCAAAAACTGACCTCGCAGTGCATAGTTGTCACCTTTTTTGCATCATCCGCACACCTGGCACTCAGTTTTTCCAAATAATGCATCCCACAACGACGTGAAGTGGCCCTAAAAAGTGGTCCTCATGATGACCTTTCTGCATAAGCATCACAAGAAAACACCCACGTCGTGTCCATACTTCTCCGCGTGCAAGTATTGACCCCGTTCGACCTCTTGACGCCACTCGATGCCATCTGACGCACCTGCTTACCTCATGTCGTCAGCCCGCGGATAGCTTCCTCGAGAAGTTTTACGCACTACCAACTCCTCCTTATTGTAGAAAAAACACATTGGTACTGATAATAGTGAAAATCGCTGCACTATGTACACCCTGTCCTACCTGTACACACGTGGGCCCCACGTAACCACCTGGCTATGGAAATTGGGTAATCCTTTATTAGATGCACCATGCATGTGTATGTACATATGCGCAATCCCTTGCTCAAAAAACTCCTGACATAATTTGGCCATCCCCTAGCCTACTAGATCATTCATGATCAGCAGCAGCAAAAAGCGATATGAGACTCGCAGCGTCACAAGTCTCCTCATCCTTCACCAACACTCCTTGATCCACATACAGCTCATCTTGCTCGACCATCATCAACCTGGCATGATACAATTTAAGACGCAATCCAGTTACCCTTGACTTATGTAGAAACCCATCCAGGTTAGCCAACTTATATGTACCATTCGGGAAACACTCCACTACCTTGAAAGGGCCTTCCCACTTAATTTGAAACTTCTTTTGGAAGGTGTTGTCCAGCTTACTGTTGTAGCGCAAAACCAATTCATGCTTCTTGATACCCTTACTTTTGACCTTTTCATTTATCTTTGCCAAAGCCCTATCTTGCATCTGCCCATAATGTTCCAATGCACTCATCCTATCCAACTGAACCTCTTGTAGCTGTAAGAGCCTCTCTTCGAATGCATCACTAGGTGGCCCAAGAAACTTCTCTAACATCTTGACCGCAGGCAACTCTACTTCCACGGTCAATAGTGCTTCTTTTCCATACACCAAATGAAATGGAGTAAACCCTGTACCTGTCTTCACCGAAGTAGGGTAAGCCCATAATGCACTAGGCAATTCCAAATCCCAATTCTTTCCTTGGTGCTCTGTCACTTTCGAAAGAATCTGTACCAACTCACCATTGAATCTTTCATTTAAGCCAATACACTGTGGGTAATAAGGAGTGGTATGCTGGTGCCTAATCTTCATCTTTGCACATAAAAAATCTAACAGTTTAGCTCTAAAGCCAGGCCCCTTATCTGAAAGTAGCTCCAGTGGCACCCCAAACTTGCAACATATTTCATCATACACAAATTTTGCCACATCCTTTGCAGTGATCTGTTTTACTGCTATAGCCTCTGCCCATCTAGAGAGATAGTCCACTGCCGTCAAGATATAGCTTTTGCCCCTGCTTGTGATAGGTAACGGGCCTATTGCATCAATCCCCCACTTTTCAAACACATCAAACGCCATAATGGTTTTTCGTAGCTCTGGCTTCAACACTCTCTTCCCAAATGCTTGACACCTATTGCAAGACCTACACCAATGGTGAACATCCTTGTGCAAACTAGGCCATACATACCCCTCTTGCAAAATCTTATGCAAGGTGATCTTTAGAGCAAAATGGCCACCACATGCGCCTTCATGATTCTCTTCCAACACTCTGTAAAGCTCCTCCCGCCAAGGTACACGTCTCAATACGAGATCAACCCCTTTCATGTATAAGACATCACCAATCAATTTGTACCTGTATGCTCTACGCACAAAGCCATACTTCTTAGACTTCTGAATCTCCTTTGGAATGATTCCTGTTAGCAAAAATTCCTCTTCTTGAGCCAAACTTTCCCGGCCATGATAAAGAGGTAAAGTGGTCCTCAACACAAATAGCTCCCCAATCATGCCTTGGGCTGCTTCATGTGCTTCTCCATTTAGAGCACGTTCAATGTGTCTGATGCTCCATGCTTCAAAATTTTTTAAGAGTCCTTTAATTCTGAAGCACATTTCCTTCAATGAGGTGTTCTTGCTCTTCCACACACCCAACACTTGCTTCACAACTAACAAGGCATCACCTTTTATGCTCAACCTTCTAACCCCATGCTTCAAACAAATGTGTAATCCAGCTTCCAATGTAGCATATTTAGCCTCATTGTTACTATGCGCATCCAACTTGAACCCTCTCTTGTATACTAGCTTCCCCTCTGGATCATAAAGTGCTATACCCCTTGAAGCTGCATCATGGCTCTTTCTGTATGAACCATCAAAGAACAACACATGTGCATTGCTGATCTGTGGCACTTCTTCAACTACCTTTCTCACCACCTCTTCCTTAACAATAAGGGGATTCTCCTTGTAGGTCAGCAAATCAGCTAGGGTAGCCCTTGTATTGTCTTCCACTAGAAAAGAGAACTCAAATTCTTGAAGCTCAATTACCCATTTCTTGACCACATTTGACATGTTAGTGCCATTAATTAAATGTGGCAAAAAGGCATAACTCGTCAAGAAAACAAAAGGTCGTGGTAGCAAGTAATGACGAAATCGTCGACAAGCAAATATTACACTGGCCATCACTAGCTCTACTTCCGAGAATTTTCTCTCTGCTACCGGCTTCACACGGCTTGCACAATACACTGGCCTCATATAATGGCTTCCCTTCCCCTTTTGCAATAGCATGGCTCCAATGGCATCCTCCCCTACTGATGGATTTACATAAAACACTTTCTCCCAATCAGGAGCCTGCATGGCTGACAACCCCCCTAACACCTCTTTCACCTCTTGAAACACTTCTTCACAGTTTTCATCCCATTGCAATGGATCATGCTTTGCCACTTGTTGTAATGGATAAAGAATCTGAGAAGACAATGGAATAAACCTTGCCATGTACTTCACTTTGTGTATAAAGGTTGCCAATTGCTTCGTACTCGTAGGTGATGGAAGAAGAATAATAGACTTAACCTTGTCTGGATCAGCCTCAATGCCATTTTCTGACACCATATGGCCCAATAACTTCACCCTTGGCTGTGCTAGATGACATTTCTTTGGATTTAGTTGTCCTCCACATTCATCATATCGAGCCAATACCATCTGCAGCTTCTCATGGTGTTCAGCCCTACTGCTATAAACACAGAAGTCATCCATAAAAGCTTTAACACAACTACCAATGAATGGTTCCAACACCCAATTTGCTCTCTCTTGATAGAAGGAAGGTCCATTTGACAACCCAAATGGCAATACTGTGTAGCAATAGTAGCCCCATGGCGTAATAAAAGTGGTCTTTGTGCGGTCTTTAAGAGCAATCTTCAATTGAAAATAGGCTGAAAAACCATCACACACACTGTACCTCTCATAACCTGCCACTGAATCCAAGATCTGATCGATGAATGGAAGAGGATATGGGTTCTTCTTAGTGGCTGCGTTTAAGGGTTTAAAATCTACACAAATTCTCCACTTCCCATCCTTCTTTGGACTGACTACAACTGGACTCACCCATTCTGTGGTCTCCACACGGACTATGAACCCTGCCTTCAATAACTTGTCCACCTCTTCTTGCAAGGCTTCCATTTGCTCTTGACCCATCCTTCTTAGCCTTTGCCGCATTGGCTTAGTACCTTCTTTCAGCTCTATATGCATCTCTTCGCCCTTGAACCCTCTGATCTCTTCATATGAAGTAATGAACAAATCAGGAAAACTAGCCAGCATGTGCAAATATATATCCTTCTCCATAGCTGAGAGGTCTCCACTGATCATTTGTGTCATCAATTCCTGCTTCTTTGACAACTCAACCTTGGTTTGCATCAGCCCTTCAATCACTTCATAAGGCCCTTCACTTTCATCTTCAACCTCATTCGCAAATGCAACTAAACCAAACTCCTGGATTTCTTTGTCCATCAAAAGAAATGCAACATCAGCATCCTCATCACTGCTGGTAGTGCTATCACTGTCCTCATCTGTCACCGTGGAAGAGTCTTCATCACTAGACCCATCCTCATCTTCATAAAGCTCCTCTAATCGTTTCCTTGTGTCCATATTATAAAGCTTCTTGGTACCTGTCTTTCCATAGAGGCTAATCGTACCATGTCGCCAATCTTGAAAAACACCCACTGCACGTAACCATGGTCTGCCCAGTGTAATAGGATATGCTCCCAACCCTGCTGGCATCACATGAAAATCAACCACTGCCTTTGCATCATATGCCTCCACTTCTAAGCTCTTTACAATACCCAAGCATTTTACTTTTTGATGGTTTGCCAATCTGATTCGAAACCCTGACACCCCAGCCACTGTGAGACCCATCTTCTCAACGCATGAGTGTGTTATGACGCATATTTGGGCTCCGCCATCCACATAACCTTGTCCCAAATTTTTCCTTTTATGCCACACATCTACTATTGGACAAATGTCTGGTAGCTCATCCATTGCCAACACCTTTACTGAACCTCTCTCTAGCTCTTTCTCCATTGGGTTAACCATCCTCTTCCACTGTCGCTTTAGCTTAGGCACCATCTCTATAAGCTGCCTAAACGTAACATCTGCCTTCCTGCTCGTCAGATCCTCCTTCAAGTCATAGCTTAATTGCCCATCCCCTAGTGGAAAATCTGAAACATGAAACTTTCGAAGAGCTCTCCTTTTCCTCTTGGCCTTGACATCCTCGCCTTCCTGGCTCTTTCCTTTCTTCTTACTAGGACCTGGGGCACTTCTTCCTTCCTTATCCTCTGTGGTCCTCTTCCCAATAGGCATCACTAATGTATCCTCTAGCTTTGATGCCTTCTCCAACATGACTACACTTAGCACTTTTGTCTTTCCCTTTTCCTCTTGGGTTAATCCAATGGTTCCTTCATCTCCCTTAATTTCGATGCCATAATCATTTGACCTTGTTAACACCTGTTTTGGCAATGGATACATGTCTCCCCCCATCCTTGGTGGCTTATCACATTGTGGGATGATGTGACCCAACTCTCCACAATTATAACATGTGGGCGTCTGCCTCCAAAACCTACCATTGCTTTGTCCAACACCATTCCTAGGCCTTTCTTCACCTCCTGGCTGATTTGCAAACCTCCCTTGACCTCGATTATTTCCCACTTGACCTAGCATGTTTAGGCTGAGATTCTTCATCAAATCTACCACTTGCCTCATGTCTTGCCTTAGCCCATCATCTTGCACCGATGTAGTGACCACTGCTGGCATAACCTGAGTAGTAACAGGAACCACTGGTTCATGATGAACCGCTGGCATGCGACCTTGTAAAGAGTCTATAGGCTGAAAATCAGACCTCATGGGCAAAGAATCCAACCACCCCTAACTGGCTCATTTTCCTCAACTTCCACTCTTTGTTCCTTGCTACCTCTAGTGCATCTTCATATGTTCTAGGCTTCTTTAGCTCCACTCTCCAACGTATATTCTCCCAAAGACCAGCCAAGAACCTGTCCTTCTTCATCATGTCAGGCGGGGGTACCTGTGGTGCTAAGGCCTTGCACATCCGCTCCCATGCCAATGAGAACTTACGTATGTACACATCTACTGGATCACCTTCCTTTTGCACTAAAGCCTGTACTTCTTGCCACACTTTGTCAGGATCTTCTATCTTCACAAACTCCACTTCCAATCCATTCCTTAGATTGTCCCAACTCAATCTTACAGGTGGATCCGCTACACCCAACTCCTCTTCAAATGCTTTGGACCAAACTCGTGCATCACTCTTCAAACAAATTTGGAGAACACGTAACATCTGCGCGGGGTCATGAATCTGGTTGCTAATGCAGGCAACCTCCATCTTTTCCAAAAAATCTTCCACATCTTCATCACTTCTTCCATGAAACTTCGGATAAGAGAAAGCCATGGCTACCCAAGTTACAATGCTTTGAGAACCCCTTTGAACACACGTGCAAGAACCCAAAACTTTTGACTACCCAATCCCCAGAAACTTCGTGGAGCTCAACTTTAGATAAGGACAAGCACATGCACATCAAATGAGTTTTCATAGTTGATCATCGGAATTACAACAGGCAAAGGACATTCCAAGATCTCTCGTAATCTTCTTGGCCCGAACATAAAGACTATGCGCTGCTGGAAAAAAATATTCTTGGACACATGAACATTTATCTGGATTCTTTGAGTTAAATGAAATGGAGTGAATTGAGGGCCATTTTGATCATCCATTAAAGCCAACCATGAAGCTCCCAAGAAGGCACAACTGACTTATCCTCTGATTTTGCCAAAATTTCAGCAGTATAACAGCATAAATGGCTCAAAAGACCAAAAAACCAGCCATCATAACTTGGGAAAATTTTGGCAGAGTTTCCCCAGAAATAGAGCAGTAGGAACCCAAAATATAGACTGTATATGTATGCATAAACTGTCAACAATAGAACCCGAGCATCAAGTAGGACTCACTAGTACATAGCCTATGGTGAGGTCACAAAAAGGGTGCTCCAGCTACCTGTATCACCGAAAGGATCTCTACATTTGAGAATCCCCCAGCTCAATAAAAACCTCACGCTATCGACCCTCACACGAAGGCTAATGCAAATCGCGTATAGTCAAGTCTCAGAAATGACTATCTTCCAAACCAAGTCTCAGAAATGGCTGGGACTGCCAAATACAACCAAGTATGGCTCCACAAATGCGTACAATGGCAGTTTCCACAAGTAACGTACAATCCAGCAGACAATGCCCTCAAATAGGCGCCAAGTGATGCATACCCACAACAACTGCAAGTGACATCACTGCTAGTATATCATTGTACTCTAGCTACCTGTACCTGTGTGAATCACCTCTACCTGTACCTGTCCCTGTAACCTGTAACCTGTAACCTGTAGCCCCGAATCTCGAAGCTTGAAGCTCGAAGGAGAAGGTACTCGAAGAAGATCCTCAGTGGGGGCACCAAAAGAATAAGAGCGGGATGAAAACACACACAACGCCTCTATAAAGACCCGACACACACTCTTGGGAAGATACACACACACACACACACACACACTATGGGGCACCACTCGGCTTAGACAACACACCTGGCCGAGACAGGGAACACACCTCTGGAGTGAGAGGAGAGAGACTATCCACTTGCCCACTCCACACAGACACACACACACACACCCAAAAAACTCAGCTCAAAAGAGAATAATTTCTGATGTTTAGATACAATTGAGCTTGGGCCAACACCAATGGGGCAAATAGCTCACACAATATGGGTAAAATAAGCCAGATACAATCACAAACTAGAGCAGAAACTTCGCTCGTAGGAGAAACTTACACAGAAAAAAAACAGGAAAAGAGTGAGGAATTTGGAAAAATGGAAAGCGCCATCGCGTCCGGAACGTCTCAAAACCCTAGTCTACAATGTCAAAGTGCTCAAATCCGACCTCGGATGAGCAGTTTATGGCCAAAACAGGTTCCAAAAACCCCAAAAACACACCTGCGGCTGTTCCTCCTCTCTTCTCCACGTTTTTTCTGGTCTTCTCTCTGTTTTTTCAGTTCCCACACTTAGCTTTATTAGTTGGGCACCCTTGGCCTTTTAGATGACCTCAAACGGACCCCGAACAGGCCAAAAACTGACCTCGCAGTGCATAGTTGTCACCTTTTTTGCATCATCCGCACACCTGGCACTCAGTTTTTCCAAATAATGCATCCCGCAACCACGTGAAGTGGCCCCAAAAAGTAGTCCTCATGATGACCTTTCTACATAAGCATCACAAGAAAACACCCACGTCATGTCCGTACTTCTCCGCGTGCAAGTATTGACCCCGTTCGACCTCCTGACGCCACTCGATGCCATCTGACGCACCTGCTTACCTCATGTCGTCAGTCCGCGGATAGCTTCCTCGAGAAGTTTTACGCGCTACCAACTCCTCCTTATTGTAGAAAAAACACACTAGTACTGATAATAGTGAAAATCGCTGCACTATGTACACCCTGTCCTACCTGTACACACGTGGGCCCCACGTAACCACCTGGCTATGGAAATTGGGTAATCCTTTATTAGATGCACCATGCATGTGTATGTACATATGCGCAATCCCTTGTTAAAAAAACTCCTGACAACGGAAACAAAGGAGTAAAATCACAAAAACCATGTACATACCTTATTTTGTTTCTTGAGATCCAAAGCTTCCTTGTACATTGACTCCCAATCATCCTTGAACATGTCTGCTGCACTTTTATGTAGGAATTTATGATCTAAATACATCAATCTTTCTATTTCCAAGAGAAAAACTAAAGATATGTACCTGCATGGCGTACACGATACAACAAAGAAGCAATCTCTTGGGGAATCATGAAGAACCTGAAAATAGTGCATTCAAGGAAGATGCTTTTTGCATATGGAGTTTTTCTTTGGACATAGACATTTGAGCTACATGTCGAGAGCTTCCCACATCAAATAAATCTTTTATACAGCTTACTAATACTGAAGGGTGGATAGGGAGATGGTATATGTCATTTCTTGTTCTTGGTTCATGACCCGTATGGTGAGGATGAAGAAGTATCTGACCTTGTCTAAGTCTTGTTTATACTCTACTTGAACTTTGAAGCTACAACCACACTTCTTGGATGTACGCAATCTCTTCTTGCCTTCTTTTCGTCTAGAATCACCTCCCCTATGGCATTTATAGTCAACAATGGTTTTCAAAGAGCCATAGGTCTTTGTTGAACGTACTCGGAGCAACCTTGCCTTGTACTCAATCATTATACACTTAAGATGCTCTTCCACATTGGTCCTTGTTGTAGTGAGTATCATGGGAGGCTCCCTATTGAGATCCATCCTTTGGCACCGTGATTGTGGAGCGGTTTGGTTCCTAGTGTGATTGCACTCGCATGCATTGACAAAGTACCTAATGTAAGTAAGGGAAATCCAATTCTTTTGAATAAAAACATACCATTTTGACTTCACCTCCTCTATCGTGTCATTAACATCACGATGTCTACCTTGAGTCTCATCAAGATGGGCTTGTTGGAGAATAATTTCCCAATCCTCAATGCATGCAATCTACAGATTGGGAGCTATCTTAAGACAAAGGCAAAGAACATTAACTTCTTTCCTTGCAAGCTTTAAATTATCCTTTATTCTTCTCCGTTTCTTTAAATCCACCAAATGGGTACAACTTTTGAGATGTTCCAATGTTACACATAGATCTCCTTGCAATGCTTCAATCATAAGGTTGTATGTGTCTTTGTTGAAGTAGAAATAAACATGTGACACGTATGAGAATGGATCAAGAGTACCACTTTATGGCTAGCTTCAAGACTTTGAAAGGGTCGCGAAGGCCCCCGGTGCAACCCATCATCACTTGAGGATACAATTGATTCAGAGCTGGAAGAAGAACAAGAATAATCACTAGCTTCTTCTCCAAAGAGGGGTTCCATTTTCTATAGACTCATGCTCCATATCATGCATATAGGATTTGGGTTGCTTGATTAGCCATGAAAAGTAATGTGAACCCAAGTCGACCCGTCACTGCTAAAAACTAATCTCGGGATCTCGAGATTAGAATAACCTCCCGAGTTAGTTTGGTAGATGGTGCCGTCACATTTATGATGACATTAACTCCCACTTTTGTAACCTTATGGGAAATATCTTTTTTTTTTTGGAGAATAATATCCTTAAAAGTCTATCACATCATTCAAGCCATTAAGAGCGCCGCCACCCGTAATTCCTCTTGCCAAAACTAAACCCGTGGAAAAAACTAAACTCGGAATCCCGAGTTTAGTTTTTGAAGATCAATGGGACAGATTGCGTGCGCCCCTGTTTTTGAATGAGCACCATTGATCCCATGCTTTATATGACCCCGTGGCACTTAAAGGGGAGGATATCCCACCTACGCGCACTTTTGATTTTGAGCACTTAGACCAAAATTAGGGCACCAAGGGTGCTTCCGACACTAATATGCATGACGACGATGATCTAGGAGATCATGGTCTTGTAGATATGGCTCCTTTCAAGACTTTGGAAAATCACCAAAGCGTACTTGAACGCAATCTTTGTGCACTCAATGCAAATGTTACAAATCTTACTGAGCTACTTGTGAAATTTATGAATTCAAAGACCGCTCAAGGAGCCACAAGTGGCATGGTTCAAGGAAACCAAGCTTGCACGACTCAAGGAGTCCAAGAGAAAAGTTCTTTAGAAGATGCAAAAGGTAGCAATGCATTGCTTAAGAATATCACCATTCCTGAGTTTCACGGCGAAGAGTGTGATCGCAAGGATGCGGTCAATACGTTCTTACACAAATGGAGTGATATTCATAGGTTGAGACACACCCCGGATATAAAGACGGTTGTGGAAACAACTCTATCTCTTTAAGGCAAGGCCTATAAGTGGTGGATGAAATTTCCAATAGATTCTCGTCCTTCGTCTTGGGCTTCATTTCAAGCTTCTTTCTCCAAAGAGTTTTTGGACTTCAATGAAGAAGATAAGAATTGGTTAGCATGGGATGCATGCCGCATGTCTGGCCTCTCCCTCACACAGTACCTTGCGAAGTATTAAGAAATCATATTAAAAATAGAAGGTCTAGATGAATTACAAAGATACGGGGTTTAAATACGGGCTTGACAAAGACTATGGTCTTCATGTCAAGACCCAACATCCAAAAACTTTGGAATAAGCCATCAGTCATGCCCAAAGATATGACGATGATCCAGAGAGGAAGGGAAATATTCCCTACTCTAAGAATAATTTTGCTAAGAGCAATATGGCTAAGAGCCAATGGCGAGGTAGATCTCCCACACATTCCAGGGGGAATAAGAGACAATCTATTCTCCATGCCCACAAGAGGCTAAGAAGCCTAAGCAATCATGAGATACTCCACATGGGTCTCTCAGCACTGCTGATTTTGAGCGTGCAAAGAAACACAATTTTTGTTTAGGATGTCTTTCCGACCAACATAACAAGAAGGATTGTCCTCTTTTTCAAGGCAAAGAAAAGGCCATGCACATGGTGCAACACCTCACATTAGATTCATCTCCTGAATATTGTGCTATAGAGGCTCTTCATATGGAAGAAAAGCACAAATATTGTGTGCCTACTTTTATGTGGTAGCCCACCTTTGGCCCCCACGAGTTGATTCGCATGCATGGCACTATTAACGGACAACGTGTTTGTATTTTAGTGGATGATGATGTAACTCATAACTTCCTGAACTATAAGCTAGTCAAGAAATTGAAGTTTACATAGACTCCCTGCTCTCAGAAGTATGTGGTCGAACAATGATAAAGAAGTATGGGACACGGTAGTTCAAGTAGTTGAGCTTATTGTTAAAGAACATACAATGACCCTTGACTTTCAAGTTATGAACGTGGACTATGCTGATGTGGTTTTAGGACGGGAGTAGCTGTGTGGTTTAGGAGACACATTGCACACTAGTTATGAACACAACTCCTTATCCTTTATGGACAATGGTAAACATGTGCTTTTACTTGATGAGAAAAATATACCATCTGCACATCTTATATGTACAATCGAGCTTTTGACTTTACAGAAAGCAGATTTAATAGATGAAGTCGTTTTGTGTTACTGCTTGTCTCCAAGTCTTGTGAATTTTCAAGAGCAAAGTGCTGTGAATTCTAGTAATGGTATGCAAAGTGCAATGAATTCTAATGATAAGCAAAGTGTTAAAAATCTAACGAGCAAAGTGCTCTCAATTTTAATTCTATTGAGCAACGTGCAACTGTTGTAAAACAAACATTACAAGCATTACAAGATTCTCCATCCTAGCATAACTCTAGTTTACTTTCTCCTTTTGCACGGCAAAATCTGACTCACTTACTCACGGAGTATAATGATGTATTCTCAAGTGTTTTACCGTCGAGTTTACCCCCTACATGTGATGTGCAGCATGTCATAAATGTCCTGCTAGGCACTAAACCTGTGAGTAAACCACCTTATTGTATGAGTGCTAAAGAAGCCAAGGAGGTTGAGAGTCAGTTGGTTGACTACCACACTCGTGGTTTCATTAGACCTAGCACTTCTCCTTGGGCATTACCAATTCTATTGGTAAAAAAGAAAGATGGTACTATGCGCATGTGTGTAGATTATCGCAGATTAAATTCTATAACCATCAAGAACAAGTATCATTTGCCTCGAGTGAATAGGTTGTTTGATCAACTCCATGGGGCAAGATACTCTACAAAGATAGATCTTCGTTCATGGTACCACCAGGTGCGTATCCTTTTGCAAGATATCTCCAAAACTGCCTTTAGAACACGGTTCGGGCATTTTGAATTTTTGGTTATGCCTTTTGGTTTAATGAGGAATCTCAAGTCTCGAGCGAGATTTGCCGAGCAATCCCTAAACCGAGCAAGAGTGGCCAAGGTACAGTATACAAACCAAAAACCAAACAGGATTTTTTAGGTGACTTCAAGCACAAAAAAAAAACTAAAACAAGACTACACCTAATTTTAATGGTAAAACGACCACAAATTTTTGACAGAAAAAACCCCTTGAACAAGGGTTTGGTAGAATGTTTCTATTGATGGGCCAAAAAAATTGGAACTCATACAATGGCATGTTGATATTCCTCTTCTTGGAACTAGTTGTCCTCAGATATTAAAAGCTCATTTCTACCACTATTGATCCTTGTTGGGAATAGTGGCACCATGATTCCAATTGATATAAATCTCCTATTCCTACCCCCCACATGTAGGACCACGAGACTTACACTAAAAGAGTAAGGTTGTTGCCACTCGAACAAATATCATGAATAAGGAGCGTCTGGGAGCTTGATCTTCTCTTCACTTGTTCTTCTTCTTCTTCCTCCTCCTCCTTTCTCTTGCTCTACCTCAAGTTATTGTGGGTTGATGTACGATAACATGCTATTGATTTTAAGTTACTTTAGAGAAAATGGTGGAAACTTGAAAACAATTCTATTATTGCAATGAGGCTATTATTTTGAGAAAATCCACGTCATGGTATATATTAAAGTTTGGATCACACCATCATAGGTAGCCTTCTATCGGGGGGGGGGAGTGGGAGTTAGTGGTGTTGCCAAAGGTGGTGGTGACAAATGTGTCAAGGGAGGTCGTAATGGTTGGGGATTATAAAGAGTGCTTTGATAGAAGAGTACGCAAGGTTGATAAAGCTATGAACAATTTTCTTATGACAACTTTGTCCACATGCTAGTTCTCTTTTACCTACCCATATCGATAGAAATCTAGGTTTAGTGTAATTCCACCTACAAATTTTGAGATTTATCTTCAAATTCAAAGTAGAAGGTGAATAAACCTACAAAATTTAGAGAAATTTAGTGTAAAAACCTTCTCTTAAATTTTCCATGTTAATATGAGCAAAACTCAAAGCTCCTAGACTGCTCGAGGTACCTAGTCTGCTGAGTTGTCTGTCATGCCTCGACCCAGATGGATGGTAGTCTAACATTGCATCTATCATCTTGCAGAATGATATGGCCCAAGACTCGGTTCTTAGCACCCCATAAGGTAACCCCCTCAAAGGGATAACTGGGAGGTTGGTTGTGCTACAACAAACAACATTGTGCCACGTTGATACAACTGTGTTGGCTAGAAAAGGTAAATCTCAGGGTCCCTAATCATTGACAAATTTGGTTTTTAAGAAGTTGGGCAAGGAGACTCACAATAGACGAGGCAAGAAGGTCCTCAAGTTCAACTGTTGTCATTTTCAACAACTACATAGTATAAAAAATTCAAAAAATCTCTTTGAAAGAGACGTGGACTCTTTCATGTACGGGTAGGGACTAGTGCTCGAGAAAAACTTTGTTTTGAAAACTTGGCAAACCTACCTATGAGAATTTTAGTGGTAAACTGACTAAATTTGAAGGTCTTTACATCGAATGACGCTAAATTTCTCTAGATTTTGTAGGTTTTTCACTTTCAAATTTAAAATTTAGAGGTAAATCTCAAAATTTGCAGGTGGGATTACACTAAACCTAGGTTTTTTTTTCAACCCCTCCCCCTCTCTTTCTCTCTCCTCGCTCTCTCTCAATCTCTTTTTTAAAAAAAAGTCTCTGGAAGAGCTCATGTCGGTCGTGCCCTCTTAGCAGAGCTATCCCACTGTTGGGTCTGCCTTGCTTACTACCGTTTTCGTTGTTCAGGAAAATGGCCGCCCTGATTTTCCTATTGTGAATGCAAATGTAACCTCTGGATCAGACGAGCATGCAGTTTTCTTTTCGTTAAAGAGCTCGCCTGGCTCTCTTGTGTCCGCGCTCTCCTTAGAAGACCTGTCAGGTAAATGGGAACGTAGAGGACTGTGTATATGTTGCATTGCTTCAGCTTTTGAGAATCTTTTCAAAAGCAATGCCTAACAATCTTCAAATTGCTCAAAAATTCGTTAAGAGCTTCAATGCTGCTGAGTTTGGAATGAAGTTAAATTTCTTCTCAATGGAGGAAAAGATAAGGTTGTACACATGGAACACCAACAAGATGCAAAAATCTTCAACAAAGTTAGAAATGGTTGAAGCCCTTCATCCTTGTGGATCACAAAATATTGGTCCATTCAACGCTGCGGATTCAATCACTCAGCTTGGCTATTAGCATGGAACTTTCACAAGATCGCACCTCATTAAGCTGCTGATAGCATCAAGTACAAGACATCACCACCACCAAAATAAGCGCTCCCACCAATGACAACTCTTCTTTCTGTTAGCATGACGGCGGGCTCGTACAACACAAGCATGGCTGAGGTGAGAGCCACGAAGAAGCTGGCGAATGGGGTCTCGACAACCCAGCTCTTTGCGACAAGCATGGCGAAGAAAGGGCCAAAGAGCTAAGTCTCCAAGGTGCTTCCTACTCAGACTCCAGAGAGTATCCCCTATCCTCACTCGCCAACATGCCCCCTCCTCTTCCATTCGCAAGGCCTCCCTCTCTTCTGCCCCCACAGCTACTACCGCCTCCACTACTGTCCCTGCTGCCTGTTGCAGCGCCGGCACCATGCCCTCCCCTACTGCCTTCAGCTCGCCCATCTACGTGTAGTGATCCTCTCTCTCTCAAAAAAAAAAAACCCTCTGAGGGTTTCTTTTTTATTGAGTGATGCAAGCGGATATTCTCTTTCCACCCCGTCCAGGCTCCCCCCCAATTGGAAAATCCAGGTCAGCCCCCCTCTCTCTCTGCGACCTATCGTGAGCAAGCGAGCGAGAGAGACAGAGAATGCTTGCGCGACACAGACATAGGCGTCTCTCTCTCTCTCTCTCTCTCTCTCTCTCTCTCTCACCCTACTCTGCGTCGACTACCTATGTTGTCTGCCTTCTGAACGAGGCCCGCAAATCTTCCTTCGCATCGTCCAAACCAACAGCGGCATGTTGTGGAGACAATGCCATCCGTGCTCCTCTGCTTCCCCCAAGCCCTCACATCTGTTTGGCCCCTCCTCCCCCGCTTACTGCACTGCTCCCTCCTCAAATCCTCTCTTCTCTAACCAGCTACCGCTATGGAAAACACACACACACACACAGCTCCGCAAGCACGGTAGAGAGAAGCAACCCAAGGGGTCCTGATGGGGGGGAGAGAGAGAGAGAGAGAGAGAGAGAGCCACCGTAGGTCGGTGAGGCCCGCTACACGAGGGAGAGAGCGATGGCATGCCTGGCACGCATACAAAATCGCACGACGAGACGGGAAAGAAGAGAGAGAGAGAGAGAGACCGCTTTTTAAAAAATTGACCAGACATACGCTCTCTCAATACAAAAAAACCCTCTAAAAGAGCGCGCACCGGTGCGCGCTCTTTTAGAGGGTTTTTTTTTTTAAGAGAGAGAGAGAGAGAGAGAGAGAGAAGATCGTTCATTTTAGTGTATTTTTTAAGGACAAACACGGAATGCTCTGTCGGCCTTTAGTGTATTTTTTAAGGACAAACACGAAAATTCCCCGCTAGTTTTGAGGGTTGCCTTGAAGGAAACCGGCTAAATTTCTCTAAAAACCGGTATATTTTCAAAGCTTTCCTTTTTTCCATTGGTTTTTATAAAAGTTTTTAGTGAACACTGGTTCATTCTTGCCTCATCAAATTTTCAAATACTTTTTTACTAAGAAAGAGAGAGAGGAGAAGTGAGCATTTCATGTTTGTCCGCAGATCGTTTCGAAATGCTTGCCTCATCAAATTTTCAAATAGGTTATCAACAAAGCTGGACGAGTAGTGTGAGTGATTCCAAAGGCTCATCAGACCATGACTTGCACTAGTGGCATATTGCAATATTTCCCAAATATGCCTTTCCCTCGACATTGAGTTGTCTGCCACTAATCCCCTCACACGCTTTGCTAAAAGTGCAAGCAGCTAGCTGCACTCATGAAGCCGTTGGCTTAATTACTTGAGGAATTATAACCATCATAAGCTTTTCTGCCTTGATGTCCACTTTGACGTTTACTCATTTCAGTTTTTTGGCCTCTGTCGTCTGCATCGACAACAGCCTGATAGCATCAACATAAAAATGTGATGACAAGTGGGGACTCAAGTACTTGAGCACTAACATTGTCTCATCCAAATGCCTTCTTAAGGGGAGGATCACATAAGATATGCAATTTCTCAGTACTACTCTGGAGCTTGTGAGCCTTGATGTAGTCCCATACTCGCTTGAGGGCATCATGCCTTGTGGTCTTCGAGGTTTGCAAGATGGGAGCCAGGCTGGAGGAGACCCTATTGAGGATCTGAGCGCCACCTTTGGGCTCGGGCTTGGGGTCGAGCTCGGGAGTGGTTTTGAGTTTAGTCTTGGGCACTTTCTTGCTCATCTATTCATCAACTCATGCAAAACACAAGAGCAGGCATACAGTAGACGAGGGGAAAGATCCCGATCGATGGCAAGACAAAGGATTGCAATCGATGGCAAGAAGATGGATTGGGACTGGCTGGGGTTGAGCGATCAAAGCTGGCACTTGGACGTACAATACCCCATACTGTAGCGCAAGGCTGCATGATACACTTGAGCATTGGACGATGGAAGTCAAGTAGTAAATCATGCGGGTGCAATTAGCAAGTAACAGCTAATTGGCCATCTGATATTGGGAAGAAACAGGAGACATGAGCAACAACTTGCACTACTATGATAGGACTCTTGCAGTTGCCAATATTTCAGCTGACTACAAGTAGTAGTACAAGCACCAACGTACAACATTCAAAGAGCAGAATAGTTCATTGCTTATTAGATATGATGAGGATTTTAGCGTAAAACTCGGTAAAATTCAAATTTTTTGTTGTTAATATATTCAATGTTCTTTTTTCCATTGATTCCTACAAAAGGTTTTGGTGAACACTTCCTTGCAAGATCCTCTCTCTCTCTCTCTCTCTCTCTCTCTCTCACTCAGTCAAGAGGATAGAGGATCCTTTGAACACCATTACTTTTCAAGTCATAACTATTTCAGTATTCATATCTCCCACTTACAATTCTAATTGGTCTAGATCTTCCAATCATTCAAGCATGACTCCATCAATGATGATGACTAGCCTGTCGTACGGATATGGCACATAAAAAAGAAGCTAAACTATAAACTATCAAATAATGGCTCGACCTAAAACACCAGTCAATAGGTAGAATGGGCATGTTTTTTCCCCAACGCAGTAGTTTAAGTCTTCCTGGTGAAAATTGGCTTAGACAAAGAAGACAGCCCCATCAAACTAGACTTTTAGCATGGTTAATTAATAATCGAGGCACATGCATCAAGACAGTGAGACAAGCCCTAAAATTCTCCTTTGCATGTACATCATTCCTCACAATTGCATTCCATGACTGCACTACAAAATTACAAAAAACTCTCTTCTAAAATATCTTCTTATAAACAATCGGCCACAGAGCGTATGATAAGGCCTATGATAGAATTGAATGGGAGTTCATACTTCAAAGTCTATATGATAAGGGTTTGGGCAGATTCTTTTTCACATTCTTTTTGGGAATGCGTCAGCTAGAATTTCGGTTAATGGTACTCTTACAGATGTTATTCCATTGCATAAATCCACAAGACAAGGGTGCCTACTTTCTCCTTTGCCCTATGCTATCTCATATGATGCCTTGGATTGGCTTGTTAAAGATGTTATTCGGTAGGACAAACTCACTAAGCAAATGTGCCTCCAAAAGTGTGTTGATCATACTAACGAAGTTTTTGCCAATGATAGTGATATTGTTGCTCATTTGAGAGAGAGAGAGAGAGAGAGAGAGCGAGTGAGCGAGCGAGCGAGCGAGAGAGAGATCTAAGAATCTTTTCTTACTTAGCATTGTTCTTTCTGATGGATACCCCGTTATCTTGAGCAGACACAAGCTCAATATATAACAAAAATATATATTTTGTTGATGATAAAATTTACTATATTTTGTACAAACACTTGCTCGGGTCTGTCTTTGCTCGGAAAAACTCGCTCGGTGCGTGGTAAGACTCTGGTTTAACCAATGCTCCAGCTACATATATGGCACTCATGGACAATGTCTTACGTGATTATGACAAAATCGTTGTTCCTATGACGGATCAACTTAAAGAAAAAGGTGAGACCTTTTCTTGGGAAGAAGCCCAAAAACGCAGTTTTGAACAACTCAAGGTAGCTATAGCCACTGCTCCCATCCTAGCAATCGTTGACCCACTTAAGGCGTTTGTGGTAGAGACTGATTCTAGTGATAAAGCAATTGGTGCGGTACTTCTCCAGGAGGGAAGACCTATAGCCTTTGAAAGTAAAATGCAAGAATAGGGCTTTGGAATGTCAATACGATTTACTTATGCATCAAACAGTTGACAATTGGATGGTGCCATTGAAATCAAGACTTGTGCAGTATGCAAGATTGTAGTCAATTTTTATGATTTTGGGCTTTTGATTTGTGCATTTGCATGCCATCATAATGCTGAATTTTTTCTAGATTGGTAATTTGCATTGTTTACTTGTTATATGTATGCTTGAATGGTACCATTTCGATTGTGTACACTAAGATCAAGTGTGTGTGCTCTGTAATTGAGTGTGTGTATCCTTAATCTTATGTATGTGCACACTATATTGCCTTCGTGTATGCCCTAAAAATCAATATGTAATTAGGGATTTGACAAATGTGATGGTTGATTGTGGTATGGTCATTGCCAATTAGACATTTGTATGCTTGATTTGAAAATTTGACAAGATTAACACTGAAGTGCACGTGCGAGAGCTTGTGTGAGTGTGTGTAGCAATGGAGAAGAGAGGAGAAGAGGAGACCTTGTGTTCGTAGGGGCTAAAACTCACTCTCTACATGTGAGCCCCCTTATTCTATTATGTACATAATGAATAAGTATAATGTGCGGGCACCTGGATTAACCGGCCACATGGGGATTTACCCCAACAACCTCCCACATAAAGGCCAATGTGACCGTGAGAGGGAAAAGTAAACCATATAAAACATGTACAAGGCCATTATAAGTATGACCTGAGCCAACGTCCACTGGATCACTAAATGTATGTGCATCCAGCTCTAATCTTAGAGAAAGTATAAAGCGATCGACACCACACTCCTCACCAAAGCCGCACATATCCTGCAGGTATCTCACCATACGCTGCAAAGTGCCCCTATGCTCAAGCCCAATGTCAGTCACTGTATGATTGACTGCTCCCACTGCAAATGCAGCTATTGCAAATGCAATCTCGGGTCTCGAGATGAGTATCTTGTACATGAGACTCCCAAGTGCTGATGCAATCCTAGCATTATCTACTAATTTGACCATCTCAGTCAAATCTGGCTTAGAACTCCACTCATAAAAATCACTTTGACATCTGAACTTGGAATCCATGCTCGTGTCTATCGCATGTCACATGCACACCAAGAGCATCTGTCTATCATGAACCCTGTGTGGCAAGATCAATGCCTAGATCTAACTCACACACATTAGCCTCTGGCCTAAGCATATCCATGAATGAATGAATCACGGTTGAGTTGTCAGCACTCAAGTCATCTAGTATCTTCGTAAACATCTTCCTTAGTCCTTTGTCATCATCTAGATTTGAAATGGTCTACCCTCATATATCAACATTGTTTTGAAGATTAGGCACATGAGCATTGTTTGGTAAGATCATAGGCTTATTTCACCATCTATATTGGTAAGGACAGTGATCTTTGTACCTATTTCTAATGTTCTCATAACTTTGAGCACTATACTTGTTTTTGTTTCCATCTTCCATGTAGAGATTTGTAGCGGTTTCATTGTATACATCTTAGCATTGTTGGTTATGTTTCACTAAGAATAACCGTGTATATGAATGAATCTTGATTTTTTTTTTGCAGAGTGTGCTGCATTTCTTTCATGGCTTCTTTAGGTGCTTGTATTATTAAGTCATTAAGATGCAGCAATGTGCAAGATGATAGTGGGGATCGCTATCTAATGCAAATGATTTATGCAGGCCTTCACCATACAAGCAGACTCAAGAGGTATACTGAAGGGGTCAAGGAAACATATGGATTCCCAGGTGCACCATTGTAAGGGGAGAATCATGGATTTCAAGAAGAAAACTCAAGATGACAAGTTATTAGTAAAGGTAAATCTGTGTATATAGCTTCTCAATTGAAGCTTGACACATCTTTCTCTCAACCTAGTTTTTGGCAAACTGTAAAGTGCCCTACATTTGCTTACATGTTTTGGATTGTCTCATTAATGCTTTTACCTCTTAGGTTGTTTCAAATGTGTACATGATTTGGTGTATGTTTCTTTTATATATTTTTTTCCATCTAACTTTGTCGAGTGGGAGTCAGTGGAATCTTTTATAGGAAACTTTTAAGCTATCATGTGGACCTTGGCAAGATGTTATTTCAAAGTGTTTACCTTGAGACCGCACAGAGACTCTATCTCTCTCTTTCTGTTTTCTGTGGGGAATCCTCCCTTGGAGGGGGTTAATGACTTTACTAGATTGACTTGATTTTAAGGAAAAAGGGACAGATCAATCTCTCTCTCTCTCTCTCTCTCTCTCTCTCTCTCTCTCTCTCTCTTAAAATGCTGCAGAGACAAGGGCTCACTCTCTCTCTTTCTGCTCCTTGTTTATTCACACACAACATCGCTCTCTCTCACTCCTCGATTCTCACCAGGGCCGACATAGAATTACTCTCTATTTCTCTTCTCGCTCATAGTGTGCAGCCCACAAGGACTCTCTCTCCTTTCTCGTAGCCTGCTACAAAGACTTCTCTCTCCCAACCTCTCTCTTGGCTATGGCCTGTCACACAGATGGCTTGCATTGTCTCTCCTCAAATCATGGCAACCCCTTGTTCGATTCTCTATCTTTCTCCCTGGATATACAACAAGGAAAGCCTACAGGGAGAAACTCCCTCTCTCTCTCTCTCTCTCTCTCTCTCTCTCTCTCTCTCTCTCTCTCTCTCTCTCTCTCTCTCTCTCTCTCTCTCTCTCTTCTCAGCAAGGCCGAGCCCTTGAATCTCCATGTGGCTTGATTTGCAACAAGTCAATACTACTCACTCTCTTTCTTGATTGAGTGGAGGCAAAATACAAGACTGTAGCGAAGAAGGTGAAACTAGTGGCATTGCCTTTGCCTACAGATTGCAAGGAAAAGATGAATCATGATTCTTTGCAGCCTAGTCTTCGAGATCAAAAAAAAATTGGGCACAAGATTATGCAGGAGTCATTGAGGATGTTAAAAGTTGGAAGCAGTGACTCTTGACATAGGTTGAAAGAAAATTCTTTGAGCAGATACTCTCCAAACACGAAAATATTTTACATTTGAGCCGCATGAGTTAGGGCATGTGTATTCTTCTATAGTGGAAACAATGGTATTATTCAGTGCACCTCATGTGCCTTGGAATCTACAAAAATTCTAGTGCCAAAAGCACTATTTCCAAAGCTTATAGACTTACTCAATGAAAAGATAAAGATTGGGATTTTTTAGCCTTTATGTGTACCCTACTCAAGCAGATGATTCACAGTACCAAAGAAAAATGGAACTTTGTGCTTCATTCAAGACAATGCAAACTGTCACAACAAAGTCGCAATCAGGTATATGGGTACAGGGCAATTGTAGATGATTTTGCAGAGGCATTTGCAGGAAGCACAATATATTCCAAGGGAGATTTATACTCTGGGTATGATCAGTTACAACTAGCAATGAAAAGTAGGAACTTGACTACCATGAGAACACCCTTGGGTTTCGTAAGGATGTGCACCTTACCGCAAGAAGCAACCAACGCGGTTGCGCAAATGATGAATGGTATGAACAAAGTACTATGTTAATTCATACCTCAAATTACAATACCCTTTCTTGATGATGTGCCAAGAAAAGGATGCGATATAGCCAAAAAAGATGAGGCTCTAGATTCAACGGGGTCCAAAAAACATGTGGCAAACCATATCAATGATGGTATAGAATTTTAACAAGGCTCAAAGAAGTGAACCTTGCATTATCTGGGCAAATGTTGGTGTTTGAGGTTGAAGAAATATTGATAGTGGGACATTTTTGAAGTCCTCACGTCCGCACGTGTCTTCTATCTCATATGGATTCCACATTTATTAGTTGCTAAGGAAAAACCAATATTCCAATGGAATGTGTACATGTAAACTCTATGAGAAAGTTGAATAAATTGATGTTGTATTCACCAACTTTGAGGAAGGTTAGATATGAGTGTGGAAGGCTAGTGATTGTGACAGTGAAAACTAGATGAAATTGGTAATAGGACAAGACAATAAAGAGAAACATAGGTATGTGGTGAGGTTTGGGGCCAAGTTTGTAAGCTCTTACTAAAGAGCACATCCACACTAGTGAAAGAGAGAGTTATGGGGAGTTCTTACAACATTAAAGTGTGACAAAGAGTACTTAATTGGAGCATACATAGTTGTGGAGACTGATTTCTTACCACTCCTAGGGATGGTTGCAAGTTGCTCTACTCTTGACATTGCTATGCTTAGGTGGATTTTTTATATAAAGTCCTTGAACACAGAATTGAATCACATTGTAGGAAAGATAATTCAATGGTAGATATACTTTCAAGGGCAAGGTATGAAGGTGAGGAAGAAGATATGGGCACAAAATTCTACACAACTTCTCATGCAAAGTGTGATGATATATCCATTGTGTCCTCACTTGAGTCCTTGTCAAAGGAGTTTTAGGAGGATGGATGGTTGCTCATAGGTTGCTACCTAAGTACTTTAGAAAAGCAATATGATTCGACTAAAGTAGAATTCAAAAGGATCAAAAAAAGGGCATGGATTCTTCTTGAGGGATGGCCACTTATGGAAACATCCTTAAAGAAGAGATGGGACTCCATTGCGAGTAGTATGTGATATAAGCCTAGTCAGCTTAAAATTATCAAAAAGCTTCATGAAAGCCTATATGTTGGACATCAAGGTGTATGGGCTAATTTTTCCAAAGTGAAAGAAAAATATTGATGGAAAAGCATGTATAAGGATGTAGAATATTTTATGGTCTTGTGTCACATGCTAAATGTATTCCAGTGTACGCCATCGTGATGGATCATATCCTACAAATCCATTAGCCATGCACTATAAACTAGTTGTCGATCTAGTCAAAATGCCTTCAGGACTTTGGAAAATGAGATACTTGGTACTTGCACGAGAAGACTTGACAAATCAAGTTAAGGGTGTGCATTGAGGACAAAAGCTATATAAGCTGTTTGTAAATTTTTGCTTGAAGATGTAATTTGCTGCTATGACTGTGTGGGAAAGATAGTTTCTTATATAGGTGAGTTAGATGCAGATGAATAAAGGGATCTCTTTATAAGAATAGGTAACAAGCTAGCTTGACCTGTGCTTATAATCTAGAGGGAAATGGGAGAAGTGAAAGAGGACATCCTCCTATCATCAAAATTTGGCTAAGGCATGCAAAGATAGAATGCATGAATGGTCAAGGTTGCTATCATATACTTTATGGGCTGAACGTACAACTCATAGGTCAATGACTGGTTACATACCTGCTGAATTGATGAATTGTCAGAATCTAGTCATTCCAATTGAGGATGTAGTTCCTACTTGGAACATGTTACCTTGGGAAGATGGTGTAACAAGGAAAATCTACTTGCATTGCGCACAAGGCAATTGGAAAGACGATTAGGAAGACATAGAGATTTCAAACGATTTATTGAAGGATGCAAGACTTAAGAAAAAAGATAGGTTTGATAAAAGACATAGGAGTCAACCAAAGCCTATTGAAGAGGGAGATTGGGTCCTAATGTATGATAGTAGCCTTGCCAACCAGCACACCACACAAAGAAATTTTGTAAAAAGGTGGGTTGGTCCCTATGTTGTCAAACACGTGGATGGAAATGCTACATATACTTTGAGGGAGCTCAATGGAACAGAGCTCAAAATTTCCATAGCAGGAAAAAGAATCAAGATGTTCAAAAGGAGGCATGATAATGATCCTTTTGATTCACAACAGAATGATGATGAGCAAACTAATGACATTGCCATGGATGAGGATGAAGAAGCGGACAATGATGAGCATACTAATGACATTTTTATGGATGAGGATGAAGAAGCACAGATTATCTCCTAGAATTTGAAGAAGATTAAAATGACATCCAAATATTTGCGGATCTTAATGAAGATAAAACTGACATAACTAAAATGTTGCCACATGTCGGAGGATGTGTGGGTTCAAAGGGGGTGGATTTCGTGTCATGGCATGTACATAGTGTGAAATAAAAACATTCACCTCATTGTTTACACCTTATGATTCATGAAAAAGAAAGAAATCATGTACATATTGTGATATATGCTAGAGCAGCTATTGCAATCGCTATCATGTATATACTTATCTAGCGAGTCAAGGCCTTGGATGTGGCACCTTTGCGTGTTTTTTGATTTGATGAGATGCTTCATTTTTTTTTGTGATGTACATATTTCAAGCATTTCATGTGGCTCAATAATCTCGTCTATAAAGATTGATGCGGGCAAAAACTGTAGAAAAAGCAGCTTACATGCGACGTCTCGTAAAATTGCATAGAAAGTTACCCAAAATGGAATATTGATGCAAACTAATGCACTTTCATGATTTTTATGCTTAACCAAGTGAGCCCATAATTTTAGGGAAATTTTGTGACTCTAACTGGGATTTTTTCGCATAAAAAATGGTCTTTTTTGGGTCAAAAATGAGTGAAAAATGGCCTAGTTTGGGTCCAAAGTAAAAAAATGGCCTAAAAATTGACACCGCAGCTGAAAAATCCACAAAACACAGATACATGGATTCTATTTAGTGTAAAAACCTATACTTTATCACTACTGTGCAATAAATTCCATGGGTGCCCAATCTATTTGTGTTGTAGTCTCGCTTCTTCGCAATCTTGTATCTGAGCTTGTAAGGGAGTGAATAAGGGTTCCCATTATCAAAATAGTGTGTAGGACGGAATACATCCCAACAGTGCTACCTACAACTAGAAGAAACTTTGGCACCATTTTTGTTGTGCTCCATAAATTGAGAAAAATGGCACATTTCTTTCCAATGAAGAAGAGTGACACTGCATTGCATGTTGCTAAAATGTTTGTTAAGGATATTTTTTGATTGCATGGTATGATTAAAAACACAGTGTTTGACTGTGACTGTAAGTTCACCTCTAAACTTTGGTAGGATAATTTTCAAGGTCTATCTCTCTCAATCTTGGATAATCTAAGGAATCTCAATAAGATGCACAATTCGGCAAGTCCAATTTTCTCGGTGAAAAGTTGACAAGGTTAATTTCTTTTGCATTGATATTTGTTTGTCAGTAGGAGAAGCTGTTAGATATAAACATCCAATCCATACTATCTTATCTTTTTCATGAAGAAAGCCTTTAATTTAGGGCATATTTCATAGAAGTTTCCAAAGTTTGGAGTATAATATTAGCATATGGACTTGGAAAAAGTTGGCAACATGTCTACCTATTTATATTTGAAGGATGATATGAACAAAGACTGAGGGCATACAAGGTACATCCAATAACTCTAAATCTCTCAGGAAGCATGGCTAGGAGCCACATTCAAGCGAAGACAATTTCTCTCAGAAGGGCAACAGGGTTAGAGAATTTAAAGCTCTACTTGTATTTTTGTCTTTCAATTTTCATTTGAATAAGATTTCTTTGCTCTGAAAATCAAGGTGTCTTGGAAAACATATAGTGAAGCAAGGCTTTTGTTCCATGCCACAATACTATCCATGGATTTAGGATCAAGGATAATGTTACACAAGTTTGAAAATATGAGGATATACGCTCAAAACTATGGTTTGCAATGACCAATTGTGATGTATCCATAAAAGTACACATTGTGCCACATATATATGGCATCTTCTCACATTGAGGAGACCGTCATTGAAGGCAAGGGAATATCACACTATTTTTTTGCTATGTATGCATTGTAGGTGAGTATTGTGGGCTCATTCCACTAAAGCATAGTTTACGCTTCCGCTATAACATCAAATACTCTCTCTAGAAAAAACGATGCTGGTATTATTGCTCTTGATTGTTGTCGATGATTACAACGACATGGGAGTTCAAATGGAAACAAAGGTAATGGATGATGGTTCAACATATACTAGGATACGTAGCAAAGATGGCAAACGTGCTGTCCAATTTCTCACAGTTTGTGTGAACCATGAAAGAAATCGTGACAACCTCAGAGAACATCCTCTACCAAAGGTGAGCAAAGAGTTCCATGACCATAGGAAAATGATGGGTTTTGGCCAAGTACCATTGAAAAGCGAGATTGCAGTGGTACAAAAAGAAAAAGGGTCTCGCCTGATCCAAAAATAGGTGAAACTTTTTCAATGGGCACCTTGGTAACAAGGAATGGATCAGTATGTTTTACAAAACTTGAATATTTGAAGAGATGTGAGAGGCAATATGTGCATAATGTACAAAATAGGCATGAAAAAGAGTGGGTTGCTAGAGCCTACTGAAAATGTTTTGGGTTTGTGTGAACAAGTTTCTTTTGTAGATACTATGGGTGAGCTTCATGCTATAATGGGGTCTAGTTTGCATCTTGAAAATGAAGTTGTGGAAGTTTGCTCCATGGAAATGTATCAAGTAATAGAATCCTTTAAAGAAAACCAAACAGTTGGCCCAGAAGTCCATGTTGAAACTAAATACAAGAGTGTAGCAAAGAAGGTGAAACCAGTAGCTTCACCCTTACCACCCAACAGTAGGGAAAAGATTGAGCAAGCTTCTTTACAACCAAGTTTGAGGAATCCTAAAAAGATTGGGCATACCTTCACAAAGGAGTCTTTCCAAGAGTTGCAGATTGGTCGTGAGGAGTTTCTAACACAGGAGGAGACAAAGTGCTTCAAAGAAATGCTTTCAAAGCATGGTAAGGCTTTTGTATTTGAGCCACATGAGATAGGATGTGTTGATCCTTCTATTGTAGCTCCTATGGTAATTTTCACAATACCTCATGTGCCTTGGATTCTGCGGCCTATTCCGGTTCCAAAGGCTCATTTGCCAAAGTTAGTAGAGCTACTGAATGAGAAAATCAAAATGGGAATCTTGGAGCCTTCTTGTGCTCCATACTTAAACAGGTGGTTCACAGTTCCAAAGAAGAATGGTTCTCTATGCTTCATCCAAGATATGCAACTAGTGAACAAGGTGACAATTAGAAATGTAGGTACATGTCCAATTGTGGATGAGTTTGCAGAGGCGTTTGTAGGGAGGGCAATATACTCAATGGAGGATCTCTACTCTGGGTATGATCAATTTCAGCTTGCAATCGAAAGCAGAGACTTGACAACCATGAGGACACCTTTGGGTTTGGTAAGGATGTGTACCTTGCCACAAGGAGCAACCAACTCGGTTGCACATATGATGAATGGGATGAATAAGGTCTTACGTGACTTTATTCCTCAAATCACAATGCCTTTCATTGATGATTTGCCTATCAAAGGATGTGAAGAAAGTGACAAAGATGAAGCTTTGGATCTCAAGGGTTGTCGCAGGTTTGTGGTAAATCACATAAATGATTGTCAATGAAGTGCTCATTGTGGGACACATGTGTGGGCCATATGGTAGGAAACCTTGTCTAGCAAAGGTAGATTCCATCCAAAGAATGAAAGAAACATGCACTAGCATCACTGAGGTTAGAAGGTTTCTAGGAGCATGTGTCTTCTATGTTATTTGGATTCCACATTATGCACATGTATCTGATCCTCTTTATGAGTTGCTTAGAAAGAATCAAAAGTTTAAATGGACAAAAGCACATGTAAAATCCATGAAAAAGCTAAAGGAGTTGCTCCAGTCAGCACCAACTTTGAGAAAGGTAGACTATGAGTGTCAAAGGTCAGTAATTGTGACAATAGACACCAGTCCTACAGGGATTGGATGGGTAATAGGGCAAGATGATGAAGAAGGATGTAGATATGTGGTAAGATTTGGAGCAAAGGTGCTAAGTGCTTGCCAAAGAAACTATCCACAAATAAAGAGATATCTATGGGGTATGGTTACAACCTTGAAAAATGGAAAAGAGTACCTAATTGGTGTATGTGTGGTTGTAGAAACAGATTGTCTACCACTTCTTGGGATAATTACAAGCTGCTCAACACCAGACATTGCTATGTTGCGGTGGATTGCCTACATTAAGTCCTTAAATCCCCAGTTTAAGCACATTGCAGGTAAAGACGATACAGTGGCAAATATGCTATCAAGGGCAAGGTATGAAGATGAGTCACAAATGATTGATGAGGGAGATGATGTAGGCACAAAGTTCTATTTTATCTCTCATGTCAAAGGTAACAATATCTGCATGACTAATTCACTTGAATTGTTCTTGAAAGATCTTTATGAAGGTGATTGGCTTTTTATTGGAAGCTACTTGAGTACTCTAACAAAACAGGATGATTGGTCTGAACAAGAATTCAAGAGGATACGCATGAAAGCATATGGGTACTTTTTGAGGGATGGTTACTTCTGGAAGCATCCTAAACAAAAGGGTGATACACCACAACGGGTTATATGTAACAAAGAGACTCAAGTAAAGCCCATACAAGAGTTCCATGAGAGTCTATGGGCTAGACACAGAGGTGTGTGGGCAACCTTCTCCAAGTTGAAAGAAAAATATTGGTAGCAGAGAATGTATAAAGATGTATCTGAGTTTGTAGAGTCGTGTGTAACGTGTCAAATGTATTCAAATGTCCGACACGGTGATGGATCCCTACATATCCACTAGCCATGCACTACAAATGGGTTGTGGATCTAGTCACAATGCCTTTAGGACTCTGGCAGATGAGATACTTGGTTCTTGCACGAGAGGAACTAACTAACCAGGTTGAAGGAAGAGCATTAAGAGCTAAAACCAGAGAAGTTGTGTGCAAATTCCTTCTTGATGAGGTGATTTTCCATTATGGTTGTGTGGGAAAAATCACTGCAGATCGAGGTGAACTGGATGCCGAAGAAGCAAGGGAGTTCTTTTCTAGATTAGGAATCAAGCTTTCTCTTACTACAGCTTACAACCCTGAAGGCAATGGAAAGAGTGAAAGAGGGCATCCTCTCTGAACTAGATGGTACAGAAGTAAAGATTCCCATTGTAAGAAAAAGGATCAAAATGTTTAAGAGAAGAGGAGACAATGATCTAGAAGATGTTGATGAGGAAGAAGAGCAAAACACAGGTGAAGATCAAAGTGAACATGAAGCTCTGGAATCATCTAGTGAAGAAGAAAGCAAGGAAGATGTACAAGAGGGCTGATCTTACAAAGAGACAATGTGGCACATACCGGAGGATGTGCAGGTTTAGAGGGGGTGGATGTCGTGCTGTGGCACGTATATAGTGGGAACGGGCATTAAACGATTTATCTTGTGGCTTTTTGACGCATGATTATACTTCATATAATACTCATATGCATAAATAAAAGCTTTCTACCATACCTTAGTATTTACCTTTGAAGTAATATAAATGTACATTACTATTAGAAAGTACTACAAGAGAAGTATCAATGATTGTGCCTCTTTTTGTCTGGGAAAAAAGCATTTGTATATTTCTTCTAATATCTCAGCTATAACCTACCATATATAAATTATTTTCTTCTCTTCACATTTATCTATTAATATAACCCTTCAATAATGCATACCTTCTTGGATACATATAAGAGGGAAGGGCCTACTAGAAGACTTTATGAAAAGGAAGATCCAAAGCTTCTTGGACCATCCCAATTTAAAAATATCAACCTAAGGTCATGGAGAAAAGGCCAAAACCAAGTCAAGCTCTTTTAGTAGGCCAATTTTACCTTTTGAAGCATGTCAATCCGAGTTACAGGTCAAAAGTTACAGGGAAACCAGTGAAAAACCCTCTAACAACTACACTGCAAGAAGAGATGGTAAACAGGTGAATCAAGTGAAAAGAGTTAATCTTGGTCTTTTTCCATAAAATAAGATATTTGGAAGATAAAAGACATAAGCATTTGAATGTGACACCTCAAAGATGCCTTGAAGGACAAGACACACAAGTTGGGACCCCCTGCTGGAGCCACACAGAAGATGCCTAGGTGGGGCCCACATACATCATGCACCCACATGGAGCCTCAACGACCAAAAATTATGAATTTCATGATATTTTGAGTCCTAATATTTACCATTTTAAGAAATATCCAAAGAACATTTGATTTGGGCTAACTCTTTAGCCTAATCAAGTGATTATGTAAAACATGGCTCCCTCACCTATAAAAAGGGCAACCTTCTCTTCATTGGGGAAGTTATGAGTGAGTGAGAATAGCTCAATTCCATAGTGACACACTCATCTTAGTGCCACACTTTCTCTTGAAGAAAGAGGCTGAGGTCTTGCCTCATCTTCTCTCTCCATTAAGGTGGTGGCGATTGCTCTCATGTAAGATATATGTTGCTAGTTTTACTTTCATTTGCATATCTAGTCCAATACTTGTCTCTAACTCTATCTCTAGATCTCTCATTATCTATCTTTAATACCACCACCACACTTAGATCTATCTCTAATTCTATCTTTACTCCTCCTTTCATCTCTCTTGTTGTGTCCTAATTGTTTCATTGGAAGGTATTCAAGCAGCAACCTTGTCAATGTAATGGGTACAACCTTCTTGCGGGAAACAATTATGTGCACAAGGTTAGTAACCATATCTTCATCTTCCACACGCATTCCTCTCTCTTAAGGTTCTCATTCTCTTCCACAAACTCTAGAATCTCCTTGCTACAGGTACTTCTCTCCCCGCAGTATCCTTATTGCCTAAGGGAAACAATAGGGCTTGGGAGAGAAACTCTCTTCTTCTTCTCCTTTCACTTTTTTCACACCTTTATCTTTGAACATACTAAGTATACCATTGATGAATAACCATAATCCACATAGAGGTAATTTCTTTCAATTCCATTCAGTGCAATCTATTAGGGTCAACATTTGGATTAGTCGAAAGATTCACTTTCAGCAACGCATAGTGTTTCTATTTGGTCTTGAAAGGCTCAACGAAATACTTATCTCACCAGATCCCATCATACTACCTATTATTGACTATGGCTTCTCTTTTGATGTGAATGTGGTTATTTTATTATGAATCAAGAGGATTTGTACTCACAACTAATCCCAATCGCTAGACAAAACATATACATTATAGTAAGCACAAAGCTACAATTCCAAAGAGCATTGGTAGCTTATTTGGACAACAAAGATTTAATATCATTAACTCATCCATTAATCCTTTTATTCTACCCATGATACGATATGATCGTAATCTCGATGTTTTCATTTTTGTTATGTTCTGACTATCTTTCATGAGTTCTCTCCATCACGTGTGTGTTTGTAAGGAAAAGTGAGCGGCTTCTTTGGCTACATTCCTTCTTTAGCTCTAGAAGCTATGTTATCTACATCTTAGCTCCTTCTCATAACCCTTGAGCTTCCTCACAAACTCTCACAGCAAGAGGCCCGGTGCCTTCCTGGCAAGACCGCCAACTTCTTGACAGCGAAGATAGGAACTCCAACACATAGAGCTCCACCCCTACTCAGGAAGAGCTTAAGCAATGGAATTTTCCATTGATGATGGCTACTTACTCCACAAAGGTAGAGTATGTGTGTCAAAAAACTCAGACACTAGGCACCAAATCTTATTTGAGTGTCACGATAGTCCAAGTACTGGTCATCCAGGTATCCGTAAGAGGTATTACTTAGTTCGATGGCAATTTTATTGGCTGGGATTACATCATGATGTTCAAGAGTACATACTCATATTCCAACAGTGCCAAGTTAATAAGGCAGAGCTTCTCAAGGTAGGTGGCCTTTTACATCCTTTAGAGATTCCACAAGGTAAGTAGGAGAGTATCTCTAAGGATTTTGTAGTAGGACTACCTACTACAAATCATGGTCATTTTGCTATTTGGGTAATTGTAGACCATCTCACAAAGATGGGTCAATTCATTCCCACCAAGACTATGGTTAAGACACCGGAATTACGGCTATTTGTAGAGCATATATATAAACTCTACGATCTTCCAGCTAGTATCATTAGTGACAAAGATCGAAAGTTTGATAATCACTTTTGAAGAGCTGTGTTCCAAAAGTTGGAAACTAAACTTAATCTCAGTACAACTGATAATCCAAAAATGGATGGTCAAACTGAAAGAGTTAATCAAGTGCTAGACGATATGCTATGAGAGTACGTTAGCAAGAAGCAAACCAATTGGGAAGATTACTTACCTATATTGGAATTTTCTTATAATAGTTCAAAGCATGTAACTATAGGGTTTAGTCCATTTATGCTTTTGTATTGATTTCAACCTAGATCTTCCATTACGGTAAGGTTGGCTAAGGAGAAGATACAACAAGCGAAGGATTTTCTCCAAGACCATTTTGACATGCTTCGAGTTGCACGATAGAATGTTAAGCAAGCTCAAGATAGATATAAGAAGTACATAGATGAGCGTCTACGTCTGGCTACTTTTGAAGAAGGAGATAAGGTTTTCCTCAAAGTTCCGGAGCATTCAAAAAGTCTAAGACGGAAAAAGTTGCTAAAATTTCACCACGCTATTGTGGGCCATTTACCATTCTCAAACGTATAGGTCAAGTGGCCTATAAGTTAGCTCTTCCAGAGCACTCACAAGTTCATCCTGTTTTTCATGTTAGCCGTTTACGAAAACAACTAGTACAGAATGATAATGTCATTGACACAGATGTGTTGGTTGACCTTATCGCACCGCCAAGCATTCCTCATGAGCCCCAAAAGATTTTGGATTCTCATGAGCTTCGCACCAGACATCATGTCAGACAACAGGTGTTGGTAAAATGGCTAGATAGACCTGAAGAAGGGTCAACATGGGAGAATGTCTCCGTTCTTAAGAAACGTTATCCTACGTTCGTTTTTGAGGAAGAAAACGATTTTCCGAGGGGGGGGGGGGGTAATGTAAGGACATGGGTCCTATGGGCAAGGCCATCGGCACGGCCAAACAGTGTGCACGCTAGGGGGAGGCTATATGATAGCACGGTTGGGTGGAGACTAGCACACACATTACCACGGCCCTTTCACTTCTTCGACCTCAACACGTGTCATTGTAACTCCAGACTTTTGGACACAATTATTTACATGAATTAGATAAGCACATGATGAAGGCCAATTTGCACTTTCTCCAAAGAAGAGCATACAATTTTGTACTTGATCATGCTTTAGCTGATGAAAATAATTAGGAGGAGCAAGAAAACAATTAGTGATGGGAATGTTATACTCCATACACTTGAAAGGGAAGTATGATGAATACTTTTCCATGCCTCCTGTAGCACTCTTCTTTTCTTTTTGGACCTCGTTCTCTAAGCGATCCGGCTCTATAAACCTTAATAAGGGTTGATTGCTTGTGTCCTTTGATCTTAAAATGGCCTTATCTATATCTACAACACGAGCTATTGTAACCCCCCTTGCCTTTTTTGTTGTGGTCTTATTATTTGATTTCTTATTCTTCACTTGCTTGCCTTGTAAATCAATAATAATTGCATCTTGTAGACTATCTGCAATGATATCAAATAAATATTCATTAACATCCCAACCTTGTGAAAACATTGTCTCTTCCTTGTCTTTGAACATTTTTTCAATGGCATAGGAATTTGCCAATAGTTGGTACTCAGAATTTCCAGGTATCCCAATGCTAATGCATTCAATGTCATGTTTTCCTTCAACTGTTGAAATACTTGCAGAGACTACCTCCCCTAGATCATCAAATCTATTCTCATCTTCGTCACTAGCCACAAAGACACGCACTTTACTAAATTGTGCCCCTTGCACTCCATAAACGTCTAAGTTCCATTTTCTCTTATTATCACTTGCACAACCAACATTCACAGGAACCGTCACAGATTTTTGAACCATTTTTTCTCTGAAATATTAGGAGAAAGTTGGAATCGTTTTTGGGCCCTGTAAGAAGTTCCACGCCGGCTTAGAGAGAGAAAATGGAACTGTTAAATTGTGTATTTTATGTGATACTTTTTTGCACCAACAAAAAGCCCAAATGACATTCTTTGGTAGGTAGCCGTCGTCTTTATCATTCTTATTCTTCATTCTCTGTTCAAGAATCCAACTAACCGTATGACTAATGATTTGAAATGCCAACTTACAAGTGTTCCCTGTAGAAACATAAGCCAGAGAAACTCTGTCAACTCTAAACATGAGAATATGGCCTTCCCTCCCAAAACTTGAGATATTTCATGAGTTTCGAGTGTTTGTCTATTTCTCTATCAACTCTAGGAATGGAGAACGTTGAAGTGTCTTGCAGATGCAAAAACGCTAGGGTTGAAAATGGTCTTGCTGTGGAGAATCTCCTAAGCTGGGGAGTCTACTGCTTCTTTTTTTGATGAAAACACCAATTTGAACTTGCAATCCTCAACCCCTTCATCTTCAACACTTACCCAAAAAAATAACACACATCATCTTCATGTTGATGTACTACAAGAGTAGCAACGTTGTAGAAATGTAGGAGGGAGTCTTTCTTATCTCAATGGGAGAAAGAACTTAAAAGGACAAAAAAGGAACATCATTTTGATTTTGTGGACCGATGGGTCTATTTATCCAAAGGATCCTATGACAAATGTGCCACCTACCTTTGCTAATATCACTAACCTCTTACATTTCACAGGCTATGGCAAGGATGGGCTATTGGGATACACTGAACCTTTGGAAATGGGAGGATTGAATGCAGAAAAGTAAAGAAACCTCCTGGCAATGGAGAACATGCATCTGAAGAAACTGAATGAAGCATGATCTCGGAAGATTTCATCAAGCAAAGAGACAATCCAAAGCCTTGAGAAGAATATCACAAGTTTGCGAGAGAAAGACACTGTGCTTGGTAGTCAGAAAAGAAAACAAGATACGTGCAACATAGAGAACATGCATATTGGTAGTGGTGGCCTGGAAAAATGAATACAAGCTTTGAGGTAGCTCAAAGTTTGTTTCTGCTTTTGTACCTTCAATGTGCTTCAATGGTGCTTTTTTTGCATGTCTTTGTTGCATCCAAACTCGAACGGTGTAGGCTTCAATGCTGGAGTGCATTATAGCCATCTAGTTCCAAAAAAAGTAGTTGAAGAGATGATAACTTAGTAAAAAATTCATAAGTAGAAAGGGAGACTCCTTACCTCCTTCATGAACAAGAATCAACTGGAAACAATGGAAGTGCAAGCAATACTTGATGAGAGTGGCATCTTGTAGATGGGATATAGGGCACTCTTCAAAGCATTAGCTAAAAAGTCTCAAAATAAACTACAGAGAGGATCATTGCTGCAAGGCCATCACATGTAAAGACTGCTCGCCGGCACGTAAACGATGAGGTCTTTGAGAAACTTGAGTCACCATTCCATATTGAAGCAACATTCTTAGGCAAGGGTGGCAAAGAGGTACAGTTTAACGAGCACAACAACCTCTTCATTGATCTTGAAGCATTGCAAAGGTATGCAGTTCACTTCTTTGACATTAGTCGAGAGGAGTGTGGTGGGGTTTTCAAGTTTGTTTTGAAGCTTGATGAGTGAGTGATCCTGAAGAAGAAGAAACTGAAGAGAGTCACCATTACCCTCATGAACAGATCTTTGGATCCATCAATAACGAAAGAGGATCCACGATACTTTAGTGTGCACTCCAAAAACAACTTTCTAACTCTAGGATCATTTCAGGTATACTTAGTTCACTCTATAACAAAAATATTGATTATTTGGTTGTTGATTTTCTGTTTTCATTTCTCATTTTGCAAGTTGATAAGGAAGATTTTGAAATCCTCGATTGGGTTTTTAGTCAAGCCCAAACTCCTTCTATCATCAGCGAGCAGGTGACTTAAAGACTCTTAAGTGTATGCACAACATAACACACGGTGCAGATGTGCAATGGAATAGAGCTCCCAACATGCATCTCAAGATAAAACTTTTAGGCCAGTGCTTGATATTCCTCTGAGTAGAGTTCACGTCTGTACACTTTATTCACTCTGTCAAAATTGAACAGATGGTTCATTTGTACATATGTTTTGCATGGACATTAAAGCCAGAGAAAGAGTCAAAAAGATTGATCAAAGCATTAGAGAGAGTGCTCTGAGACATTGGTTTGCATGGAGGTAATGCCAAAATTCAAGAGGACCCTAAGATGTCTCAAAGTTGTTACAAGGTACCTAGGAAAGCATCGATAGGCGACATGAAGGCCGAAAGGTTTCTTGGGTTTAGCCTCAAAGATTCAGATAGAGAGGAGAGGAGAAACATGTTCAACAAATGGAAACAATTACACAAAGTGGTTAAAGAAAATGATGGTGGTGGGACAATCCAAAATCACAAGGCAAACATGTAGAAATCACTAGATAAAATTTTTCACTATGTTGACCAGCATTCTTGGGACCAAAGTAAGCTCATATCATTTCAAGTAGCCTTGCTGGATTGGAAGAAGGCTTACCTTACATGGTGGGGTGGGCAACATATCACACATTACATGGTGGGTTAGCATGCTACATGTACAAACAAAATTTAAAGTTGTACTCTACTCACCATTTTGTTTTATTTCAATGCAACACATACTGTTCAACCATGGTCCATATTTTACCAAGACATACGGATCACTATCAATATGGTCCACACAAGGCATGGAAAAAACCCACTACATGGCAAGGACAAGTTAGTTTAAGCACACTAGACATGGGGGGGGGGGGGGGGGGGGGGGGGGGGGGGGGGGGCCAATAGCCTATTAGAGCTACACCAATGGACTTATAGACGACTTATTCATAGAGCAAGGTAGAAGGAGCTTCTCAAGAGTTCAGAAATTACACGGTCTTTACAACACATCCGCAAAGAGAAGAAACAAATGTCTTGGGGAAATTCAAATGCGGGGTAGCACCATGCGAGGTGGTAACGGTCACGAGTCAGGAGTGGGAAAAGATGGACCTGAGACGATCGTTTTTATCCTCTTTGATGCACCTCCTTATTCCTCACTCTGTACCTCTTTGATGTGCAAGCTCCATAGACGAGCTCGTTCCTTTGTTCATGGTAGCATCCCCACGGGCATTAGGCATATTCTTTCACTCATAAACAACTACTTGTTGTATAGATCTAAGATCTTTGGGTCTTCAACCCCTGTAGCCAGAGCCTAAGCTGTGTAGGACATGAAAACGGGGGCTCCGAGTGCTTGACACCCATACCCAATGCCAAAGATGCATAGAGAAAAATGTTTCTCAATCAGAATTAGTCTTTTTGCGTTTAGTGGGAGGGGTGGCCCAACACACAATCTTGTAATACCTTTCATTGCAAATAGTGGGAACTTTCCATTTCCGCGGAGTATTCCTTGTGGTATATTATGATCTACAAAACAATATTAAAACATTTATGGGCCGTAAGTGAGATGAGTACAATTGCCAAGTACATGTATTGTTTCTACAAAACTTTTTGTGGTTGAAACTCTCACTGTAGTGAGACAATGCCACATCCTTTCCTTGTATTCCTGTGATACAAGCCCTTGCCGTGAGCCTCCTGCTCTTCTAAGGAAACTATCGTCATACACTAGCACCTGTCAACAAAAAGATTGATCATGATATTTCATCACTCGGCCATCTCCAATACCATTTGAATGCCTTTACAAATTACCATCTGATTCTCGTCCATTTCTAGCATCGACCTTTTCCACAAGTGAATAGACAGACTATTCAGTACTACATGGGCTCTGGGGGCCACGGGTCTACCCTTGTTTTCCAGGCCAAGTGTTTTGTTGTCGTTTGGAACTGCTCATCTTTTGGAAAATTGGCCTCTCCGAACATCACTTCATTGAATGTATCTTTGATCAGTTTCCACCTGGAGTGAACTGTGAGTTGTCGACAGCTGTGTCAGCAAGAAGGTGTTGGTCCACTCCATCATCATCCACAAATCCCATGTCAGCCTCATAGAAATTTGCCATTGCAACTAGGCAGCAGTCCTCTTGTATATTCAACTCGTGCATGATATTTGTGAGCAGAATGTAGTGGGTGTCGCCCGCCATAGCAAAGCTGGGAGCACAATTTAGAGCCAAAGTCACTTCCTTATTTGGGCTTTCTTGCTTGCATCCTAATGCTGCATTCAAAAAAGAAGCAAGAGTTAAGCCTGCATCAAATGTTTCCTTTAATACCTCTACCCGCTCTTCTTCTAGGTCAAACTGCACCTCCACATCCTTTACCTCTTCCTCCAGCCCCAATGGGCAACTACCAAAAGTTGATGACTGAGAATTTTATTACTCACCATCCATCTGCAAGTACAAGTAATAGACAAACCCATGGTTGAATTCCACTAAGTGACACTTTTCAAAGTGCTTCATACACCTATTTGTACAAGCAGTGCATTAAAGGGACACTTTTCTAGATAGCAATTCAGTCTCCTTGCCGCACTCTTATCAGGGTCATGGTTGGCTGGGTGCACACATCTCATGCCATCAGCTGTCATGGAATTGTCACAAATGACCGCCTCATACTCTCGGGGGTTCATTATGTCTAAAACTACCATATGACATGCGTTCGAGACATGTTTGTAAAACCCCTTATCTGTGAAATTTTTTAAGGATATAATGTACCCTTTTCTTTCAAAATCTGTTTTTATGTTTATTCAGAGGCAACGTGCCTGATACAGTCACGATCACATACAAGGTAAGTGGGTCAAGATGTGACTTTTGGTACCTCTCTCTACGAGCGCATGGTAAATTACACTGATGTGTGCTTCCAGAATAATCTATGACAAAGGAACGGTCTGCACTAGACCATATGAAAAAGGCCTACAACACATTAGAATAAGGGAATTTCCTCATCCCAGCATTCTCTCTCTCTCTCTCTCTCTCTCTCTCTCTCTCTCTTTTCAACTTCTATGCGGGAAAGGTGAAACTAGGCATGATTTTATTGAAATCTTTCTAGTCAATACGATAACATGTAGGGCTAAGAGCCATCTATTGCCACCTATGTTGGAAAATCTAAGAGCCATTTGTTTGTCATCCATACATGATCAAACAAATCTATTCAGTTTAGTCTCCATTGATTTTAATGGCTAAGTAAGCATCTTGCCATTACTAATTCTTTGGGTGTTATTTTAGCACCAAACACTTTGAGTGTGACGATCAAGTTGAGTTTTTGAAAGTCTCAAACTTGGTAATGCATCTCTCTACCACGGTGTATAGATGCAGCAAGAAATTCAAACAGCACGGCTATTTGCAAAACTCCTAGATTGTGGATTTTAGGGTTCGAAAAAAATATAGTTATGATTATGATTCCAACTTCAGTGGACCTCCTATTTTATCTCTAGCACTACCAATGTCTATATGATTCTAGTTTTGGGATAAGACCCAGCTCGTGATTACTAAATCACTTATTAAGGGGGATGGTCAATTCTTGGAATCTTCACACTTGCACTTTCAAAGAAAGATGTCCATAATCTGCCAAGGGCTCGTGGACAATTTCAACTTCCACGGTTGAATTAGGATACTATTGGTTGCTAGTTGAGCAGTTTTCCTGCAACATTTAACCAAGGGGTTTGACAATGCTGATTTTACCCAAGGGGTCTGGTTTGCAAAGGCAACACCCAAGGTTACATGTGCAATACTATTTGCATTTCACTCATTTTACAATTAGTGTTCCTAGGCCTCTGCCAGCGAGAAATTTGAGCAGGTGATTTGGCCTCCGGATAAGTGGACACTATGTTTAACCTACAGGTGCGCTTTTGTTTTTGCTAAATGTTTCTTTTTTGTTTTCTTTTCAACGTAGGATGCATCAACTATCTTTGCTCTTCCGAGAACTGACAAGGTCATGTAAGAGCCAACATAAGTAAGGTCATGTAGTGTTCAAAATAAATTTCTGCATTATGACGTTATAAACCCACTTGTGCAGTTTATTTGGCACATGTTGTCACATGGGATGCAATATGGTCTAAGAACTCATGGAGTTCAGTCTAGCCAGTGTGGAGCAAGGCGAATGAGGGTCCCTCTCACTCCCGTTGTCACAATTTTTTTGGATCACGGGATTGCGGATATGTACATACACATGCATGGTGTATAAAATAAAGGATTGCCCATTTTCCAGAGCCAGGTGGTTACGTGGGGCCCACATGTGTACAGGTAGGACAGGGTGTACATAGTGCATCGATTTTCACTATTACCAGTACCATTGTGTTTTTTCTACAATAATGAGGAGTTGGTAGTGCGTAAAAATTCTCAAGGAAGCTATCCACGGGCCGACGACATGAGGTAAGCAGGTGCGTCAAATGGCATCTAGTGGCGTCAGGAGGGAGAATGGGGTCAATACTTGCACGCGGAGAAGTACGGACACAAATTGGGTGTTTTCTTGTGATCATTATGCAGAAAGGTCATCATGAGGACCATATTTTGGGGCCACTTCACATGGTGGCGGGACGCAATAATTGAAAAAGCTGAGTGCCAGGTGTGCGGATGATGCAAAAAGGTGACAACTATGCACTGCGAGGTCAGTTTTTGGCCTGTTCGGGGTCCGTTTGAGGTCATCTAAAAGGCCAAGGGTACCCAAGTGATAAATCTAATTGTGGGAACTGAAAATCCAGAGAGAAGACCAGAAAAAACGTGGAGAAGAGAGGAGAAACAGCCGCAACTGTGTTTTTGCTCATTTTGGAGCCTGTTTTGGCCGTAAACTGCTCATCCGAGGTCGGATTTGAGCACTCTGACATTGTAGATTGGGGTTTTGGGCCGTTCCGGACGCGATGGAGCTATCCATTCTCCCAAATTCCTCACTCTTTTTCTGCTTTTTTTGTTGTGTAAGTTTCTCCTATGAGCGAAGCTTCTGCTCCAATTTGTGATTGTATCTGGTATCTTTTACCCATATTGTGTGAGCTGTTTTTCCCATTGGTGTTGTCCCAAGCTCATTTGTATCTAAACATCAGAAGTTCTCCTCTTTTGATCTGAGTTTTTTGGGTGTGTGTGTGTGTCTGTGTCTCTGTGTGGAGTGGCAGTGGATAGTCTCTCTCCTCGCACTCCATCGATGTGTTCCCTGTCTCGGCCTGGAGGGTTGTGTAAGCCGAGTGGTGCCCCATAGTGTGTGTGTGTATCATTTCAAGAGTGTGTGTTGGGTCGTTATAGAGGAGTTCTGTGTGTTTCCATTTCACTCACATTCTTTTAGCGCCCCCACGGAGGATCTTCTTCGAGTACCTTCTGCTTCGAGCTTCAAGATTCGAGATTCCATTTTACAGGTTGCAGGTTGCAGATTACAGGTTATAGGTTACAGGTTATAGGGACAAGTACAGGTACAAGTGATTCACACAAGTACAGGTAGCTGGAGTACAATGATATACTAGCAGTGATGTCACTTGCAGTTGTTGTGGGTATGCATCACTTGGCGCCTGTTTGAGCTCATTGTCTGTTGGATTGTACGTTACTTGTGGAAAATGCCATTGTACGCATTTGTGGAGCCATACTTGGGTTTTATTTTGCATTCCCAGCCATTTCTGAGACTTGGTCTGGAAGATAGTCATTTCTGAGACTTGACTATACGCGATTTGCATTAGCCTTCGTGTGAGGATCGATAGCGTGAGGTTTTATTGAGCTGGGGGATTCTCAAATGTGGAGATCCTTTCGGTGATACAGGTAGCTGGAGCACCCTTTTCGTGACCTCGCCATAGGCTATGTACTAGTGAGTCCTACATGATGCTCGGGTTCTATTGTTGACAGTTTATGCATACATATATAGCCTATATTTGGGGTTCCTACTGCTCTACTTCTGGGGAAACTCTGTCAAAAATTTTCCAAATTATGTTGGCTGGTTTTTTGGTCTTTTGAGCCATTTATGTTATTATGATGCTGAAATTTTGGTAAAATCAAAGGATAAGTCAGGTGTGCCTTCTTGAAGCTTCATGGTTGACTTTAATGGATGATCAAAATGGCCCTCAATTCACTCCTTTTCATTTAACTCAGAGAATCCAGATAAATGTTCATGTGTCCAGGAATATTTTTTTCCAGTAGTGCATAGTCTTTATGTTCGGGCCAAGAAGATTAAGAGAGATCCTGGAATGTCCTTTTCCTGTTGTAATTCCGATGATTAACCATGAAAACTCATTTGATGTGCATGTGTTTGTCCTTATCTGAAGTTGAGCTCCATTGAAGTTTCTGGGAATTGAATCAGTCAAAAGTTTGGGGTTCTTGCACGTGTGTTCGAAGGGGTTCTCAAAGCATCGTAGCTTGGGTAGCCATGGCTTTCTCTTATCCGGAATTTCATGGAAGAAGTGATGAAGTGGAAGGATTTTTGGAAAAGATGGAGGTTGCTTGCATTAGCAACCAGATTCATGACCCGGCGCAGATGTTACTCCTTCTCCAAATTTGTTTGAAGAGTGATGCACGAGTTTGGTCCAAAGCATTTGAAGAGGAGTTGCGTGTGGCTGATCCACCTGTAAGATTGAGTTGGGACAATCTACGACATGGATTGGAAGTGGAGTTTGTGAAGATAGAAGATCGTGACAAAGTGTGGCAAGAAGTACAGGCTTTAGTGCAAAAGGATGGTGAGCCAGTAGATGCGTACATACGTAAGTTCTCATTGGCATGGGAGCGGATGTGCAAGGCCTTAGCACCACAGGTACCCCCTCTTGACATGATGAAGAAGTACAGGTTCTTGGCTGGTCTTTGGGAGAATATACGTTGGAGAGTGGAGCTAAAGAAGCCTAGTACATATGAAGATGCACTACAGGAAGCAAGGAACAAAGAGTGGAAGCTGAGAAAAATGAGCCAGTTAGGGGTGGAGTCTTTGCCCATGAGATCTGAATTTGAGCCTATGGATTCTTCGCAAGGTTGTATGCCAGGGTTCAGTGGTTGCTGTTACTCCTCAGGTTATGCCCGCAGTGGTCACTACAGCAGTGCAAGATGATGGGCTAAGGCAAGACATGAGGCAAGTTGTAGATTTAATGAAGAGTCTCAGCCTAAACATGCTAGGTCAAGTGGGAAACAATCGAGGTCGAGTGAGGCTTGTAAATCATCCAAGAGGTGAAGAAAGACCCAGGAATGGTGTTGGACAAAGTAATGGTAGGTTCAGGAGGCAGACGCCCACATGTTATAATTGTGGAGAGTTGGGTCACATCAGCCCGCAATGTGATAAGCCACCTAGGATGGGTGGAGACATGTATCCATTGCCAAGACAGGTGTTAACTAGGTCAAATGATTATGGCATCGAAATTAAGGGAGATGAAGGAACTAGTGGATTAACCCAGGAGGAAAAGGGAAAGACAAAAGTGCTAAGTGTAGTCACCTTTGAGAAGGCATCAAAGCTAGAGGATACATTAGTGATGCCTATTGGGAAGAGGACCACAGAGGACAAGGAAGGAAGAAGTGCCCTAGGTCCTAGTAAGAAGAAGGGAAAGAGCCATGAAGGCGAGGATGTCAAGGCCAAGAGGAAAAGAAGGGCTCGTCGCAAGTTTCATGTGTCAAATTTTCCACTAGGGGATGAGCAATTAAGCTATGACTTGAAGGAGGATCTGACAAGCAGGAAGGCAGATGTTACTTTTGGGCAGCTTATAGAAATGGTGCTTAAGCTAAAGCGACAGTGGAAGAGGATGGTTAACCCAATGGAGAAAGAGCCAGAGAGAGGTTCAGTAAAGGTGTTGGCGATGGATGAGCTACCAGAAATTCGCTCAATAGTAGATGTGTGGCACAAAAGAAAAAATCTGGGACAAGGTTATGTGGATGGCGGAGCCCAAATATGTGTCATAACACACTCATGTGTTGAGAAGATGGGTCTTACAGTGACTGGGGTTTCAGGCTTCCAGATCAGATTGGCAAACCATCAGAAAGTAAAATTTTTGGGTGTTGTAAAGAGCTTAGATGTGGAGGCGTATGATGCAAAGGCAGTGGTTGATTTTCATGTGATGCCAATGGGGTTGGGAGCATATCCTATTATATTGGTCAAACCATGGTTACGTGCAGTGCGAGCTGTTTAAGATTGGAGACGTGGTACGATTAGCCTCTATGGAAAGACAGGTGCCAAGAATCTATATAATATGGACACAAGGAAACGATTGGAGGATCTCTATGAAGATGAGGATGAGTCTAGTGATGAAGGCTATTCCACAGTGTCTGATGAGGATAGTGATAGTACTACCAGTAGTGATGAGGATGCTAAGGTTGCATCTCTTTTGATGGACACAGAAATCCAAGAGTCTAGTGTAGTCGCATTTGCAAATGAGGTTGAAGATGAAAGTGAAGGGCCTTGTGAAGTGATTGAAGGCCTGATGCAAACCAAGTTTGAATTGTCAAAGAAGTAGGAATTGATGACACAAATGATCAGTGGAGACCTCTCAACTATGCAGAAGGAGAGATATTTGCACATGCAGGTCCATGACAAAATAATTGATGGTTTTCTTCATGCAAGGTTGATATATGGCATCTCTACAGGTTTTCCTTGGGACCCAGGTGGAACCTTGATTAAGATTTTGATGCAAGGAATTCCAAGTGTTTTTGTGTGGGATCGAGGTGGAATGAGCATCTACTAGTGTTGCTGCTGCTAAGCATGAATGCCCTAGCAGGCTAGAGGATGGGCAAATTATGTTAGGAGGTTTTTGGAGCAAGTGATTGCGCATATGTACATACACATTCATGGTGCATAAAATAAAGGATTGCCCATTTTCCAGAGCCAGGTAGTTACGTGGGGCCCACATGTGTACAGGTAGGACAGGGTGTACATAGTGCATCGATTTTCACTATTACCAGTACCAGTGTGTTTTTTCTATAATAATGAGGAGTTGGTAGCGTGTAAAACTTCTCAAGGAAGCTATCCGCGGGCCGACGACATGAGGTAAGCAAGTGCGTCAGATGGCATCTAGTGGCGTCAGGAGGGCGAATGGGGTCAATACTTGCACGCGAAGAAGTATTGACATAACGTGGGTGTTTTCTTGTGATCATTATGCAGAAAGGTCATTATGAGGACCATATTTTGAGGCCACTTCACATGGTGGCGGGACGCAATAATTGAAAAGCTGAGTGCCAGGTCTACGGATGATGCAAAAAGGTGACAACTATGCACTGTAAGGTCAGTTTTTGGTCTGTTCGGGGTCCGTTTGAGGTCATCTAAAAGGCCAAGGGTGTCCAAGTGATAAAACTAAGTGTGGGAACTGAAAAACTAGAGAGAAGACCAGAAAAAACATGGAGAAGAGAGGAGGAACAGCCGCAACTGTGTTTTTGCTCATTTTGGAGCCTGTTTTGGCCCTAAACTGCTCATCCGAGGTCGGATTTGAGCACTTTGACACTGTAGACTGGGGTTTTGGGCCGTTCCAGACGCGATGGCGTTGTCCATTTTGCCAAATTCCTCACTCTTTTTCTGCTTTTTTTGTTGTGTAAGTTTCTCCTATGAGCGAAGCTTCTGCTCCAATTTGTGATTGTATCTGGTATCTTTTACCCATATTGTGTGAGCTGTTTGCCCCATTGGTGTTGGCCCAAGCTCATTTGTATCTAAAAATCAGAAGTTCTCCTCTTTTGAGCTGAGTTTTTTGGGTGGGTGGGTGTGTGTGTGTCTCTGTGTGGAGTGGGCAAGTGGATAGTCTCTCTCCTCGCACTCCATCGGTGTGTTCCTTGTCTCGGCCAGGAGGGTTGTGTAAGCCAAGTGGTGCCCCATAGTGTGTGTGTGTGTGTGTGTGTGTGTATCATTCCAAGAGTGTCTGTCGGGTCATTATAGAGGCGTTCTGTGTGTTTCCATCCCGCTCACACCGTCGTAGAATGTTTTCAGTTACCTCCACGCACAAGTACATCTTGTACTTCAAGGATGTTTTTTTTTGTATACATCCTTATATGAGACATTTCTACGAAATATTTCCTTTTGCTCATTCCATGAAAGCCCAAGTGTTTGCTTGCGCCAACATCGTGCCACCGCTGCACAAATGTTCTTCCTTGACACCGCTTTCGGTAATCCAACTGCAAAAGAAGGATGTCGTTGTTTCCTTCTCTGTTTACGTTTCTTTGCAGCTCAATAATCAGGAAGAAAAGCTTGATTAGTGACACATGTCTCAATAAAACTGACAATGGGATGGTTTTGTATCTATTCATCCATGCATGATTCCTCCTCATCCAGCTCGTCGAAAGAGAGTAGCTGTGAGTCACCCAAGCGGTAAACTCTTGTAGTATTGTCCATTTGCAAGGAGCAAGAGAGACACAGACATGCACGTGTGCACACACACACACACACGCACGCACGCACACACACACACACACAGATGTAGAAGTGGTCAATAAAGATCAATTAAAACCAAGGTTTTGTGTGCATCTTTCTGGTGCAGAGAGTGGGAGAGAGAGAGAGAGAAAAAGATACAGCGGTTGGTTAACCAGGGCTCAGCTTGCTGGTGGAGAGAGAGAGAGAGAGAAAGAGAGATAACAAGAGAGCTGCCCAAGTTCGTTGGCTATGGATCATGGAAGGTGCACAGGACCAACACAACCGTGTGGAGAGAGAGAGAGAGAGAGAGAGAGAGAGAGGTGGTGTCGTGAAAGCCAATAACCATAATATTATTGTCGTGAATGTTGTCTCCCCCCACCTCCTCTCCTAGAGTGGCCCCTCCAAATAGTGAAACGTCTAAAAACAACGAAATATATGGGCCTTCTCCATTTCCAATTAAAAGGTCCAATTTATACACAAATGAACCACCAAGCCCATGTTGTGTCAAGGATAGTGCTTTTTGTACCACCATTGCATGCTTTTAGCCGCCAATGGTAGCTACAAATTGATGGAAGCAGATGGTCAAGTTCACAAGACCAAAGTCAATGGATGGAGGCTGAAAGATACTTGTTGAGGTTTGATCCGAAGTAATGGTAGATATTCTAGAGGATGGAGAGCCCTTCAACTCCACTGCTAGAGAATCAGAAGTAGAGCTAGAGGCATGAATGCCTCTATCTAGAAGGGGGGGACTAATGATGACGGGATTTTGAAGCCGTGACCATGGGAATGAGCCCCAATTGGGGGGAGCATTATATGTTTTTAATAAAAACGTTTTTTTGTAGGTTGCAGTTGCCATTATCCCCTCCTTGACCTAGCGCACACAGAGGGGACGCCCCCCCTCCCCCCTCTTGGCACCACCCTTTCCCTCTCCTCCGTTATCAAGCTTACCCTCTCTCTCTCTTCCACAGTTGGTGACACCCTCCCTCTCTCTCTCTCTCTCTCTCTCGTTTAGCCCTACTGCTCTCTCTCTCTCTTCCTATGTCGACAGCCATAAGCTCTCTCTCTCTCTCTCTCTCTCTCTCTCTCTCTCTCCATCTCTCTCTCTCATTCAAGAAAATTCAGTTGTCTCTCTCTCTCTCTCTCTCTCTCTCTCTCTCTCTCTCTCTCTCTCTCTCTCTCTCTCTTTCCATACACACACACACACACACAAACACTCACTAACTCACATACACACACATATGTACACTACATGCATGAACGCATGCACAGAGTTACATACACACCAACATGCACGCCATACGCATGCACAAGAATAAAAAAACCAAAGAAACTCAATATTTACACCCAAAGCAATGAATAAGAATGATCAAAATCACATGATGGCGACAAAAAATCAAGAAAGACCCCAAAGGCATGCCCCAATCGGCATCGAAGTTGACGAGCACGCTACACCAACGCACCAGTAAGGGCTGCATTTCGTTGGCATCTTGTCCACGACACACTTCTTCAGTAAACATCCATAGGGTAATCCTTTTACTAGTTTTTAAGTCAAACCTTGTAAAAAATCATTTGTATATTGCCACATCTCTCTAGGTGATGGTCACAAAGGCCCACCTAGAAGATATCATTTTAAAATTATCCTTAAACAAAGCAGGGGTCAACCATCTGGGACCTGACTCCTTGCTTTGTCTCTCCTGATTAAGGCCCAAGCCTGATTATATTATCCTAAACTAGGCAAGCCTGCACCTATAAAAGAGCACTGAGAGGTCACTATGGAGGGAGTCAGCACTTGAGAGGGAAGCCATGCACACACACTGACTCCAAGGGTCACTATGCAGAGGAGTGGGATCTTTGCACACGTGAATTTTCCCTAGAAAATTCAAAATACTCTCTCTCTCTCTATCTATCTATCTATCTCTCTATCTCTCTCTCTCTATCTATCTATCTATCTATCTATTTCTCTCTCTCTCTCTCTCTCTCTCTCTCTCTCTCACTCTCTCTCTCTCTCTCTCTCTCTCTCTCTCTCTCTCTCTCTCTCTCACACACACACACACACACACACACACACACACACACACACACACACACACACTGTAACATTTAATGGCCTAATAACTTATGTGTAGCGGAAATTAGCATGAACATAGTGGGCATTTCATTAGAATAGATTCCTAATGAGAATTACAAGAGTGCTGGGGTGGAGAGAGCAACAAAAAGCATAACACCTAGTTAGATAGCATCGACAATACTTTCAAAAGAGAGAGAAATTAAGCTATTGACAACAGTTGAGGACCGAATTTGCATGGAGCCGGTCCCCCCTCCAAAAGGCTTTGTATTATTGTTTCTCCCATCAAGAGATACATTGTACAATACAATTCTTTGTGTTCCTTCAAGACTAGCTAGTGCAATGAAGATGGAAGCTTCATACACCAAGCAAAACACTTAATCAAACACAACTTGAATTATCCCCGTTCTCAGACCCAAGACCTCACACACCTTCGAAGATGGTGAGAGCTAGCAGGGTATGAGAGTAGATTGAGAGGAAGAAGGAGTATCTTACGAGAAAGATGTACATCTCCTCACATAATCACTCATATTAGCATAGCTTAGCTTAGTAATTAGCTTGGTAGAGGAGATGAGCATGCATTGAAGCTTGGCTCTTGGTTGGATTTGCATCCACATGCCAAGAGAGTGTTGATGTAGGCTTCTATCTCACAAGCTTGGAGTAGGTGATGAGCTCTCCATTAAAGCTTGGGAGGAGATAGAGTATTCTTCCTTCACACATGTTCAAGTGTGAGTGTGTGTGTGTCAATGCCAAGCAAAAATCAGCCCCCTCTCTCTCTTGGGCGAGCCCTAGCTGCTAATTTGGTCTGGCTTTTGCCTCATTGGACCTCCCCAAGTCAAGCCAATAGGTATTAAGCAGCATAAGTGATAGCTTTCTGACATGTGTCCCCCTTTCCCCTTTTGTGAGAGCTTTAGGTAATTAAATAATTAAACTAAACTCTCATTGGACCCCTTTGTCTCCTGGCCAATAGAAATCAAGCAAGCCATGGGGCTTCTGAATGCTCATTGGACCCTTTGGGAGACTGCCCAATAGTCTTCTAGGAGACTTAATTCTCATTGGTTTCTTTTATTAAATGTTTTTAAATTAATTAAACTACATTTACTCTAGCTTAATTCTCATTGGTCCACTTCAAGGGTCTTCCAATAGGAATTGGGCACACCTTGTGGGCATCTGGCCTAGGGAGATGACATGTGTCCCTCATTCCCTTTGTGTAAAGGGAGCCTGTGTGTGTGTGTGTGTGTGTGTGGCTTTCTCTCTCATCCCCTACCTTTGGGGCTCGCCCCCTCCCATGTAGGGATGTGCAAAGACTTTTAGGGCACACACAAAGCATCCAATTTTCCCTAGGGTTGACCTTTGGACACAACCTTTGAATTTTGGAACCTTAGCATTTTGGAAGTCTTAATGGGCTGAACCTTAGGGTCTTTTTAGCCCATTGTTGCACATGGCTCTTTTGCAGATGGCCCCCCTTTGGATCCCTATTTTCCCTCCTTTGGATCCCTACTGTGGCCGGTCTGCTAGCTTAACCAATATTCTAGTTTTTTCTCTCTTGGCACTTCCCCACATTAAATGATCAGTTTAATATGAGAAAATCATTTAGGAGAATTAGATATTGATTATTATGACACACACACACACACACACCACGGTCTCCACCTTGCCAAAACAAAGGTTTTTGTGAATACCACCTTCCATCAAGTTTGCCCTCAAATCCCGAGGAGTTTTCATCATCTACGTCTCTCTCTCTCTCTCTCTCTCTCTCTCTCTCTCTCTGCGTTGTGTTGTGATAAGTGTTTTTTGCATCCTTGTTCTCCGTATCCTAGCTGCTCAAAGCTTTGTGGTGCACGGTCCTGGCATAGAGGACTGAGGGGTCCGTTTTGCACTTCCGCTTGTCAATATCTACTATTGTCCATGTTCCTTTATTCGCATGGATAGACTTGGGAAATCCAAAGATAAAATCCATGGATATGCTCTCCCACTGTGAATTGGGGATTGGCAATGGCCCCGCATAAGGAGGAGCATGAGATTCATACATTAATTTCTCACGTAGTGAGTTAGTAATGCATAGTCTATTGCCATAGAGAATATAACCATCTCGTAGGGTAAATGGTTCTTCCTTCTTCCCTAGTGCAAGTTTTGAAATCACATCTCTAAAATCAAGATCGATAGAGTACTCATCTATCATAGTTCAGATAGATCATTATGAGTTGCTATGGATACCACATTCACTCTCAGTCGTCTTGAGAGTGCATCGGCCACTTGATTATGCTTGCCGACAATGTGAGCAATATGAAAATGAATTTCAAAATGAAATTTTCCCACCTCATTTGTTTGTTGGAGAGCTTGGTCTGCGTCATGAAGTACTTAAGGATTTGGTGATCCATTCGCAACATGAAATGAGTCCCCAATAAATAGTGCTTCCATGAGTCTAGAGCATGTAGAACTGCTAAAAGCTCCTTCTCATATATTCCTAGATCTTTCTCAACAGGTTGAAGCCTTTGAATTTAATAGGCTATGATGTGCCATTCTTGGAGCAAACCATCTCAAAGTCAATCACCACAAGCGTCACATTGGACCTCAAATGGCTTTGTGTGTGTGTGTGTGTGTAGCATGAAAGATAGATTCAAATGCCAAACTCCCTCTCTCTTGTTCAACCCCTCTTGATTTTTGCTCATGCTGGCATCCTATTGGATCCTACAAAGCTTAGCCAATCACAAACTAGAAGTATAATTTATAGCCTTTTGACATGTGTCCCCCTTTCCCCTTTTGTGAGAGATTTAGGTGACTAAATAATTCAATTAAACTCTCATTGGACCTCTTAGTCTTCTGGACAATAAGAATCAGGCAAGCCATTGGGATGTTGAATGCTCACTGGACCCCTTGGTAGACTGTCTGATAGTCTCCTAGGGAGCTTAATTTCAATTGGTTCTTTTATCAAGAATTTTTTAAATGATTAGACTAGCTTTACTCTAACCTAATTCTCATTGGTCTCTCTATGGCCATCTAGTAGGATTTGAGGAGAGACTGCGGGCAACTAGCCTAGGATCGTGACATGTGTCCATTATTCCTTTGTGTAAAGGGGGAGCCTTGGTGTGTGTGTGTGTGTGTGTGTTTCTCTCTCATCCCCTACTAAAAGGGCTCACCCTCTCCTTCCTAGGGATATGGGAAGAATTTTTTGTCTTCCCATGACCATCCAATGTTCCCCCTGCTTTGGCCATTGGACAATCTATACTATAATAAAGGGGCAGGGATTCCGGCCGCCCCTGTCCCTGACATGTGGCACTCTTGGAGGCATGGCACTCTTGGCTGCCTCCGGCAAGTGACGTGAGAGAGAGAATTTATCCTACCTACAGAGGAGAAACGAAGTAGGGTGAGGCTAAAATCTGATTCTCTAATTCCAATGAGGTGAAAGGACAGGTGGCCTTCAAATTTATTTCACGAGCAAAGTCATTCAAGTCTCTCGCGCGCAATAGAGAACTAGCTTTGCAACCTATTCCATGCGAGAGAGAGAGAGAGAGAGAGAGAGAGAGAGAGAGAAAATGGTGAGACTTGCTACAAGCTGGATGTGAGAAGAAGAAGAAGAAGAAGAGAGTTTTAATGAGAGATCAGAGACACCGAGAGAGAGAGAGAGAGGGAGAGAGAGTCAAAGACCTCAGAGAGAACGCTTGGGTGTTGTTCTGCGACATCTCTCTACCACACAGGTACTCTTCTTCTTGCAAGTTTAATGACTTGATGAGAAAGAGAGAGAGTGAGAGAGAGACTATGATCGAGGCTGTAGGCTTTGAAGCTCTGAAGGAGATGGTGGCTGCTGTTGCGCACCTGCAAGAACGACCGAGCTAGGTGTTGAGCATGTGCAACAGCTCATGCTCTTGATGGTTGCAGCTATTGCGCACCTACGAAGTGGGCAATGGAGCCATGTTGTCGTCAATGCAACCGTGCTGCAAGAAGGGTGGCCGGTTTCGTTTTTTTTTTTGATGCAACGCAGTGATCATCACCCTGTATAGCGAGATTTCGCAACAACCACTCTCTCTCTTTCACTCTCTCTCCCCCCTCCTGCCTCTTGCTGCTCTTGTCTCCCAAGCAGCACTAACTGCTCTTGCTCCTCTGCAGTGCGCATTCTGGCAGGTTGCAAGAGAGAAAGAGCGAGGGATGATCAACCGCTTTCAATGTGTTTGGTAATGCAACATGGTTATCATCAACCTATATAGCGAGAGGTCACAATAGCCTCTCTCTATCTCTCTCTCTCTCTCTCTCTCTCTCTCCCTCCATCCCAAAAAGCGCTCGGTTCCTGCTCCTCTGTACTGTGCGTCATGGTAGGTTGTGAAAGAGAAAAAGCAAGTGATGAGTCGCCACGCTGATTTCTTTTTTCCTACATGCATTCAATTTATTTTGCTAAGGTACAGAATTCTCTATGCTTAAACTGCAACTTAAGTGTCTAGAACTCGAAACAATTGTCTTGCACCTTTGCGCTAGAGCTGCTTCCGTTCCATGTGCAAGTTTCCAAACCAACAAAAAAGTCTAGACTTACAATTCGGATATTGCATAAGATGCCTCTAAGAACTTTTATATTAGTTTTCTCATCTTCAAATTGAAAATTTACAGGTAATCCCATGTAGGTGCGATATTTTACACTAAACCTAGGTTTTTTTTTTGAGCCCCTCCTCTCTCTGGCTGCTTTTCTTATCTCTGAGGGCAGCAAGCGAGATGAGTCGCCCACCAATGCTCGAATTTTTTTTTCAAAAGCTTGGAAAACTTGCATGCATATGAGAATATTTTTTAGAGGTAAATTGGCTAAATTTAAAGGTTTTTACACCATATAATAATTATTTTTATATTTTATAGGTTTTTTCACCTTCAAACTTGAATTTAGAGGTAAACCTAGGTTTTGTTTTCAAGCATCTTCGTCCACTCTCTCTATGTGGCAAGTCACACATTCTCTAACTTTGCCTCAGATAGAAAAATGACGATGAGCTGGTTGGTGCGAGCAAGAGAGGGATATATGGAGGCGCATGCAAGTGCGATAAGAGAGGCGCATGCAAGGCGTATATAAGAGAGAGAGAGAGAGAGAGAGAGAGAGAGAGAGAGAGAGAGAGAGAGAGAGAGAGAGAGAGAGAGAGAGAGAGAGAGAGAGAGAGATTGTATGTGTGTGTGCAAGCGTGTGTACATGTGCTTGGCATTAAGGGAAGAGAGAGAGAGAGAGAGACACACACACACACACACACAGAGACTGAGTTGCCTATGTTACATTGAGGAGAGTGGCACCATTGCGATACAGGCGACAACTCCAAGAAGAGCGCCAATTGGAGCCACAACTCAACAATTGACACCCACTAGGTAAGAGCATGTTTTTTGAAATTTAGAGGAAAAAAATCGAGTTTAACGATTTTGTGTGTGTGTGTGTGTGTGTGTGAGTGAGAGAGAGAGAGAGAGAGAGAGAGAGAGAGAGAGAGAGAGAGAGAGAGAGAGAGAGAGAGAGAGGGAGAGAGAGAGAAAGAGAGAAATGAAATGATATAATACCATCGTCAAAAGGCCAAAATGACGTATGAGACCAAACCGTTACAAATCATTGAATCTGATACCATGTCTGGGTACAGAACATAGGGTAGCGAAAATGAAGAGAAGGAGGGATACAGAGAGTAAAATAAAATGAAGAGAGAACAACTACTAGAATATTGAAATTGAGTGGGGTATGAGTGATCATTGACACTAAATATTACATTAAATTGAGATAACCATTTTTTGGGATGGAGAGAGAGAGAGAGAGAGAGAGAGAGAGAGAGAGAGAGAGAGAGAGAGAGAGAGAGAGAGAGAGAGAGAGAGAGATGAAATGATATATTAATGTCTTCAAAAGGCCAAAATGACCAATGAGACCAAAATGTTACAAACTGTTGAATCTGATACGATGTTTGGGTAGAAAATAATGTAAAATAAAATGAAAGTAGAAGAACTACTAGGGTAGCTTGAAAAATGACCTATGAGACCAAACTCTTACAAATTGATCAAATCAAGATATAGATACAGAGAGGGGGGGAGAACTTGACAAATGAGAAAAAAAAGGTAATGAGATGGAACTACAAAGAACAGGGGATATATTATATATATAAATATTATATATATATATATATATATATATATATAGAGAGAGAGAGAGAGAGAGAGAGAGAGAGAGAGAGAGAGTAGGTGGTAAAAATAACTTTTTGTCTAACTTTCTTAACAAACACAAATCAAAACAAGAGTCAATTTGCAAAAACCCATAGTAATTCATCTCATTCAAAGACAACCAAGTTTAAGGTCTTGCAACAAACAAGGTTACACTGAGGTTAAGAAGTGATGGTGTAGCAGTTTCCAGTATGCATAAAAAGTAGAGAGAGGAGTGTCTTGTTACCTGCCACCATCAGCCAAAAAAAAAACAGTCAAGTTAGTCCATAAGGTGGAAGGCAGGTGTCATAGGATGCTCCTACTTGTTATTGATGTCGCCCTAGCTCTTATACAAGAGGAAACAAAAGATCATATACACACACACATCACACCTGGTTAGAGGGGTCCATGGGTATCCTTGTTTGGAAGTGAGAAGCCTTTGTGTAAAGGTGGTGAATAAAAAATGTTTGTAAGTAAGACCTTTATATAGATTCTCTTCAACTTGGGTCTCTCCAAAGAGGTTAGGTTTATTTGGAGTCGTGTAAGGGGGAGAGAGGGGGGTACTCGTTACAAGGTAGGGGGGTTTTAAGTGGGGGGTCAGGTATGCAAGTGGTATCTTAAACTTGAAGGGGTGGTAATCTCTTTAGTCCCAAGAAAATCTCACATTCAGCTTTTGTGCTTTAAAGTGGGGAGATTGAGTTGAGATAGAGGAGTACCAAAACCAAGTAAAAATTTAGGGGGTGTTTTCCATAAGTGGGTATATGGGGACAGAGAGAAAAGGGGAGGGGAGGAGAAAAAAGAGAGAGTACTTCCTTTTCTCTTGTGAAATTTGTCAAGAGCGAGGGGTTTGAGGGTAAGAGGGGCCATGCCACCGTCGAAGGTGGCGCCGTTTTACTAGTTGAGTTAATTTTTGGAACTTTAGCCTATGGAAGTGTTAATGCAGCTGAACCTTATGTCTTTTCAGTCACATCCAAGCACATTGCTCTTTTGTAAACTGTCCCCCTTTTGATCCCTATTTTCCCTCCTTTGGATCCCTGTAGAGACCAATCTGGGAGCCTTACCAATATTCTAGCTTTTACTCCCCTCGTACTTCCCCATATTAAATGATCCGTTTAACACGAGAAAATCATTTGGAAGAATTAGACATTAGTTTTTATGACAAACACTATGCAATATAGTCATGCATTGATAAGACAATAGCAGGTTCATTCCACTTGGGCATACGATGGATACAATCTGCAGCCTTATGCAAGATTTCCTCCCTTTATAGCTAATTTCATTGTGTAGAATGTCCAAATATCTTCACCATTCTCATTTACATCTTCAATATTTTTTTATCCTTTGAGTATGACCTGACCAACATGCAATCCAAATGTTGTTGCTTTAACTGATGCCATGATTGGTTGCCATGTCCTGAACTAGCTTCTTCATCCCTCCTTTGCCAAAGTTGGCTCCCAAGGGATCTCTTGCTTCACTAAGATGTACCTTTCTCGCTTTGAAGAAAACAAGATCTTTGCCCAAGGTGTCTTTGAATCTTTCATAGTCCCTTCTTGGATGGTCTTAGCTATCACACCATATGCACCTATTTACAAACCCCTTTTGTTTTGAGGTTCCTGACGACCATTTTCCAAATGTTGGCCCTTTTTTATCATGACTTGCTAGCTTTAATCTCGTCTCACATATGCCCCTCACAAGTTCTGGCATAAATTCGTCATTCTTAGAAATTGTGACATCAAGTTTTGGCTTGATTTTAGAAATAGAAAAAACTAGAGTAAAATTGTTCACCATCCTCACCTTTTGTCATAATAAGCAATATCTAATTCTCCTAAATGATTTTCTCATATTAAACTGATCATTTAATGTTGGGAAGTGCCAAGGGAGAAAAAGCTAGAATATTGGTTAAGCTAGCAGACCGGCCACAATAGGGATCCAAAGGAGGGAAAATAGGGATCCAAAGGGGGGGCCATCTGCAAAAGATCCATGTGAAACAATGGGCTAAAAAGAGCCTAAGGTTCAGCCCATTAAGACTTCCAAAATGCTAAGGCTCCAAAATTCAAAGGTTGTGTCCAAAGGTCAACCCTAGGTGAAATTGGATGCTTTGTGTGTGTAAAAAAAGTCTTTGCATATCCCTACATGGGAGGGGGAGAGCCCTTCTTCTAGGGGATGAGAGAAAAAGTCACACACACACACAGGCTCCCTTTACACAAAGGGAATTAGGGACACATGTCGGCTCCCTAGCCCAGATGCCCACAAGGTGTGCCCAATTCCTATTGGATGGCTTTGGAGGTGGACCAATGAGAATTAGGCTAGAGTAAATCTAGTCTAATTAATTTAAAAACACTTAATAAAAGAACCAATGAGAATTAAGTCTCCTAGAAGACTATTGGACAGTCTCCCAAGGGGTCCAATGAGCATTCAGGAGCCCAATGGCTTTCCTAATTCCTATTGGCCAGGAGGCAAAGGGGTCCAATGAGAGTTTAGTTTAATTATTAAATGACCTAAATCTCTCACAAAAGGGGAAAGGGGGACACATGCCAGAAGCCTATCACTTATGCTGCTTAATAGCCATTGGCTTGACTTGGGGAGGTCCAATGGGGAGCCTGCAAGAGCAAATAGCAAGAGGGCTCGCCCAAGAGAGAGAGGGGGGGGGGGGGGGGGGGGGGGGGGGGGGGGGGATTTTTGCAAGGAATCATCACATACACACTCACACAATCTCATGTGTGAAGAAAGAGAAGACTATCTCTTCCCAAGCTTTAATGGAGAGCTCATCACCTACTCCAAGCTTGTGAGATAGAAGCCTACATCGGCACACTCTTGGCTTGTGGATGCAAATCCAACCAAGAGACAAGCTTCAATGCATGCTCATCTCCTCTACCAATCTAATTACTAAGCTAAAGCTATGCTAATATGAGTGATTATGTGAGGAGATGTACATCCTTCTCGTAAGATACTCCTTCTTTCTCTCAATCTACTCTCATACCCTGCTAGCTCTCACCATCTTTGAAGGTGTGTGAGGTATTGGGTCTCAGAACGGGGATAATTAAAGTTGTGTTTACTAAGTGTTTTGCTTAGTGCATGAAGCTTTCGTCTTCATTGCACTAGCTAGTCTTGAAGGAACACAAAGAATTGTATTGTACAATGTCTCTCTTGATGGGAGAAACCATAATACAAAGCCTTTTGGAGGGGGGACCGGCTCCATGCAAATCCGGTCCTCAACTGTTGTCAATAGCTTAATTTCTCTCTCTTTTGAAAGTATTGTTGATGCTATCTAACTAGGTGTTATGCTTTTTGTTGCTCTCTCCACCCAAGCACTCTTGTAATTCTCATTAGGAATCTATTCTAATGAAATGCCCACTATGTTCATGCTAATTTCCGCTACAGACAAGTTATTAAGCCATTAAATGTTACATTGGTATCAGAGCACAAGGTTTCTCTTTTCTTGCTCAAGAAGGGAGGTCCTCAAGCTAGCTATAAATGGTTGGTATTATTAATTTCTTGTGAGTAAGTAGAATAGGGATTTTTCAGCCTTGCAGTGCGCCTGCCTTTGTACAGTTAACGGGGCATCACTGTTGAGAGCTATGGTCTTAATAGTGGAGTCCTACGGGGCTTTCCTACGGCTTAACCACTATTAGAAGCTTGACAGGAGCCGGTGCTGTTTGGTGTCGAAAGACCCTCTCTTCTATTCCTTGCAATTAATGGTATTTGAGCCGCGGGTACAGTAGCTTGAGTGCTTTTTCTAAAGGGGTAAAGAGGAGTAGCAACTAGGGCTTGAAGTGCCAAAGTACACCTAAAAAGTTTACACCTAAAAGTTGTTAGAATGGCTGACAATAGTAAAGAGAGTGAAATTAATGTTGATAACTTTGATTTTGCTCATGAGCAAGCCACTAATGATGCTTCAATGCTTGTTAACTATCTTGTTTCTAGGCTTCAACAAGCCATGGGCAATCAATCTCTTCAAAGTGAAGTGCATGCTCACGGGATTCTCCAAGCTCATCACCATGACGAGAGAACACCTAGGAAGCCTCCTTGTGAGACTCCGAAAAGAGGTCTCTCTCCGATTCGTGAAAAGAAGAGAATCCATATGAAGGGCTCAAGAATTTACTTCTTGATGACGCATCTCCTTCCCAATGGAGAACTCAAGAGCCTTCACCGAAGGAATGAGAAAGAAGTGAGTCTCCCGCCACCTCGGCGGAGATGGCTCCACGAAGACGGCGGGCTAAACGCTCTCCATCACCACCAAAGCGGAGAAGACCATCATACTCTTCTCCATGCCATAATTCAAAGAGGGATGATAAAAAGCAAGAGAAGAAAAAGGCGAGAAAGAGGATACCCTCTTCTCCATCTTCTTCATCCTCTTCCTCTTATGAAAGTGATGGTGAAGACAACAAAGATCAAGAGAAGAAAAAGGCGAGAAAGAGAACACCCTCTTCTCCACCTTCTTCAAATTCTTCACCTTCTGAAGAAAGTGATGGTGCAACCTTTGAACCATCAAAAAGAAGAGGCCATAGGAAATCCTATGCCGCATGGAAGAGGTCGTCCAAGTTAAATAAATTCAAAGAGGGAGGGAAGAGCATCTCTTTCCTTACCTATGATGGTACCTTTGGTGCTACGGACAAAGTCTTGGCCTTTATCAAGCAATTCGATGCGGCATTTGGAGATGAGGGCTTCACGGAGTCTTCTAAGCTACGCCATGTAGTTATGCACTTTCAAAAGTCCGCCAGGCAATGGTGGTCTAGCCTACGAGCCAACGGTGAAGCTCCACGAACATGGAAAGCTCCATTATGAAGCAGTTTTTGGCCACCGATGCCAAAGACAAAGTACTCACCAAATGGAGAAGCTTAAAGATTTCTCCCTATGAATCCATCCACAAATATGTAGACAAGTTTTGGGACCTACAACTCAAAGCCACTGTCTTTAAAAAGTTGGATTTTGGAGAGCAAAAGCAAAAATTTGTGCGGGCTTAACCGAAGAAATGGCGGAGTATGTCAACTCCCAAAGGCCACGTACCATATCGGCGGTAATACACCATACTATGGTGGCCTCTCGAATCAATTTCCAAACGGGGGCTAAAAGAAATAATAAGCCCCCGGAAAACAAGGGTTCCAATGAGCCTAAGGGGAAGGACAATGTCCAAAATTCTCATAAGGGAAACTCCAACAAAGCTAAAGAGAAGGGAGTTTACAAAGGTAAGAACAAACTCTCTCCTGAAAAGCTTGAGCGTTATCGCAAGGATAACCGGTGTTTCAAGTGCGGCGAACAAGGGCATGTGTACCGCGCTTGTCCCCAAAAGAACAACCGTCAAGATCCTCCTAGAGCTTCCTTGGTTGAAATCCAAGAGGAGGAGACTCACCAAACTCATCACAAAGGATCTCCTCTATGCCATGCTTGGGGAAAGGTAAGAGAACATGATGCTTTTATTCTCTTTGACCCTGGTTCTACTCACAATTTTATATCTATAGAGTTGGCCACCAAGCTAGACATACAATCCTACGAGATGGGAGATGTCCTACCCGCACACAGTGTCTTCAAGGGGCAAGAAGCTTCAGTCACTCCCTTAATCATGAAATTGAGGCTTCATGTCCAAGGCTATGTGGACAAAGAGGACTTCTTTATCTCTCCTCTCAAGCATGAGGATGTAATCCTAGGGGCACCATGGTTTGACCGCCTGGCTGCCGATGTTAAATTTCCTGAAAGGAGAATCTCCTTTAAGTTCAGGGAAAAAGACATGTATATAGATGCTAAGGAAATGGGTAACACTATCCCCATTGTACATACACCAGCTTTCAACAAGTCAATAAAGAGCTCTATTTCTGTGTACATGATTCTTGTTAAAGATTCTCAAAATGAACCTAATACTTTAACAAAATAAAATACAAGCAACCAAAAGGAATTAGAGTTATCCGATTTTCTCAAGGGGTTTCAAGATGTTTTTATTGACGACATCCCTTGTGAGCTACCTCCTAAACGAGGTAATGATGACCATGCAATTGAACTTCTTCCAGGAAGTTCACCGCCTAACAAACCTCCTTATAGAGTTTCTCAAGCACAACAAGAGAAGATTATGCGGCAAGTGCACGAGCTAGTTGAGAAGGGCATGGTTAGGCCTAGCTCATCTCCATTTTGCTCACCGGTGCTATTAGTGCAAAAGAAAGATGGCACCTATCGTATGAGTGTCGACTATAGAGCACTAAATAGGATCACTATCAAGAATAGGTTTCTCGTTCCACGGATAGAAGACCTATTTGATAAGCTACAAGGATGACCTACTTCAGTAGGATTGACCTAAAAAGTGGCTATCATCAGATAAATATAGTTGATCAAGATATTGTAAAGACCGCATTTCGCACCACATTTGGTCTTTATGAATACATTGTCATGCCTTTTGGCTTGACCAATGCACCAGCCACATTCAACCGCTTGATAGAGAATCTGTTCAGGCCTCATCGAACCTTCATTGGAGTTTGCTTTGATGATATTATCCTCCACAACCCTTCCCATGACTATAACCTCAATTGGAGAATATCCCAACTCAAGAAGTAGGAGTGTATATGGTGTTTGTCTCTTTTCTTGGAATTTTTTTGTAAGAAAGTACTTTTGGATATTCTCGAGTGTTAGAAACAAGTTAACACGGACACCATTTTTCGGAGTTCTCTTTGTAAAACATTTATTAATCTGATACATTGAGAATATTGTAACTCCTATTTTCTCTGATAAACTCTATAATTAATGAGTCAGGGCTACAAGCTTCTAAATTGTATCAGCCAGTCAAAGGTATAAAAGTCAATTTTTGTAAGTTTTTTAAAAGTTTTGGATAAGAAATACACAGCGTGAGCTAACGACGCTCACTTCTCTCCTTCTCGCGCTTCCTACTCCCTCTCCAATTGTCACATTCCAATTGTGTTTGTTGCATTGCAACCGCAGGTAAGAGCTCTACGCATTGACGTATGCAATTCACAGTATTTTGTAGCTTTTGACATAGGCGACCCACGGCCTAATTTCTTCATAACTAGGAATTTACATGTTCAAATAAAAAACTAAGCATAGGTGGGGTATTGGGATATCATTGCTAAGCATTTAGATGCATTCTGGGTCGAAAACGACTAGGTCAAAAATCCACTGTTGTTAATAATTGCGATTTTTAAACTTGACCTAAAGTGGAGTTTGAGACCATAAGCATGTGTGCTTAGGTCATATAAACATGTCCTATAAGTTTCATTAAGTTTGGATGTCATTTGATGCTGTAACGGATGTGATTTCTTTGTCAATGAGCGATTGGCTATTGATGATTTCAGCCACTTGAGTGTAGCTTGAGTTAGATTCGAGTTGTTAGTTGTTTTTCGAGAGATTGACAACCTCTTGTAGCCTTTATGCACAAGTCGAGTTAGGTTCGTCCCATGGTTTGACAAATTATCGTGGTTCTCGCTAATACTGCAATAAGATAGGATGGTGAGGTTAGACATGCATCCCACATTTGGTGTCGTTGTCGGGGATCGAAGAGACCTAAACTAGGGAAAAATACGAGCGTCTTGTGTAGTTGTCCTTTAACTTCCTCTAGGTTCGCCTAGAGTTCAAAACTTTCTTTTAGAAAACGTATAGCTTAAGATTGTCGTCTTTTGCTGTGCAGAGGTAGCTTGGAATTAATCGTACTTGCCGAGTCCCTTTAGGATTGTAGGATTGTAGAATTAGATTAGTATTTTGAGAATGATTGATAGACGAGACAAATCTTAAGATCAGTGCTCAAAAAAACATAAAACATAAGAAAACGAGTGTTTGTGGACACTTTCCACAACCCCATTGCATGAGAATCTAGGAGTAAGGTAAGTAGGATCCGAGGTGGATTTAAGGACATTGCTCTCTCTGAAAGAATCAAGTGTGAGTTGTTACTGGAAGTTGCATAATTTCAAGTCTATGGCTAAAAATAGCTCGAAAAGACTCGAAACCACTCAATCCGACTAGAGAGTAAGACTAAAAGTTGTCTGAACCAGTTGGTAAGCCCAAAGACACTTCCAGGTAAAAATTTCAAGAGTTGGCCAAAACTTAGATTACTTACTTTTTCTTGACATTTTAGGCCAAATTAAGTTTTGACTTGATTCCTAGGCTTAAAATAGCTCATATAAAGACTGTCTTTGAAAATTTTTCCAAAAAGTATTCATTTCAAGCTTAAAGTTAATAATCATGATTATTAACTTTCTACTCTAAATTGACCAAGGTTCATACCATTGACTTATTGCATGTGTACAAACAACTTTTGTAAAGGCCCAAGAGATTTGGATCACTAAACTGGCAAAAAACTGGGGAAAAACTAAAGTTTGTACTAACTTTTTAAATCTTGAGCGTGAATTGGGAAAAACTTTGTCCAAACTTGTTCAAAATTGATTCATACACTTATATTGATGTGATAAACATGTGTACATGCTCAATTGACCAAAAACATTAAAAAAATTATCAGAAGTAAATAATCGCAAATATTTACATTTGCCCTATTTTTCAACTTTTTTGACCAAGTCAGCATACCGTCTAGTTTTACCATGTTGAAATAAGCCCACAAAACAAATTTGGTAAAATTTGGATCACTGGATTGAAAATTGTGACTAAAATTGCAAAGTTAGTTTGCGAACAAATAATTGATGACCATTTGACCAAAAATTGTCCAAACTCGATGAAACTTGGCTAGTGACCTTAACTTACGGTGCTTAACAGATTTGTGTCAAAGTTGGGGCAAAAAGTTGAAAAATTATAATAGCTAGAGTAAATAATCACGATTATTTACATCTGCTTTAAAACTTGATAATTTTACAAATTTGAGTATACCACAAGGTCAAGCACGTCAAGTAGACCTCACAAATCAATTTTGGTGACATTTGGATTCCAAAAGTGAGACTTAAGCTAGATTCTCAAAATCGGACACAAAATAGTTAAACTTGATCAGATTTTGTCTAAAATTGTTGAAACTTGTGCAGGGACTGTAACAAGTTGAATACTTGCCAAACCAATAAAAAAAGTGAAAAAAAAGACAAAAGTAAATAATCGTGATTATTTACTTCTGCTATCCAGAGACATCAATTTTGAATTTTGAGCTTATGTATTATTAGACAAACATAATATAAAGCCACAGGGCAATTTTGGGTTCAATTGGATCAAAATTGGTACATGTTCACTTAGTTTCCAAATTACAGATCAAACCTTTGATTTTTTGCTAAGTTGAATCTGAAAGTCAAATTTTGACTCCTATAGCTCGATTTGAAGTGATACACAGAGACCAATCACGAGAGTTCTCAAGAGCTCTACTATCTTTATAGAAGAATAGCTAACTTGATTAAATTTGTACAGGAATCAGGTTGCAGACGAGGAATCAGTGGCTTGACAGAAAGTTGCAATTGAATCAAGTGGAAATTGACGACAAGTCAATCCAAAGGTGAGTACTCTATCCAGGGCTTCATAAGTCTATATGAACCTTAGATCTGGTCGTGTACTAGGAAATTAGGGCATACTCGGAGAAACCTTCAAAATAGAGTATCTACCAAAGAAAGCGTGAATCAAGGCAATTCCTTGCACACAATTCCAAAAGAAGTCTCAGACACTTTTTCCGATTCAACATCAAAATGTCTTCTTACTCGACTCACTTAGAAACTGGAACGACAGTGCGCTATAAGCATATAATATCTTTTTACAAGACTAACCAACATGGAGCCCAGGTTTACTAGGACCCTAACAAGGAGTATGCCATTCGCATTGATGACCATGATATTGAGTTTGAAGAAGAGGTTAGGACAAACAAACAAGGAAAAATGTACATGGATCAAAATGGAACTCAGTATCTACAAGTCGAAAACCCTGACGTGATAGACAAATGGGGGCTAGAAGTAAACACCATAATCCCATATGTGTCAGCAAAAGAAAGACCACCAACTTTAGAATTTAAGAGATACGATCAAGTAGACTTGAAGCCTTTGAAACGGCTTAGTACGGATAATCCTAGGATCGGAGTTTATTGTTGGGAAGATAGAAACATAAAAGATCTTCCGTGGACTTCTCATGCCAAACCAGGACACCTAACGGCCATGAAGATCATCTATATCTTGAAGATCAAAGATAAGGGATCAGCGAACCTACCAACCTACCTGTTTAGGGATTTTTATAACAACAACTTTGTTATGATGACTCTTGAGGAGGTAGAATAAACCAAATACCAAGGGTATTCCGTACGGGATTGGATATTAGTACAAGGACCAGAAACAATTCCAAGAGATGAACACCATGAGAGATCATCTGAGAATAATGTGAAGAAACCAAAAACCACCTCATCACGTAGAAGACCGGGTGACACTAAGGCCAGTCTAGGGCTACATGAGTCACTATTTTCAACAGACTGGTTTGAAGGACTCGAAACAGGACCAACTGCCAGGAGACTGGGAGTTGAACCAAACAGATACATCAGACCAGTTGATTTTCAGAAATGGGTCAGAAAATACAGTGGATTAGGGGATCCATACGACCACTTAGCAAGCTTTAAGCAAGTGCTAAGAGCAGAGGGTATATTTGATTTTCATACTCAATTCGAGGGGTTTGGAATGACATTAGAAGGAAAAGCATTGACATGGTTCCAAAACATTCCACCAAGGTCAATCATGGCTTGAACACATTAGCTCAAGGATTCGTAGCTGATTGTTCCAAAATGGGGATCAAACATAATACGGTAGCTCAAATCTACAGCTTTAAACAGAAACATGGTGAGTCTGTTAGGAATTGTGCAACTCGAATGAAACAATACATGGCCAGATGCCCAGAGTTGGAGATACCTGTAGAAGAACAACTTGTATCTTTGTTTATAGAAGGACTGCTAAACAAAGAACTCCATGCTATACTCTATAGTAAAAAGCATACAACCCTAGAAGCGTGTGTATCAGATGCTATTGACTTAGGAGACAATTGCAAAATTTTCAACAAAGAAGATGTGCCTAAGGATAACTAAAGCGAGAAAACGGCATCCACTGACCCCAACACAAGTGGGAACGACTGCTCCGGCACCACTCTCAGCCATAGAAGATATGGTTAAAAGGATGAATGACATGATGAACAACATGCAAAAAGCACCTATGAGGGGACCACGACAAGGGATACCTCCACAAGGACAACCAATTAGGACAAAAAAATGGAGTGTGCAATCGAGGGTAAATGGACCAACCATGAGACCAAGGAGTGATACGTCAGACCAAAGTATGATGGGAATGTTCAATACGTGTCCATGAGGCCACAAGGACAACCCATGTACAGATATCAGCCTAATATGGCACAAGCTCAAAGACCACCAATGGGTATGGAAAGACCTCAATGTGTGTTGGGACAACAAACTCCATATGCATGACATAATGCAGCACCTGTAAAGTACATACACTCTGAAGGAGTCATAGATGAACAAGAATTAGTGCCTGTTACACCCTATGCAGAGCCCAATCCATCTACAATAATGGTAGAAGGAGATTGGTATAATCCACATCCACCACCAATGGAAGAAACAACGACTTATGCTCCACCAGAGCTCGCACCAACGTATTATGTAGCAAATCAAGGTGTCAAACCTCCCATGGTAAGACCCATGACGAGGCCAAGAACAGGAAACTGTCATAACTGTGGTGCTGATGATCATTGGAAAAATGAATGTCCAGAGCCTGCCAAAAACCTCAAATCAATTGAATCCTATTGCATACAATGTTGCAAAAAGGGAGGATGTTTTCTGGAAGATTGTCCTAAAAATTCTTTGAACAAGGGTAAAACGATAGTAAACGTAGTCCAAGTGATACCTATTAGCTCATCAGAGAGTGAACCGATTGTTCCAATCAAGGTAATCACTAGAGCCTAGGCCAATAAAAAAAACACAACTCCTCTGATGATTTGGAAAATACTAAAGTTTCCTCTCGAAGAATCAAAAGGAGTAGAAGAAAAAGATATGAGATGAGAGAACAAAAACAACAGGTAGAAATCGAGGAGAAAGCAAAAAAGCTATTCCACGAAAAGTTGAAAGAACCTGGAAGTGAATTCAAGGAAACAACCATGAAATCTAGAGGATCCATTCTAGTTGATAAAATTGTTGAGCCTATTAATTCCGCCTTGGAAGCCTACCAAGCATGACTTAAAGCAGGCCAAAATATGCAAAACAAATGGAAAAACTATCCATCTATAGACATGGAAGAAGGTAAGCTGGAAGCTTATCAAAATTTGGTAAGAATCATGCAAGAAATACTAGAAAGACAAAAACCCAAGCTTGAAAGTATCACAAAACCTGAAGAGCTTGTGGCAAAAGAAACGAAAGAAAAATTCGATGTGGTGCACAACCCCACCTTGACACAAAAGATCCAGAGCTTATAGTGCCTGACAACGAAGATGCCTTAGACGGAATTCCATTCGTAGAGGAAGACTCGCCAGGACACTTATGGGAAAAAGTGTGAGAGATCAATGATGGGAGCCTAACTCTAAAGTCAGCTCCTATAGAGGAAGTATCGTTGGATAACCTATCTTCTAATATGAACATGGATGTACAATCCTTGTATGGGGATTATGGATCGGAAGCTTTAGGAATGTTGAAACCATTGACCTTGAAAACATTACCTTCTTACTTGGGAGATAACGAAGATGAATACATCGTGTGGAAGACCACTCAAGTAAAAAGAGTTGAACAAACCCTAGAAGTAGACAACATTCATTCAATCATGTCTACACCCATCCAATGCACTCTTAACTTGTGAGAACTATGAAAACTCAGACCACACCTATGGAATGATTTACAAAAAACCTTAGAGAAGGTGGGGATAACTGGGTTAATCTCAAAAAAAATGGGAAAATTGAAAAATGAAATGGAAAACAACGAGATTGGATCAGTTCCCATGAACAAAGTCGGAGAATATTATGAAGGAGAGAAAGGAAACACCACTCTCCCAGTGAAATATAATGACATTGAAACCATGGCAATACTGGATAGTGGAGCTGGAATAGCCATAGCCAATAAAGTAGTATGGGAATTCTGGGGAGAGCCAGCCAGTAGACAAACTCGAATGAAATTACAGTTGGCTGACGGACACATTGAGATACCATTAGGCCTGCTTGAAAAAGTGATAGTCAATTCCTGTCGAATTGAATATGAACACACTTTTTCCATAATAGACTTTGCCAAAAGCTCAACTATGAAATCAAATTGGGAAGAACTTTCATGCGACAAGTATAGCTTATCCAAGATTGGGAAACAATTATTTGTACTTGAAGCAAGTGGGATCTATAACAAGAGTAAATCTAAAAGATCACACTTATAGAGATGGCTTGAACACAACCCTCCAACAGTTTGATTCAGTCTCTTCGGCTGAAACTAAACTCCCATTATGGTTAAACAAAGACACTCCTATTTGGATGTGTGGAGCTTCGAAAAACGGAAGCTTAGACGAGAAGAATGTATCCTAGAAAGGGACTGCACAGACGAAGCCTTGTACCTGAACCCTTTCCAGAGCATTTTTTTGAGCCATATGAGTGGACTCAAATTTTAGCAACAATGGATGTATGTGTGAATACGTCTATGCCTACTCAATTTTGCAATGAGGATGGCTACGACATAATTCCCATCCAAATGATTTCAATCCTCAACATTGAAGACGAAGATGAGGAACCCAATGACTTAATGAAAGCTTAACAAGTTTTTATAGACCTCTATTACGATACAACTGATGAGTTAGATGAACACTCAGCTACCTCCAAAGATTCGGGGTTAAAAAAAGAGCATATGAGAGCTAAGTTGCTCTTAAAAGGAGGGGAGGAGAAGTTTTTTGACTTTACAAACCATAAATCAAGAAGACAAAAATGGTATAGATGAAACAAAGACACCAAAATTGTGAAAACACGACCTATGCCATCAATCTCCAGTAAAACACAATTCCTGATGCAGATAGATGCTAATGATTGTGTCAAGGAAAAAATAACTGGAAAATATCCTTCAAACAAAAATTCAAAAATATCTCAAACATTGAGAAAACAAGGAAGGGTACTCAAGCAAACCCACAGGATAAGAAGCCACTCGTGACCAGAGTCGAGCAAAAAAAAAAATATCAAGAGTTGAAAAAAGCTCTAAAGGAGATATACACAAACGAAATGGAAACCACGGAAGAGGATGGTAAGGATGTAATGCATGTTCCATCCCATTACAAAAAGTATATTCTCTAAGATTGGAAAATCATAGTCGAACAACCTGCTAGGGAACTACGGAAACATGGCAAATCTTACGAAGGACCTGAAACGCTAAAAGGATGGACTTGGATGAACCAGGAGAAGAGCCTAGACCTGCTTACATTGCAAATGACCTAACAGAAGAAGAAGAAAATCTTTTTCTGAGCTTGTTAAAGGAATACCTAAATATCTTCACTTGGTCTTACAAGGATCTGAAGAGTGTTGATCCAGAAATCTGTCAACATACCATACCCATGAGAGATGATGTGAAACCAATTAGGCAGAAACCATACATGTATAATGAAACATTTGCAAGGAAGATAAAAGAAGAGATTGAAAAAGTAAAGGAAGCCAAATTCATTTACGAAATTGAACACACAGATTGGGTGTCTCCAATTGTGGTAGTACCCAAGAAGTTACGAGTGTGTCTTAATCTCAAAAAGGTGAATGAAGCTACCATTAGAGACAACCTTCCTATTCCAATAACTGAGCATGTTTTAGAACGAGTTGCAAGAAAAGAAGCTTACAGCTTTTTAGACGGCTTCTTGGGATACAATCAACTTTTGGTTGACCCAAAAGATCAGCATAAAACTGCTTTTGCAGCAGAATGGGGTATATTTGCCTATCGGGTTATGCCGTTTGGGTTAACTAATGCTCTAGCCATGTTTCAAAGGTTGATGAGCCATGCTTTCAAAAAATATCTTAGGAACTTCTTATAAGTATATATGGATGACCTATGCGTACATTCATCAATCCGGGCTTATCATTTTGAACACCTCCAAAAGGTATTCGAGAAATGTAGACTTTACAGGCTTTGCTTAAATCCTGAAAAGTGCACATTCATGGGTTGACAAGGAAAATTTCTTGGACATATATTGTCTAAAAATGGCATAGCTACTGATATTGAGAAGATTCATGTCATTGTAGGTTTGTCTAGTCCAACAACAGTAAAGGGGGTACAAGCCTTCATGGGGCATTATGGATATTACTGACGGTTCTTCTACATGTACGCTATAATTGCAAAACCCATGTATAGCTTGATTACACACTTTGAATGGACCGAGGCATGTGAAGAATCCTTCATGAAGCTTAAGCAAGCTCTCACCGCAGCTCCAATATTGAAAGCACCAGATTGGAATAAGGTATTCCACGTACATGTAGATGCTTCCAATTTTGCTATCGGTTGTATACTAGCTCAACCAGGAGATGGAAAAATTGACATTACTATTTCTTATGCTAGCCGACAAGTGAACATGGTGGAAAATATTTACACCACCACTGAAAGGAAAGGATTATGAATTATAGATGCCGTTAAAAAGTATAGACATTACCTATTAGCCAACAAGTTTGTGTTCTTTGTGGACCACCAAGCTTTGTTGTATTTGGTCAACAAGCCATGCAACACGGGGAGAATAGTGAGATGGTTCATCATTCTTCTCGAATTTGATTTCATTGTGGTTGTAAAAAAGGGCACTACACATCAATGAGCAGATCATTTGTTGAGGATTGTTTCCGCGGAATCACCTAAAAGGGGTACACGGTGATCTACAAGATGCCTATTTGTTCTCCGTGTAGATGATACCTATATGGTCGGAACACATTGTGTCATTGATGAAAATGGCTCAAGTGGATTCACAAATACCACTTCCTATCACGATCAAATCAATCGAGCAATTAGCTATGTATCAATTACTAGCTAGAAGGCTATACAAAAGAAATCGGGACGGGGTATTTCTCTTATGCATTAATCCTGAAGAAAAATAACAATACCTAAGTCAAGCACATGTTACCATAGTAGGACTTTACTTTGCAGAAGACCAAACTATGCAACGAATCTTGAGACTTAGAGTATTTTGGCCAACTATGAAAAGAGATATTCAATCTTTTGTAAAAGATCACCCTCAATGTCAAAACAAAACACCCATACCTCATGTAACATTTTTTCAAATGTCACTGGTTCCTAAGTGGAGTAACTATCTGGTTACTTACTTATCGAGCCAAAAATTTCCTGAGGATATGAGTAAATGCCATCAAAGAGCAACTGAAACTAAAGCAAGAAACTATGCTCTTATTGGGAACCAATTGTATTGGAGAGGTAAAGATCAACATTTGCATCTTTGCGCAAATGAGAACGAGTATACTCTAATTACAGAACAAGCACATGCTGGATTAGCTGGAGGTCACTTTTCTAGTGAGACCACCGCAAGACCAATCTTGATGGTAGGCATATGGTGGCCAACACTTTTTGCAGATGACAAAGAATATGTTGAAAGATGTGATGCTTGTCAACGAGTAAAAATGCCAACATAAGGTAGATAGCATGCCCTTAAGACCAATGATGGGGGCTAGAGCTTTTGCAAAATGGGGTATAGATTTTGTTGGACCAATACAGCTCCATCAGCTTATAGAACCCAAGCTCCATATATCATTTTAGCTATAGACTATTTCACCAAGTGGGCCGAGGCTAAAGAAACTCAAAAGAATGATGCTCGAACCACTGTTGCATTCTTATATGAGTATGTATTCACGAGATATGGACTTCCAATGGATATTTTCTCAGTGATCGGGGAACTCATTTCCTCAATGAGGTAATCAAGTATTTGCTTAATGAGTTTATGGTCATCCATAACAAATCAGCTCCCTATCACCCACAAGCAAACAGCCAAGCTGAGCATACAAATAAATTTTTTAGCTCAGTGCTTACTAAAGTGGTTAGTTCAGGAAGGACAGACTGGGAAATTAATCTCCATGTTTCTCTATGGGCTTATCGAGTTTCATTCAAAACAGCTTTAAATGCTACACCCTTTAACCTTGTTTATGGTCTTGATGCCATACTGTCAATATAATTTCTATTGTCGACATTAAGGGTAGCACAGAATCTCGAGTGGAATGGACATCAATTGTTAGAAAGATTTGAAGATTTGGAAAAGCTAGATGAGCAAAGGCTAACTGTTGTAGCTCATATCTATGCACAGAAGCGGAAACAAAAACAGTTTTTTGATTCCCACTTAATCACAAAAATCTTCAAGAAAGGGGATTTAGTTTTAGTCTATTCCCTTAACACTAGGTTGGTAACCTAACAGGACATAAAAGTGTCCTTTTACGGTTTTGAAAAAAACCTCCAAAACCATAGTAGATCCACTCATTTTGTAAAATCCTTTCATGAGGTTATAGTTCAAGGCCTACTACACATGGAGAAAATAAGAGACTTGTAAAGTTTCTCATCTTTTGGTCACACCAAGGCTCCAAAGTTGATGGACCAGTACATTTTCATCAAAACAGTCATTTCTTACGTTTTTTTGTATAAAAATAAGATTAGGGATTTTTGTAGGACTTGAGATAAATTCCCTAGTTAACTTCAATGGGTTGGTGATCAGAACATATGATTGCTTCTCACTCACTATTTTTTGTTTTTCCAAAAGAAATAGGTACAAAAAAAGTTGAATTTTTACCATTCTGCAAACCTATCATCGAAGTTTCTATAGCCACGCTGAATACAAATAATATATGCATGTTTTCTTAGTTCCCTATTGTCCTTTAGGTTCATAAGGAGCCATCGAGCATGTCAAAAGAATAATACATCTCTTACCAAGGGGAATCTTGGGGACAAAGATGAAGTGCTAAATACAGCAAACATGAAAAAACTGGGTTCAACATTACGAGTTGTAGAATACCATAGAAACCATTGAATATCTAGCCAAAGTTGATCCTTATGACTAGATATGGTTACTACCTACAAAATGCATATAGTTGTCACAAGAAACTAGCAATATTGCAAAAGCTATACTTGATATACTAGAATGTTTCGTTTTCTTCTATAATAGAAAAAAACAACCATCGTTGTGTACTATGAAAAATAGGGTATTAGGTGCCCCAAAACTCAAGGAATATTAGCTTCATGTTACAATATGGGACATAGAAAATCAAAACTACATTTTGATATCATGAAAGCTACCAAAAAAATCATAGAAGAGCTAAAATTGGCTAAAAAATAGGATTTGTCAATTTTTGTAATTTGTTCATAACTTACAACTTTAACATTTATTTCTCCCTAGAAGCATCAGGACATGTTGAGGACTACTAAAGATAGTTCTCTAGCATTATAGACCTCACAAACATGAATTCTAGAGTGGTATAGTAGCAAAAAGTTTAATAAAGCCAAAAAGAGGACCCGTTTTTTCACACAGTTTAGGTTGTGAAATGTTGTGCAAGGACAAGGTTAAAGATGGAATTGATATTCCAAAAAAATGTCAAGTTTTTTTCAGCTCATGAGAAAACTTTATAGATAGATAGCACCTCAAAATCCATTTTGAAACTCTTGACATAATTCAAGGAAAATGGTCACTTAACAGGACATAAAAGTGTCCCAGGACATAAAAGTGTCCCATTACCAACCTAGTGTTAAGCAGCACATTCCCAAGTTTAAGAAAAAGAGAGACGGACCGTTTATCATTGAAGATGTATCTCCAAGTGGAGCAGTAAAATTATCCACCCTAGATGGTGAACCAATGGCTAATTGGATTAGTGGATGTCGTTTAGAGAAATAAATTTTGCCACTAACCTATGATTTGCTAGAAAGAATGCATAGCCAAGCAAAAGAAGATTAAACGACAACAGGTTATTGATGAAGCCCAAGAGGAAGCTCGGCTTTGGGTACTGAAGCGGAAAGCTGCTCTCAAGAATCAACAGATACCGATTCCCATCAATACTCTGGAAATAGATGATCGACCATGGGAATTACCTAAAGAGGTAGTTTCAATAGATGATGACTGGTTAGATGGAATGGACCTGCGCATCAAAGTACAACTCAACAATCATATCACAATGATTTGGTCGACACAGGATCTAGAGTAAATGCAGTCAGTTATTCGACATACAAAAAGGCAACAAGTCAAGCATTGACAACAGGAATAGTGACAATCAAAGGATGCAACAAGAACCCAACTCCAACATTGGGAGTAGTCAACTTGAACGTGATAGTACATGGATGTTCATGTCCTCATCAGTTTGTATGCTTAGCAGATGAACATATGAATGAGACGATGATTCTTGGCATTCCCTGAATGGAAACATACAAAGAAGTACCAGCTTGGGATACAAATCAACTAAAGCTATCACCTAAAGGAGGGAAACTCATTGTTCCAATTGCACCAAGGAAGGAGGAATGGAAAAGAAGCAATTAGTAGACCAAACCACGAAGTAGTCAATATTCTCCATCCCCTCAACAATAAAATGCTACAAGTAGCATGCAAGGAGTCAAGCAAATTTGGGTACCAGATCTGGGTGCCTAAAACTTCACCGACAAAACAAAAGAAGGTTCAAAGGGTTAAAACATAGAGACGAGCATCTCCGAGCTAGGAACCTAACATGGATATGGTTTGTTGTAAGAAAAAGGAGCACTTATCTTCTCCACAAACCGCAAAACCAATCAAGCAATGGCGAGTTAAGTCTCAATTGACTCCACCAAACCATGCAGACGCAAGCAGACCAGCTACCAATGGCGAGAAAAATCTGGACAAGAGTCAAAAGTGTGACCAATAGCTCAAGCAATCAATGTGCTGAAACATCCTGATGGTACAATCAAACAGAGAGCACACAAGCTACAAGATTTTCTCTTTGGATGACATCAGCAAAACAAAACTCAACATTGGAAACCCTTAAGTTAATTACACAAGACCCAGCCTTGCACAGTATATTGGTTTGAATTGCATTGATGTTCATAGCATGGTAGATCCAACCACGGCTATGCATAGGCACAATTGTTCAACCCATACACAGTCATCCCGGAGTACACCATCTAGATGGGTGGAAGGGCACTAAGTACCAAGTAATTAAGAGCAATGTTTGAAGAGGGAGGAAAAAGTTTGATGTTAACATGTGCTTTTTTGCAAAATTACCTAGTAATGCCCTTATAATTCATCATCAAGGAAAAATTCACTGATAATATCTTCCCGATGAGTGTAAATAGTGTATATACTATTAGAAAATCATAAAAAATAGTCCTTTTTTGTGCAATTTTTTCATTTTTATTGATAAGGAGGCGTACAAATAGAAAAATCCAACAAAAGACAATAAAGCTGGGTTTTTCAATGGATTTTCTTAATTATTGGATTCTACTTTATTTTTTTAGAGCATCTCCCTATTTTCTTTGATTTTGTTAAATAAACAGGTCAAAAATTAATAATAAATAGTTGAGAAGCTTAGATGGATAAACGGAAGACACGATGGTAATCAAAAAGACAAGGCGGACAAGCATAAAAATTTTCAATGAAATTAGAATATGGAAGTGGGAAGCCTAAATTAGGCGGCCATGTCTACTTTTACAAAATTCTTGTAGAATCAGCTACAGGAATCCGATCAGGGAAATTTTTGGATCTAACATAGATTTCACGGTCTAGTATGACTAACGGTGGAATCTCATAAAAATTTGTTCTGGAAGTCCGGGTATAGATATCCAAGGTAGGCTAAAACCACCTCATTTCCACTTGCAGCCTTTGCAGAGAGAGGTTTCGGCCTCTTTTGCGCGACTTTTCTTGGGCCCACAGTTGACCATTTTCAGCGCCGTCTCACATGAGACGTGAGGGGTAAGTTCTTTACTCGTCAATGATCCATTTTGTATGGCCGGTCTAAAGCCCTGGAAAAAACCCTAGAACCCGAGTAGTGCATGAAGACCTACGACCTAAAACTAACTGTAGTGGCCTGCCAGCTCGACAAAATCAGATGGGATTTGAACCATAGCATGCCCTAACATAATAGAACCTTTCTATATCATCAGTTGACCATTCGGCAGGGGTCGAGGGGGTCCCCAGTAGAAAAGCTAGGTTTTTGGCAAATGCCAGAATTCCGACCGGACTCCATAGATGGCTTATGAGGTCCATATACAATGTATATGATTGGTTTGGTGAAATCCATCAAGCAAATCCCTTGAAAAGCAGAAAATGGCTCGAAGGTTACAAAGCCTCAAATTTGACATACGGGGTCAAACTGACTCCAAATGAATTAGAATTGGACGGGTTGCTTCACGACTATGTTGCGGACAAGTCCAAAGCCTCAAAGTTGTCCGACCAACCCAACAGGCAGTGTAGTCACCAAAAATGGTAATTTTAGAGTCGACAAAGCAGAAAGTGATGCCGGCATGACCAAACTTGACCAGATTCAATTTAGGACTTGTGTTAGGTGTGTGGAATATGTCTAGGTCAAAATTTGTGAGTTTTGCAAAGAAATTGTCACTGTTGTAAATAATCGTGATTATTTACTTTTGCATTAGTTTTTCTTGGAAATTTTCACCGTACCTCACCTATCATGTGTACACACCTATTACATGCCAAAAGTCAAGTATGAGCCAAAAGGACCACCCATTACTTGGAAAATTGTCAAAAAACGCAAAGAAGTCTTTGCAAGCCAATTTTTGGGTTATGGACCACATTTCTTGATCCAATTCACCTTATATCTCATATACAAGGTCTATACAATGCCTAGAACCATTTTGTACCAAAAAATATCAATTTTGGAAGAAAAGTTACTAATCGCGATTATTTACTTTCTAGGTCGAAATTGAGGAGTTTTGATATTTTGCCGTCATACATCCAAAGTACATGATGTGTTAAGCCCACTAGCCAATTTTGAATCAATTTGGAGCTCAAAATCTCAAATTTCCTTTATATCTACTGTTTCAAAGACCTAAAGCCAAAATCTGGTACCATTTTCACCCTATGCATCCAAATGAGCCCATATTTCACTTAGAGCATGTATTTGGTATATACTTCAAGCCTATGAAGCCAAGTTTTCAAAAAGTTGAAAAATTTCCTCAGTTGTAACTCTGGTTGCATGTCGAAAAGAGTTTTCTCACCAAATTTCTCCAAGTCAGGACACAAACACCCTACATGCTCTTACTTCTTGAGTCCTGATCGCTTTCCATTGAGGTCTTGGGCATGCAAAGGGTTGTGGATTATTTGCTTAAGACACAACGTAGCCCTTTGTATTGACTTCCTAGAATCGCATATGAAGCAATTCGAAAGGTCCAAAAGACATGCAAGAGAAAATTACTAAGTTCGGGGTGGATGCTTGACATCAAGAAATGGTTTGAAAGATGGGATGCATGTCACTTGGTCAAGGATTCTTCGATTGACTCCCAAGTTAATGAGGCCTTATTACAATGCCAATGTATCATGGCTACGGAGAAATCCGGAGGTTCTCGCTTCAGCCATTGCCCAAAACTACAAATCTCTCTTCTTCTCCGAATGCGGTAACCGAACCCATCTCTACATCCTTGAGCCCATCCCATTGAGTGCCATCCGCACCATTGCCTCCATTCACCTTAGCTCCCATTCTCTACGCTGCGAGACAGGACGTTGGGGCACTAGGCGATGAGTCTCATCAACTTTGCACCTTATGCCCTCGTCAAGTGCGAGATAGTGAGTACCACACACTACTTGAGTGCTCAACTTTTGACCACATTAGGTCCTCAATTCCCCATATATTCAATCATGAGCTCTCCATACATACCTTCCTCTCCCAACCACGATGTGGACTCTCTATTGGAACGCTTATTTCAATCATTTTTTAGCATCAAGAGTCACCTTATGACCTCCACTCACACCACGTGACATGTTCATTTGGTCCCATAGGTCATATTTGACCTCCGAGGATGATAATAGAACTCTCTCTCTCTCTCTCTCTCTCTCTATGTGTGTGTGTGTGTGTGTGTGCGTGCGTGTGTGCCCATCTTGTGTTAACGGTGCACTAACTACCCAACTGACACAAGAGGGGGGGGGGGGGGGGGGGGGGGGGGGGGCACTCATTTTTACTCTCTTACCCTCTCTCCTTCACTGTTATCTTCTCTCTCTTTCACTCTCTCGCTCTTGTGTAAAACTAGCTGCCCAATTTTATAGGAAAGAGAGAGAGAGGGTCCCGGGGGGGGGGGGGGGGGGGGGGGGGGGAGATTGAAGGAGAGTGGAGATTAATGTGAAGTAGAGAGGGTGATAGATACAGAGAGAGAAAGATAGAGAGGAAGAGAGTGAAGGATGCAAAGCACTTACAAAGGTAGATGCAACAATACACTGATGCTTTGTAAGAAAAACCAAAATATAAATATGTATAATGATTACAAGAATGAAGAACAGAAAAACATTTCCAGAAAAAAATAGAGTGAAGGAGCGAGAGAGAGAGAGAGAGAGAGAGAGAGAGAGAGAGAGAGAGAGAGAGAGAGAGAGAGAGAGAGAGAGAGAGAGAGAGAGAGAGAGAGAGAGAGAGAGAGAGAGAGAGAGGGAGAGGGAGAGGGATGGTGTTACCACATAGCTAGCATCGGGAGCTACCCGGAGGAGCTCACTAAAGTATATGTAACATAGCATGTGCATTCAATAGAAAGGATTTTGATTTCTTGTAAATTCATAGATTCATGTATGCAAGAGGGGTATAAGGGGTAATTACAATCCTAAGATGTTGTATTTCTTCTAGTTTCATAGTTATTTTGTAGCTATTATATAATCTTGATCTAGACAGAGTGGGGATAGGTGCTTCCGCATTGTATCTAGGAATCCTAGGCTGTTGAGAATTAGACCTTTTTGCTCATTTTTGAACCCTGAACCTTTTACTAAGTTATAAAAGCCATTTTGTTGTAGAACCTAAAGAAGAATTTTTTGGATAATAAGCGTAACAACTGACTTGCAGAGCACTGTGTACTCTCCTTCTTCTTTCTCAAGCTCTTAGCTCCCTCTTGAAGTGTCCATTTGAAGTGCCGATTGTTTCATAGTGTTCACATGTGAAATCTCGTCACAAAATTATGGTTTTCTCGTGGTAAAACTCTAATTTTTTTGTTTCTTAGTTGCCCCTTAATCTACTCATAACATGAGATGTGCATAACAAAACTGCATTTTATGAATTGGAAGGGTGTAGTGGAATCCTTGCTAAGCTCTAGGATGTATTTGGGTTTGGAAACAAAGAAGTCAAATCTGTTCTGGAGATAATAAGAGTGATTTTGGAAAGTGGATAAAAGGGGAATTTAAAGGTTCTAGCATATTGTGTCTTTATATGTTGTTAATTCATCCTATAGGTTTCATCTCAATTAGATTCCATTTCCTTGGTGAATTGATGAGATTTGTCAGCGATGTCATGTGTGGCTTCTGCTGTCTAACATGAAGTAGAGTATAGATTTGGGCTAGACATGGAATGGTTGTGTTTTTTGAGAGATTGAGAACCTCTTGTAGCCTCCATGTACTTGTCGATCAGCTAGTCAACTCCACCCCACATTATGACATTGATGTTCGTGGTTCTCACTGTCACTACAATAAGATAGTGAGGTTTAGAATTCAAGGAGCCCCACATTTTGGGATCATTTCCAAGAATTAGTTGAGATAAACTAGGGGAAACTCTTACTGCTCTATAGGCTTGCCAAAAGATCCTTCTAGGTTTACCAGGAGTATAAAAAACATCTTTTAGAAATTTCACGATTAAGATGTGTCTACTTCAGGTGTAGAGGTGTCTTGGGAGTAGACATGCTTGTGGAGGACCTTTAAGCTTAGATTAGGTCATCTTTCAATGGTTGATACCTTAGACTATGTCAGAGCAGTGTAATTTTTTGGCTAAAAATCACCAATTTGGCGAATCTTGAAAACTTTGATCTTTGTTTTGGCTCTCATTGGTGTAGACCTTAAGATGTTTTTCGCCAGACTTTGCTATAAGGTTTTGTAATTGATGGTAGGGGGAATTGAGGGCCAAGTAGATTTGATTGACTATATTTTATGTAGGAGGTCTGAGATCTTCACACTTCCTCATCTAGTTTTTATCTAGATTTCAAAGACCTTACCCTACTCAACAAGATGTTGTCTCCTAGCAAGAACCTAGTACATATAAGGTGTGTTGTGACATTGATACTTATTTGAAAAATCTAGGTGGCACTACTTAAATCACTTCTTTCTATTATATAAAAAGTTGTAAGAGATGTTCCTTTTATTCTTACATGTGATATTGAAAAAAATGACCAATTAAGGTATAAATTAAAATTTTGTTGAAAAAATGATAAATTTAATTTAAAAATGTTTTTCTCGCCAAATTCATAAATTTAGATTCATTTTCTCGCCAAAAACTTGAGTAATATTTCAAGGTCGGTGTCCGAAAAAAATACTTTGTGTTAGAGCCTAAGTATGGATGCACTTTTAAAGTAAAACAAGCATTGGTGGACACCTTCCACTATCTTTTGGCTGATGTGATTATGAGTAGGTTAAGTAGGAATCAAGAAAGGTTTCAATCTATCTCACTCTCCGAATTGACATCATTGAAGTAGTTGCAAAAACTTTAAGAGTTTTCTGGTTTGGCACTCATAAGGTGGCCCAAAGCTTCAAAATAGCATGTTTGGTCAGCATTCATCTTGGAAAAGCTATGGCAACCCATCTGTAAGTCAAAAACCAACTTTCAAAAAGAAATTCAAAGCTTCGCCAAAATTCAACTTATTATCGTCCCAGCGATGGTTGCGTGGGAAAAAAAGTTTAATTGGATAAAAGTATGTGTAATAACTTGCAAAAGATTTGAATGCCATCATCAAACTCCCAAAAAAAGTCCAGATTTTGTTTTCTACATAAATATTGCTTTTTCCCTCAAGCTTGAAACTACACTCTTTCCACATGAGCAGTTTGCTTAGATATTAAGGGAACATTTTTGAGAGGGTATATGTGGTTATAACTTCATTTAGATACCAATTTGGGCCAAAACACTCCATTCTCTAAACAAATAGATAAATGAAGGTGACAACATTTAGACTAAATAGAACTTGACCAAACCTCTTGACAAGTCTTAAAACACCTTGTTGCAACTGTGTGAGAGAAAACAGTGCAAAAAATCATCACAAAGATAATAAGCATGTTTATTATCTAGGGGACTAAGAAAGCAAGTTTTTTACCCTTTTTAAACTCCATCAGTGTCAACATAGTGTGAAGAGGACTTGATTCAAGTTTGGTAGAATTTTGAGTTGTAACTTGTTAGATAGACCTAGAAATCTTTGAAACCAAATGCAAACATAACATTCTTCTTAGAAACCTCAAAACTGAAACAAACTTCATAAAACTTGTATTGTGACTTGCTTAGAGTGTAGACAACCTATACAATCCAGAAGAGAAGAATTGTAAAATCACCTCAGTTTGATGGTAGAGATAATAATTGCGCTTATTATCTCTTGTCCTAGAAAATAGACCTTTGCAAGTTTTTTTGAAAGGGATTGGGGAGACGTAATAGAATGCTTGTGTGAAGTTTCAAGTGATTTGGACAATTTTTGACTTGCATAAGTACGAAAATCGCATCTAAAACTGCCAGATATAGAAGGTATTGACAATTGAGACCAAGTTGGCATTGAGGCAACCTTATTTAGGGACAATTGAGAACATACTTGACCAACGTGGACAATAAAAAGTGTAAAATGGTATGCAAACTCAAGAAAGAACTACTCCATGGCTTAAAGCAGGGTTCAAGGTAGTGGCATAAAATAATTGATGATTTCATGTGTTCCCAAGGTTTTAAAAGAGTCAAGAGCATTGTTTCTTGTATAAAATAAATTCAATGATGGTTCTATGGTCATTCTCATTTGACATATAGATGACATTTTCATTGTAGAAACTCCATAAGGAGATTGGCAAATTGAAGAAAATGTTGAACCAAAACCTTGCTATGAAGGATTTGGGTGAAGAAAACCATTTTCTTGGTATGTGTATCAAGAGAGATAGGAAAAGAGGAATTTTTGAGCTATCTCAAGAATCCTCTATCCACAAGGTCTTGAAATGTTTCATTATGTAGGGAGGGAGGCAATGAGTACCCCACTACCATCAAACCTATCATTGTTGGATTCATCCAACTCCATTGTCCAAACTTCTTTCATCACTTTTTAGCCAAGTAGATAATAAGAGCACTTATCATCTCCTAGTAGCTAAGAAGGTCAAGATTGATATTTTTTAGTCCAGATACATGAAGTCACTTTGACCAATTATCTTAGCAAGTTTGAAGTCAGTTGGACATTTTTGCATTGTTGCTATTTAGATAGGGTTGAAGGAAAAAAAATTCATCAAGAGTTCTTGTGTATCCATGTGACCATCAAAAAACTTACATACTTTGGACTTCAATGAAAGATAAAGAAGAACTAGGAAAAGTGCTGAAATGAATTGACTACATCTAAAATTGGTTATGAACAATGATGTGAGCTGGAGTATTTTGAAAATGGAGAATAGTTTGTGTAGTACCTATATCACCTCCAGCATATCATACGCATCCTTAGTATGTCATAGTGGCCAGGGATTATTTGCCTCAACCAAATGGATTGAACCAAAGGCAACAAAAAAGAACAATGCAAAGATGACATCACAATTTTTATAGAATAATATATTTACAAGATATGGACTATTGATGAGTTAGTTATCAATAGAGAGACTCATTTCATAAATGAAGTGATAGAAATCATAATAGATGAATTTATGGTAGTTCATTGCAAATGAGTACATTATCACCCTCAAGCTAATGGAGAAGCTAAAAAATAAACAAAATCCTATACAATGGTGCTCACAAAGATAGTAAGTGAGATCGAAGAGTCCACTCTGTAAAAACTTCATATAGCACTTGCAAAAATAAGTATTTAAATAATATGTTACCTTTCTATTTTCAAGTATTATATGTACCCCTTATGTATGCATTTTTGAAAAAAAAACTAGCCCTTATGTATGAAAAATTTCAATTTCTCAAATAAAAAATCATTTAATATGTAAGTACATCTTTTGTAAATATACATTATCATAAATCCCTTATTTTGTTTGCATGTGCTATCTTGCATATTTCCTAGTGAACGCCCCGAATAAGTGAGTCATGAGTGGATCTCGGAGAGAACTGACATGGAGAGAAGAGGGGAACATGTCTCTTGTAGGGAGCATGGAACCTCCTCTCCGATGCTAGCACCTCTTTTGTGGTGCTCTACATCACGGTGATCACATCATTTTTTTATATATGCTCTGAGAGAAAAAATGCTAGGGAAATGCCCTTTTTTCTCATCATGTGCATGATGGTGCTACCCCGCTCACCTTTCAAAAAAATGCTAGGGATAGGAGCATCCAACAAAAAAAATGCTATGCATGTTGTCCTCCCTGGGCTATAAACTCCACCTAGGGCTACCCAATGATGCCACCCTGCACCGCAGGGAATCTGCACATCCATTGTCTCTTGGTGCCCTACCCACATATATATACCCATCCATATATAGGTCGCTTAGTTGTCCACCAGCCCACGATATAGAAAATCGGAGAAAATAGGATAAATAGGCATGGGATGCTATATAAGGAGAGGGGGAAGTATTGCCAAGGCTGAGAAAACTTCCTCCAAGTTTCACAATCCTAATGACAATTGACAAAAGACAAAAACCAAGGCTAAGAATGACTAGACACAACCTGACATGAGAAAAATCCCTCACACTGACCAGGCAACCACAAAAATAGCCCTCACTCCATAGCATATCTCTATGGGAGAAACTAGGATCGATTCCATGAACGAAGAGAGAGATTGACTCTTAAAAACCCTCTTAGCTGTGGGAAACAAAGTCTGACCTAGAAGCTAGATTGCACAATCGGCAACTATAAAAAGAGGGTTTTGTGGATGAGGATATCTACTATTGACCACCGAGGTCATGTAACATGTGGCCATAATCTTATCAAACAACTACCCCAGAAAGACGTTTGGGAAGTTCTATGTTTTTTGCTAAAAGTAAATTCCATCTCTATCAAGAATATTCTCAAGCCAACCAACTCACAAGTTGTGCAACCAACATTTGTAGAAGGGTTCAATACTATTGACCTCTCAAAGAAAACTCTCTTTTACCTTTCTCCTAATGCTAACTGCCTTTGTTAAATCCCTCCTAACTTGTGGGCATAATGCATGAAACTGAGGCCATGAGATATCAGGACCCTTACCTCGCATGTCTTCCAACAGGTTGTATGGAGCCATACCATGTCCAAGAGGGAAGTCTTGGAGATTGATACGACGTCGAGTCCTATTAGCTTCCTTGGTCTCCTTTGCCTTATTGCCTTGTCCATGGTCACTCTGTGATGGGACACCCTCCTTCTCTTTACCTTTTCCTCGGCCACGCTTAATGCCATTTGCTTCCATGTCAACCTCATTTGAGTTTTTCACCTCTACCACATGCACATTTGGATCTGGCAAAGGTGGAACTCCTTCTACCCCTTGTGGAGGTGGTCTTGGACCATTTGGTCTTTGTAGAAGCCTTGGTTGTTGACCAGCTCCTTCTCCTACATTCATCACTGGGTAATTCAAGTTAGGTCTCCCTGGCTCCCCACGGGGCCAAGGACAATTATACATCCCATGTCCAGACTCTCCGCAATTCCAACATTGCAAGACTATCCTAGGTCGTGGATCTCGCTCTTCAGACTTCTTTGCTTGTCCCTTTGGACCTACAGCTTGTGCAAGGTGAATTGACAGGCTGCTTAAAGATTCTTTTAACTTCTCAACTACTTCCGCCGTTACCTCAGGAAGCTCCCTCGATGTTGATGCTTGTGACTTACCTTTGGGTCTAAGACCTTCTATTGGAACCTCTCCCCTTAAGCACTTGAGTTTCCTATATTTCTCAGCAGCCCTAGTTTCAGCTGCATCAAAGGTAGCAGGTGCACCCGCCTCAACTTTTACCTTAAGGTCAGGAAAGAGTCCGGCTATGAACCTCTCCTTCTTTAGAAATTCTGCACCATCACCAGGGTTAGCAACATTTCGTATCCATAGAGCCCAAAGACGTAGAAAATCTTGCTTGTACAAGTAGTAGTCATCTAAGTCTTTTTGCTTATGAGAAACAATGTCTTGCCATAGTTTTTGAGTGTTTTGGGGATCAAAGAAGTATCTCTTAAAACGATTCAAAACTTCTGTGTAATTCCCCTTAACTTCCTCAGGCAAAGAGTCAAACCAAGTACTAGCATCTTTCCTAAGGACCACCTCAAACATTTCTACACGTTCTTGATCGGTTACTATCCTCTTGATACGGCAAGACATCTTGAAATTTGCTAAAAATAATTCTGCATCCTCTCCAGGCTCTCCAAAGAAAAGAGGATATCCAGACATTTGGCGTTGGCTCTCCATTATTATGAAAGATTACAACACGAGTTACAATAAGGGATACAATAGAGATTTAGAACCACTCGCCTGCAAATGAAGAAGTAAGAAAATACCACTCTAGGTTTTCTTCTTCAGCTATCCAAGCTTCAATGAGGTCTCGATTTGTTTGATCAAAACAAAAAGGTAGGCTATTGATGAGCTCTAAGAAGTGTTGAAATTCTTCAAAGCTAAGGCGATAAACAGAAATCTCTAGAACTTCATTTTCTGGATCCAAAAGAGCAACCACGTCCCAAGTGATAAATTGCACTTGTTCTACAATTCCCAACGCACAAGTGGTTTGTATAAAAACTAGATCTTCATTCTCGTTGAAGGCCGTGAGAAAGTAGCAATTGACTAGGAGCTCCTTTCCTTCGAGTTCCACACAGTCGGAGTGAGGCAACCTTCTCACAATTTCATAAAGAACATCCTCATCAAGTCCAATCAAGTTTGCAAGATTTAAAGACTCCACTTGTGCTACAAAATTCCTGGACAAAAACTCCTTAGGATTATGGTTAAATCATTCAAAAGCATAAAGAGATTTACAATGTCTCTATGAACAAAGTGTCATAGAAAGTAGAGAAGGATGAGAATTTATACAAATTTGCAATCTTCTCTATGCTCTCTTTATTAAGACAAGCTCTGAATAGCTTCCTATCTCCTTTGTTGAAAGCGAAAGGAAGACTATTAATAAGACGCAAATGAGGGAAAAATTCACCAAATGTGAGTCTATGAAGCATGAACTCTGGCCGCAAGTTTCCTGAAGAGTCTTTCTCAATGGTGAAAGAGTAGGAGAAATTATTGTATCACCAATCCCAACTACACAAGGGGCACCACCTAGTTTAAGAGCGAACTAGGACGCAAAAGAGGAGAATCGTTAGAGCAATCCACAAACAAGCAAGGAATTTACACTAACCCTAACACCAATGGAACACTCTCACACACTAAAACACGAGAGAGAGAGAGAGAGAGATGAGAGAGAGATGGTGCTCGGGCTGCTTTGAAACGTATCGGCAATGATCAAGCAAACACAATTATATATGTAAGAAAGAGAGAGAAAGGGGGAGGGGGTTTGTTGCATTAATACCTTCTTACAAATCTGTCATGACAAATCAAAGTGAGATTAGTATTTGTTCAACATAGCTTGCGTAAATTTCACCACAACACATCACAAGAAAAGCCACCCCAATCACTGTCTTAAGGCCAGGGGAGTCCTCTCCACCCTGTCGCCCTCTTACAGTATGTGGGATTTATGGCTAGATTGATGACAACACCCGAGACAAGCTATACAGAACTTAACAAAAAACACCAAGACACTTACGCATCATTGTTGTCCATTACTTCACATTGGAAGGGAGACAAAGTATCCAAGCTTAGTCCAAATCCACCCTCCTTGATTCAGCAAATGTTGGGCTTACACTAGTAGGAGAAATGATAGATTTCGTACTCTCAATTGAATGAACACTCTCTCTCTTACAAATGGCATAGAGCTCCCTTGCTAATCCCCTATTACAACACATGCACATGCATAAGACAATGAGCTTCCACTCAAGAGCTCCTTCTAGAGAGGTTGAGCTTGGCTTCTCAAGCTATAGCATAGTGCTCTTGCTTATGGCTCCTCTCCTTTTGTGCTAGCTACACCCTCCTTTTATAGCAATTTTGAAGGCTAGGGTTACTCCTCTAACCATGGTTGGGTTAGATTTTCAGCCATTTATCTAATTTCTTTTGCTTGGAATTATCAAGAAGTTGGTGGGGAAAGAGAGAGCAGAGAAATGGAGGTGATAGGACTTTTCATAGTGGGTTAGTGTTAGTAGAGTTAGTATTAATTTACAAATGGAATTGGATATTTACAATGGGAGTATCCATGTAGGATACAAATAAGGAAGAAAAACTCTTAAGAGGTAAGAAAAGGTGGATTTCTTACAAGGTTGATGCTCCAAGTGTCTTGAGTAGGGCCAATTTTGACGCTTGTTGACGGTCCACTAGCTTTGACTGTACATTTTTTCTCAACTCTTGACCTTCCTTGAGAGACAAGGTAATTGAAGCTGAGTAATCAACCACCATGATGCTGTCTTTTAAGAGAAGAGGCTGAATTTTGTGGTTTTTTTGATAGATATGGGTAAATTGGAGGAGGAAAAATGAGACTAGGTGGTCAATTTTGGAATGGAATTGTGTGTGGGAGGTATGAGTTCACCATGGTTTCTCTTATTCTTCAAGGTTGAGGAGAAGGTGAGTAGGGTGCAGAGAGGAGGGGTGAGAGAGGTGGGGATGATGAGTGGAGAAGTGTGTGTGAAAGAGGAAAATGATAAAGTGGAAGAGAGAGTGTGGCTGCATAACATGGGAAAATTGGGGTCCACTAATAAAATCATAGCTCACAGCTCGTAGCTCAAAAAAATATGAAAAACTTTGAGGCAAAAGTTCAGCCCACGAGCTACAACTTTTGTTTGTATCACCTTTTCAAATTCGGAGAGCAAGTGAACTTTAAAAATTCAGCAAAACCGACCGTTTTTTTCCACTGCACAAGGTCCTTGTGGGGTCCTTCTTTGGATGATTCTTTTGAATACCTCCAAGAGTGAGCCCTCCATAGTGCATGTATGCATGCCACCTACCCTTGACCTTATTTGGTAGGTCTATAATTGAAGATGTTGTTGAGATCATGATATAAGTGAATAGTACAACTAAGAAAATCAAATATTGAGGGGTCTAAAAAATATGTACATGTCAAATATAAATAATATAGATGGAAAAATATAAAGGGGTCAAAAGAAATCTCTCTCATTATGAGGCTACCATAAAAAGATAAATATTTTTGGTGTTCTAATTTTTTAGAAAAAAAACAAAATAGATGTAGGAAGGGAAAAATCACAATAGTGAAAAAATATACACATAAGTAAAACTAGTTTTTTTTGGATTTTTGTTGGGGTGGAGTTACACCAAATATAAGAGAAGCTTACATGAAAATATTTCTATATGGAATAAAGAGTATGAAAAATGGTAAGAAAAAATTGTGGTAATGGTGAGGCAATGTACAGAGCATAAATAACACACACCTAAGTAGAAATATTTAAATAAATACCAAAATAATTATGAAAAAATCTTTTATTTAGGCCCTATATACAATGCAATATTTACACACAAATGGGCCATAATATACTTATATTTTTTATTTTTTTATTTTTTTGGCTCAACTAGCCCAATGACTAGCTAATTGAGGGTTTTTTAAGAAGATATGGGAAAAGTCCCGTGACTCACGCACGCCTATGTACAGTGAAATGGTAGGGATAGCCACAATGTTTGGGTGATTTTGGTAGGGTGAGGTAACTCACTCTGGCAATTACAAAGAGCCGAAAAATGGCTATCACTATATTTGAAATAACTTTATCAAAATTGAGAGTGAAACTGCTACAAATCTTCAACTCTCTAGAACACATCCCGAGGGGGTATCACCCCACTCTCAAAGTGAAGTAGAAACAAACATCCCGTAGAAAGAACACAGATTAATAATATGACTTCTACTAACACGGCTAGATAAAGCAAAGATCCTCCTTTCAAGATCTACAAGAGAAGAAAAGGGCGATGTAGAAAGCCAGTAAATAGACTATCAATTATATCCATTGCACATGGAACCACAAGAACTATAAGGAAGTATTCTTGTAATCTAACTCTTAAGTGTTGGAGCTATATATGGCTCACTCTACTAAACTTGGTCTCACCTATATATATGTATCTTTTCCTTGATATGAATCAATCTCTCTCTCTCTCTCTCTCTCTCTCTCTCTCTCTACATCACAACATGGTATCACAATGAGAACAATCATGCCGAGATTCAACTCATGGTGACAAAACAGATTGTGTTTATGTGGTTTTCTCATAAGATTCATAATTTTTCATATTCTTTTTGAGCATTGATTCTTGTTTACCATGGTTCTTTTGTGTTAAGAAGAATATGATTAGTGTTTTGTGTAGTGGTTATTGCAAATCAATGTGGCGAATCGCTGATTTGTATTTTGACACCCTTAACTTTGTCTGAATTATTGAGTGTCTTTTGCTCAAAATTTGGAGAGACAAAAAAGCACGATTGAGCTTTTGTCTAAAACTTGTTCTTCTACTCACGCTCTTTGATTTTAGACAATGTTTGTAACAAACAAAATTCGCAACAGAAAGTTACGCTATTTTTACTACAATGGAGTTTGATGCAGGTTTTGTCTTTGTGAAGCGTCCGTGATTGTTTATTTGTTTTTAGCATCAAGTTTTTTGATCAAATTTAGCATGTAGCTATTCAAATTATGGCTCTCAATCTTGCATCTCATTTCACTCTATCTTTGTCTATTTTGAGGGCTCTTGTATTATTGACATCTCCTTTGTCTTGTTTTTTTGGGTGTCGTCTCACGTCACCTTTGAAATTTTGAAGATTAAAAAAGCATGACTGTAATATTATTCTCGCGTCCTTAGTTGTGGAATTCACCATATATGGTGTGTATATTTTGCGATCTTATCTTATACGTCTTCTTGCAATCAGATATGGCTATGACTATTATCGTCAATGGTTTTCCTTATGGTCAGTGTTTTGTTCTTCCTTCTCAAGGCCAATAATTTTCTTGTTGGAAAGTTCATATGTTGTTAATTCTTAAAGGAAATGAACTCTTTGATGTGTTTCTTAGAAATCATGTATACCTATCTCAGCCTATTGATCCAAATCGTGATAATGTTCTTGTCACTGAAGGATCTGTATTTGAAGAGTGGCATCTTGCATATACGGATTGGAAGCGACATGACAAAGAATCTTGTTGATATATTATTTTTTCTCTCACTATTTCTCTTCTACTTGATGTGTGTGAACTTCCTATTGCCCACGACGTCTGGAAGTATCTTATTGCAATTTTTTAGAAGATGTTTGTCATAGAAATACTTTATTTGAGAGGTTTTATCACCAACTTACAATACGAATTTGGTACTGCTATTACAAGACACATTGAACCTTTCAAATATATTATTAATAAGCTTGCTACTACCGTTGATTTTGTCCACCAAAAATAGCTTATTACCCTTCTCCTTGATACAGTCAAGGACTCTTCCTGTGATAATATTTTTATCATTCTTTCTAGCAAGGACGGTCTTGATTTCAACCAAACGTGTGTATATTTAATTGAATACTCTTAACTTTGTTAGGCATTTTTTGGATGAGCATAAAGTCACTAAGTCATACCAAAAAGCTTTCCCCCTAGCCTCATCTATATATGTGTACATAGCCCTGCAAGTCTTGGAAGTGACCATGTAAAAATTCATGTACAAAGGTGTGATTTTTCCAGGCTTGCGTGCTGATTTTTTGAGTTCTTTGACTCTCCAAAAATGGTCTTCAATAATAATTTTCAGCCGTGCTTTATAGCTCATGAATCGGACTTGTAGATCATGAGTTATGGGCATCCGAAGTGAGCGGTCTCAACTTAGAAGGTGATTGCAAGCAACAAGGGCAATCGGGCCAAGTTAATAATTGGAGTTAGAAATGCTAAGGTTTAAGAATTCTACATTCAGCCAAGATGATGGGCTTCAAGCCGCGTGTTATGATGTGTCATTTGGTGACCAGACCCTCAAGCTATGCTCGGGGGAAGTTGTCCGAGAAGCTCGCATATTTTGGGGAAAATCTGGAATTTTTATGGCATAAGGGAGGAGGTTTCCGTGTGTCATGGGGATAATCCCACATGAGGAGGAAAAAGTTGATTGTGGAGGGTGGAGGGTATATAGCCTAAAGAGGGAAGTGCCCTTTAGACATATCACTTGATGCAAGCTTGGCTTGGTGGGATCGTGGAGATAATCCCACATGAGGAGGAAAAAGTTGATTGTGGAGGGTGGAGGGTATATAGCCTAAAGAGGGAAGTGCCCTTTAGACATATCACTTGATGCAAGCTTGGCTTGGTGGGATCGTGGAGGCTAGGGGAGAGAGATGGAGAATTTTTCAGCCTGTTCACACCACCTGCCAAGGCGACTGGTAAAATTTTTGGTCCCCGACCACTTGCCCCTACCCCATTCCTTGGTCAAAGGTCACCAACACCTCCCTTTTCGCCCAAAAAAAAGGCCTAAAAGAATCCAATTAAAAGATGCCTGGAGAGAGAGCCTTGTCGGCTAAGAAGAGAGAGAAAAATCATGGGGATGAAAGATGAGAAAGCCCCCATTTTAATAGCTACAACACCTGCACAACTTCCAGAGAGCTCTTTTTTAGCAAGAGAAAGGACACCTCCATGCTCGGGTGGCCATAACTTCTTTGTTTCTCATCTATTTTTTGCATATGATTACTCTACAGACATCCCCACAAGATGAGCTTCATCATGGTGTCCTTTGTTTCTTCTAGTTTTGAGCGTGTCCCATGCTTGAAGGGTTTTTTGTAAATCTCTACCTCGTATTTACCACATGGGTTTTTGATCGTGCAATAGTTATTCCTTTCGATGGTGTGGCTCGTGTAAGACTATAGAGGCATTCATTTTACTTCTTGTTTTCATGCTAACATCATTTTGGTGCCCCTACTAAGGAGCAAGTGCTCCAATGCCTGTAAAATATATCTATTTTGCAAGTATAAAATGTAAAAGGGATGTGGGTTCTTATGGACAACCACCTATGTATGTGAAAATTGTGGAAAACAAAAAAACCCTTGGGATAAGAGCCAGAAAATCCCCCTTTTTAATAGCTGCAATTCTCTACACCCTTTTTGCTTACAGAGTCTAGTTTTTTTGGAATTTGTAACTCTCTCGTCTATTGTCGGAATCAACCATTATGGATACTCTACGGAGGTCTAAACAACACAAGCTTCATCCTTATGGTCTCAATTTTTAGTAAATTTAATAATGTTTTGGGTTAGAGTTGTTTCCCACCCGACTTTACAGGTGTTTGACATAGGTGTTTTCCGTAGATTTATGGTGTTTCTTTCTAACGGTGTGGTGTTTGCAAGGCTATAGAGGTTCTCATTTTCCTTCTTGTTTGCATACTAACATTGTTTTGGTGCCCCCACGGAGGAGCAAGTGCTCCTATGATCCAATTCCTGTGAAATATGTCTATTCTGCAGGCAGTAAATGTAAAAGGGATGTGGGTCCTAATGGACAACCACCTATGTATGTGCAAATTGTGGACAACACTTGAGGTGGTTGTATAATTGGATTGCAGCCTTTGGAGGGTCATGAGGTTTTGTGAAGCCAAGCACTAGGGGCTGGGCTACCTAGTGTGAGATGGATTAGGTACTAGAGCGATCCATCGATATCCCTTGAGCTTTTGACATCACATGTAAGTGTTTTGTGGCAATCAAATATGGCAAACAAGTTCCCACATTTTCATGGATTGCCTAATGAGAATGCACAGACTTTTATTGAATAATTGGAAGTCAATTGCTTATTGTGAAATATACTAGACCAAGCTATATTGTTGTGGCTACTGCAATACAATTTACAAGATGAGGCAATAATTTGGTTACACAATCATGAAGAGTTGGTGCATGCACAAACTCCAAGACTACAATCGTGTAAAGCAAGCTTTCTTGGCATAGTACAGATCCATTGACGTACTTGATGAATGTTGGCATGAAATTTTGGGGTACACTCAATAGGGTAATCCTAGTGTTGATGATTTTGTCATGCAATTCACTCATTTATGGGATAAATGGGCCTGAGCTTTGGGAAATGAAATCCCTCCATCCATGTTAAAGAAGGACCATTTTGTTGCAACCTTAAAAGAAAGTCTGAAGTTTAAAGTTGAGTTGAAAAGGCCCACCACCTTCAAGGAAGTGGTCACTATTGCCAGGGAAAAGGAATGGAAGGCTCAAAGGAACTGGTCCCTACGCAAAGTAATGGTGGCCAAAAGGAGGAAAATAAGGTAGAGGCTGGAGCCCAACCTGCTCACAGGTTTGCTAATATTGAACAGTTACAGAAAAATATGCAATACATGGTGATCATGATGCAAGAATTGCGACTCAGTGTTCTTGGAGGTAGAGGTGGCCATGGTCATGGACGTGGTAGAGGAATGGTCCAGGCATGTGAAGATTAGTCCAATGCTAATGCAGGTTATGGAGAAGGAATCTTTGAGCCGCAAAGGAGATTCATTCCTACTTGTTATAATTGTGGTGAACTTAGTCACATCAGCACTTATTGTTCAAAACCAACAAGGCTGGGAGTGGATATGTTCCCACTCCCCTAGCAGATTCCTAACAAGGCTAATGATTATGCATTGGATATATAGGGAGGTCAAGGTACTGAACAAGAAAATCATGCCTCACCCTCTAGTGGTCATGTGGATATTGTATGGGTTGAAAGGAAAGAAGCAGATATGATGCACGTATGTAAAGAGAGAGGGAAGGCTATGCTGTGTTAGGTGCTAGCAAAAAAAAAGGAAAAGATAAAGAGGGTGAAGATGCGAAAGCCAAGAGGACGAGAAGACCTCGTAGACGGGTTGAAGTGGCAGGTTTACCTTTGGGAGAAGGCCAAACATCTGACAGTTAACAAGAAGACCTAATTGGGAGGAACGTAGATTGTACTTTTGGGGAATTCAGGAATATGGTGTCCAAACTCAAGAGGTAGTGGAAGTCATTGGTGAATCCAGAGAAAGGGTGGAAGCATGGACAAGTCAGAGTGTTGGATATGGGAGAGTTACTAGACATTTGTCCTGTGCTGAACGCTTGGCACACAGGTGTGAGCATGGGAGAGGCCTACATTGATGGAGATTCTCAAGATTGTGTGATCACACAGTCATGTGTTGAGAGATCGAGTCTCATTACATGCAGAAGCTCTGGGTTTTGGATATGACTAGCAAACAATTCCAAAGTGAAGTGTTTGGAGATGATTAAATTTGGAAGTTGAAGTCTTTAACGTGAAGGTTATAGTAAACTTTCATGTTATGCTAGCTCTTGACCCCGAGGAGGTCACCTAAGAAAAATGTAACCTATCACAAGAGTTCAACAGAAGGGTATTTAAAGTTCTTGAAACTTATAGAAATATATATACATAAGTACATTATTTTTTCAAATTAAAAAAAAAAAACTAATTTTAAAAGAAAAGGGTAGATTATATTCTTAACAAAATTTACAGATAAGGGGTTTTACAAACATGTCTTTAACGCACGTGATATGGTAGTTTTACACATAGTGAACCCCCCGAGCTCTTGACTGGGAGCTTTTACTCTCATTATGGAACAACCTTGACTGAGAGTTCTTGGTGTTGTGCAAGACTTGGGCAAGGGCACAATCTGTGTGTATGGCAGGAAGGGTGAAAAGAGGGTGTTTGATATGACTACCAAGAAACCTATGGCACTAGAAGATGTGAGTGAGAATGATGAATCCCAAGTCACCAGCAAAGATAGTTCTGAAGATTCAAAAAGTAGCTCTACTTCCAGTTTCAATGACAAGGGTGAAGTGTCATTCTTGTTGTTGGACAAGGAGAAGGGAGAGTGGGTGAAATGTTGCAAGTGTTAGGGAATATAAATGCTTCAAGCCATTTAGAGCAACTTGAGGATTTTATGCAACCTAAACAGGAAATTCCAGCGAAGAAAGATTTGATTAAACATATGATGAGTATTGAGTTGACTCAAGGAGAAAGAAGGGAGTACTTAACAATGTTGGATAGGTTTTCGGATCTTTTCATCACTTCATACAGGAAATAAGGGGTTTTGTTGGGGATCTTGTGAAGATCAAACTAGTAGAAAAGGCAAAGCCAATACGACAAAAATTAAGAAGGATGGGTAAGGAGCAAATGTATGGTTTAAAGGAAGAAGTGGATAAACTCTTGGATGCAGGTTTCATTGTGCCAATTTTAAAATGCTGAATGGGTGAGCCCTGTAGTGGTCACTCCAAAGAAAGATGGGCGTTGGAGAGTTTGTGTTGATTACAAGCCATTAAATATAGTGACCAAGAAAGATCATTACCCTTTGTCTCTCATTGGTCAACTTCTAAATGCAGTGGCTAGCTTTGAATGATACAATGTCTGTGATGGTTATTCAGGATATTTTCAGCTTATCGTTGCTCTTGAAGACTAGAAAAAAGACTACTTTATCACACCATGAAGTTGTTTCTGCTTTTGTTGCCTTCCTTTTGGGTTGACAAATGGGCCTGGATATTTTGAAAGAAAAGTGGATTGGGTCCTTACCCCGTTCCTTGGGAAGTTTCTCAAAGGATTCATAGATGATTTATGTGTGTGATAGTTCAAGGAAAGAGCATGTTCAAAAGCTTGAAATGACTTGTGCAAGCTACGATGAATGTGGGGGTCAGTTGAACCCTATGAAATGTCATTTGGCATAGCCAAGGGTAAAGCTTCTTAGACATGTGAGTTCAAAAAATGGGATTGAAGTAGATCCAGAGAAAATGGAGGCTTTGTTGTTGCTTTTATCTCCAGACACCTGGCCACTTTCATACAGAAGGTTAAATATATGTCTCGTTTCATACCTTTGGCATCACAACTATTGTATCCATCGCAGCAAGCGGTTAAGAATGATCCCTTGGAGTCGTCTCATGATTGTGATGATATTTTTGACAAAGTCAAAGAAGTCTTGAGTACACTACCCATTATGCAAGGTCTTGACTCGGAAAAGGAGTTTTATGTTAACCCATCAGTGGGAGACGATTCCATTGGGGCCATGTTTTTGCAAAAGGGGAAGGAGTCTCGGTATATGAAGCATGTTCACTATGCTAGCAAGGTGCAAACTCCTTATGAAAGAGATTTCTATGAAATTGAATTGGTGATGACCAGTGTGGTTTATGCTTGCAGACGATTCATACATTACTTGTTGCAAAAGTCATTCACCTTTCTCACCGGTTATTCATTGCTTCCCCAACTGTTTAATAATTCAAAAAGTGATGAAATGGGTTATTGAACTTCAAGAGTTTGAGTTTACCTTTTTGGTGGAAGAGAGTACTCGGGCTACCTTTGCAGATCTACTCACTTATAGAGACACTCTTGATTTGGTTAAAGAAGAGGTGGTGCGAAAGAAGAAAGTCGAGACTCTTGCCATCTTTGATGCTTCACTATTATACATTGATGGTTCTTATCAAAGAATTCATGATGTTGCTTCAAGAGGCATTGTCATTTATGATGCACAAAGAAAGCTTGTAAGGAAACAATGGTTGAAACTTGATGCAAGAAGTAACAACAAAGCAGAGTACATGGCTCTTGAAGGTGATTTGCACATTTGCTTACAATTGGGAATTAGACGCTTGTAATTCAAAGGAGATCCCTTGTTGTTTGTGAAGCAAGTATTGAGAGTATGGAAAAATAAGAATCCTAAACTGAAGAATTTATGCTTCAAGGTGAAATCATTGCTCAAAAAGTTTGAAGCATGGAGTTTACAGCATCATATTGAGAGGTCTCAAAATGAAGAAGCTCATGATGCTTCCCAGAAAATGATCACTTGTGTGTTTGTGCTAAAGGAAAATGCTCCGTTATATCATGGGAGAGAATTCTTATCAAAGGAGATGGCTTTTTTGTTGACAGGTGTCCTACCTAAAGGTTTACCATCCTCCCAAAAGTATGTGTTCATGAGAAAAGCCAGGAAATACAAAATGCTTGATGATGTGCTTTACATGAAAGAAAGTGATTTGGTTTTACATCGTGATCCCGGAAAAGAGAAAATCTACAAGATCTTGGAAGAAAATGATGAGGGATCTTCTGGAGCCCATTTTGCCATAAAGATCACGTTCATAAAATTTTGCAAGAAGGCAATATATGGCCAAGCATTTAGCGGGATGTTGAGATGTCGAGCTCTACACATTGAGCTGGCATCCACTATGGGTCTTGGCCGCTTACGGCATTTACTCACTGGCGCGTTAGGTGACCGACACGGAGGATCTCTGCCAGTGATTCTACAGCTGGACTACACTTATAGTGCCAGCCTAGTACGCTTCTAGCGAGTTCACACTTAGTGAACGCATGTACATATGTGCTACTTTTCAGTTTTAGCACTTAGTCATTTTGTACTCTCTTTTCTGAGAAGAAGAAGAAGAAGCTTTCCATCTTTGTGTGCTTTGTGCTTGTCTTGTGTAGCTCTCTTGCATCCTCATTCTTTACATGGTATCAGAGCCTGGTGCAGGCAAGAGAGACTAAGAGAGAAAGAGCATCACAATCCCTTCGTTCGCAATCCACGACCATGTTTTTCGCACAAGTTTCTGAACAGGTCTCCAAAGTGCAGTATACAAAGATTTACTATACAAGTACAGTGGTTGTATATACTCTTGATTGTGGACACTCGTTGAGTGTAGAAAGTGTTACAGGTACCACGATAGCAGGTTTAACAGATTTGCAGGTTTTTGCAGGTTGCAGCTATTTTGTCTTAGTGCTTCAAGATGTCTGACGGTTTCAGTCAGATTGTTACTGAGAAGCTTGAGAAAAATAACTACCCTGCATGGAAGTTCAGAATAACAAATTTCCTAAAAGGAAAAGGTTATTGGGACTATGTAGAAGGAAACAATGAAAAGGAACCAGAGATTCCCGAGGCAAATGCTACAGCAGAATAAAGGAAAGCTTTGAGGGACTGGCAACAAGGCCAGAGCAAAGTGATGTATTGGCTTTCTATGAGCATCACAGATGGCATGATGGGCTATCTACAGGATGCTGAAACCCCTGCCATTGCATGGAGAAACTTAGGCTGAGTGTTCGAGGTGAACACCAAGGCCAGGAAGCTTCAACTAAAGTCGGAGCTAAATCAGGTTAAGAGGAACAACCTCTCAATCAATGATTATGCCTTGAAGATCAAGAGTATCATTGAGGCTCTTGGATCTATTAAAGTCTCAGTGGAAGATGATGACATTGTCCGTGCATGCTTGGATGGTATAGGAGATGAGTATGTCCATTTTAGGTCTTCCATGAATACAAGAGACGACATCCCCGTGTTCCAAGATTTGATTTCTATGCTTATTCTTGAGGAGAAGAACCTTGACACATCTTCTTCTCATGGCAGAAATAATTTTGAACAGGCCTTCTATTCTAACTCCAATAGAGGTAGAGGTAGAGGTCGTGGTCGAGGCCCAAGGGGTTGTAGTGGCCAATTTCTGGAAGGTCAATCAAATCAAAACAATACAGGTGGCAGGGGAAACCAGTCTCAAGGCAGGGGGAGTCAAAGAGGTCGTGGTGCAGGATCAAGCAGGCAGCAACATACTCCAGATAGCAGAGAATGTTGGACTTGTGGTGAAAGAGGTCACATGTCATGTGACTGTCCAAAGGGAAAAGCAAGTGGAAAGAGAGAACAGGGCAACTATGCATCTACTAGCAGAGATGCAGATGAAAGCAAAAACGAGCGCATGTTTGTTATGCAGCATGTGATGAATACAATGACTGCTGAGAATTCCACCCAAGATGATGTTTGGTATGTGGATTCAGGTGCCTCTAATCACATGACGTCTCGTGGAGAGTGGTTTAGAGATATGCGCAAACCAGATGTGTCAGGCTATGTGCAGACAGGAGATGACACAGCTCACCCCATTGCTCATGTAGGGGACATACCTCTAAATACGAAGAGTGGGAAATCAAATTACTTAGCAGATGTACTTCATGTCCCAAACATTACAAAGAATCTTGTTTCTGTTGGACAAATGGTGGAGTAGGGTTTGCAGGTTCGCTTCAATCCAAATGGCTGTTATGTAGAAGATTTCCAGAATGGCTGTAAGCTGATCACAGAGGGAAAATGTGTGGGCAGAATGTTTACGCTGAATGTAGACATGCCTGAGGTAAAAGCTGCATTATTTGCACAGGGCACAGGTGTTGTGGCTGATGTTGACATTTGGCACAAACGCATTGGCCATGTCAATGAGCAGAGATTGCGTAGCATGCAATCAAAACAGATTGTAAAAGGTTTGCCCAAATTCAAGGTGGATGGTATGCATAAAGTGTGTGCAGCATGCCAGTTTGGAAAACAGTCAAAGGGCTCATTTCCACATGAGTGCAATGTATGTAAAAAGCCACTTGAGGTGGTGCACACAGATGTTTGGGGTCCAACCGATACTACAAGTATACATGGTTGCAGGTATTATGTCTCTTTCATTGATGACCATACAAGGAACGTATGGGTCTACTTCATGCATAATAAAAGTGAAGTGTTTGGTCACTTTCAAGACTTCAAAGTCATGATTGAGAAGGAGACAGATATGCAAATCAAGACATTGAGGGCAGATGGAGGGGGAGAGTACTTCTCCAATGATTTTTCAGATTTTCTGTGAATGCATGGTATACGTAGGCAGTTTACATGCAGATATACTCCACAACAGAATGGGGTCGCAGAAAGGAAAAACAGGCACATTGCAGAGGTTGCACGTGCATTGATGAATGAGAAGAACATGCCTCATCATTTCTGGGCTGAATCCGTAAATACAGCTATGTACATTATGAACAGGACACCTACAACTACGGTGCATGATGTAACACCTGAGGAAAAGTTTACAGGTACAAAGCCTGATTTGGCACACTTGAAAGTGTTTGGCTGCATAGCTTACGTGCATGTACTAGATGAGTTGCGTAGGAAATTGGATCCTAAAGCAGAGAAATGTATTCTTGTGGGATATTCCCTTGAACAAAAGGCGTACAAGTGCTACAATCCTACTACACGAGAATTATGAGTGAGCAGAGATGTAGTCTTTGATGAGATGAGCAGCTGGTACAGTAATGCACATGGCACTATTGGGGCTGATGTAAAAGATGATGTGGTTGTACAAAATGTAAGGCCACAGTCACAGGTTTTGAGTGGACCACAAGAGTCCTCTTCTCGTGGCTCTGTTGAGAAACCATGGAATGGTAGACTACGTACACAGGTTACTCCACCAACAGGTACAGGGAATGTATCACGAAAAGGAAAGGAAAAGGTTGATGAACCTCCCTTTATGGCTGATTCATCATCAGGTTTTTCACATGTAGACATGGATTCAGATGGTTATGAACAAAGTCTTGATGAGGAATTTGGAATTCCGGCTGTCAATACACCTGGTGTAAGGAAAGTACAAGAAGATGCTAGAGGGCAAAGGAGTGACCCAGGACCGCGCAGATCTAATAGAGTCAGAAATCCAGTTCAGAAATTGACTTATGATGGGTATCTAGCGCATCACCAAGCCTACATGGCTAAGGTGATACAGGATGTGGAGCCCACATGTTTTGAGGATGCAGTTGGAAATGTGCATTGGGATGATGCAATGAATGAAGAGATGGCTCCATTGGAAGCAAACGACACATGGGAGTTGGTGCCATTACCAACTGGCAAGAAAGCTGTTGGTTGTAAATGGGTGTATAAAACCAAGCATAAGGCTGATGGTAACATTGAGCGTCACAAGGCAAGGCTGGTCGCAAAGGGTTATGCACAGATGTATGGCATAGACTATGAGGAGACCTTTGCTCTAGTGGCAAAGATGACGACTGTGAGAGCTGTCATAGCAGTGGCTGCATCTAGAGGATGGATTATGCATCAAATGGATGTAAAGAATGCCTTCTTGAATGGTGAGTTGCAAGAGGAAGTGTATATGGATCAGCCACCTGGTTATGTCGATCCAGGTTACCCAGATTATGTATGCAGACTTCTCAAAGCTTTGTATGGTTTCAAGCAGGGCTCTAGAGCATGGTATGACAGGATTGCCAAGTATCTTGTCAGTATTGGTTTTAGGAGAGCTCATGCTGATCATTCACTCTATGTACGTGAGAGTGATGCGGGGATTGTGGTCATTACCATATATGTAGATGACATTATTATTGTTGGTGACAATGCTATGGAGATTGACCATGTGAAGGGTCTTCTCAAACAGGAGTTTGAAATGAAAGATTTAGGCGAGTTGCGCTACTTTCTTGGCATTGAGGTGACCAGGACTCCAGAGGGTGTATGGCTATCACAGAGACAATATGATTTGGACATGTTGTCAAAGTATGGTATGGCTGATTGTAAGCCAATTTCTATTCCCTTGGATGTGAATGCAAAGCTGAGTGCAGAGAAGGGTGATGTTGTTGAGGATGTCAACATGTACAGGAAGATTGTGGGTAGTCTAATCTACTTGACTATCACGAGGCCAGACTTGAGCTACACAGTAGGCTTGGAGAGTCAGTTCATGCAGCTTCCGAGGAAGCCACATTTGGATGGAGTACGACGCACACTTAGGTATGTGCAAGGTACTCTTGACTACGCATTGTTCTATGCAGCAGATGCACCATTAGCATTGTATGGGTATACAGATGCAGATTGGGCAGGTAGCATTGTTGATAGGAGATCTACGAGTGGCTTCATGTTCTCTTTTGGGAGTGTTGCTGTTACATGGAGTAGCAAAAGCAGCCTACGGTTGCTTTATCGAGCACAGAGGCCGAGTACAGAGGTGCAGCAGTTGCGGCGTGCGAGGTAGCTTGGCTACGCACATTACTTGAGGACTTGGGAGTGCAGGTGGACCAGCAGATTTTCATCCATTGTGACAACCTCAGCAACATGCAGTTGGCTAGGAACCCAGTGTTCCATGCCAGGACCAAACACATAGAGGTCCATTACCACTACGTTCGAGAGTGAGTGTTGGCGGGCGACATTGACTTGGTCTACGTCAGCACAGAGGAGCAGATAGCGGATATCTTTACCAAGGCCCTCGGAGCTGAGAATCTTCGACGTTTTCGGACTATGCTTGGACTCTGCGACATGCAGAGCTCGACGGGGAGTGTTGAGATGTCGAGATCTACACCTTGAGCTGGCATCCACTACGGGTCTTGGCCGCTTACGACATTTACTCACTGGCGCGTTAGGTGACCGACACGGAGGATCTCTGCCAATGATTCTACAGTTGGACTACACTTATAGTGCCAGCCTAGTACGCTTCTAGCGAGTTCACACTTAGTGACCGCATGTGCATATGTGCTACTTTTCAGCTTTAGCACTTAGTCATTTTGTACTCTCTTTTCTGAGAAGAAGAAGAAGAAGCTTTCCATCTCTGTGTGCTTTGTGCTTGTCTTGTGTAGCTCTCTTGCATCCTCATTCTTTACAGAAGATAGGAAAGAGAATTTTGAAGCCCAAATTGTGACAAACAATTCTAGCTTTTGATGTGTTTGAAAAATGGGGTCTTGATGCTATTGGACCCTTACCTATGACTAGCAAAATAAATGCTTACATTTTGACATCAATGGATTATTTGTCATGTTGGGCAGAAGCCAAGGCTGTTAAGCAGATTACCAGTAAAGAAATGGGGAAATTCTTTTATGAACATATATGCTGCAAATTTGGTGTGCCGCTGGAGCTACTTTCTGATAGAGGATCAGGATTTAAAGGGGAGTTGTTCAATTTTTTATGCGAGAAGCTCAATATACAGCATAGGTACATTTCTCCTTATTATCCACAATGCAATGGCCTTATGAGAGGTTCAATGGAGAGTTAGTAAAGATCTTGACAAAGACGACACAAACACATGGGAAGAGTTGGGATTCATAGTTGCGTTGTACATTATGGGCCTACAGAACTGTTATCAAAACAAGCACAGGATTTTCTCCTTACCACTTGGTTTATGACAAGGAAGCTTTATTGCCAATTGAAGTGGATATTCCTGCACTCAAATTTTCATCATTGGGAGATAAAGAGTAGACACATACCTAGAAGAAAAGGTTATTGGATTTACAATGTTTGCAATTGGACAGAGTTTTAGATTTAAAGTACTATGAAGAGGTGACAAAGCAGGCTCATCTAAAGGCTAATGAATGCGTACAGGATAAGGGAATTGATAAGGGTGATCTGGTTCTATAATACAATAGTAATTTAGACAATACCTTTCAAATGGTAAGGTACTTTTATTGTTGTCAAGAAGTTTGATAATGGCACATAGGGGTATTTTGGGAATTTCAACAAATTAGACGGGTATTTTGATAATTTTTCCTTCATTTTTTGAACTATCGTGCCAATGTTTGCAGGAGTGACGAGTAAAGATTTCCATTCCACGCTGGTGCGGATGGCTATAGGAAATTCCATTATGCACCAAATAATTCCCTTGTTACATGTGGTGCTCATACAAGGCAAATGAAAGACCCCCGCTAGCTACCTGTAGAAACTCTTAGGTAAAGATTTCCATTAGAAACTTTCATGTAGCCATACGTGCCGGCATAGATGGCTATAGACACTTCCATTATGTACCAAATAATTTTCTTGTCACATGTGGGTACTCTTACAAGGCAAGTTGAACACTCTTGCTAACACACATAGACAATGAGACGAAGAAAATGAAGGTCTTATCTGACTATAAAGTTTTCATGATGCCTCCTCGTGATCCAAAGTTCAAGACACGTGTCATTCTTGCCTCTAATAATAGGAATGTCTTTTTCTTCTCGAGGAGGTTGCCCTGGACAACAAACATCTCTTGCAATGTAGCTTCTTGCCACAAGTTGTGCACAAACGTAAAATTGGACATGTCCAAGGAGCAGACATATGTGACACGACCCACAATCTTTCATACACATCATTTGAATGATGATAGATGTCTTGTTGCTATTCTAATGTACTTGCTTACTAGGACTTTATTTGTACCCCACAATGTCAACTTAGCTGATGGCTAGAGACACAACCATTGCAAGCATCATTGCGAGCACTTACACTAAATAAATAGCAATAGAGGGATATTAATCAATTGACATAGCAAAAGCTACAAACTAGACCTAATTTTAATGACTTAAGTTGACCTCGTATGGAATGCTTTTCTCACAAAGAATTTCATGTAGCCATCCATGTTGCTAAATCCTCTTCACCCAAAAACCAAAGCTAATGCTTATGCAATTTCCCTTTTTTTCCACCTTTCATTGCATGTACCCATCCATGTTGGCAAGCATACCTACAATAATAGAAAGCAATGTTTTTTTTTTTGGTTATGCAATTCACATGGGCTTGTAGGTTGTTGCATGCCTAACAATATTCCGAGGTTAAGCTCTAAAAAAAAAGTATTTTAATTGAATAGATCACTTTCATGTTGGCTTAGATAAGTTGATGGTCAACTCGAATCCAATATGGATTGATGCTAAAACAACATTGAAGCTCAAGCTCATGTATAAACCTCCATTGCAAGCCTTTGCCAAAAGCATAATTTATAACTTGGATGCTAATAATAGGACTATTTCTTGGTGAACAATGATTACAAAAAGCTTCTCTAGTATTATGGATGAAAAAAATTGGAGGGTGATTTCTACCATTATAATTGAAATTCTTTTACTTTGCAATCATGAACTTTTCAATTGATATGTCACATTAAATTTTGATGGTTTTTTGAATAGAATATAGTGATCAGTAACTATAATTTATATTGATATTGATGCTCTAGCTATAGCATAAGCACAGAGGCTCTCATTCCCATGCATGTGAAGATGAGCTTATAAATTTCTTGCATATAGGTGTCACAAATTATGAAGATTATATGGGAAGCCTACTTGACAAGGATCAAAAGCTGATATCAAGAGCGGGCAAGAAATATTGTTGAGGCAGAGAGTCTTGGTATCCACTTACTTATCCTTAAAAGTAGAAATTCAAAATCAAGCGGTATCCACTCATCCAACTAGATGCATCTCTCTCTCTCTCTCTCTCTCTCTCTCTCTCTCTCTCTCTCTCTCTCTCTCTCTCTCTCTCTCTCTCTCTCTTTGCTCGCTTGATTTTCTTCTTGCTCAAAAATATTTGCTCGCCATACAGTAGGACTCTCGAGGAGGAGAAGGACTCGACGGGCGTGGACAAGCAAGGAGAGGATTGAAGAGACACTCTCTTCCTTTCGCTCTCATGCTTGAGCTAGGGAAGGAGAGTCTCTCGCTCATTCAAATCCTCGAGGAGGAGAGACACTCTCTCTCAATCTTGCTCTCGGAAATAAACAAGTGGGAAGCCATGCTCTCTCTCTTTCTCTTGTTCTCGGCAAGACAAGGAAGGAGATGTGCATGAAGGTCTCGAGCAGGGACAGCTCGGATGAAGGCAATGACAGGCTCGTGCATAAGAAAAGATCGCTCCCTCTCTCATGCATATGAAAAGATTGCTCTCTCTCTTGCTCTTGGACATATTCTGTTGCATGAAGAGGGAAAGAAGGAGATACTTAATGGGAGTTGTTGCTTGAACTCGAGTATGGTGAACAAGAAGGTAAAATTTCCATCTCTCTCTCTCTCTCTCTCTCTCTCTCTCTCTCTCACTCTCTCTCTCTCTCTCTCTCTCTCTCTCTCTCTCTCTCTCTCTCTCTCTTTGCTCGCTTGATTTTCTTCTTGCTCAAAAATATTTGCTCGCCATACAGTAGGACTCTCGAGGAGGAGAAGGACTCGACGGGCGTGGACAAGCAAGGAGAGGATTGAAGAGACACTCTCTTCCTTTCGCTCTCATGCTTGAGCTAGGGAAGGAGAGTCTCTCGCTCATTCAAATCCTCGAGGAGGAGAGACACTCTCTCTCAATCTTGCTCTCGGAAATAAACAAGTGGGAAGCCATGCTCTCTCTCTCTCTTTCTCTTGTTCTCGGCAAGACAAGGAAGGAGATGTGCATGAAGGTCTCGAGCAGGGACAGCTCGGATGAAGGCAATGACAGGCTCGTGCATAAGAAAAGATCGCTCCCTCTCTCATGCATATGAAAAGATTGCTCTCTCTCTTGCTCTTGGACATATTCTGTTGCATGAAGAGGGAAAGAAGGAGATACTTAATGGGAGTTGTTGCTTGAACTCGAGTATGGTGAACAAGAAGGTAAAATTTCCATCTCTCTCTCTCTCTCTCTCTCTCTCTCTCTCACTCTCTCTCTCTCTCTCTCTCTCTCTCTCTCTCTCTCTCTCTCTCTCTCTCTTTGCTCGCTTGATTTTCTTCTTGCTCAAAAATATTTGCTCGCCATACAGTAGGACTCTCGAGGAGGAGAAGGACTCGACGGGCGTGGACAAGCAAGGAGAGGATTGAAGAGACACTCTCTTCCTTTCGCTCTCATGCTTGAGCTAGGGAAGGAGAGTCTCTCGCTCATTCAAATCCTCGAGGAGGAGAGACACTCTCTCTCAATCTTGCTCTCGGAAATAAACAAGTGGGAAGCCATGCTCTCTCTCTCTCTCTTTCTCTTGTTCTCGGCAAGACAAGGAAGGAGATGTGCATGAAGGTCTCGAGCAGGGACAGCTCGGATGAAGGCAATGACAGGCTCGTGCATAAGAAAAGATCGCTCCCTCTCTCATGCATATGAAAAGATTGCTCTCTCTCTTGCTCTTGGACATATTCTGTTGCATGAAGAGGGAAAGAAGGAGATACTTAATGGGAGTTGTTGCTTGAACTCGAGTATGGTGAACAAGAAGGTAAAATTTCCATCTCTCTCTCTCTCTCTCTCTCTCTCTCTCTCTCTCTCACTCTCTCTCTCTCTCTCTCTCTCTCTCTCTCTCTCTCTCTCTCTCTCTCTCTCTCTCTCTCTCTCTCTCTCTCTCTCTCTTTGCTCGCTTGATTTTCTTCTTGCTCAAAAATATTTGCTCGCCATACAGTAGGACTCTCGAGGAGGAGAAGGACTCGACGGGCGTGGACAAGCAAGGAGAGGATTGAAGAGACACTCTCTTCCTTTCGCTCTCATGCTTGAGCTAGGGAAGGAGAGTCTCTCGCTCATTCAAATCCTCGAGGAGGAGAGACACTCTCTCTCAATCTTGCTCTCGGAAATAAACAAGTGGGAAGCCATGCTCTCTCTCTCTCTTTCTCTTGTTCTCGGCAAGACAAGGAAGGAGATGTGCATGAAGGTCTCGAGCAGGGACAGCTCGGATGAAGGCAATGACAGGCTCGTGCATAAGAAAAGATCGCTCCCTCTCTCATGCATATGAAAAGATTGCTCTCTCTCTTGCTCTTGGACATATTCTGTTGCATGAAGAGGGAAAGAAGGAGATACTTAATGGGAGTTGTTGCTTGAACTCGAGTATGGTGAACAAGAAGGTAAAATTTCCATCTCTCTCTCTCTCTCTCTCTCTCTCTCTCTCTCTCTCTCTCTCTCTCTCTCTCTCTCTCTCGTTCTCGACCTCAAGGGGGAAAAGACTCAATCTCTTGCTCTCTGTCTCATCCATAAGGAGAAAGTAAGCTCACTCTATCAAGCTCAGTAAGAGAAATCACCGAGGGCATATAGAGCTTGAAGGCAATCGGAGCAAGTCTATTAGAGGAGAAAGTCACTGAAGACTTCCCCTATAAGCTCACGTTTTGAACACATATCCCCTGACATCCCTGGTGAACCTGACATGAAACCACGTGGGGGATGGGAAATAGTTCTACACCGCAAGAGGAAGCCCTGCAACAAATGATGCAGCGTACAGGCTACCCAACATCAATATAATTTGCAAGAGCGGATTTGCAAAGCCTGGCAAACTGTTACAGAGAATTTGCAACAGTTTGAAGGCTGAGATATTTCAAAATTTTGCAATCTTTATGAGTAGTCTATGGAAGATAATGGAATTGAGGACCAGGACTCAGCGAAAGGATTTCATGTGATTGTGGTATCGGAACTTAGGGCCCGGATTAAAGAAATTCAGGTGGCTCAAGGACCAAATTGGTAGGACTTCAAGAAGGTGCTGCAAGAGGAATAGCTTTTGGAAGATTCTAAGAGGGTGACCAGACAAAGTTTTATGAAGTGGGTGCAGAAGGAGAGTGAAAATTTATCTGCACGCGAACTGTTACAAGAATTTGAAAAGAAGTTTGATCAGTTGTTGTCATCGGCATAACAACGTTCTTTGAAGGATCAGAAGGTGGAATTGTTTATTCAATCTACAGGTGCAATTATTGGAGGACCCGACAGGAGTTGAGATCAGATTGGAAAATAGTCTTTGAAGTGGTGAATATGATTGAAAAACAACAAAAGCAAGTTGACAAGCAGATCGTGGTTGAGGTAATAGATGATGCTGAAGAAGAGACTAAAGAGAAATCACCCTCGATAGTACCAAAGGTGGAGGTTCTTGTTTTCAAAGATCTGGTAAAAGGTATTCAAGAGCTAAATTTAAATTTCAAAACTGTTAAAATTTGAAGGGTTAGCTGCAAAAGCATCTACTTTCGAACCTAAACAACAACAGCCACCACGTAAAAATTGGGATAATCGATGCATGTGGTGCGATGGTGAAGACCATATGTATGTGAAAGAGTGTGATGAGTTTGATGAAGCTTACAAGAAGAATGTGGTTTTCTAGAAAGACGGGAAGATTCATCTTAGGGCAACAGGAGAGATTCTTCGCTTAAATTTTGGCAGGGATGGCATGAAGAAGCTAGTGGAAGAAATACAACATAATGTTTATCTTGTGGAAGTAGCTACATATGGGCTATAGGTTTTTGGTAAGGGAGATGATGAAGGTACATGTGCAAAGGGCGAGATGTGGCCGTATGCTTTAAAGACAGCAGAAGCAGGTAAGGTAATGTACGGGAATTTACGACAGGTAGGGAATTCAATTCGGGAAACTACTGGGTGTACTGATCCAATAGATTCTCTTTTAGTATATGGATATATTGCTAAAGCTCAAGCGAATAAAGCTATGGTGGAAGAGAAGTGAAAAAGGGATGAAGAGGTTGCTAGGACATGGAAAAGGCCAAATAGATCCAACAGAAAGGAAGAAGAAGGTCCTGCTCCTAAGCCAGCTTCTGAAGTGGCTATGGAGGAGGATCTAAAGAAAAAAAGCAAGGTAAGCCTAAGGGACCCTCCTATAAACTTAAATCTTATAGATCTGAAGAAGAGCGTATCTTGATTAATAAAGTGGATCTCACATTGGGGGATATTCTTGGAATTTCCAAAGGCATGTTCCATGAGGAGATCATCGACATTATAAAACGGAAGCAACAGATATCGAGTGACAAAGAGCCAGAATCAGTCAAGTGGTTCTTCACATTGAAGAAACTTTGGATGATTATGAAGAATATTTAGCAAATCTTGAAGAAGAAGAGTCAAAGCGTGTGGTGGTTTCAAACCCAATTATACTCGAGGTAAGAAAGTTGCATTTGAATGATGGGAAAGATGAAGAAACTATATCCAAGAGTCTCTTTTCAAGGACTCATTGGGCAAGAGCAACGATTGAAACTATGGTAAAGCTTGGCGATATTGAGGAGCTAGTTTTAGCCCTTATAGACCATGGTTCAAAAATCAATCTGATGGCGAAGAATTTACACCAGTAGGGGAAGTGGCCTATTGATGTGGACCACGGGTGGCAGATTCAAGCTACCAACATGCTTTTAGGCAATCTTTACGATGTATGTGCAAATATCAAGATAACTATTGGGGATGTTTGTGATGAGTAAAAATTCTTTATACATGAGCATTCCTCTTACCCACTGATTCTGGGATAACCCTACATTACGGCTATGCGGATGGAAACTAAGGTGGTAAATGATGGCTTGGCCTATGCCAGGGTTTGGAGCCGAGATGGCAAGAAAGAGGTTCAAGAAAGAGGAACAAAGACAACATACGTGATCATCCAATGCCAAAGATACGCAAAGAGTTCAAAGAACAAAGATTTGCTCAGGATTTTCTTGGGGTGCCACTATAAAGCGGGACTATGGTGGTATAAGTGAGGAGAAGTTCTCGAAAAAAGAAACCTTTTCTTCAGGAATTTTGGGATCGACATCTAACGCTTCAGTATCCTAAAAAAAATTTAATGATTTACCTAAGTGGGAGAAACAATATGTTTCAAGTATTCAAAGTGAATTGTAGGGATGTGATGTGCTGGAACCAGATGATGTGATTTCAAGATTCTTCAAAGAGATTTCTTATATTGACAATATGTTAGAGCTTGAGGATATCAAGCAATACAACTTATAAAGTGGAACTGAAGTTGTTAAAGTGCACTCAATGGACATGTATGAAGAGCTGGACATATACGAGGCACTTATGCATATTGAGGATGACTTGGGTAAAGTAGTCAAACCACAGGTAGAGAGGAAGTACAAGACAATTGCAAAGAAAGTGAGACCAGTGGCTACACCTCTACTAGAAGGAAGTGATGGGCTGATTAAAGAAGCTTCTCTATAGCCTATAGTCAGGAATCCTAAGAACATTGGGCATAAATTCACTAAGGAAACCTTGCAGCAATTGAAGGTTGGAGAAGATGGTTTTCTCAACGAAGAGAAAATCAAGTGCTTTCAAGGTATGCTCAAAAAACACAGTAAAACTTTTTCTTTTGAACCAAGTGAGATTGGGTGTGTGGATCCAAGTGTTGTTTTGCCTATGGTTATATTCATTGTTCCTCACATGCCATGGAACTTACGTCCCATTCCAATTCCTAAAGATCACTTGCCAAAGATTCTCAACTTGCTTAATGAGAAGATACAAATGTGAATTTGAGCCATCGTGTGTGCCATACTCCAATCGATGGTTCACAGTTCCCAAGAAAAATGGTACTTTAAGGTTCATACAGGATATGTAGCCAATTAATAAAGTAACAATCCGCAATGTGGGTACTAGCCCAATCGTGGATGAATTTTATGAGGCCTTTGTAGGTAGATCAATTTATTATATGGGTGATCTTTACTTTGGATATGATCAATTTTACTTAGCTTTGGAGAGCAAGGATCTTACTATGATACGTACACCTCTCGGGTTGGTAAGGATGTGCACTCTGCCACATGGTGCTACTTATTCTGTAGCTCATATGATGAAAGACATGAATAAGGTATCAAGGGACTTTATCCCTCATGTTTCTATGCCTTTCATTGATGTTTCTACCAATTAAAGGATGTGAGGAAGGCTCAAAAGATGAGGTAAAATATCAGAGGGGGTGCCGACACTTTGTTGCTCAACAAATTGTTGATTGTGATGTTATTTTGTCCAAGCTTGAAGAAGTTAACTCACTTTTAGGGCAAAAATCAACTTTTGGTGCTAAAGAGGTTCTAATTGTGGGACATATGCGTAGTCTAGAAGGTAGAAGCCCAAGTCTCGCTAAAGTTGAATCTATTCAAAAGATGAAGGAAACGTGCTCTTTGGTTACTGAAGCTCGTCGATTTCTGGGTGCATGTGTATTCTATCGTATTTGGTTGCCATATTTTGCTCATGTTGCAGAAGTGCTTTATCAACTACTGAAAAACGGTATAAGATTTGTTTGGGAAGAAGTTCTCGCACATGCTATCAGAAAATTAAAGAAGATGATTCTTAAGGCTCTGACCTTGAGGAAAGTCAACTACAACTCGGAAGGCCAGTAATTTTTTTAATAGTTGACACTAGCCCTACAGGTATTGGATGGGCTATAGGTCAAGATGATGAAGAAGGGCACAGGTATACGGTTTGATTTGGAGCAAAGGTGCTCAATACTCATCAACAAGGCTACCCATAGGTTAAGAGAACTTTGGGGCTGCTACTGCTCTAAGGTCTGATAAAGAATACTTTATTGGAGCTTAAATCGTGGTAGAAATAGATTGCTTTCCACTGATAGGAATGATTGCAAATTGATCTACTCCAGATATTGCTGTGTTGCAATGGATAGCCTATATTAAGTCTCTTAACCTTGAATTTTGTCATATTGCAGGTAGAGATAATCGTGCTGCAGATATGTTATCAAGAGCAAGGTTTGCAGATGAAGAAGAGATGTTGACCACAAGTGATGATGTTGGCTTGAAGTTCTACACGTCTTCTTATCTACATGCAAATTGTGGTAATATTGCTTATATTTTTGAGGTATTTTCTGAGGAATTCTATGATGGAAAGTTCCTTTTCTTCAGCCGTTACCTTAGCACTCTTACTAAGCATGAAGGGTGGAGGAATCAAGAGTATGAAAGGATAAGAAAGAAGACTTAAGGCTATTTTTTGAAGGATAGACATTTATGGAAACTACCAAAGCGTACTAGAGGGGTACCGCAACGGGTTGTTTGTGATAAAGCAACCCAACAGCGGGTTATCAAAGAATTTTTGGAAAGTTTATGAGCTAGACACAGAGGAGTCTGGGAAACTTTTATCAAGGTTAAGGATCATTACTAGTGGAAAGGTATGTATAAAGGTGTGGCTCAATTTGTGGAGACATGCTTAATATGCCAACAATATTCTAATGTGTGACATCAAGATGGATTGCATCCCACCTATCCACTGGCTATGCAATACAAGTGGATGGTGGATCTGATTACTATGCCAGTAGGTGTTTGGAAAATGGGAGATATTGTTCTTGCTAACGAAGTTCTTACAAATCAGGTAGAAGGCAGAGCTTTGCATACCAAAGCTACCAGTTTTGTATGCAATTTCTTGTTTGAGGATGTTATTTCAAGGTACGGATGTGTTGGTAGAATTATTATTGATAGAGGAGAGTTGGATGCAAATGACGCTCAGGGATTTCTTTTCTTGCTTGGGCATCAAATTCGCTCTTACTACAACATACAATCCAAAGGGTAATGGGAAAAGAGAAAGAGGGCATCCGCCTATTGTTAAAGCTTTAACAAAGGCATGCTAGGGACATACTCATGATTGGCCTAAACTCCTACCATTTTCTTTATGGGATGAGCGAACTACACATAGTTCTGTTACAGGTTTTATGCCATTTGAGCTAATGTATGGGCAAAAACCCACTATGCCTACAAAGGAAGCGGTTTTTTCTTGGATCCTAATGCCATGGAAGGAAGGTATGCCTACAAAATATTTTCTTGCTTTGCGCATTCGCCAACTTGAAAGGCGTCAGGAAGATATTGAACAAGATAAAGTGAAGCTTAAGGAAGAAAGGTTGAAGAATAAAGCAACATTTGATGGTAAGCACAGGCTGTGACCTCATGCTATTCAAGGTGGGGATTGGGTCATTGTATATGACAGTAGCCTGGAGGACTAGTACACTGCTATGCGGAAGATGGTTAAACGATGGTTTGGACCATATGAAGTACTTCATGTTTATGATAATGAAACCTATAAGTTATGTGAGCTTGATGGCACTAAGCTCAAGGTGCCTATTGCAGGAAAAAGAGTTAAGTTTTTAGGCAACGAGAAGGTGAGATTAATATTAAGGATTTCCACTCAGATCAACCTCCTCAAGATAGTGCTATGTATGCATCATACGATGAGTCTGATGATTCTCTTGATGATGTTTCTTAAGCGTAGTTGGCACAGATCGGAGGCTTTGCACGTTCAAAGGGGGTGCATTAGGGAAAATTTGGACTCACAAAGGGGCCTTATAAGGAGTTTGACTTCCTCTCTCATGTCCGAAACGCGTGTGCGATAAAATTTTTGCAAATCAATTCTAAACTTGGTGGAGATTTAGCAGTTAGAATCTACTCTTCAAGCTATTTCTACTGATATATAGCACGCCACAAAATTCCTCATATTTTGAAAGATTCTATTTTTGATTCTCTAGATTCTAGATAGAGTTGTCACATCACAAGAGAATCAAAAAAGAATCTTTCAAAATATGAGGAATCTCATCGTGTGCTATATATCAATAGAAAGAGTTTGAAGAGTAGATTCTAACTGTCAAATCTCCGCCAAGTTTAGAGTTGATTTGCAAAAATTTTACAACACGCCCATTTTGGACATGAGAGAGAAAGTCAAACTCCTTATAAGGCCCCTTTGTGAGTCCAAATTTTCCCTAATGGATGTCGTGCAGTTCCGCTCCCATGCTAAGAAAGATACCAAAAAACTGCACGTCGTCGAGATTATTTGAAGCTTACTTGATTAATGATCAGTCTTCAGGGATTGGTAACAAGCTATTTTTATGGTTAATGTATGTCAAATGTGGTTTTAAAGGGACAATAGATGCCTTAATGATTCCTAAAAGGAGTATGCTTGAAGTGCTCTACCGGCTTGTCTTTACGGCTTGTCCATTGGAGCTACGATGAAAAAGTTATGGCAGGTTGAAGTTTGAGTCAATTGCAAATCTGTACTAGATTGGGCAACTGAAGCTGAGGGGACAAAAATAAAATGAATGCATGGGCCTAAAGTAGCCACTATGTGAACCATGTCGATCTTTTCAAATCGTCAAATCGAAGCTCTAGCTGCTGAGATATTAGCAGATTAAGTTTTACGGAGCATGGATTGATTTTAATCAGAACCTACAACTACGATTGGATGATTGCAGTTGGATAAGATAAGACAAAGAGCTTTATTAGAACAAGAAGTGGTGCAACAAAGAAGGAAGAATTGGCATGACAGTAGGATCAAGGTCAGAGAGTTCCAGAGAGGTGACTTAGAACTACTATATGAGTCCAGACTGGGACCAAAGAAGACAAATCTAAAAATAGCTTGTTCACATCCTTATAAGGTAGGTTGGGTATTCTTGAACGAAACATTGAGACTTAGAGATTTGTCGGGTCTACTATTGCATGGAGTATACAATGGGACTAGGATTAAGTTATATTATTCTAGAGAAGAAGAGGTTCCAATTGAGCGAGAACGAGAACCCGAAGGGCTCGAAGGGGAACTATTGGACTTGTTCTATATTAGCACACTCATGCAGCTAATAGAGGAATCAACACCGGTACCAATTTTGTCCTTTCAACAAGACTCATCAGTTCCAACACCACTACTAATTTCAGTCATCCGATCAGTTCAATCAAAGACAACCTCACCATTCATAGCGTCGTCCAGTTGCAAGTGGAAAATGCAAAAAATCTTGAAGTAAAACTTTCCATTAATGATTAATCAGACAAGCGAACGCATATTTGACATGTCACAAGTAGAGCACAGAGATCAAGGTCAGGAAGCTAGTGGAAGATTCATGGCAAGGATACCTATTACTATGCGACGAGTTTGCCCATCTACAATTTACTTGCAACCTCTAGTGCCACTTGCTTCTCAACCTGAAGAAAACGCTTCGAGTCCAGGTACCTGCTTCTTCTCTGCATAGCCGAACTCCTTCAACAGTCACCATTCCCACCTCACCTTGCTACTCTTTCAACAACTCATTCATGACATCTTCCACAGAGTCAAAGAATATATAGGTGGTACCACTTTTGGGTGTCTTGGAAACTACTTCAATTAATACTTTGGGACCCCCATTCTCACACTTCATACTAAATATCAGCTATCATACTATATATCAATAGGTAGCTCTTCTTAAGTAGAGTCTAAGGGGCACCAATTTTTAAGTAAATTTATGAAAATTTCACCGGTCCCCACGTTTTGCAAGTTGTAACACCAAAAGGTGCAAAAAGTGGTACCACCTAAACATGCTTTGAGCCCACAAGTAAGTCGTTTTGAAGCAATACTTTTTCGTCGGGATTATTCATGGGAAGAAAATAAAATTCACTATGCATGCAATAAACCTTGGACAAGATAACAACAGAGACATAGAGCATTAACACTAGGTTGGTAACCTAATAGGACATAAAAGTGTCCTTTTACGGTTTTGAAAAAAACCTCCAAAACCATAGTAGATCCACTCATTTTGTAAAATCCTTTCATGAGGTTATCGTTCAAGGCCTACTACACATGGAAAAAATAAGAGACTTGTAAAGTTTCTCATCTTTTGGTCACACCAAGCCTCCAAAGTTGATGGACCAGTACATTTTCATCAAAACAGTCATTTCTTACGTTTTTTTGTATAAAAATAAGATTAGGGATTTTTGTAGGACTTGAGATAAATTCCCTAGTTAACTTCAATGGGTTGGTGATCAGAACATATGATTGCTTCTCACTCACTATTTTTTGTTTTTCCAAAAGAAATAGGTACAAAAAAAGTTGAATTTTTACCATTCTGCAAACCTATCATCGAAGTTTCTATAGCCACGCTGAATACAAATAATATATGCATGTTTTCTTAGTTCCCTATTGTCCTTTAGGTTCATAAGGAGCCATCGAGCATGTCAAAAGAATAATACATCTCTTACCAAGGGGAATCTTGGGGACAAAGATGAAGTGCTAAATACAGCAAACATGAAAAAACTGGGTTCAACATTACGAGTTGTAGAATCCCATAGAAACCATTGAATATCTAGCCAAAGTTGATCCTTATGACTAGATATGGTTACTACCTACAAAATGCATATAGTTGTCACAAGAAACTAGCAATATTGCAAAAGCTATACTTGATATACTAGAATGTTTCGTTTTCTTCTATAATAGAAAAAAACAACCATCGTTGTGTCCTATGAAAAATAGGGTATTAGGTGCCCCAAAACTCAAGGAATATTAGCTTCATGTTACAATATGGGACATAGAAAATCAAAACTACATTTGGATATCATGAAAGCTACCAAAAAAATCATAGAAGAGCTAAAATTGGCTAAAAAATAGGATTTGTCAATTTTTGTAATTTGGTCATAACTTACAACTTTAACATTTATTTCTCCCTAGAAGCATCAGGACATGTTGAGGACTACTAAAGATAGTTCTCTAGCATTATAGACCTCACAAACATGAATTCTAGAGTGGTATAGTAGCAAAAAGTTTAAAAAAGTCAAAAAGAGGACTCGTTTTTTCACACAGTTTAGGTTGTGAAATGTTGTGCAAGGACAAGGTTAAAGATGGAATTGATATTCCAAAAAAATGTCAAGTTTTTTTCAGCTCATGAGAAAACTTTCTAGATAGATAGCACCTCAAAATCCATTTTGAAACTCTTGACATAATTCAAGAAAATGGGTCACTTAACAGGACATAAAAGTGTCCCAGGACATAAAAGTGTCCCATTACCAAACTAGTGTTAAGAAATCTTTGTGTGTGGTTCCACAAAAAAAAATAGCAAAGTATGTGTTTCAAGAAAGCAAGCAGGCTCTTCTTAGGGTTTAGAAGTCATTGTGGAAGCTGTGACACTTCCATTTGATGGGTAGATTACACAACACGTAGTAGCCTCATACAAGGTAAAGAGGAGTGTTGTTGTCATAAATGGTATAGAGCTAGAATTAGTTGTTGGATAGCTAGAGAATGTCTTCAAACTTCCCAATGCTTAGAAATCCACACCATAAATGGTCAAATAAGTCAGCCAAGTTTTGAGCAAAGAGGACCAAGCCAAAAAGAATCATAAAGATGGTGCTCAAGGCATTCTAGTTGCAGTACTGGAATACACATCCATATACAGATTCATTACTGAGACCATCCGTTTGAAAAAATAACTCAACTTATCTATCAGAGAAGCTATTTGTGATATTACTAGCCAAAGTTCTGAACCTAGAGGCCAATATTAACATCACACAATTTATGTATAATTGTGTTATTCAACAGAGTATCAAGGTCAAATCTAGGAATTTATTTAAGGCTTGGTATGTCTAGTAGTTTTTCCATTGGGCATACCTACGTACTGTGGCTAGGGTCATTTAGACAATTTGGGACAAAGTGTTTGCTATAAGAGCAAAACAATTTAATATGGAGTCACCTAATGAAGACATGGATGATAGGGTTGGTTTAGAGATGGCTGGTTCAGAGGCAAAGAAGAGTCCAGTAAAGCCATTTGATGACAAAGGCAAGGGAAATGAGCTATTAGGGGATAAACACCCTATCACTAACACAACAACTAGCTCTACTGCTATGAAACCCATAATAATGGAATTAATCAAGGGGTTCAAAACTAGAAGTTGGCAACCAAAAATCATTGATTCCACTACTGAATAGAGTACCCATGAAAAGGAGAAACGTGTTGATGAGCCAAGCAATACAACAAAGTAGCAAACAACCACCCCAACTAAGGAGGGAAACCAAGAATCTGGTAGGAGTTCAGTACCAAAGACCAACAATCTCTCAATTGTGAGGTTGGGCTGGCTGCAGAGGTTACATACAACACACCTTAAGGGAAGGTTAGTTATAAAGAAACCTGATAGATCTACTTTTCCATATCCATTCCCAATGATAGTCTATGAGATAGATCAAACTCACCCATATATCATCACTAAAGGGTGTGCAAAAACCATTCAATTTGGTTGAAATACCATAGTAAATTCCATTGATCAAATGATAGAATCCTAGGCATCTACCTCCAGTGCTAGTACAACACCACCTCAAGAGGAACTTCAGCAAGCTAGGCTAAGTTGAAGAAGCTATGAGAGGAAAAGACTACTTGGTCAGCTAGAAATCTATCCATAGAGATAAAATATTAATAGCATAAATGAGAGAAGGAAGGATTGGAGAAGAAGATTCATAAACTCACACAGGAAAATCAGATAATGATGGAGCCAAAAGAGGATGCTCAACAAGATGTTGATCTCTTCCAAACACTTTTGGAGGCTAAGAGATCATACTACAGGGACCTATTCAAGACACATAAAGTGACAAAAGAGGCTATTTCCTAGAAATACATTTATCACGCTATGCTAAAAATTGTGGATAGGAATTGGGATTTAACTCTCAATGTGTCGGACCTTAAAATTTTATTGAGAGAGTTTAGTCTGAGCTCAGAGAGAAAGCAGATCATTACAATACAACACTGGTCAATGCAGCCATCATGGAATATATAGACAATTATCAATATGAGGATGATGATTATGATGAAGAAGATGATGATGAGGATAAGACTCCAGATCAAGACCATCAAACTTATAAGAAACTTGACAATGATGATGAAGATAGAATGGGTGGTCCAAATACTGGTTCAAATGTTGGGGGAGTGAGCCACTGGGAACAAATCTCGAGATCAAGCTCTAGTAAAGACAACTAAAGATCATGATCCATCGATTAGAGAAACTAAAAATCCACCTCAGCAAGACAAGAAGGCCGCACAAATCACATTCAAAATAAAGGGAAAATTGCTTTGTTAATCACTGACTTTGAATTTGACCATAATCACTCTATTGAGCTACTATAATTGAACAAGAGTCTCTGGACATATAGAAAACTTTAGATCTAGCACTTTCTAGGCAATGACTCAATCTACTCGGATTTGGAAATATTTGAGATGCTCTATGTGGGAGCAGGAAGGATGGTTGTAAACTAGAAGTCACTTAGTTACTACGACTAGACACATTGTCAATTACTTGCACATCCTGCATGTGTCCAAGTACTTGAAGGAATTCTAGAATGGGACCTTACTAATAATGATAGAACGATTAATCTGATGGCTAGAGATTTGACCACAACAAACCTCAAGTCACTAGGGCTTCAAGTGGAAACGATGCTGCGTAGCAAACCAACATACAAATGCATGATAGACATTCGGCAACAATTAAAGAAAATGCTTGTACATATGCAAAGTGCAAGGGGTGTTCTGGATTTTAGGGTCAAAAACTTATTAGAGATTAATAAAGCCAAGGGGAGAGGACCCAAAACCAGAATGACTCTAAGGGAACAGGAAACACACTTGAAGACTCTATTCCACCTAGTAAGAATTACAAAAAAATTGATGCTGCAGGAGAATCATATAGTGGTTAATTTTCTAGAGTTTGTTCCTAATTCTCTAGCAATGATATATGTCATCGAGCCAAAGAAGATGAATTACCTCGCTTATTTCCATCCCTTTATCCAACACACACTGAGCCAGCAGACAAGCAGAGATATCTTTAGATAGCCGATGGTCTCAAAACTTGGTATGAAGAGGTGACTATGGAATGGCTAGCATGGAGCAAAGTATTGCAAGCTACCCTTTAGAAGAATGTGGTCAGTAAACTACTGGGTGACCTCCATTAATCTCAATTGTTGATGGGCCAATAATGAATTCAGATCAAAAGGATCATTCGGATCACAAACCAGTTGTTGCAACTAACAATGGAGTCCGGCAAAATTCTAGAGAAGGAACTAGCTAGCAAGTGAAGCTGTGAACCTCAATTCAGCGAAATGAATGAGATTTTGTTCAAAGCTTTCATTAAATGCAACCATCCATTTCCTAAAGAATGGATGTACACTGTATCCTATTGTCACAAACTAGCCAGGACTCGCTTAACGAGAGACAAGCGCACTGGGGATGCTATGACTCCCTATGAAGATGACTCAATATAGTTGAGATGGTTTTTTTGTTAGATAAACCATTTTATAATACCGTGGTATTGCTCCAAGGTGTCGGCTTATTATACCGTGTTGTTTTTTTAAGTACATTTATAATGATTGAGATGATTGTTTTATGTTGTCATGATATTGTCTCGTGATATTTTGCTATATTTTAGATATTTAATATTCTATGGATTTATTCTATGATATCATGAATTTCTTCCATGAAGATTCGTTATGATCAAAATTGTTTTATTCCATGCTATTGTCCCATGATGCCATGGTGTTAATCTATGATGAATTTTTATGATCAAAAGAGTTATTGCTCTATGGAGCGTCTTCATTATGTAATGATATTGTGGCATTCTTTCATGATATACATTAACTATGATTAAAAGATTGATGCCATGATACTTTTTCATGACAATGTGTTATGGTTGAAATGACTATTATTGTGATATGGCTTTGCTTCATTATGCCATGATATTATTTCATATTGATTTGCAATGATTGAGATGATTATTTCATGATGTCATTATCTTGCTTCATGACATTTTTTTATGTTTGAGATATTTATTTCTTCGTGGATTTTCTCCATGATGCCATGATATTATTTAATGATTCATTTATGATCCATTTTTTTGCGTTGTGTTGTTTCGTAATAATTTTTCATGATGGTGTTGTTTCATGATGCTATGGTGTTATTTTTTATGATTTGTTATCTATCATGATGTCATGGATTTTCTTCTATCTACTTGTATGATGATGCTATGGTATTGTTCTATGATAATTTTTTATGATTGAAATAGTTTTTCCATATTGTCATGATACAATTTCACAATGATTTAGATGCTTGTTGCATAATGTCATGGCATTCTTTAATGATATATTGTGTTTATGATACTATTATTTCATGGATGTGTTTCATAATGTTGTAATGTTATTCCATGATGTATTTTTATCATTTGTTATGACCAACATGACTATTGTTCCATTGCATGTGTTGTTCCATGATTAGTTGTTATGATTCGTATGATTAGTGTATCACGATGATTTTTAATTCTTAATTTTATATTATGTTGGATAGAGTTCATAAAATAAGAGATCCCCATAATATATTTTGTGTGAATCAATTTTGAGGTGTTGCAAACCGTGTTCAAAGATATTATGTCCTTTTCTTTTCTCTAACATTGATATGATTTCTATCATGTTCCCTTTGATTTTGTGATATTGGCAGATTATATACAGTTCAACTTAGATAAAGTGGAGTATCTCAAAGATGTTATACATTCATCGAAGCTAAAGATGATTCAAAGCATTCTTTGAAGTATTTGGAGAGGTAATCAATTCATTTTCTTGAGCCTTTGAAGCTATCATGATTGTATGTAACATGAGTGGTAGCTCCTTATAAACCATTTTTGTACGTAAATTGAACAATGTATTAATATGGCTGTGGAAATAGATAGGGCTCTGGATTTTTCCCTAAGATTATGAGTGAAGATACTCTAAATATAGCCCTAGGTCCTCTTTATATAAATACCATCTTGTGTACATGTGTATTCTAGACACTTTGGGGGTGCACTCTCTATGTATCGTCTCTCTCTTCTTCTCTTCCTCTATCTTCTGAGCAATTTGGAGATTTTAAACTTGAAAAACCATATGCTTGTGAGAAGGACCACTCTCTCCAAACATATGTTTAAACACTACAAGACGCCGCGCAGAAATCGGCGCAGGTATCGACAAAATAGCATTAATTTTTAAACTAAAAAGCGTTGAAATAAGCCTCGAAATAGACGTCGGTATCGTAGCGTCTCTATGACCATCGGTATAGCGGACGCTGGAATAGACCTTTAAATAGGCTTCGGAATACGCAACGTAATAAGCACCAAAATTTATATACTAAATTCCGATGGTCATACCGTTGCCCCTACCGACGGTGATACCGTCACCTGTATCGACGACCAAAACCTGCAAAATTATTTTGGGTAGAGAAGGCTGGGAACTAATGCTGCATGTACTGTAGCAAAAGAAAACATCCCTTTGTGCCCAAAGGAGGAGTGCACAAGCAACCGCACTCGACCTACAAGCTGACGCTAAAGAGCGAGTGTATGGCAATTAGAAAAATTGTAAGAATAGCATAACTTGTTAACATAATTAAAACATGAGTCGAAAACTGTAAAAACATAAATATAACCTGTTTTCCATACCATAACCATTACCATAACTTTCTTGTCATACCATAACCATAACAGCTATACCATCATTGCACAACCATAACCATAACCATCACATGATTTCTACACCATCATAGCAAAACAATAACCATCACATGATTGCCATACCATCATTGCACAACCATAACCATAACCATCAGATGATTGTCATACCATCATAGCAAAACCATAATCTTAAGTTGACTATCAAACCTTAACCATAACATATGTGCCATACCATAAACATAAGCACTACAAAACTGTACATATGCAAACAATCACTGAGTGAGAAGACCCCTCATGGTAATGCCTCCCAATCGACTTCCTCTCCCTCCTCCTACAGTTGGGTCAAAAGGGCCACAAGTCCATGCTTGTACCCATACTTCTCCTTTTGGCGTGTCGGAAGGCGCTTCATGGCAACTTCCTGCAAAATTATGGTTTAATCATTAGATAAATATTCAAATAACATATATATTATCAATAATTTAAAGCATAGTATAATACTTACAAACTCATGTCGAAGTGTATCGTAGCCTCCACTCCAGCAGACTCCAAACATGCTCTGGATGCATCTCTCTGTTGCTGAAATCTATTGGGATTGTCTTATGTCTCTCGTGCAATCCCTGTCCACTCCTCTGCGTCCAACCATGCTGGCTTGGGACTGTCATCATTGTACTTGTCTCGCGCTTCTGACCAACGGTGTGACATTGTGGACCTCACCACGCTCAAAATCCAGGCGTTCGAGACTTGATCGTACCCCTCTGCCAGCCTGTACTCTCTCTGAATGGCATCGACAATGTAATTCTTTCTCTCAGCATCCAGGTTTTCTCAAATCTCCATCACAGAGTGACCAAATTGAATCGTACAGAGCTGTCGAATCCTCTGTCGCATCTCCTTTATGACCCTATCAGCCACAACAACCCCATCTCTGCTCTTGTACACCTTGCTAGGATCATGCTCGTATGATCGCCAAGGTGTACGTGGTGTGTCCATCGGTGAACTATCTACTGAAGAGAGTGGTGGACGCTCTCTTGGTGGTGTGGATGCATCTGTAGAACTGCTACCACAGCAACCACCACCTCCAGAACGACGGCTACGTCGTCTCAAGGATGAACCACCCATCGGTGTAGGGGGCACACGAGTCCTAGGCGTAGGGGACACACTAGACTGAGGTGTGGGGCCGCTCGGTGTAGGGACCACACTAGTCCCGGGTGTAGAGTCGGCCCTACTAGGTCTAGAGGGACCTGCATCCCAAAGGTGATGTACCATCGCGATCTTCTCTGGTGTGAACTGAGACAAAAATGAGCCCATCTACTCGCGTGACATGTCGACCGGAGTGACTGGAAAACTAAAACTAGGAGAGTATAGCTCATCGTCATCAGCCATGGCTAATCATACACAAACAACACCCACAGAATACGTTAGTTTACGTAAGAAATGCTTAATCAATTCAAATAACAAATCAACGAATTTGCTACACAAATGACAACATCTAAAGTGTATTGTAGACTAATAAAAAGAGCTTTACAAAAGATTTCCTAGAAAAAGTCATTAGTTAATCTCTCATCCTCTATGAGATCTGATGCACCAAAGATGTTTATCTCAATCTGTACTTCTGCATCTTCGTCATCGAACTCTACTTCTTTGTCGCTCTCCGCATCAGCTTCACTATTTGACACCTCATATCTAGGTTCAGACAATTGCTCAATGCTGACATCCACCTCAAAATCTAAACTTAAAGTTGGAGTCGGTCCTGCGCTTTGTTCATGAATCACCTCTTCGAGCTCAACATCCATTCCTTCACACACTTGCTTGCTATGTGGAGCAAGTTGAACGACATAGAGACAACAGGGTTTAGACAGATCATTCTCATCATTTTCTATCCATAGTGGATCGTGTATGAACACAACTTGTTCACAATGTTGCGGAAGTATGAATGTATCCCACACATTTGTCCATACCCGCCTAGAGTTCACTTGAATCAATCCACTCTTGTCTTTGTGCACAGCTGCATTAGGGCTGCTAGTAATAACTTTGAACCACTAGACATCAAAGATAAACATATCAAACTTTGTGAAGCTAATATTCAAGATGTCTTGGATGTAGCCAAAGTATTCAAGCTGGCTAGTCTGTGTATTCTCATCCCTGGCACTACTCCTACTTTCTTGGACGAATCTTGCCCTAACACCACTGTCGAAAGTGACCCTTTGTTTGGCGATCCATTGAACTCTGAAGTGCTTCCCATGCGACCACAAAGCTCCATATTTGTGATACTGCAGCAGACTAAAAGTTATTAAAGCAAAATAATTTTCATGTGGATCTCAAAAAAGGAAGTTGTGAAATGTACATGCCAATCAAAACCCCTTGACATCTCCTCTTCCTCTCCAATAATCAACACTCCACTCCTCTTTGCCTATGAGAGTGTCTCATCTAACCACCGCCCAGTTGGAAACTCAGGCAATTTTTGAAGATGATCTGGAAAAGGAAGGTTTCTAGTTGCACGGTTGCGCTTGAATTGAAGGCAATATGTCAAACATTGTTGATTTTCTCTTTGTACCTCTCTAGCCACTTTTGCATGATGTCTGTGTTGACCTCACCTCCCTCAGTGCTCCAGACCATTCTAGGGAATGACGTAGATCTATCTGCAGGTATCCCTCCCACTTGGGACCGACACTCAAACAGGACTCCGGCCTATCTCGAACGCCAACCCAAGGAGGTACATCCCTTCATTCAATGATTCTATCCACATCTCATAATCAATCTATCCTTGACAGCTTTCTGTCCCCAAAATCGTGGTCCTTAGTCTTAATTCTCTTGATCTTTAGCTTGAGTATCTGCTCTTGGTTTCTGGTTCTCCCTTGGTTCATGGCCATAACCCCTTTTTCCTGACAAGCAGGTACGACAGTTATCACTTTTCCCTTAGAAGAGGGATCATGCGATCCTACCTGGTCTCGCTCGTCCCTGATTATCCATTTTTATCCCACGTATTCCTAGCGTTTAACATAAAAAATTTAAATCAACATCCAGCCATATGACCCTCCAGATCCGCCCACCCACCGAAACATTTCATGAAAATCCCTTCCAGAGGTAGTACTTAACTACTACAAAATCAGGAAGACAACAGTCTATCAGACATCATCAAACAACAAGCAGCATGCAATGTGTTGCATACCCTCGTTCAAGGAAATTCATCTGGTTGTTCCCACAAGATCTTTATTTAAAAACTTTTAATTCATTTCCTTTCCTTTATCTGCTATAATTAGCTTGTAACTAGTTTCCTAACTAATCAGGCAACACATTTAGTTTCAACCAATTCATCTTGCCTCCCCATTCAGGCCAAGATAATCGGTTACAAGCCATGAAAATGGAAACACATTCACAATATATCCCACAATTAAGTGTTTGGGAAAGGCTAATCAAGTAATTTAATCATTCCTTCCTAAGTATTTTATTTCGAGAGGTATAGCATCTTTTCTATATTCCTAGCCTTTCCAGTTCCTTTTAAGCAACCAAGTCGAACAAATTTCCTTAATTAAATTCACATCATCCTCCCTGAGTATAACCTTCTCATCCAACTATTGGTATCAGGCCATACCCGGATTATGGCCGATTTTCAATAAGATACCATGGGTACTTCACTCGGCTGAGCAAAAATAAAACAAACCCATTCATCCCTTATCTCTCGGGCATGAATGACCTAGGTATAACAACTTGCCGGTTATGCTACCCTAGCCAAAAAGGCCCAATCTCCGTCAAGTTCCCCAAGAGAATACTCTCAATAGACCGGCCTTTCAATAAAATTGACCTCAAGAAGATCCATCACTAAAGCTTACACCTAAGTGCAAAGTTATCATTAAAGCTTAGCTTAAGAGTGCAAATCTACCTTGGAAGCTTAGCTTAATGATGCATAGATACTCTTAGCACTTGACCCTAATTGCGAGGTTTTCATTAACACTAGTTTGGTACCAAAACATGACACTTTAAGTGTCCTGTTTTAACAAATTTCAATTAAATGCTACTTGCATTAGATGGTTTATGTACGAAAATCCACTTGATGTTTACATATATTAGCTAGAGAGTCTTTTAAAAATATAACCTTGCATTTTAGAATCTATCATGATCAAGAACTATACTCATCAAGTTGACCCTCGTAAGACTGCGATTGACGCTTTGAAGAAATCGCCTTTATAGGCTCAAGAAAAAATGAAGCAACCTTGTAGAAAATTTTAGGTGACTCTTCCACAATTTTTCTATAGATAATTGAAAGTTTCATGTGCAAAAAATTTGACTTTGGAGTATATAAAATAATAGAAAGTTCCATGTGTTTGATATGGTCATTTCAAGCATTTCAATGCATACAGAGAAAAATATGTTTCTGATGTATTTGTGAGTTTTAAAACATGATACATTGCTTTCCCTTTCCATTGAGCACTCAAGGTGGAAACTAGAAGGGATTTGGTATGCAACAATTACTGGGTCATTTTAAATATTCAAAACTGCATAAGAGAAAACTTTCATATTTTCATTCTTGAGACATAAGCATTCAAAACCTCAAATAATATCAAACTTTTCATGTAGATCAACTAATTGTATCAAATTACGTGGTACATACACAATTGGGGTGCCTAAAACCTTGGTTTCATTGTTATTATGGAGAACTCAAGATTTTCAAGAGTTTTAGCACGATAAAAAAATCAAGATAGAGTTCAAGAAATGAGATTTAGCTGAGTTAGGGAGCCCAAAATATACGTAGTTTCTTGGTTTAAACATATAAAGTCATTTATAGTTATCAAATTGCACTAGAATAGTACCAATTTCATGAGGGGACCTTTGGAAGACCAAAATTATGCTCTTATTCAGCACGTGCTCAAGTATGAATTATGTCTATAACTTGTATGTGACTTGAAAACCTATCTTTGAAGTGCATTTCATTGTTTTGTAACACTAAGTGCTAATACTTGGCTTTTATAAACATAAAAAAGGCCATCTCTACAAAAATATATAATAATTTTATGAGTTTTTTGGCAAAACAGCTTGAAATTTTACTAAAATTTATGTCTTAGAACTCACCAAAATTATCTCCATACACATTGTATTTTGATATGGAGAAAAATCAAGTGTTTTCTTTTCCTCATAACCAATCTATGGTAGAAGCAAGGTGTAGAAAACTTCTTTCTAGCTTGACAAATAAATTGCCAAAACTTGGTAGAAAAACAGGACACTTTAGTGTCTCAGGACACTTAAGTGTCCAATTACAGAACTAGTGTTAAAGCTTAAACCTAAAATACAAGGTAGTCACCAAAGCTTACATCTAAGTGCAAAGTTACCATTAAAGCTTAGCTTACGAGAGCAAATCTACCTTTGAATCTTAACTTTATGACGCATAGTTACTCTTAGCACTTGACCCTAATTGTGAGGTTTCCATTAAAGCTTAAACCTAAAAATGCAAGGAGGTCACTAAAGCTTACATCTAAGTGCAAAGTTACCATTAAAGCTTAGCTTATGAGTACAAATCTACCTTTTAAGCTTAACTTAATGATGCATATATACTCTTATCACTTAACCCTAATCGCAACGTTTCCATTAAAGCTTAAACCTAAAAATACAAGGTAGTCACTAAAGCTTACATCTAAGTGCAAAGTTACCATTAAAGCTTAGCTTACGAGTGCAAATATACCTTTGAAGCTTAACTTAATGATACATAACTACCATTAATACTTAACCCCAATTCCAAAGTTACCATTAAAGCTTAAACCTAAAATGATGCACATAAACCTTCCTAGTATTAAAACACATGGATTAATTAAACCTACTAGAAATGAAGATTACCTCCTCTAAACAAGAGGGAAATGGGATTGAAGTCCTTGTTGAAGAGATGTGAGGCTCAAGGAGGAAGAAAAGGGATTTAGGATGAAGAGGAAGGAGAGAGGAGCTTCTTCACAAAACCCTCAAGGGTTTGGTCTTCAAGAGAGGGAGAGAGAAAGAGCAAGGTTTAATGGAGACCTTTATTTACTTAAGCATAATCTTGAGCATGGCAAGTATGCAAGTAGCTTAGCAAGAATGTGTGTAAAATTACAAAGGAGAGGGGGTGCTTATATAGGAAATGGTGGGTATCTTTTCTCAATTCCTATTGGACCCCAATTCTCTTCTCAATTGCTATTGGATCCTATTTCTCTTCTGAGATGCTATTAGACCCCAATTCTCTTCTTGATTCCTATTGGACCCAATTCTCTTTTCAAATGCTATTGGACCCCAATTCTCTTCTTAATTCCTATTGGACCCCAATTTTCTTCTTAATTCTTATCTCTTAACTTTATCTTTCAATGAAGTTAATCCCCTTTTCTCCCAATTGTCGATCTAGATCAGTTCCCACGCGGCTTTTGACGAAGAAGTATAAAAATAATCTTAATTTTTTTGGAAAAATATAGGGATGACTCAATTTCTTATCCGAAATATCCTTGTCTTTTCATTCTGGAGTAAACTGATCTCTTGTCTGCATGACTTCTTTGTCAGTATTTATTTTTCTAAATTATTTTCTAGGTTGAAAAATTTCTGAATGGCTCTAGGGTTTAGGTAGGGACCTTACAAACTCTCCAAAAAAAAGAAAGAGCTTTCCTCAGCTGGGGACATGCTTTAGAGAGTAGTCAGACTCAATATTCGGTCAACTTATGATTGAAGATAGTCAGTAACTTTAGGGTATTTAGATTAAAGGACAGTGAAGCTGGTATAGACTTGGAATAATACATTTCTCTTCCATTTTTAGCGCTAACTCAAAAGTCTTAATCATAAAGAATTCTTAATGACTCGGGGTTACTTTAATTACTGAGTGGGATCTTACTCAACAAGGTATTTTTCCTTAGGTGTGACCGGATTGTGTTTCTCTTGTTAGGTCTGAAGATCATTTCTTCACTTTTCTCTCTATCTAGTCTTAATACGCTTTGTAAAACTCTTACCATTCTTACCTAAACTTTAACTTTTTTCTGTTTTGAGCGTTGACTCCTTTCTCTATTGATATCATCCAACTTATACCATGTTCTTGACAGTTAAGGATTTCATACTGATCTTTCAATTAAATCTTACAATATCTCCTCCCTTGTGTACCCAATTTATTTCCTCCATCCTTATTTCTCTTATGTCTATAGCTTACTACTTCGTCTTTCACTTGGTAATCAGATATTTTGTGTATCATAATTAGACTTGTAAAGCACCATAGACGATTTGAATCTCAAAAGAGTTGACTGACTAGAGATGCTTGAATTCCATTGAAAAATTACATCAAAAGTGCCATCGATATCTTTAAGAATAATTATAAGTTGTTCCGAAGAACCAACCAAAAATATGATCAAGGGTTTGGACAAAAAGGGAGATATTGATTTGATTCCAAAAGGTCCAAAATATCTGAATGCAAGCTTACAGAATTTCCCTAGCTTTAAGGATCTGAGTTTGGGTTTGACTCTGAGGAAAACTTTTTCGCCTTCGCTAAAGCCTCTAACGGAGTGGTGAAGATTAGCATAGCTCTTCTGCCTATCACTAGCTCTCTTCAAGTTGTCTCTAATGACTAGAAGTTTATGATCTATCTCTTCTAGGGAAGACTTAGCAGCAGGAACATGAAGAGCTAGGTTGGCTAATCGAAGAGGGACTTAACATTCCTGAACATACAAGGCTTTAAAGGGTGACATTCCGAGGCTGCGATGGTGAGAAGAGTTATAAGAAAACTCAACTAGGGCAAGAAACTTGATCCATTACTGGGGTTGTTGGTTGCAGTATACTCAAGGCATATCTTCAATGACTTGATTCACTCGCTCAGTTTGACCATCAGTTTCCGGATGATATGCCGAGCTGAGATTCAATTGGGTACCTAGAGATCGAAACATGGCTTGCCAAAACTTAGAAGTAAATTTGGCATCCCGATCACTGATGATTCTTGCAGGGATTCCATGTAATCTTACTACCTCTTTGACAAATACTTGGGCTATGTCGATGGCGGTGGCTGTCTGCTTGATTGGAATTTAGATGAGCCACCTTGGAGAGCTTATCTACTATGACAAAAATAGAATCATAGTTTTTAGTTGTCTTTGGAAGACTTGTAACAAAGTCCATACTCAAACATTCCCACTTCATCTGAGGAAGATCTAGGGATTGAAGCTTTCTAGGTAGTAAATAAGACCATCAGCTAAGGTATAGTCAGTTAAGTGTTCCCTCGGGCTCTGAGCTTGAATCTCTTGCAGAAGAGGTCTACGTGAATTTCTTGTTGAACTTCCTCGGGTAAAGAAGAGCTAACGAGTGAATTAGTCAGGGTTGATGAGGACAGGACTGTTGGTCAAGAGGTCTTTGAGTCTATTGAAGGCAGCATCTCTCCTTAACAAAAAAAAGAGATTTTCTTAATTCAAATAAAATACATAATTGATGAAGCTTCTTAGATACATCTTGTGACATAACTTCTTGTTAACGCTTTCAACTTGACTTCTCTCTTACACTTCTTCATCCCCAAAAATCTTGCTAATATAATATTGGAGTCATGGAAAATATTTCTTAATAAGCCATCTTCTTGAATAAGTCATCGTGTTTGTGGCTTCTTCGATACGCTACTTCTTCTTTATAATCTACTGGTAATCTCTTCTTTATCAGCACTTGTTATCCTCTTATTTTTGCGATCTTCACTCTCTTGTAATTTAATCATTTTCGTATCTGATGGCATCTTGGCAAGAAGACTTGGTTCTTCCTGTATGTATCTCTCACTTACAGAGTGTAGATGAGGTAGTTAAAAGACAATTCTTAGAGTGATATAAAGATCTCCTCTTTCCTCAGCCAAATTCTTGTGTCGGCCAAACGATATAGAAGACATGGAAACATCTCACAAGAGTGACTCTCTGGGGTAGATACCATTTCCGCAACAATACTCAACTTGCTATGGTTACAAAGGCTCTGGGACTTGGCCCTAGATACTACTACGTCAAAAAGACACGAGATCCTGGGTTCTCCACAAGGTTGTTCTTGATTGTGTAGTTTATCCCCCATTCTAAGATTTGCCTTGATATCATCTGGAGTCTCCCTCTTAGAGATCCTTTTCTTTTCTTAGCTCATACTCGAGAAATTGCTCAAGCTGTTTCTCATAGAACCATTCCATAGGGTGAGCGTCCTAACATGTGCGGCGCTTGTGATACTTGGTTATGTGACCATATATTAGAGGATCTTCATGAGTTGTAAACATTCTTGCCTCTCTCTGTAATTACTTCCTGCCTCCCTTGTAATCCTTTTTAGCTTTAATTGAAGAAATAACCCTTTTTTGAAAAATTTGAGTATTGCCCGTACTTCCTTGTTTTGAAATGTCAGTCTCTCCTCTTTAATTAAATTCTTAAGGACACCTCTATTTAGTGCTTTCAGCAAAGGGTCTTCTTTCTATGATAGTCTTGAGTAAAAACTCCAATCTTGAGTAATTCTTGGCTAACTCATAATTTTTTTTTCTTATTCTTCTTCGGAGTTTAAACATTAGGAAAATTCTGGACTCACAAAGGAGCCTTATAAGAAGTTTGATGTCCTCTCTCATGTCCAAAACGGGCGTGCCATAAAAAATTTTCAAATCAACTCTAAACTTGACAGAGATTTGGCAGTTAGAATCTACTCTTCAAGCTCTTTCTATTGATATATAGCACGCCGCGAGATTCTTCATATTTTGAAAGATTTGATTTTTGATTCTCTTGTGATGTGACAACTCCATCTAGAATCTAGAGTGTCTTGTGATGTGACAACTCCATCGAGTGTCTTGTGATGTGACAACTCCATCTAGAATCTAGAGAATCAAAAATAGAATCTTTCAAAATATGAGGAATCTTGTGGCGTGCTATATATCAATAGAAAGAGCTTGAAGAGTAGATTCTAACTGTCAAATCTCCGCCAAGTTTAGAATTGATTTGCAAAAATTTTATCGCATGCCCATTTTGGACATGAGAGAGGAAGTCAAACTCCTTATAAGGCCCCTTTGTGAGTCCAAATTTTCTCTAATGTGTCTGCAACATTTATGAGCTTATCTATTGCACTTTCCTATCTTGATTCCTTGTGAGTTTTTAAGCACGTCATTTACTGTCTTTTCTACTTTTCTTGAGATGCTATAAGTAGAAGTTTACTTTCAAAATCTGAAAATAAGATTGGACCATACCATATCTCTTTCGTTCCAATCCCAGCTTTCTCTCATCATTGCAATCCGTAAATTATTCAATAGTTGTACGCGTCCCCATAGGGTTAACCATGTAACTCCATTCGACCCACATGTTCTCCATATCTTAGTAGAAATGACACTTTTCTTAGGAGAGAAAAGTTCGATAAAGTGTCTTAACGTGTTCTCCGGTTCGGCTATCCCCATTCTTTCAGGTAAACTTCTTCTTCTTGAATATTCCAAGCAATCAATAATTTCAAAACAAGTCTTTCTATATATACTTATAGCTTTATCTGTGGCTAATCACAAGAACTTCTTGGATTTCTTCATTACTACTCAAAAATATCTTCCAATCAATGTCCCAAAAATTAATTCTTTATGTGGTAGCTACCCTACCCAATTTTTCTCCTTATTACTAAGCTTAAGGGAGAATGACAAGTAAAGCTCAATAAAAGTTTCATCCATGCCACTTTCATGTGTCTTCGCACAAGTGCATTACCTATTCTTTCACAAATTTTTATATCGTTCATTTCCAACTTTACTCACATTTCCCACTTACTTAGATCCCAGGGACAAGTATAGGTTCTTGGAAATAAGAGCTCCCTAAAATGTTCCAGCATAGTGAGCCTTCGCTCTAGTGTAGCAGTTTCCATCCTCTCATAGATAATCCGTTGAATTTATTCCAGCAGATCCAGCCCATCTTGAAAATTTTTGAATAATTTATTGGAACATCAAGACATTATTTTGTAATATATTATTGAAATTTGGGTGTAGAATACACTGAGTTGTTTCTTCCTCGTGCATTAATCCAAAATTCCAAGATCCAAGATTCAAAATTAGGTTCTGATACCACTTGTGAGGGCCATACCCAGACTCGACCCTACTCACCTCCCTTAGTCCTCCAGACCGTTCCAGAGAATGGCATAGATCTTTCTGCATGTATCCCTCCCACCTAGGACCGACACTCAGATAGGACTCCGGCCTATCTTGAATGCCAACCCAAGGGGGTACATCCCTTCATTCAATGATTCTATCCACTTCTCATAATCAATCTATCCTTGACAGCTTTCTGTACCCAAAATCATGGTCCTTAGTCTTGATTCCTCTTGATCTTTAACTTGAGGATCTGCTCTTGCTTTCTGGTTCTCCCTTGGTTCATGGCGATAACCTCTTTTTTGTGACAAGCAGGCACGGCAGCAGTTATCACTTTCTCCTAAGAAGAGGGATCTTGCGATCCTACCTGGTCTCGCTCGTCCCCGATTACCCATTTTTATCCCACGTATTCCTAGCGTTTAACATAAAATTTTTAAATCAACATTCGGCTATCTAACCCTCCGGATCCGCCCACCCACCGAACCATTTCATGAAAATCCCTTCCCGAGGTAGTACTTAACTACTACAAAATCAAGAAGACAGCAGTCTATCAGACATCATCAAACAACAAGCAGCATGCAATCTGTTGCATACCCTCATTCAGGGAAATTCATCTAGTTTTTCCCACAAGATCTTTATTAGAAACTTTTAATTCATTTCCTTTCCTTTATCTACTATACCTAGCTTGTAACTAGTTTCCTAACTAATCAGGCAATACATTTAGTTTCAACCAATTCATCTTCCCTCCCCATTCAGGCCAAGATAAGCGGTCACAAGCCATCAAAATGGCAACACCTTCATAATATATCCCAGAATTAAGTAATTTAATCATTCCTTCCTAAGTATTTTATTTCGAGAGGTATAGCACCATCTGGTGATAGATGCACAGGATAGCCTCTATATTCCTAGCCTTTCCAGTTCCTTTTTAAGCAACCAAGTCGAACAAATTTTCTTAATTAAATTCACATCATCCTCCCTGAGTATGACCTTCTTATCCAACTATTGGTCAGGCCATACCCGAATTATGGACGATTTCCAGTAAGATACCGCAGATACTTCACCCGGCCGGGCAAAAATAAAACAAACCCATTCATCCCTTATCCCTCAGGCATGAATGACCTAGGTATAACAACTTGCCGTTTACGCTGCCCTAGCCGAAAAGGGCCAATCTCCGTCAAGTTCCCCAAGAGAATCCTCTCAATGGGCTGGCCTTTCAATCAAATTGACCCCAATAAGAATTATGTTAGTTTTCGGTCATTTCCAGACAATCTTCAAAACTCCTAGTTAAATCTATGTTTTGCAATGGGCTATCCATATCACCTCTCAGGATTCCTTTTTAACTCCTAGTTGGTAATTTCCACGTTCATTTATTTATCAACCTTAATTCCTACTTTCATTAATTATCTACGAGCCAAGTTTATGTAGAAAATACAAGCGAGTTTTTGCCATAGGCATTTGATGGTTAATGTCTCTTTGGAAATGCCAACTTTTAAAGTTCAATCCCCGTTTTGTCGATTCCCAGGTTTTTGCAATCCTTTGCCATCCATGGGACATCTCCATGGAAGCTTGTAGGGTTTTCGGTTCAAAACAACACGGAGGTCAATTCCGCGAAGTAATCCCCTATCTCCCCCATCCCGTATTTGCAAACAAACTTGAAATTGACAAATTTAGAAATACTCTTCAATACCAAAACTTGAACTACTTCTATCAAGTTTAAACAACTACTCTTTTCTTATGGTACCTAGCTTTCCATTTTAGGAAGCTAGAAGGTCGTCCTATAATTTCTGAGTCTTCGAGCTTTCCATTAAAGCTTAAACCTAAAATACAAGGTAGTCACTAAAGCTTACACCCAAGTGCAAAGTTACCATTAATGCTTAGCTTAAGAGTGCAAATCTACGTTTGAAACTTAACTTAATGATGCATAGATACTCTGAATACTAAACCCTAATTGCGAGGTTTCCATTAAAGCTTAAACCTAAAATACAAGGTAGTCACTAAAGCTTACACCTAAGTGCAAAATTATCACTAAAGCTTAGCTTAAGAGTGCAAATCTACCTTGGAAGCTTAGCTTAATGATGCATAGATACTCTTAGCACTTGACTCTAACTGCGAGGTTTCCATTAAAGCTTAAACCTAAAATACAAGGTAGTCACTAAAGCTTAGATCTAAGTGCAAAATTACCATTAAAGCTTAGCTTACGAGAGAAAATCTACCTTTGAAGCTTAACTTTATGATGCATAGATACTCTTATCACTTGACCCTAATTGCAAGGTTTCCATTAAAGCTTAAACCTAAAAATGCAAGGTAGTCACTAAAGCTTACATCTAAGTGCAAAGTTACCATTAAAGCTGAGCTTATGAGTGCAAATCTACCTTTTAATCTTAACTTAATGATGCATAGATACTCTTATCACTTAACCCTAATCGCAACGTTTCCATTAAAGCTTAAACCTAAAAATACAAGGTAGTCACTAAAGCTTACATCTAAGTGCAAAGTTACCATTAAAGCTTAGCTTACGAGTGAAAATCTACCTTTGAAGCTTAACTTAATGATGCATAACTACCATTAATACTTAACCCTAATTTCAAATTTACCATTAAAGCTTAAACCTAAAATGATGCACATAAACCTTCCTAGTATTAAAACACATGGATTAATTAAACCTACTAGAAATGAAGCTTACCTCCTCTAAACAAGAGAGAAGTGGGGTTGAAATCCTTCTTGAAGAGATGTGAGGCTCAAGGAGAAAGGAAAGGGATTTAGGATGAAGAGGAAGGAGAGAGGAGCTTCTTCACAAAACCATCAAGGGTTTGGCCTTCAAGAGAGGGAGAAAGCAAGAGCAAGGTTTAATGGAGACCTTTATTTACTTAGGCATAATCTTGAGCATGGCAAGTATGCAAGTAGCTTAGCAATAATGTGTGTAAAATTAAAAAGGAGAGAGGGTGCTTATATAGGAAATGGTGGGTATCTTTTCTCAATTCTTATTGAACCCCAATTCTCTTCTTAATTCCTATTGGACCCCAATTCTATTCTCAAATCCTATTGGACCCCAATTCTCTTCTCAATTGCTATTGGACCCCATTTCTCTTCTGAAATGCTATTGGACCCCAATTCTCTTCTTGATTCCTATTGGACCCCAATTCTCTTCTTAATTCCTATTGGACCCCAATTTTCTTCTTAATTCTTATCTCTTAACTTTATCTTTCAATCAAGTTAGTCCCGTTTTCTCCCAATTCTCGATCTAGATCAGTTCCCACGTGGCTCTTGACTAAGAAGTATAAAAATAATCTTAATTTTTTTCGAAAAATTTATCCGAAATATCCTTGTCTTTTCATTATGGAGTAAAGTCTCGTTGTCCGCGTGACTTCTTTGTCGGTCTTTCTTTTTCTAAATTTTTTTCTAGGTTGAAAAAGTTCTGAATGGTTCTAGGGTTTATGGAGGAACCTTACAGTACGGGAGATCATGGAAAATAGAAAGTCTTTTCATTCTAGGTGACATCCAATCTCCCCTCTCTAGCCACATGTTTTTCCAATCAGTCTGTTTCACTCGATGCATGTCATGTTTGCATATGTTTGGTCCATGTACCTCATGTCCTTTAGGCAAAAATCTACCATGCTCCTCGTAAACTGTCTTGCTCAAATGCTCAGAGCGGTGGAACCAATTCGAGGACCACATTTCGGACATGCATGATTGCCTGAGTAACTCAAGCTTGAAACATCACGTATTAATATTTGACATAGCCATGAATCACATGCGTGTGAGGGTTTTAAACGCACTTACCTGAACTCTCACCGAAGCCTAGCCATCGTGCATGGTCCACATGAGAATGCCTTGCACATATACATTCCGTCGTCCGATTGGTTGGGACATATCAACCACATCAATTCTTATCCACACGATTTGAAGCTCTTCTATAAGTGGTGCCAGATAGACATCCATGTTCTTTGCTTTGTACTTTTCTGGGACGATCAATGACAACAACAGATGGCCCTTCTTGATAGCGAGCCACGGTGGAAGATTATAATTAACGAAACAAATAGGTCACGTTCTCCATGACAAACTCCATAATCCGAATGGATTTACTCCGTTGTCGTGCGATGGCACGCTCATAATGTGAAATTAAAGTATCTATCTCACTCTTAATGTTTATGATGTGTGGGAACAAATGCTACAATGTACATAGTGTGATATATGCGAAAATGAATGTCACGGTTGCAGTCGTGTACATACCTTGCCGGGCGGGAGAGGCCCTACACATGGCACCATAGAATGGTTTTACACATAAATATATGCCTAATTTGATTTGGGAATGTACAAATGTCAAGTGTTTCGAAGTGGCACGCTCGTTTTGCTTAGAAAGTTCAATGCGGGCAATCTCGGCCAAAAATAGCAGGTTTCGTGCGCTGGCATGAAAGACGTATCCAAAGTTCTTACCAAGTGGTAAAATGAGGTTCAACATGAAATTTGAGCCCAATGGAAATTTTCCACAAGTTTAGGGATTTTTTCCAGCTCGTTTGGGCTTTTTACGGACAAAACGTGACATTTTTGGCCTAAAAATGGTCAAAAATAGCCGTAAAAATGCTCAAAATAGCTCAAAATACCACATCAACGACATTGGAGTTGTTTCTCATGTTGTGTGGGAATTTTTAGAGCCAAGAATGAGCTCATTTGGTTACATGAGCAAGGAGATACATCCATTCCTTTACAAGGTGCTAGTGAAGTCCCGTGCTGCTTCCACTACATGGTTGAGGCTGTGAGGCCTCCAATTAGGGTTTCCCCTCCTCAAATAACTACTTGGGCTTCTCCAATGAATTACTAAATCTTCCATGAAATGGTCACGACAAAGAATAGAAGCGTAAATTTAGGGTTTTTAACAGGTCGAACGAGCACTACATCTGTGCAATTGGGAGAGAGGCTACACCTAATCTTCACACACACAAGAGTTTTGAGTTAGTATTGGTTCTTTTTCAAAGTGGACCTTTAATGGCTGGAGTTTTGTTCTTTTTTAGTGTGTTTTTGGCTTCAAATAGTCTATGCCTTGCTTGAATTTGGAACGAATCCTCACAGTCAGAGGCCCGACGCTTTCCTAGTCGCACTGCGCACTTCTTGACACGTTTTTGGTGATCCCGACGCGAAGTAGGCTAGGATGAGGGTTCAAAATCTTCATTGAAGGTATCAAAAGAAAGTTTTAAAGCTATGGAGCAACAAGAGCAACAGGGGGTTTGGTTTGATCCAGTCACAATGCAAATGTTTCAAGCTTTTGTAGTGTTTATGCAGCAGCAACAAGCTGCAGAAATGAGGGAGCTCTCCTCAACCAAGGTGCTTCAATATGTGGTGTAGAAATTGGACCAATTTAAAGGTAAAGATGTAACAAAGTATCTTTGTGGATATGTAAAGGAGATGGAGCTTCATCGAGTGTCCGAAGCAGAGATGGTGCAAAGTTTTGAACTTGCTGTGGTTCCCGAGATCAGAGAGCATGTAAGGGGAATTAGAAATGAGCATGGGGCAACTTGGGAAGCATTCAAATTAGCCTTGAAGAAAGATTATTTCATGGAGGACTCCGAAAGGGTAACAAAGAGGACTTTCTTAGAGTGGGTAGTTCGGCCAAAAGAGGGGCTCTCGCCTACCGAACTACTAAGGTAATTTGAGCGCCATTATGATAACCTTTCAAGAACTGAAAAGGCTACCCTGAACTCGGAGAAGACATAGCTCTTTTTGCAAGCCGCAAGTAAAGAGATTCAAGAGAAGTTAGAGCTACTACTTGAGGATAAGGATGCGGAACAGGGTTTGAAGACTGATTGGAATGAGGTCGAAGACGCCATTTCACGGCTAGCTAAGCGACAACGACGAAGAGACAAGATGATAGTCAACCCTACTCAATCCCCAAGTGTTTCCGAAAGTCCTATAAAGCCTGTGATTGTGGTTCCAAAGAGTGACAAATCCATCCTAGATGATATTGTTAAAGGAATGCAAGAGCTCAAGTTAAAGCTTACAAGGCTAGAAGAAAAGAGGCAACCATCAGGTCAATCTACAGGGCAACGACCGCAAACCAGAGAAGGCTTTGTCAATAGATGCATATGGTGTGATAGTGCTGACCATGGAAGGAGGGATTGTGAAAGTTTTAAAGACGCTTTGACAAAGGAGCTCGTTTTCTTTAAAGATGGAAAAATTCACTTAAGTGAAATAGGTAAGCTCTTAGGAACAAACTTTGGCAAAGGCGGGATGAAGAAACTAGTTGAGGACATGGCTACTAGCCATGCCATCTCGATGGTTGAGGCAGTCGCCTATGGGTTGAAGGTGGATCCTATTAAGAAAAAAGAATCAATCAACGTTGGAGACTACAGAGGTTTTACATGAAGCTGGAGATTGCATTCGGCTTGAAAACAGGTTTGAATGACCCTGTGGACTCTTTGTCAGTGCATGCATATATTGCCAAATGTCAAGCAAATGAGGCCATTGTTGAAGAGAAACATAGGCGCGAGAATGAGGATGAAGGGTCTTCAAAGCGGGCAACAAGGAGTGGAGGTAGAAATGACACAATGCCTCCTAGATCACCTTCCCCGCAACAAATGCCTGTCCCTGAAGTGCCTATGCAAGAAGCCTCTAAAGAAAAGAAGAAGGATGCAACAAAAACCAAAGCAAAGGGTCCGTCCTAAAAACTCCAATCCGATATAGAGGCAGCAACGGATCTCTAAAAGGTTTTGGAAGAGAGGATTCTAAATAGTAAGGTGGAATTTACCTTGGGCGAGGTCCTTGGTATAGAAAAGCGAGAATTCCACGAAGAAATAATTGATATCATAAAGAGATAGCGGCTGTCTCTTACTGGATCTATTCATGTACAGGGTGAAGAAGAGACTTTAAATGCATAGGGTATACAAGTCTATGGCAAACAAGGTGATGAAACTATTGTTGGATGCTACAAGTCTATGGGAGGAGTAAAACACGTTCTCTTCTTGGATGATGAAGATGAAGTGGAGACCACTCACAAGAGCTACTACTTGAATAGCCACTGGGAAAGAGCAACTACTAAGACGCTGGTAAAAGTGGGAGACTTGGAAGAGCCATACATTGCGTTGATAGATCATGGGTCAAAAATTAACCTCATGTCAAAGAGTCTTTATCAAAAAGAAAAATGGCCAATTGATATAAATCATGGATGGATTATTCATGCAGCAAACAGCTCATCAGGGGAGCTGTACGGAGCTTGTCCAAATGTTAAGGTGACTATAGGGGATGTGAAAGATGACCAGAATTTCTTTGTGCAGGAGATGTCTACATACCCTCTTATCCTCGGGCGGCCATACATCACTGCTACTCGCATGGAAACCAAGGTGATGGATGATGGGTCAACTTGTGCAAGAATAAGGAGCGGGATGGGAACTGTGCAGTACAGTTCCTTGTTGTTTGTGTGGACCATGAAAGGAACCGTGAAAGTCTTAGAGAGAAACCCTTGCTAAAGACAAACAAAGAATTCAAGGACTACAGGGATATGAGGGGTTTTGGCCATGGACCATTGTAGAGCGGGATTGCAGTGGTACAAGAAGAGAAAGGTTCTCACATGATGTATACGCAAAGGATACATTTTCTATAGGTTTTGTACGATTATTAGACCATGGATCTATTGCTTTTACAGAGTGTGAGGACTTAAAGCGGGGTGAACAACAACATGTAAATAGTGTACAAAGAGGTTTGAAGATGAATGGTTTGCTAGAAGATGATGAATGCATTGCAGGTGTGTTTGATGAGTGTTCTTTTGTGGATACTATGCAAGATTTGGAGTCTTTAGTGGATTGCAATTTGCATATGGGAAGTGAGTTCGTGAAAGTATGCTCAATAGAAATGTACAAAGTCATTGAGGATTTCAAAAACTCTCAAAGTGTTGATGTACGAGTGGAGACTAAGTATAAGTCCGTGGCAAAGAAAGTGAAACCAGTGGCATTATCTCTACCAAACGACTGCATTAATAAGATGGAACAAGCTACTTTGCAACCTAGCCTTCGTGACCCAAGCAATATTGGACACAAGTTCACAAAGGATTCTTTGAAAGAGTTAAAGGTTGGTTGCGAGGACAGTTTGACAAAACCTGAAAAGATACGCTTTGAAGACATGCTTGCCAAACACGGAAAAGCTTTTGCATTTGAGCCTTATGAGATAGGGTGTGTCGATCCATCCATTGTTGCTCCTATGGTGATCTTCACTATCCCTCATGTACCTTGGAACTTGAGACCTATTCCTGTTCCAAAGGCTCATTTGCCAAAACTCATTGAGTTCCTTAATAAAAAGATCAAGATGGGTATCTTGGATCCTTCTTGTGCTCCGTATTCAAACAAGTGGTTCACAGTTCCGAAGAAAAATGGTTCTTTATGCTTTATTCAGGATATGCAGCTTGTAAATAAGGTGACAATCAGAAATGTGGGTATAGGGCCAATTGTCGATGATTTTGCGGAGGCATTTGCATGAAGGGCAATATATTATATGGGAGATTTGTACTCAAGGTATGATCAGTTCCAATTAGCAATGGAAATCAGGGACTTGACTACCATGAGGACACCCTTGGGTTTAGTAAGGATGTGCACCTTACCTCAGGGGGCAACGAATTCAGTTGCACACATGATGAATGGTATGAACAAAGTCCTACGTGACTTCATACCGCAAACTACAATGCCTTTCCTTGATGATGTGCCAATGAAAGGATGTGATGTAAGTGATAAAGATGTGGCTCTAGACTCGAGGGGGTAACGAAAGTATGTGGCAAACCATATCAATGATTGTGATAATATCTTGTTAAGGTTGGAAGAGGTGAACCTTACCTTGTCTGGCCAAAATTCAGTGTTTGGTGTGAATGAAGTTCTTATTGTGGGACATATGTGTGGGCCATATGGTAGAAGGCCTTGTCCTGCAAAGATTGATGTAATCCAGAGAATGAAAGAGAAATGTATAAATATCACTGAGGTTCGAAGGTTATTGGGTGCATGCGTGTTTTATGTTATCTGGATTCCGCATTATGCACATGTAGCAGAGCCTTTGTATCAACTTTTGAGAAAGAACCAAAAGTTCCAATGGGAAGAAATGCATACACATGCCATGAGGAAATTAAAGAAGTTGTTGCTTATGTCTCCAACTTTGAGGAAAGCAAACTATGAATGTGGAAGATATGTAATTGTGACAGTGGATACTAGCCCCACAGGAATTGGATGGGAGATTGGGCAAGATGATTATGATGGCAAGCGATATGTGGTGAGGTTTGGAGCAAAAGTACTAAGTGCACGTCAACGCAACTATCCACAGGTAAAAAGAGAGTTATGGGGAGCAGTCACAACTTTGAAATGTGACAAAGAGTATTTGATAGGAGCAAATGTAATAGTGGAGACTGATTGTCTACCCCTTCTTGGAATGATCACAAGTTGCTCAACTCCCGACATTGCTATGTTGAGATGGATTGCCTACATAAAGTCCTTGAACCCAGAATTTAAGCATATTGCATGGAAAGATAATCCAGTTGCGGATATGCTTTCAAGAGCAAGGTATGAAAAAGAAGAATACATGGTTGTCAAGGGCGATGATGTAGGCACACAGTTCTATAGTATCTCTCATGCCAAGGGTGATCATGTTTGCCAGCCAAATGCACTTGAGTCGTTTACAGAGGACCTATATCAAGGTGACTGGTTGCTCATTGGACGCTATCTGAGCACTTTGACAAGGCAAGAAGGGGTGACTGATCAAGAGTTCAAAAGAATACGGAGAAAGGCCTATGGATACTTTTTGAAAGATTTTTATTTATGGAAGCGTCCAAAACAAAGAAATGGAATGCCAATGAGAGTCGTGAATGATAAGGACACTCAAAATGAGCTAATGAAAAGGTTTCATGAGAGTCTTTATGCTGGACATAGAGGTGTATGGGCCACCTTTACTAAAATGAAAGAGAGGTATTGGTGGAAAGGTATGTATAAATATGTATGTCACTTTGTGGAGTTCTGTGAAACCTGTCAAATGTATTCAAATATACGTCATCGTGATGGGTTGCACCCTACTTACCCATTGTCCATGCATTACAAGTGGGTAGTAGCCATTGGGCTTATGGCAAATGAGATACATAGTGCTTGCATGAGAAGACTTAACCAATCAAGTTGAAGGTCGTGCTCTAAGAACAAAAAGCACAGAAGGGGTATGTAAGTTCCTCTTGGATGATATAATTAGACGTTATGGTTGTGTGGGTGAAAGCGTGGTTTGGTGGTACAAAAAAAGGACCTATTTTACTTCTACCAATGAAAAAGAGGGGACTGGTAAAAATTTTGTAGTTTAGGTCAAAAATTTTCGGACCTTGTATTTTTAGATTCTTCTTTTGAAGATCTATCCATTTATATATAGTATGATAGGTAGTTTTTCATGTGACATGTAGAAATTGTAGCTCAAAGATTTGTCAAAGGTGCTGTCAAGGACAGTCCTTTTTGTACCACCAAAGCATGCTTTTACCCATGTTGGGAAAATAACAGCAGACAGGGGTGAGTTGGATGCTGACAAAGCAAGGGAGTTTTTCTCTAGGTTAGATGAATTAGATGGGACAAAAATGAAGATTCCCATTGCTGGGAAAAGAATCAAGTTATTCAAAAGAAGAGGTGATACAGATCCCTTTGATTCATCACAGGAAGGTCAAAATGAAGGCTCTCATGAAAATGGTATGGATGTGGATGTGGATGAAGAACAAGAGGATGATGCGTTAGATTTTATTGCAAGCAATGATGAAATCGACATGTATGTTGACTTAAATGAAGACTGAACCTGCAAAAGATATCTGTGGCACATGCCGGAGGATGTGCAGGTTTAGAGGGGGTGGATGTCGTGCAATGGCACGTTCATAATGTGAAATTAAAGTATCTACCTCACTCTTAATGTTTATGATGTGTTGGACCAAATGCTACAATGTACATAGTGTGATATATGCGAAAATGAATGTCACAGTTGCAGTCGTGTACATACCTTGCCGGGCGGGCGAGGCCCAACATGTGGCACCATGGAATGCTTTTATACATAAATATATGCCTAATTTTCTTTGGGAATGTACAAATGTCAAGTGTTTCAAAGTGGCACGCTCGTTTTGCTAAGAAAGTTCAATGTAGGCAATCTCGGCCAAAAATAGCAGGTTTCGTACGCTGGCGTGAAAGACGTATCCAAAGTGCTTACCAAGTGTTAAAATGAGTTTCAACATGAAATTTGAGCCCAATGGGATTTTTCCACAATTTTAGGGATTTTTCCCAGCTCATTTGGGCTTTTTACGGACAAAAAGTGACATTTTTGGGCTAAAAATGGTCAAAAATAGCCTTAAAAATGCTCAAAATAGCTCAAAATGCCACATCAAAGACGTTGGAGTTGTTGCTCAAGTTGTGTGGGAATTTTTAGAGCCAATAATGAGCTCATTTGGGTACATGAGCAAGGAGATATAGCCATTCCTTTACAGGGTGCTAGTGTAGTCCCGTGCTGCTTCCACTACATGGTTGAGGCTGTGAGGCCTCCAATTAGGGTTTTCCCTCCTCAAATAACTACTTGGGCTTCTCCAATGAAGTATTGAAGCTTCCATGAAATGGTCACGATGAAGAATCGAAGCGTAAATTTAGGTTTTTTAACAGGTCGAACGAGCACAGGCTAACACCTAACCTTCACACATTAGTATTGGTTCTTTTTCAAAGTGGACCTTTCATGGCTGGAGTTTTGTTCTTTTTTAGTGTGTTTTTGGCTTCAAATTGTCTACGCCTTGCTTGGTTTTGTAACGAATCCTCACAATCAGAGACCCGGCACTTTCCTAGTCGCACTTCGCACTTCTTGACACCGTCCACTGCCAAACCAAAGCGGATACATCGAGGATCATTCTTAAATGTAGTCCAACTTGCCTCTATGTGCTTCCATGCATGAGAGTGAGTAGGTACCCACATAACATCATCTATCGATCTAGTATTTGAGTGCAATGTCATCAAAGAGGCTATGGACTTGCACCTGAACATTCTCTTTATTCTTGGAATGATAGGAAAGTATCGAAGGACTTTTGCAGGGATAAATTTCCCTTGTGTGTCCTCCCTGTACCTATTTGATCCACAATTGGGATACTGTTCTAGGTTTGCATACTCATTGCGAAAAAGTATACAATCATTAGGACATGCATATTTTTTTTTATAATCCAAGCACAAATTAGTAAGAAGCTTTTTAGCGGCTGGACGGGTAGGAGGCATGTGATTCCCTTCTGGAAAGATTTTCTCATTCAACAACCTAACGTTACATGAACAAGTCAGCCCTTTGATCACTTTATATGAATTGTAATTTGCACTTTACCATGCTTAGGATAAGTATGTTTACCTGAGAAGCTCTATGACTGAGGCGGCAGACCAACCATAGACAGACTGCAAATTAAGAATTGCCAATGCAGTATAGAGAACTGAGATTTTTGCACCAGTGTAGAGCGGCATGCGTGCAAGACTTTGCATCATCTCGCCCTCCTCATTGTTTCTATCATGCCCTCGAAATGAACGGAATGGTTGAGGTTGGTCCACAATATTGCGTTCAATGTTGTCGACTTCTATGTTGGAATCCATGTCAAAGAACGCGTCCAGCATCTGCTCCATCTCTACTTCTTCAAATGTCGCTTCAGGTATTAGTTGGGAGGACTCAGTCGATGGCTGCTCGTTTGAAAATCATCTTCTCTAGGATGAAGTTGGAGCAATATCTACTTGTGGACTTTGACCTTCAATCTCTAGACCATGAGATCGATAACGCAGGTCTTGTACTTGCTCTATCGGAAAGAGACCATGATTGCGTATGTGTTGGTCGTAGATTTTTTGTTTTCAAAAGATTTGATGATTGCCATGCTCACAAGGACACGCCATCCTATCGTCCATACTTTATCTACCAATGATGTAACAAATAATTAAAACACTCTAGTTGTTATAACTACACACTACTAAGTACATGCTAAGCTTTAACAACCTCACATTCTCTAGCCAGGTCCGATCCCCGCACACCTCGGTTTAGAGGTGCACGGAAATTAGGACCACAAGGTAATAATCTCATCTTTATTGGTCAATAACTATATATTAAAGTTCTTGAGGTCTGTGTGCACTTTTGAAGTCTGATTGCATTTTTTAAACTATTTTTTGCTAGCTCTAACAACCTCACATTCTCTAGCCAGGTCCGATCCCCGCGCACCTCGGTCTAGAGGTGCACGGAGATTAGGACCACAGGGTAATAATCTCATCTTTATTGGTCAATGATTATATATTAAGGTTCTTGAAGTCTATGTGCACTTTTGAAGTCTGATTGTATTTTTTCTACTATTAATTTGATGCTAGCTCTAACCTAACCTATAACATAACCCTAACCTAACTTAATGTAACCTAACTTATAACCTATAACCTAGCCTAATCGAAGTTGTTTGCGTTTTTAGAAGTACACGAGTCATCTTCGAAGTCCGATTGCGTTTTTTCTACTATTAATTTGATGCTAGCTCTAACCTAGCCTATAATCGTTATCCCTAACCTATAATCTTATAACCTAACATAAAATCTATACCTAACCTAACTTAATGTAACCTAACTTATAACATCTACCTAACCTATAACCTAACCTAACCGAAGTCCATTGGCATTTTTAAAAGTATACAAGTCATCTTTGAAGTCCAATTGTGTTTTTTCTACTATTAATTTGATGCTAGCTCTAACCTAACCTATAATCTAACCTAGCGTAAAACCTATACCTAATTTAACTTAATGTAACCTAACTTATAACATCTACCTAACGTATAACCTAACCTAACCGAAGTCTGTTTGCATTTTTAGAAGTACACAAGTCATATTCAAAGTCCGTTTGTATTTTTTGGCTATTATGTCGTCAATAGCTCTAACCTAACCTATAATCTCACCTAACCTATAACCTAAACCAAACCTAACCTAACATAACATAAAAACAACATAATGGTGAGGCGTTTAGCAAAATGACAAGCCATACAGCTTGCCCACAATGCATATGCGATGTGGGCAAGCTCTATGGCTTGCCAATTTGGCAAAAGGCTCACCATTGTGTTGTTTTTAGAGTTACGAAGCAATTTTATGGCCTGAAAACCGCTCGTAAACATATAGACAGCACAATGGTGATCCGTTTGGCAATACGGCAAGCCATAGAGCTTGCCCACAATGCTACATATAACTTTCCATTTTGCCAAACGGATCTCCATTGTGCTTTTTTTAGGGCTACTTAGCTCTATGGCTTGCTGTATTGTCAAACATAGCTTAACCTAACTTAACCTAATGTAGCTTTACCTAACCTAACATAAAATAACATAACGTAGCTAAACCTAACATAGATTAACTTAACCTAACCTAACATATAAGATAACCTTATATAACTTAACATAGCTTAACCTAACTTAACCTAATACAACTTAACCTAACGTAGATTAACTTAATCTAACCTAACGTATAAGATAACCTAACGTATAACCTAACCTAGAAATTTAGCTTAACTTAATGTAACCTAACCTAATCTAACTTAACATATAACCTAAAATTAACCTAAAACATAAACCCCATCAACTGCATAATTTGAAAAACGACATAATTCAATAAAAAATTTCTTCAAAACAAGATTTTTTCATAAACTTAACAATTTTTTTTCATAATTTAAAATGAAATCTCACATAACAAATCCTAATTTCTTTTAAAGCATGAAATTTTCTTTTCTTAATATACAAAGTAATTTAAATAAGCTTAATATGCATTTAAAGGTTTGAGCACTCACATTCGTCCTATTTGAGCAATGAAAGTTGTTGTAAAAGTCTACAAAAATGCACACACAAACACAAAGTTAAACCCTAAACCCCAAATCTACAAGTTAACATGAAAGAAATCTTACATTAGTGTTATGCCTTAAACCCCAAGCAAGATTAGCACCTCCGACGACGTGTATCACAGCAGATCTGTGAGAGCTGGGGAAGAGGAGAGCTTGAGAAAATGCGCAAGAACTAAGAGAAATGCGCAGAGAAATCCCGTGGTTTTGATTTTTGTAGGTGCCGTTGGCACAACTATCGATTCAGGTGTCGGTAGAGCCGTCGAAACAGGTGCCTGTAGGTGCATTCACGCTATCCTTGGAATACACGCTGGAAGCAGCGTCGGAAATTTGAAAATCATTAAAAAAAAAAACTCCCTCCATAAATACACACACATATACCTACGCCCGCTAGTGACGCCGGTAATGTGGCGCCGGAATTCAAGTGACCTCTTGTAGTGAAATCTAGTCAAGACTATTATGTTGGTTGATTGATAAAGCCTTTGTGTATTATCGTGGCACTTGGGACATGCAACTTTGGGATAAAATGCTCTTTGCAGCACCAATTAAATTTTTTGGGATAAGAACAAATGTATTGGTTAAATCTTGAAAAACTATTTGCTCTAACTTAGTGTGGGTGGGGTGAATCTGATATACATGCAATTCTTTAGGAATTGAATCATTTTTTTGGAGCTTTGTACTTAAAAAACCTCCTACTTTTTTACCGGGGGGGGGGGGGGGGGGGGGGGGGGGGGGGGGGGGGGGGGGGGGGGGGGGGGAAGGTTTGGTCTTCTTTAAAAAGGGGGCCAGTTCAATTGAACAAATATTGGACTCTAGTAGCCAATTGGTGGCTTTTTTGATTGCCAAGTACAGATTCAAATTGGGAAATGGACTCAGAATAGAGTGGGCTCTTCTCATTACTTGCATATTCAATCTACCTCTACCAAGAAACTTGGACTCTTCTCAAAGATTTAGAGATTGAAAATTAATGCCTATCATTCATCTCAATGGTGGAACCTTCACAAAAAAGTATTATATTGAATAATCCAGCTCAAAAGTGGCATTCATACTAGATATAACAAAATGTGGGGTCTTTCAAAGATAGGAACTAATGATTGTAGAGACTCGAACATGTGTGGGATTATCATTGCTCCCACAAACACAAAATAATTTTTTTGGAGGATGATTAGAGGAGCTATGCCTATTGGGAAACTATTGTCCTAGAAGAATGTAATGCAAGGCAAATGTATCAACTGTAATAGAATGGAGACAAAAAATCACATCTTTCTGAATCGTAATTTTGTTAGATCTTGGTGGAAAGTTCTATAAGATATGTGTATGCTGCATTGGAATGTGAATATTACTAAATTCGACATGTTATTTGATTTGGGCACATTTGAGAACATTTGCTTACAGGCATGCTCGATGCATCTTAGAATTTGGATGTTGGTGTCTATTTGGGATGCTAGAAACTCATTTGTGTTCAATCATTATTCCATTGGCCATGCCTTGCCATGGAATCAATTAATAGTTCGTCTTCTTGAAGACTATCTGGCATTGCCTACATCCATCCCAAGGCAAACACAAGAGTTCATTCAAAGAATATAAATTATATGTAAAGATAACCATTGGGGAAAATTTGGACTCTCAAAGGGGCCCTATAAGGACTTTGAATTTCTCTCTCTTGTCAAAAATGGGCACACGATAAAAATTGTACAAATGAAATCAAATTTTTTCGGACCTTCTGGAATTAGAATGTTCTCGCTGAGCTCTATCCATTGATATATAGCATGCCATCAGATTCTAATATTCTAGAAGATTCCATTTTTTTAAGGGACAACTCTCTCTCATAAATGGAATCTCTCCCCACATTTCAGCTTCATTATTTATGGAGGCCATAACTTCTGCAAATCACCTCCAAATTTGTCACAGTTTGTGGATTTACAACTTACTTTCTAAGATATTTCCAATGACATGTTGGTTGATAGGGATTTGATGAAGCATTAATGAACTTTACCAGGTTTCCCACTTTGGAGAAGAGAGACAAAGTGAAACATCTTTATAGAGCCCCTTTCAGAGTCCAATTTTTTTCTAATGATAGAAATAAAGAGCTTTCCGATATATATCTATATATATATATATATATATATATATATATATATATATATATATATAAAGAGAGAGAGAGAGAGAGAGAGAGAGAGAGAGAGAGACCATGTACACTCCAAAAGGTTGTTTCATATTGAGAACACACATATAGGTGAGATCAAGTTAGGTAGAGTGAGACATATATATATGTACCTCTAGTAGTTCATGATTGCTTCAAACCCTATTCCATAAACTAACATTACTTATGATGAGAAACCCAAAATGATATATTATTTTTTTGTAGTAAAGAGAACAATAAGAGGTACATTTTGTGCTCCTTTTAATAACTTGGATGCAAAACCAACAATGCTAAGTATTACATCAAAAGACAATTGTAAGTATACTCAATAGACCTCCTAATAAAGACTGCATAGCAATAGTACACCAAATAGCTATTTGGTGGAAAACGTACAAAAGACCTTGTACATTCTTGAATAGCATTGATTGCTCTCATACCATGTTGAGAGGGATAGTACAAACCATGTGTACTCTTCCCAAAGAATAGTTTATGGTTGATATGTAAACATATATACATAAATATATATCTCCCACCCCCCCCCCCCCCCCCCCCCCCCCCCCCCCCCCCCCCCCCCCCCCCCCCCCCCCACACACACACACATAGACACATGAACAAGCAAGACCTAAGTGGTGAAGCACATGCTTATGAAAGACAATGTGCATAGCTCCATAAGTATTTGTATTGATGTATGTGGTTTTGTAGCAGAATCTGTGCATATGTTTGTGTGCATGGGGGAAAGAATGACTGAGAAAGATTAGAGAGGAGGGAAAGGGGGAGGTAGCTTTTGAAGTAGAGCTTCAAAACATGTTTTGAATAGGACATAATAAAAAGGCACGACATGCGTGCAACTCAATATTGTACAAAAATCACTCATTCTTATTGTCCATGTCAAAATTCAAAAACCAAAAGCCTTTAGCTAGAAGTAATGCAAGCTAGCCAGAATTAGTTAATCTTTCTCCGTTTGTCTTTGGGCAAGGAAGGATCGGGAAGACAAGATAGGTCACATTGTTTGGAAATCCACTTTGGAAGAAGGGATGGGAGGTCTGTGTGGATATCATTATACGTATGCCAGATGACATTTTCTGAGATTCCGCAAACTTGGGCAATTTTTGAGAGTGTGATGTGGTCCTGCTGACACATACAACATACCACCACGTACATGGCAGTTGCCACAATCGATGACTGACCACGCTTCAAGCCGAGTGCATGCCTCTCGATCTCCACCACTAACTCAGTTGTCGCTCGCTTGCATTCATGGTTCATACCTAACACAGAGCATTTCCTATGGCACGAAAATCAGATGGTGCTTAGTTATAAAGTCTTCGCTCAAAGTTGTGTTTATATGTGAAAGTGAGAACCAATATATTGACCATTACTAAGAGAAGGAAATGCTCAAGGCAAGATAAAGAAAAAGAAGGATAGAAATGTAAAATGATACACACACACATATTCGACTTCATGCAAATGGACCACCTCTTTCTTTACATACATATGTACTTTCATGAGGCCTTTTATTTCCTAGAGTCACATTTCACTTATGCATTTCAAGAGATATTTTGAAATGAGTTGACCTAATGGGAAAGAAGAGCGACTTTACGAGCGTCCAACATTTGCGACATGCATGTGCATGTGGGCGTGTTGTTAAACTTATAGCTTATGTAGATGATTGGAAAAAAATAAGATCTTTGAAAGGACTGTTGTTTTTTTTCAAATCTGTGGACACATTAGATGATTAGACATGCATGAGAGGAGGGCTCATTAATCATTACACGCACTACACAAAAAAACAACATACTAATTAAGAAACGCACCAGATTACACAACACACAAAAGACGACAAGTAGAGAAACAGAGCGAGGCCGTCACCTTCGGAGCTCGATCTCGTACGCTGTAGCTAAGGAGGGAAAGGTTTCAGTGTTGGTAGCTGCAGGGCGTGTGGTGTTAAAGCTCGGCAATTCGACGACAGCAGTACTACGATCCATAACCGCGTTGTATTGCTCCCTTTCACGGGCAACATTGAGTGGGTCGAGGACGACGTCCTTGGCAGGTGCTGGTGCCTGACGTGCAGCTGGCTCGGTGAGCGCCTGAAGCTCCTGCACTTTCACATTCAGTTTCCTCTTGAGGTTGCGAACCTCGTCGAAGACGTTTTCGGGGCCTTGTACGCCGGCCGCAGCGCCAGCTTGGCGGTGGTCGAGGAATCCTGGGGCTGCCAGCAGGATGCAGGCTGCAACCATGATGTTCCTTCTCTTGGGGGAACAAACGTAGTGTTTGAAGTGGGCTGCCATGAGCCTGAAGATCTCTGTGGCATGGGCGGCCTGGGAGGAAGTCAGGTCCGGTAGCACTTCCATAGCAGTCCGAAATAGATTCTGGGCAGCCTGCATGTGCCTGTCCCATGCACTGGTTGGGTCTAGCTGCGCCACTCTTTGCTGCGCTCTCTGCAGTGCCTGGGCTCGACGGTCCTGAGGCACTGGGCGGCTCGATACAGGTCGAATCAGAGTCTCTGTGAGTACCGGATGCGCCCAAATGTTCACAAAGGGGTCCTGGTCATCTCCGCCCACGCGTACCTTCTCATTATGTCGCGGGTCTTCTCCATTGAAGTCCCGCCACTCTGGGCGGAGATCCACCATATGCGATTGGAGCACGCAACCGCAATCCATACAAACCACATCCCCTGAGTTTTCATCCATTAGTATGTTGCGATGGGATCTCTTGCAGTTGGGGCAATTTTCAACATAGTCGGCCTTTTTCATGATGCTGATCACAAATGCAGTAAACGACGTCGTCCTGCAACACGAAGTCCAAACGACGAAAATGCGAGGGCTGCAATTAATGTTGTGGAGACGTCGACGTACACAACAGAGTAAGAGTACAGTATGGAATGCAAGCGGCAGTATGCGTTGTCTTTTCATGAGCCCGAGGCTGACGCCCGACATGGTTTCAACTTTCACATACCAATTTCAAATGATAAGTTTAAAAAACCACCTAGGTTTACGTTTAGTGTCGTCCCAATTAGAGCTGGGTCGCACCAAGGTGTAGTGGGGGGAGTGGGTGTAGAGCATTAGCCATTAGCCATTTTCGAAAAATGAAAAAAACAAGCCAGCTTTTTAGAGTGGGAAAGATAACCCCACTACCACTTTGGAAAAGGGAGTAACTAAAATCAGAGTCTCACATTGCACTAGTAATATTAATGAATTTAAAGCTCAAGATCACAAATTATAGTCACATGAATATTTCAAAAATGTCAAAATATGGAAAGGATGAGGTCGCATGTGCTCCACGAAAAGTTTCTTTTCTTATTTGAGGTGACCACTTTACCTTTTTCTAAATCTTCTCCTCTCTTTTAGGAGCTGGAACGATTTTTCATTGGTTAGTCTTCCTATTCTCAAGTTAAGACCCGTGAAAAAGGTTGCATTTGCAAGTTTACGACAGAAATTGATCCTATCGTTCTAAATCTTATAAAAGAAAACATGCTTTGTGAGATCATTATACAAGGAGATTTTGTTAATTTAACTAAAGTCGGTAGTACGTCGTGCCGCTTTTGTGGGCCCGAGGTGAAAGATATAAATCTACATGCAATTTCAAGTTTTGCCAAAATTGTGATTTATGCTAGTATCTAGTATGCCATCAGGATGATGAAGTGTATGCTAAATATGGATTTCGGTGCCTAGAAATAGAGTTGTTGCCTGCAGGTCGAGATGCAGTGATGCTATCAAAATGGGATTTTATAAGCCAAATTTGTAGTGTTTGACATGCTCTCCATGCTTGTCTTTTCGACTCGTCAATTGGAGCTATGGTGAAGAAGTTCTGTCAGTTTGAAGCTGGGACAGTTTGCATAATTGAGCCAAATTGGGCAGTTGTTGATGAAGGGTCAAAGTTGATATGAATGCATGGGAATAAAGTGCTCATCATATGGAGCATGTCGGTCTTCTTAGATCGTCATTTGGAGTTACGGATGCCAAATTATTGCCAGATGCAATTTCACGGGGGCCAGCTTTGGGGCCAATTTGACTGCTTGGAATGTGTGTGTGTGTGTGTGTGTAAATATGTTATATCTTTATACCACCATGTTATGGTATGCCTTCTTCACTTTCTATCATCAACAGTAACTTATTATTAATCATCCCAACTGTTGAATTATTAGTGAAGTTTTTCAAAGCAACTCCATTGTCTATCATCCTAGCATGGATACAAAACTAGGACGTCCGGTTCTTAAAGTAGATTTGTTTATCAAAGCATGCAATTTTTCCAAGATTCCGAATACCCAAGCACTAGGAGAACAAGCAGCATTTGGCGTTCCCTAGATAAATTTATCTGACACTGATGTAAAGGGTGCTAGGGATTTATTTGTTCATAAGAAGGGAAGATAATAGGACAAGTAAGAAAACATCACAGATTAAGAAATATAAATCCTAACATGCAACAACCACTCATCATAGCTCCATTTGGCCACCTTCATTAGAAATCCATCAGTAACCCAAGTGGTTAAGTTGTTCATAGCTACATTCACACCAACTGGATAGTCCAAGTGTTTAAACACGTGACCTTTTCGAAGCCACTTCCCATTCCAAATCAGGCCATGAAGGTCCCGAGCTAATACATATATAAATGTTAACTTAGGCAACGTAATATTGAAACCTACTATGAGTGAAAAGGTAGATAAGAAGGAAAGGCATCTTGCAATATTGATATTGTTCGCCTTCAAAAAAAGGCCAGTGTACCAAGATGCAACCCGTGAAGCTTGTTGTCTGCTACAAGGGAGTCTAAATACATGAATAGTGGGTGAGTGACCACAACTAAGAGAAACAGGCTCAAAGGGCATCCTTGTCTCACAGATGACAGATCTGTTGACTAGAATAGGCTCAGAGAGCCTGCTATTAATGAGAATGTGAGACCATGCTTCTTGGACCAGAAATATACATGCTACAATTCCCTCCCCAAATCCAATCTTAATCAGAAAGCATCGCACAATATCCCACAGCACCAAGTCAAAAGATTTAGCAAAGTCAATCTAAAATAATATCATAACTTGATCGAATCTCAAAGCATTTTCAATAGTGAGATTAAATGTAAGAATGTTATGATATATGGATCTACCACATGTAAATCTAGATTGGATTTTATTTCCATGTCTCCTGAGGAAAGGTAAAAGCAGGAGTGCCAGATATGGGTCACTACTTTGTCATCTTCTTGGGAAAAAGTACTTTAGAAAGCAGCTTGAGGACACCATGTTTGAGGGATGGATCTAGACATTGAGATATCGAAGATGCTTCAATGATAGAGATGATCATTTCCTTGAGAGAAGGCCAAAATTCGAGCATTAGCTCCTTAGATAAACCACATCTAGTCATGGAGTTTTATCATTAAGTAATTTAGGAAGAGTAAAATGGAGATCCTCCTCTGTACACTACAAGAGGTTGTGTGCTCTTGTGACGCTGTTAGCGACGGAAATACACTGGGTTTTTATAACCCCCGGCGTCGCTAAAACCGTCGCTAATAGCGTCGCTACGAGAGCGTCGCTATATGCGTCGCTTTAGGCGTCGCTATATGCGTCGCTATATAGAGACGCTCATAGCGACGCTCATAGAAACGTTTACACAGAAGTCTATAGCGACGCTACAGAGCCATAAATAGCGACGGTTATAGCGACGCCCGAGAAAATTCTTTTTGGTGACAGGGCATTGAATGCCCTGCCACCCATCAACCATATTGTACTTGACTCACTTTTTAAAAAAAGTGCAAGGGTAGATAATAGACCCAAAATAGTCACCCACAAGACGCATTGTTTGCAAAATTGACAAGCGTAAAATTGACAATTGTACACATCATAGGCAAAATGAATTGATTGACAAATGTAATAATGACAATTGTACAACATCATAGGCATAAAGAATTGATTGGCAAAATGAACTGCGGTGACAAATGTAATAATATACATGGTTCAAAAAGACGTATAAAATCCGTCTCATGATACATAAGCTATGAGAAACCCTAAACTGATGCTCTAAACTGACGTCGTCTAGTCAGACGTCTCATCGCGTCCAAGCGGCGTATCTGTCGGATTATGCAAAAAAAGACAATAAGACAGCTTTCAATAAGTATAAACATATAACGACATTTATAAAACAATACAAAAAATAGAAAAGAGTAAACCCTAATACTAACCATGCCGTTGCGAGAACTGAGAATGTCCATCAGGGCGTTTAAGCCCTTCCTGCTTGCATACTCGCGCTCGTACGGTGTGGGATCACGTCCTGTCATCGACCACTGTCAAAACATACAAAGAATTCATTATGTTAGAATTAAAAAACTCATAAACCCTAAACTATCGAACATAAAGAGCAATGCGAAAACACTTACAAAATCGGCCTCAAATGATGCCCATCCACAGCTCCCCAAGTGGTGCGAGCTCCCTGCCTCTACTCGCGCTCTGGCTGCATCCTTTTGTTGCTTCCACTTGTCGGGATTCTCGCGCGCTGCTTTCTTCGCATTCTTCCAATCTTCTTTGGCCAGCCAATCTGGCCTGTTCCACCCATGCTTGATTGCTTTTTGCACTTCGGAACGCTTGTGTTTGCAGTATTCGCGCATTCGAATCTTCCTTAGGTCTTCATTGAAGCGCTGATCCCGTGTTGGAACGGGAAACTCATCATGAAGTATGCTGATGACTCTGTTTTTTAAATCACTTGGTACTTCACTCCATTTGTTTAGTATGTAGTGTCTAAACAGCTGAGAGCAAAGACCACGCATGCGCGAGATCACCTTCTTGCCGTCATCATCCATGATGATGCCGCCGCTGAAGTCGACGGAGTAAGGCAAGCCCTCTGGCCGGTGACGCGTGAACTTGGGTGTCCCGGCAGGGGTCTCTAGTGGCGTGTCGATGGGGGTACGGACGTCAGGTGTCTCCACCGGCGTCTGGGCCCCGAAGCGAGGAGTGTCGAGTGGGGTGGCTCTTGGCGGAGTAGGTAGAGGTGTGTAGTTGCTAGGAACAGTCAGCCGTGCAAAACCTGGCGTAGATGGCGATGCTGTGGCTGGTGTGGGGGCGGGCAAAGAAGGGGAGGGTAAAGAGCCTCGGCGAACACGAGGCGGTGTGGCGGCATCGGTGGCGGAATCCCCACAACAACCGCCACCGCCACCACTAGAGCGCCGGTGTCTAGACGAGTGTGAAGCTCGTCTCGTCGACGCCGAAGCTTCGGAGCGCGCCAAATGCTCCGAAAGAGAGGGAGATGCGGATGGAGTAGGAACGCGCGATGATGCGCCAGAGCGATGACGCTCCACGTACCACTGTCTCTGCTGCGGTGACAAAGAAGAAAGAAACTCCTCATCATCCATACCTGCATTAAACACACGAATATTTAAACTTAATATTGAATAAATAGAGTAGACAATGACGCAAAGACCATTAAATACAATGACGTAATGACGCATATAAATACAATGACGCAATGAATTGAGTGATAGAAGAGGCAAGTCAAAAACTCAGAATTTTCAATCAAAAGATGTGAGCGCAAGTAGAAAAGAGCGTTATACACCATGCAAGGTACTTAGAGAGCCAGAGCTTTTACAACACGGAGCAAAATTGTTCAAATACAATATTTGTGGCTTTAAGAGATCTCTCTCTCATCCTCGCATAACTCAGCATAACTTCCTATATCTATATAGAGCTCTCCGTTTAAACACATATCCTCTGTTTCATTTTGTAGCTCCTCTGCATGCACCCCATATAGAGTAGTAGCATCTTGATGCTCGTCTGGCACCACCGCAGCGGCTTCTGATTGAGCATCTTCTCTGATCTCCTCCATTGATGCCGTTGTGATTGGCACATGGTAGCCTTCATACGTCCTTGCACTACGAGGGGCTACCTCTATGACGTACCACCAGTTTGATGTAGACTTTGTAGGATGAAATATTACCTGCCAGAGCCACATAACTTACATGAGAGCTTTCAAGCACATAACTTGTAAAAGGGGGATGTTAACTATTTACATACTTACTTGTTCACAATGCTCGGGTAGTACAAAAGTGTCTCTTAGGTCAGTCCATTTCTTAGTAGAATCGACCTCAAGAAAACCAGACTCTCCTCTACACACAGTAGCGTTGCGACCCTCCATGATTATCTTGAACGATTGCACGTCGAACAAGTCGACAAAAAATCCTTTGTAATCGATCCTCAAAATCTCTTGCAGCGTGCCGAAGTAAGTGAGTTCCGCCACCACAGGATCTGCATCAGAGGAACGTCGTCGACTAGACTGTTCAAATTTTGCCATGATTCCACAATCTTGAGTAAAACGCTCTTTGTCGATTCGTTCCACCCTAAAATGTCAACCTTTACACCATGCTGCTGTGTATGACTTATACTACAACGAACAAAGATTATGAGTGGCCGTTCAAACGTTTAGAAATAAAGTCACTAGCTAGTCGTACCTTGCAAACTTACCTTGGTCGCGTAACCCTGAGAGTACTCCCACTCTTCCTCAGTCACTTCGTCACCGCATTGTTGTGCGCTTTTCAATTGGTTGTGCAACCATCTTAAGCTCATGAAGGTTGGTAGGCTCTCCAGAACCGTCGGATAGTGCATCGGTGGTCGTCTTCCCCGTCTCCACTTGATTCGTGCCCTTTGTCGCTCTTGCTTTGCATCCTCATATTGTGAAATCCACTTTTGCATCACTGGATTGTGAAGCATGCAAAATCGGTTGATTTTAGCCTCTAGATCTTCCATCATGTTCTTCTCAACACCGAGATTGCACATGACAATCCCAGATATGCGCTCATCATCTATGGTTCGCCATAGCGTGTCCCGGGCTTTATCAAATCCGTCTAGCCACTCTCCAATGTACACTAGGGACTCTGATACCAACCAACCTTCTGCCATGCTACCCTCCGGACGTGCATTTTGACGCACATATCCCTTAAGCGTTTTTATGAAACGTTCTAAGAAGAACATCCATCTGGAATGAACTGTGCCAGCTATTTCCACCTCATCAACTATGTGAACAAGAAGATGCACCTGAATGGTTAGCATGGTAGTAGGAAAATGTTTCTCAAACCTGCACACAAGCTCCGCAGCATTTAGTTTGGCGAATGGTATGGAGTCTACGTTGATCTCCTTTTGTGAGATCCATTGCACCAGCTTTGCAAGTTTGTAGATTGTGTTACGGATGTCGAGAGACAAACATCCCTCAATGGCAACCGGTAAAATAAACTGTAAAGTATGTGCAGCAATGATATTAAAGTCCACATTTTATGCAATGATATTAAAGTCCACTATGAACGTACCTGACACATTTTATGCCAATCGTGTGACTTCAAACCGGTAAGCTTTCCTTCTTTAGTAAAACACGTTTGGAGCGAGTGCATTACGCCAGTGGGGGTCCGCAAAGATCGAATGGTCTCTTTTACTTTGCGTTCTTGGGCTCCTGTGAAAATCCATGGTGCTTTAGGGAGTTTTATCGATCCATCAGATGCTGTTTGCGGCCAATATTGCTCCATACGATCCACATTTCTAAGGTCAACTCTGGCTCCCAAAGTATCTTTCTTGCCGGTCAGATGGTCCCATAGTAGATTACCCACATTCTTGAATATGTGCATTGGATCGAGCAAGTGATTGATCATGAGTCGGGGCCAGTATGGTAGCTCGTACCATAGGGATAGTCTCTTCATCCCTGAAGGAAATCCGTCATCGCACATCTCCTTCTGCTCTAACCATGCTTGTGCAGACATCCTTGGTGGCTCTCTTCCCAAAAAGCCGTCGCGTAACACATGATTCTCTGGAAGATACGCTTGATGAACTTCGTAGATTTTGTTCTTCAGTGAGGGCGCCCTACGTGCATTCAGTCTAGGTCCACATGTGACACATGCTCTGTATCCGCTTGTTTGAAGCCCTGCATGTATACACATGATAATAGATCAACTATGGGAAAAAACAAGATTTACAGTGTCTGAGTGAGGAGTGTCAATAGATCACCTGAGCATTCTGTTAGCCCGGGATAGTCATGCATGGTCCACATTAGAATGCCTTTGATCAAAGCATTCCGTCGTCCTGTGTGTCGGCTCATATCCACCACCTCTATGCCAATCCACAATTGTTGTAGCTCTTCCAATAGTGGACGAAGATACACATCCATATTCCCCACTTTATATCGCCCTGGCACAATCAAGCTTAGCCATAGGTACCCCTTCTTCGTAGTCAACCACGGGGGAATGTTGTAGTTGATGATGACAACGGGCCATACACTGTAAGATGTTGATCTTTGACCAAATGGATTTATGCCATCCATAGCCAGGCCTAAGCGCAAATTTAGAGCTTCCCTGGCAAAATCGGACCATGTTTCATCTATATGTTTCTAGGCTACGCAATCTGCAGGAATTCGTAGCACACCATCCGAAGATTTATTCTCCTCATGCCATGATGCTAGGGCGGCCATGGACTTACATTCGAAGAAATGCTTGATGCGAGGAAGCAGAGGAAAATGTCGCAAAACCTTTTGTGGAATTTTTGTCCCGTGGAGATCTACTCGATATCTTTCAGAATCACATTTCGGACACTTCTCCATGTCTATGTATTCCCCTCTGAAAAGAATGCAGTCATTAGGACAAGTGTGGATAGAATTGTAATCGATCCCCAAGTTTCGCAAAATCTTTCTTGCTTCATCTCGGGAATCTGGCATCACATTGTCAGTTGGTAGTATGTGCTCTTTAAGCAATCTACACAACATAAAAATACGATACAGTCGTGTAAAAATCTATCAGATCATTATACATTTAGAGTTTTATTAAAGTAAACTAATTGTAATAGATCACCTGAAAAGCGCTGTGACGCTAGTGTCACTCCATCCAAACTTTGCCTGCATGTTGAGAAGAACCAGGAGTGCTTTCAATCTAGACATACGTGCTCCATTATACAATGGCGTATCGGCTTCACTTTTCATATCATCATAGATAAGCCTTTCTGAATCCATGATCGTCTCGATCATTTCATCAATCTCGGGCTCAAACATTGCCTCGTTGGGAATGTGCTCTGCATGATCATCCCCCGAGCTGTCAGAGGCTACACCTTGTGGCCTCACATATGCTGCTTGACCAAAGCGCCTGCGAACACGTCTATTGGGTTGCAAGATTTCTGCTTGTTGGCCAGCGTCAGAGTCCGACGAGTTATAATTGGCAACAACTCGATCTATAATAGATGGATCGAACTCGCCAAATTCGCGAACGTGCTGCAAAGAAACACGTCTTGTCCGTCGCACAACATGCTTGCATTGATTACAAGGACATAAGACCCTCGTTGAGAGATAGGTGTTTCGGTTGGACGGTTCCACATCCTCGTCACTACTCATAATGAGGATAAAAATCTTATAACCTGGACAACAAATTTAATATTCTATTGGCATTCTTCGTCTTATCTCTCTCTCTCTCTCTCTCTCTCTCTCTCTCTCTCTCTCTTTACCTCACATTCTCTAGTCATGTCCAATCCCCGCACACCTCGGTCTAGAGGTGCATGGAGATCAGAACCACCGGGTTATAATCTCGTCTTTATTGGTCAATACCTATATTTGTGGGTACAAGAAATCTACAGATCCACGTCTACATGATATTGCATGTAGTGGACAAAACCCCTTTGCCTCTTCTCTAGCTGTAGCACTTCACAGCATCTTAACATCTTTTCATAGTAGATCTTTTCACTATTCGTCTAACTCAAAACCCTAAACCGTAAGTAATTCTTGCGTGGACTCGATCTAACGTAAATAAGCGTAAATCTAAATAAACGTAAATCTAACTAAAAATAAACCTAAATCTAATTTAACGTAAGTCTACATCTAACCTAATCTTTAACGTCTTTTGGGATAGTTTCCTACGACGTTAAAACTCTCTTCTTCTTGTGTGTATGTGTGTGTGTGTGTGTGGGTAAACCTAAATAAACCTAAGTCTAATCTAATATAACATATAAAATCTAAATCTAACGTAAATTATGTTATATTAAAAACAAAGAACTAAACTAACACGGATTATAAGAACCTTAAAACTAATTTAACACATAATTTTTCACATAACTCGGCAAGAGTTGGCATTCTCATCACTAAAGATGTGAGAGTTAACTTCCGGCGGTGACGCTGCCTCATCTCCATCCACATCTGACGACAACAATTGGCCCTTTAGACCGTTCTTGCTCTTGTTACTAACTTTGAAGTTGCTGTTGAATGACTACAAGTTGTCTAGATGGTCATTGTGTCGGGGATGTAGTGACTCTTGCCGCCCTGAAGATCCACCTTCTTCCCTATCTTCTGAAGACATTTCACCAATACTTTTGGATCGACGGAGCCCACCATGAGTGAAGGCAGCAATACCCTATATTCCATTGAGGGCTTTCTTCACCCGCTTCATGCAGGCATCGCAGTCTATGGAGACCTAAATCTAATCTAATATAACGTAAATCTAAATCTAGCTTAAATAAACATAAATCTAATTAAAAATAAACCTAAATCTAATTTAACGTAAGTCTACATCTAACCTAATCTTTAACGTCTTTTAGGATAGTTTCCTATGACGTTATAACTCTCTTCTTCTTGTGTGTGTGCGCGTGTGTGGATGTGTGTGCCAATAAAAAGAGATGAATGGTATAACCTTTCTACCACCCATGCCAAGTATGATAGATTGGTTATGCCATTTCCCTCTTGAATAATAGGTCTTGAGTTCAACTCCTCGTCGGCTAGATCTTTAGGTCTTTTAATTTTACTTAGTTTCCTACGACCTTAAATTAGTTTCTCTCTCTTTCTCTCTCAATGTGTGTGCGTTTTTTTGTTTATGCATGTTTTCTCTCTTTTTTCCTCTCTCAATGTGTGCATTTTTTGTTTATGCATGTTCTCTCTCTCTTTTCCTCTCTCAATGTGTGCGTTTTTTGTTTATGCATGCTCTCTCTCTCTTTTCCTCTCTCAATGTGTGTGTGCATTCTTTGTTTATGTATGTGTGTGTGCGTTTTTGTTTATATTTGTACTCTCTCTCTCTCTCTCTCTCTCTCTCTCTCTCTCTCTCTCTCTCAAAAACACTATGTGTGTGTGTGAGAGAGAGAGAGAGAGAGAGAGAGAGAGAGGGAGAGAGAAAGAGGGGAAGAGAACATGAGAGTGAGGAGAGGGAAGGAGCATACCTGGCTCTCCTTCCTCTCCTCGTGTGTGTGTGTGTGTGTGTGTGGAGAAGAAAGAGAGAGAGAGAGAGAGAGAGAGAGAGAGAGAGAGAGAGAGAGAGAGAGAGAGAGAGAGAGAGAGAGAGAGAGAGAGAGAGAGAGGGAGAGCGTTACTTGCTCTTGCTTGAGGGCGCCGAAAAACTCAGATCTGAGATCTGAGTTTTTGGGCGCTCTCTGTTATTTTTTTAGCCCATCCGGCATTTGAAGACATCGCTTCCTTATGCTCTAGAAGAGAAGCATAGGACTAATGCATATAGGAAGAGATGTCTGCATGCCTGGACAATACAATCTCTTCCTCAGTATATAGTTCTCCCAAAGATTAATGAGACTGTTTAGATCTAAGCTTCTCAAAGAACCCTTTAATACATCATGATTGTCTTTAAGAGCATGCTACCTGCATAAATACCTTGCTTTTTGTGCCTCTTCCATTCCCATATTCTTGATTACATTTTTGGAATTTCATGATAGTCCTGAATATCCTTTCAATGTTGTGAGATTCACCTTAATATCAACCTACTTAATAGTAGCCCCCTCCTCATAAATCTTACATCTCTTCTCAAGTGCTACATGTTTGCCAGCTTGTCTAGTACATTCTTCATTTCTAAATGGTGTCCAGGCGAGCAAGGGATTATCAAAGTTTGACATCAAAATTTTTATCAATGTATGATCCTGCCATGTAAATAGCGGGTGCTTGAGGAAGGAGTTGTTAACCATGAGAGCAGAGGTCTTCAAAATCTTCCGGATCATAATGCACGTCAAGTCTGGAGAGCCAGTGAAGATCTTAATGATGCCCTTTAGGGTTTTCACCATATAAGAGACACATATTCCCCTTCCTTCTGTGGGTGCAGGCATAGTTAATCCATTTTGGATGAGCCTTCAGGATTTTGCAAATTTTACAATGCCCTTGCCGTTGCTAACACGGTTTTTAAAAGTGTGTAGTGTTTTCAAGGTGAAAACCCTGAAGGGCCTTTAGATATGGTGTGTCGCTTTAGAAATGGACCTTCCATAGCGCACATAGGGAAGAGAAGAAATCTCTCTCTCTCTCTCTCTCACAGACACTACGCACATTAATAATCACTTTGATTAATTCAAAAGTTGGGTCTAGGATTACAAATGTTGACTTATATACATTCCTCCATAGAGGCTCGTTCCCACAAAGTCTAATGGCTGCTCAAAATTTTACAAAGGTATCATTTTGCTTCAAAAAATAATAGTACAATATATTTGGGAGCCCTCTTCTGTATTCTGCCATCAACACTCTCCCCTTCTACGTCTATGTCGTCCCTAACATGACTGGCCTTGCTCTTTGGCTTTAGTGAGAGATGTTATGCTTTCAGTGCAAGCCTGGTGGTTTTAGTAGCTTTAGGTACGATTCGTACCGGATATCCCCCAAAATGACTGTTGGGCCGAATATCTTGCTATCGTATGTAAAGAACCCCATGTAGAAAGCTTCTTCCAAAGCTTGCATGTGATAGCTGGGTAGAAACATGATTCTCTGATATAGTAAATGTAAAACCTGTGGAGATGGTTTTTTTGGCAGATCATATATCATTGCAGTGATAGTGTCGCCCGTTGATAGGAGTGTAGCCATCGCTTTAGAAGGCGCGAACACTTCAAAGCAAGCCAACAAGGTTTTGCGAATTTTCCAGATCATAATGCACGTCAAGTCTAGTGAGCCAGTGAAGATCTTAATGATGCCCTTTAGGGTTTTCACCATATAAGAGACACATATTCACTCTCCTTCCGTGGGTGCAGGCATAGATGGGTAGTTAAGCCATTTTGGATGAGCCTTCAGGATTCTAAAATGATTTGCCCAAGAGTGAACATGAGGGACTAGGAAAAATAGGAGGTCATCTTTGATAATCTTTGGGGCCTCCACCAAGTATTTCAAAAATCCTAGGTACTTTAGGAGCCAGGATTTTCTCCATCTTGGTTGTGAGCCCACCACTCTACCTGCAGCATTTGTATTCTTGACATCTCCTTCATAGATCGGCTCTGTGGCTTTTGCTTCGACTCTTTTCCTGATTAGTATTACTTCATACTTTAGGAGAGGATATGGGAGTGTGGGTTGCATCCATTCCTCCCTAAGTACATTTGTGGCCAGCCCTTGGACTCCTACAAAATGGAGCATTCTTGATTCCCATTCCAAGTCTGCCTTGTGGTCTTCAGCTGTTGTCTTCTCTATCAGAAACTGGAGGCGTTTCTTCTCCTCTGCGGTTAGTGGTTGTGTTTTTTCTACAACTATCTCCTCATGTTCTTCCTTGTCCTGTATGTCTTTGGCACCTTCAGGAATTTCCATGGGCTCATCTCTAGCATTTGTCTCCATTTCACTATGCACTGGTTTCGATTCCTGTCTCCTTAAAAATGCTATTTCCTTTTACTAGTTTGTGATCTGTCTTTGTGCAAATGTGTCTCGTTGAGTAGCTTCCTCTACCATGTCAACCAGTTTTTCTTGCAGTGTTTCCATATTCTTTTGAAGTTCTTCATGTTCTTTCTGGAGAGCTTGGTGTTCGGCTCTCATTCTTTCTTCGGCAGCTAGAGACCCTTCTGCCATATGCATCCACTATCTTTGCTCTAGCCGCAATTCCTTCTTTAGGGTGGTGATTTGTGCTTTAAGGCTTGTATAAGCTAGGCATCTGTCCCCGCACTTTCCCTCACCGCCCTTGGTGTAGCCCTCAGTCTTATTTTTCCTTCAGCTCTAGGACTTCGTCTTTTGCCGCTTCTAAATCATCCAAGACCTGATCTTTTTGCTCTTGGAGAGTTTTGATTACTCTCGAAACTTCAGTCATCTCTAGCATGAGAGTGTCTCTTTTTCTCTCAGATTCCCTTAGTGTTGCAGTAAGAGTGTCGAGCTCCGTCTCTGCTTCTTCCGCCTTCAGGTGGGTATCTTGTACCAGATTTGAGAGATTCTGATGTTCCATTTGCATGTTGGCATCCCTGGTATGCAACATGCTATTCTCTTCAGCAATGGTAAGAGACCGCGTCTTTATTCTGTCCAGTATTTGATAGGTGACATGTCATCTTCAATTGTTGCTACCAGGTTTCTAGTTGTGGGTCTATTGATTGGACTAGCCAATGGAACCTGATAACCCGTACTGATCAATCCTCCTGCAGGTGGTGTTCGGCATGGGATAGCCAAAGGTCTCCATTGAGGCACTGGGGGACTTGAACCATCCTTGGCACTCCGCGCTGTGGTGAGTATCTTTTTGGAGCTCTTTGTTGAGACTCGTGTTCCATTGTTCAGCTCAAGAGGACACACTAAAGTTGAATATGCTAGTGCTTTGAGAACATTAGAAGGTGAGGTTTAAGCTACATCAGTTCATTGTTCTAGTTTCTCAACAAGGAAACAAGGCACCAAAAACGAGCTAAATATCAAAAGCAAAGAACATACGCCAAGTGGAAATTTCACACACAGTACCCAACCAAGAAAGTGTTGTTATCTATCTTTTTATTTAAGTAGAATAATTACTTAATTACAGTTTGAAAAAAAGTTAATTAAAGTACTTATTGATTAAGTACTCTACTTAGAGAATAGAAACTTACTTTCAATTTATAGAGAGTGATTTTAGACGTAGTTGTAGTTTCATTAACTGAAGGATAGAGTTTAGAAGGTGTATCAAGGAGACAGTAGCAAACAATAATGAGTATATTTAGTCATTAGAAGTAGATTAAATAGAGATTAGAAACTAATAGAATGAGATTGAAGACTAAATTTTGAGATGCAGGTTTAGGAGAGATTAAGAGGAAGGGAGGGAGTGATTGAGAGGAGGCAAGGGAGATTACACAGAGAGATTAGGGAGTGATTAAGAGGAGCTGAGGGTAATTACATAGAAAGATTAGATATCTCTCTCACACACACACACACACACACACACACACACACGAGAGAGAGAGAGAGAGACAAAGAAGTGCACCTGGATAAGCCTTTCAAATTTAAAATTCAAATTTCAAATCTAGACTTCACTGCTATATCAGATCTTCACCTGCAATCAAAAAGAGAAAGACATGCACACACACAAAGAGAGAGAGAGAGAGAGAGAGAGAGAGAGAGAGAGAGAGAGAGAGAGAGAGAGAGAGAGAGAGAGAGAGAGAGAGAGAGAGAGAGAGAGAGAGAGAGAGAGAGAGAGAGAGAGAGAGAGAGAGAGAGAGAGTTTATGTAGAGCGTTTGGGACTGCAAATAGATTCATAAAGGAGAGGGAGATGGGAAAGACATGCACACACACAAAGAGAGAGAGAGAGAGAGAGAGAGAGAGAGAGAGAGAGAGAGAGAGAGAGAGAGAGAGAGAGAGAGAGAGAGAGAGAGAGAGAGAGAGAGAGAGAGAGAGAGAGAGAGAGTTTATGTAGAGCGTTTTGGGACTGCAAATAGATTCATAAAGGAGAGGGAGATGGGAAAGACATGCACACACACAAAGAGAGAGAGAGAGAGAGAGAGAGAGAGAGAGAGAGAGAGAGAGAGAGAGAGAGAGAGAGAGAGAGAGAGAGAGAGAGAGAGAGAGAGAGAGAGAGAGTTTATGTAGAGCGTTTTGGGACTGCAAATACATTCATAAAGGAGAGGGAGATGGGAGATCGGTTTTTTCACAATCTGCACAAAAATCCAAACCGTGTTTTAATGTAGAAGAGAGAGAGAGGGAGAGAGAGAGATAGAGAATTAATATAGAGTTGTGAAAAAGAGCCTTGTGGGGCCACGAGCAAATTTTTTAGCTTCATCATTGCTTTCCTTGTTTCTAGGGAGATCTTGTCTTTCTCCTTCTTCCTTTGAAGCCCATGGTGGGTTAGGAGTAACATAAACCACTGTGGAAGGCTCTACCCTTGTATATCACGCTTGGATGAGATCTTCATAACTATTCCTTTCATCTTTTTCCTGATCTCCGTGTGCAGTTGTGGCCTCTTCCGTTGCTTTTGGTGAAGATTGGGGTTCGGGTGTAGATGGTTTTGGACTTGGAGGAGGTGTGGGAGAACTTGGTGGTGAAGGTGGTGTTTTCTCTTTCGTTTGCCCTTCCTCTTGATCCTTCTTCTCCGGTGTTTCCGAAGTTTCCTTCAACTTCTTTTTTATGTCTTGCACTTCTTCCATCCTGAAAGGCTCTAAGTTTTGCTGATCAAGTACCCTTTCTGTCTCGTCATATGCCCGGATGTAATGGTCAAATTGGTCCTCTAGTGGTTTCGAGGAGCTTCCTCCACCAACTTTGGCCTGGTCTGGAACCCAGTATTCTTCAAAATCTCCTTTCAACGCTCTTTCTGCTCTGAACTGTTCTATCAATCTTTCAATCGGAGTAGCATTTTGTTTGTGTGTTTCCTTGGGTCTGGATTCCCTGGACAATTTTGCTTTCCCTTTCTTCCTTGGTGGCTCCACAGGCTCGTCTTTAGGCACAATGACCAACTTTATTCTTAGCCTGGTGGTGATTGGTGGATATATTTCTTTTACTGGCTCATCTTCAATATCAAGTTTCATTTTGGACCACTCATTTTGTGTTGGTGGCTCTGGCTAATGTGCTCTTTCTCTGATTGCCTCATATGCAATCTTTGTCAAGGTTTCCCCTCCTCCAATGTACTTGGGATTTTCCACACCCATGCCAACCACTTGCTCGTGCAGGTATTGGGCGTAGTTCACTTCTTTGGGTATGTTGCTTTTCAAAGCCCACATTATAGTTGTTGCCACTGCATGGGGAGGAGTTGTGTATTTCTGTGGCCTCTTGCTGCACACATGGAAGTGTTGGTTGTAATGTTTGTATATCTTTGCAGTCCTTGGGTGCACTAAGTCTTTGAATGTCTGATTAAATTTCTTTTGTGCATAGACCTTTACCTCATCTCTTCTTTCTTGAAGTGAGCTTCCCCTATTGTGGAGCTTAAGTGCATCTGCTATGGGTTAAGGTGTGATCAGAGTTTCAGTCTTTTGGCCATCCAAAGCTGTTATCACCACCTTGCCGTCTTTTTGAATAGAGTTGAATAGCTCATATACTCTCTGAACATCCACACCTGCTGGTGGTGCCATGTAGAAGTTATGAAGGTTCGCTCTTTCTAGTTGGTGGAGGATTTCTTCTCCATTTTCCATTTCTAACATCTCCCATGGATTCATTGGGATATCCATTGTGTTGCCTTGGGGGTCTCTGAAAGTGCCTTGATATAGTGCAATTCCTTCTTTTTATAATGTGGCCTCGTCTACCTAGGCCTTGGCTGTCTTGAGTGTCTCCTCTGGCAGTGTATAGGGTTCATTGACCGCAATAATGTCTTTTACAGACATCCTCTTCTTCTTGTTGGTGATTTACTAGACTCCATAGATCCTGCGGACACTTCAAAGGATTAAGTTAGCTAATCCTGAATTTTCTCAATTTCTATTTGTCCAAACGACTCTTAAATTGAAAAACAGGCTAACTAGGGCCTAAGGGTACAGTGCATATGATGATGAATGCTTTTGGGTGCTAAATGATGTTGTGAGACATTATACGTGTATAATGTCTAAGTGCTCAAAATAGAGTGATATTTCACATAAGCACAGCACTCATCATGTACTTCATGAATATATGTATGTATTTCAATTTGGATGTTGTTTGGGCATGTTGTGACCATTAGAACTCCCTGCAGGCTTGAAACTAGATTATGGCTTAGTTCTGAGTATATGAGGCTTAAATTGGATGATGTTGGGTAGATACACTCATAATCGTGTTGTGGAGGCTTAGATTGATCAAGGTTAATCTCCAGGTTCATCTTGAAAGCATTGAGACTTTATACGCGTATAAAGTCTACTGTGTTACAAATGACTCGGACCTTGAGTGTAGGTAGGCATTAGCATACAAAATTTCATTCAATGTGGAGCTATTACAGGCACCCAAGAATCAAAAAACGCAAAGTCTGATTCTAATTCCAATATTTGGCTTTAGACTTATCAAAATTTATCCTAATCATGTGAGATTTTGTACACAACATAAACCTAGCTCAAATATCACATAACTATGCTAACAAATGCATTCTGTAAAAATAGACTTCATACGCATATAAAGTTCAACTCTGCAATAAAGGAGTGTTGCTAACAAACTGATCATCCAAACTTGTAAAATATATCACACCAAGCCTCTACACCAAATTGCCAAATTGGGAATGTATTGGTCATTACTCACTTCATTTTCAAAAACTAAGTGTCATAACCTGATTTATGGCTTTAAGCTCAAGAACACTTACCCAATTTCATGTGTGCACCTATCAAAGCCTTATAAACATTATGGACTATGTCTGCCACAAGTCTGGGTCAAGAATTCTAAAGAAGACTTTATACGCGTATAAAGTCTACCAGTCTTGATATGGCAGGCTAGCTGGGATTTAAAGCCTCTAACCCTTGGAAGACTAAATCCTTTAGCTCTTGGAACACATCATCATGAGCCCTCTAACACACATCAATCACAACTGGAGGTGATATGACCTTCATTCATTCAAAAAAGCTAAACATGTGTAATGACATTCTTTGAAGCCTTTTAACACAATTCACAAGCCCAAATTCCTATCAGAATTCATGGACACTTTACAAAAGCCATACAACACCAGCCTGTGGAAATTCTAAACTGTTTTGCATCGGGAGTCTTTATACGTGTATAAAGTCTAAACTATTATGTAGCAGCCAAACCACGAAATTCTCAGCATTTGTTTGTGCACCATGTTGCATACAATGCATACCTTCAGTTTGGACAAGTTTGGGCTAGATAAAGACCACTTGGAGTACGAAAATAGAAAGTTCCTCCTATGGAGTATTCTAGACCCCATCCAATCAGCCTATATCCAAATGAGAATCAGAGTTGATAATGGGAGTCCTAGCCACCAAGAGAAGCTACAGAAGAAGCCTAAGCCAAAAAACTCAATGAAGACTTTATATGCGTACAAAGTCTCCCAATGATTAAATGACACACTAGGGCAAAACTCTCAACTCCAAGGCTTTTATCCAAACAATATTAACCCAAAGCTCTAGTCTTATCAAATTTAGTGGCCATTGACCCATCTTAACCCCAATATCGGAATCCTAAGCTCCATAAGAGAAATTTGGCTCCAGGCTCAGGAGGAGAATCCAAAATCCAATTCCAATATCACAGATAGATATCACATGCTCCATGTAGAGGGTATGCAAAACGATGTTGTGAATTCATGTGAGTACTTCTTGTGCAAAAACTGTCTGTGAGACTTTATGTGCATATGAAGTCTTCAGAGATAAAAACTGCTATTGATGCTTTGAGGTGCTTGGTGATTATGCCTTAAGCCCTGGTAGCTGCTTTTCACTTTAAAAAGTCAATTGATCAGTTTTGAAACTCCTTGCTTGGTATTTCAGTCTCTAGAAGGGATTTCTCCATTGTGGCCATGCTAACTTAGAGATTATTCTTGATCTTTAATTCCTCCGCATGTGGATGTCTCTAGGCATCCTTCCATGGATATGATGAATCCTTTGGACTCACACATGCCCCTTTTGGCGATTTGTCTCTCAAACAGCATCTTTTATTGAAGAGACTATCAGCGACATATTTTTCTTGACGTTTGACCTTACATGCTAGTTGTTGATGATATGTCGGTAAAGCATGTGAAGTTTGGTGGCAAACGGTCACCTATCTCGACCGTGAGGCCCAGATGACGCTTTGTGGCCCGAAGCCTTCTTGCCCAATGTTTTGGCCCATTTTTCGATGTTCAATTTGGATCAGGACTTATTTGGTTTATAGATATGCTTGAGACATGTCTTCTCTTGATTTTCCTGTCGTTTCGATGATTCTTTTCCGAATAGTCTTTGTCGTGCCGGAAGAGGTTAGGGTTTTTTTGGTTGATCTGAACCCGCAGTGGAGGTGGTAGAGGTGTTCTTTTAGTTTAGGGTTAACCCTCCATCAAGTCTCGTAGCAACCAGTTGGGTGGTTGATGCGTTACGAACTCTTTTCAGTTTCTTTCCCGTGAAGCCACATTGCCAACTCTCAAAGTTTTCACGACGAAGAGAGTGTAGAACAAGAAAAGCTCATGGTGACAAGTCTACCTTTCATATCTGGCACCGAGTGGTGTGTCATGTGCGTCGTACGGAGTCGTAGAAGATCCATTGCTCTAGGTCTCTCAAGCTCTCTCACTTGTGAATAGTGAAAATGAGCTATTAAGTGGGCCCAAAAGAACTTACATCGGAGTTCCTTGACCACTTTTTACCAAATTTGACATGTGCTCCTATCTTGTTGTGAAATGTACTTTAGGCTCAGAAATTTCTTCATTTGGACTCGGTTGCTTTGATTTTGAAAGATTTGTCAATTGGCCAAACATCTACAAATTTGGCTTTTCGCAACTTTTTCCCATATTTGCACCTTGTCTTCACCATAAGTTGTCAATTACTTATTGATCACTCCTATATTTTTCTTTTGTCACCAAGTTGTCATTTCACCTGCTTTTTCTATTTTTCTTTGTTTTTGGCTCAAAAAATATTCAAAAATAAATAAAAATATCTAACTACACCCGAAAATTATCAAAAAATCAAGATAATTAGGCAATATCATGAAAACCCATTATTTACCTCTATCTGTAGTATTTTTGACCGGATTGATCTATTTTCTCGCTTTTTTTGCATGAAAAGTGCTAATTTTAGATATATACACATACTTAGATACTCATCTTGGTGTTTGTCTCTGTCATCTTGTTATTACACAATATTTTAGGGCATATCTGCTCGAGTTTTATCAAAATAATCGCAATCAAACATAAAAAATTGTAAAATCAAGGAAAACAGTACCCTTGTTTACACTTGTAGCGTGTCGGTTCCTACCCCCTTCCTAGTCGAAGTCCTCCTGGACGACCGTGTCGATTTTGAAGCTTTGCATGGAAGTATGCTCCTAGGGAAGTCGTCTGAACAATAAGCTCTCGAGTATTTTGGCTCTTTCTTTGATGGCACGTTTTCCTGCCACTCGCTCAGGGACGTGGTCCATAATCGGCAAGGGATAGTATCCCTTATTGTGGCTGCATTGACTTTTTTGATATTGACGCACACTCAGAGTTTGCCATTCTTTTTGGGTACGACAACAATTGGGGATACCCAATCAATGTGTTCTATCTCATAGATAAACTCTGTAAAGTGTGAGCTTTGTCCTAAAGTGTGAGTCAAGGAGAGAAGAGTGGAATTATCCCACATGCCATGGAGCAAGGCTATAGAGCTACTTAAAGCTCATTTAATGAATGAATCAATAAAACTCTATTTTGCACTAGATGATTGTCTATGGTGAGCTTGTGCTAAGCTAAGTCAATACTCAAGATTGTGTTCATGAGTCCAAGCTAATTCTATCTTGGAACCTAATTTACTTGAGTGATAACCTTCCTTACACACACACTCACACATTGACGCTATGTTTCTCTTTCATCCACCATAGCTAGCATGATCCTATTCCCAAAAATTGGTATCAGAGCCATGATTATGCTAACTAGGTTTTCTATTATGCACTTGCATGTTTGTACGATTAGCATTCATTAGTAATCATTAGCTAGATCAATTAGGGTTGCTCTTCTATTGCATATCTCATGCCTAATTAGTATTACATTGGCTAGCATGGGCATGTTCTTGAGTTAAAGACTCTTGAGCCACTACTCACTGGCCAATTGGAAGCCTAATTAGCATTTGAATGCATTAAGTTTCCATCAAGAACTTGCATCTTGCATTCAATAGATGCTTATTATTTAGCAAATTTGCATTTTCAATTTGGTGTGTGTGCGTAGCCCCATTCAAGTGCTTTCCATCAAGCCAGCCCATGCTCAAATTGCCCTTCATTTGCACATTCTAGAGCTTGATTGATTTCCTCTTGCACACTCCCACTCTCTAGATTTTTTGCAAAACAATTTTCAGAAGATTTGTTTAGTGTGTGTGGTGCATCTAATGCCAAAGAGGAAATTCTTCTCCCTTTTTTGTCTTGGGGAGGCAAATCTGTGATTCAACATCGTGTGAACCTCCTATTTTTGGGAGTTGACCATCCTTTTTGAGGGGCCATACCACAAAAGGCTTGGGTTCCCACTAGGCGGATGCAAAAACACATACTTAACTGTATTGAAATCTGCCAAGCGGGTCCGTGATCGGACGAGGCCGGCCGATTTTTCGTTCGGCAGCCGAGAAACACTCTAACCTGCGGGGACCGTTCGTCGATTGGCTGGCGGTTGTGCCCCCGCTTTTCCCGTGCTGCCCCTGCCTTGCCTGAGCTGCCTGAATCTGCCCCGCGTGCCCACACTGTGCGAGCTTGACCTCACTTCCCGGGTTCTTCCCAGGGGCCGATTCCCACGGTCTGCAAAGCCTAGCTAACCTAAGCATCTAAACCTTTTAAGGGTGGCTCACACCAAGTCTACAAGCTACATGAAGCACTAAGCTGTAGCAAAGATATTCAAGGCTAGAATGAAGGAGAAATCCTTTTAAGGCAAGCTCCCACTCAGCAACATCAAAGGCATAAAAGAACCCGAGGCTACCAATACACACCACACAAAAGCACTAAAGAGAAGGACGAGCATTCAAAAATCTTTTCAAGCCGCCCTGAAAGTGTTTCGAACTTCAAACAAACTCTTTTCTAAAGCAAAAAGTTGTGAAGAGGGGCTTCACTTTTGTGAAGAGGTGCTTCACTTCGACAAAGAAGTCTCTCTCTCTCTCTCTCTCTCTCTCTCTCTCTCTCTCTCTCTCTCTCTCTCTCTCTCTCTCTCTCTCTCTCTCTCAACTTTCAATGAAATGAATCCAATCGAGCACAACAAATAAATTTCATATTTTTGTGCACCGTGTAAAGAGGTAGACACTGGCTAGGAGAGTCTCCTAAGCTAAGACCCCTCTATTAGCACAAATGGGGGACATGGGAATAGAAAAATTCAACGCGGAAGGGTTTCGCACCTGGAAAAAGAGATTAAGAGGATATCTTATGAAAAAATGTTTGTGGTCTGTTATCAGCACTGCCTTAGAGCAACAAGCAGAACCCGATGGAGTGCACACTATGGCATCTACACTCATAGCAAGTGCACAAAATTTAGCCAAAGACGAACAAGTGTTAGGAATAATCATCACCTCCTTGCATGACAATTATGTGCATTTCATAGATGAATGTACGCATGTACAGGATGTCTGGCATGTTTTAGAAAGCAATTTTGGAGCCAGGGCCAAAAGAAGTAAAGTTAGTCTCAAAAGACAACTTTACAAGATCACCATGATTGAAGGGGAGGACATTGCTATCCTAGTAACTAGGCTTAAAATAATTGTCATGCAACTCACTTACATCCAGGTCGAAGTACCAGAAGACGACAAAGTGGCCATACTAGTAAGTGCACTTCCATCTTCTTATGACCACTTAGTCACAATTCTTGAAAAAAAAGAGACGGCTCCACCTTTTCAAGATGTCATAAACTTAGTCCAAGAAAAAGAAATAAATCAAAGAGGTTCATTAACTCCTTCAGGAGGGGCCTTTGTCACAACATCCTCAAGGGGAAGACATTCGCCATCAATATCATCAACTGGAAGAAAGTGTTATGAATGTGGAAGAATGGGACACGTAGCGAAAGACTGCTACACAAACAATTCTTGAAACAAATGTGGTAAGAAGGGACACCCACCTTCTCGATTCTACTCAAATGGGGGCAGTAGCAGTGGAGAAAGCAGCAGTAGAAGAAGAAACAACAAAAGCTACGAAGGCAAGAGACCTAACAAAGGACCAACTCACATAGTAGAAGATGAAGAAGACAAAGGAGAGACCAACCTTGTCTTTTATGAAGATGTACTTTGAGGATGCAACCTCTCTACTTATAGGGGAGGACTTTTCTTTTCTGGGGTGGATATTATCATCCTGTGTGGATTTTGTTAGCCTGTGTTGATTTTACCATCCTGTGTGTATACCAGCTTATCATCCTGTGTGGATCCTGCATCTTCAGTATTTTGTCATAGTCCAAGCCACAAGGGGAGGATTGTAAAGTGTGAGCTTTGTCCTAAAGTGTGAGTCAAGGAGAGAAGAGTGGAATTATCCCACATGCTGTGGAGCAAGGCTGTAGAGCTACTTAAGCTCATTTCATGAATGAATAAATACAACTCTATTTTGCACTACATGCTTGTCTATGGTGAGCTTGTGCTAAGCTAAGTCAATATTCAAGATTGTGTTTATGAGTCCAAGCTAACTCTATCTTGGAACCTAATTCACTTGAGTGATAACCTTGCTTACACACACACACTCACACATTGATGCTATTTTTCTCTTTCATCCACCATAGCTAGCACAATCCCATTACAAACAAACTCCACGTCTTTCAGTTTATCAATCTCTTCCTTGATATGCTTAGCAAAGGTATCATTTGCACGTTTAAAGCCATTGTCTTCTTGGTTCTGCATCAAGTTTTAATGGGATAATATGCTGACAAATTGTCGGATCCACTGCCTTCAAGTCCTTGTAAGACCATGCAAACAAATCCTTAATTATATCCCCAAAGAAGGCTGAGAAGTTCCTCTTCCTCGTCTTGGGTTAGGTCTGTTGCTATGTATACAGGTTGTGGTTTCCCTCGAGGTTGTGCTAAGTCTACTTTCTTTGCATCTTCTGGCCCATCATAAGACTCTGTCTCCCATCGCTCTCTTATGGGCTGTGTCAGTACTATTTTTTTGATTTTGAATTAGGAACTTTTTGTAATGGGATGATACACTTCTATTGTTTTTTTATATTGTCTTTCTCATTCTCTCTGTTGTCTGTTTTGGTTGTCCATGTACTTCCTTCAAAGTCTTCTTGAGCTCTTGGTACCTTTTCTTACGCTCCAGGTTCGTTAATTTTGGTTCTTCCAATTTCGATTCTGTTTCCATTCTTTTGGATTTAGTTTCTGCCTTTAGCCTTTGAGTTCATTTTATTACATCTCTAGGACTATCTTTTGTTCTAGGGTCTCGATCTTGAGAGAACTGAGGGGATATATTGTTTTTAATGCGGTCTTTTGTTTTTACCAGAGATAAGAATTTCCTTCTGTTTTTAATGTTTTCCATTGGGTTATCTCTGGCCTTGTGAGCTTCTCTCCGTTTTTTGTAATGTGCTTGATGTCTCGGTTTTCGATTTGGAAAATTGTAAAACCTTACATCGGGTATCGTTTCCTCTAGCTCACTAGGGTTGTCAGAACATTCATTATCTGGATCATCATCCCGTTCAAGATAGTCTGTAGAATCATGGAACATCTCTCCATTCATTTCTTGAATTTTTTTTTCTTGATTGATCTGAGTTTGGTAATCCTCTTCTTCTTTTAGCACAACCATGTAATATGGAACTACATCATACCCATCCTGGTCACAAAACTTAGTTGGTCCCTCCGCAATAGCACACACATCTAGGGTTGCCAGGATATGTGTCCATTTTAAAGGTTCTAGGGACTCTTTGGGAAAATGTTCTAGAATGTATTTTGTATCTTTGATCGCTCTGTCTGGAATACATTCTTCTCATTTTAGGCTTCCACATTTGGATGCCCCACACATCCATAACTCCTTTGGTTTCCTAACCAATTGAGAAGTTATGACCCTTCTATCGTGGCAGAATTGAATTCTTCTACCGGGGTTCTATTGACATCTTTGTAGTTATGGTCTTTAAGGTTTATTCTTGAAGTAGTCTCCATGTGTTTGAGGTATATGTGATTGTAGCCCAATCTTGGACCATCTTTAATTGTCTCATGGAGAGTTGTCCAAGTATTATGTCATAGTTATTTTTCTTGCCAAAATCCACTATAGCAAATGTATGCTCATACTCGATTCAACAAGACGTAGCAACTATTTTTTCCAAAAGTCATATGGGTCTTTCCATATAACCAACAACCAATTGCAGTTGCATTCTGGTGGTTTTCAAAGCCAGCTTTCCCCATTTATTCCATGCATCCTTTGTCGTGATGGCCACACCTGCTCCACTGTCAAGAATAGCCATGGTGGTAACACCTTCTAATTCAACTGGGAGCGTGGTGTTGCCATCTTCCCCTTTGCAATATTCTCGTACCTCGTTTAAAGGCACTAATTGCATGTTTACCTAGGGTTTTTCTAATTCCTTGATTCCTTCCTGCATTTGTGAATTTGGATCCCTTACTCCAAATCTCTCGAGACATCTTCCTACCATATTCCACATACAAGGTCTTAATCTGAAAAGCTCTACTAGAGTAATGGTACAAGTTATTGGAGTCAATAACAATGTTATCAACCCCTAGGAGTCCATGCTCTTCCTTTTAGCGAGTTGCTATTGGATCATCTTTGGACACATTTCCAGTCTTTGTTTTTCCAACTCAGAATAGGGATATGTAATCCATTTTTGTTCCTGAGTTTGGTCAATTTTAAGCCTTGAGTCGTATGCTTTCAAGAGTGCATCTACATGTTCATTTACTTTTTCCACTAGCACTAATCTGCCTAATCCTACACTTTTTGATTGCATTTTCTTCTCAAGCTCAAAATCTGTTGGTGTTTCTGGCTTTTGAAGTGCTCGTCTTTCAAGTTTGTATAGTCTGTCTTTTGTCCGTTATAATTCTTCTGTTGTGACATTTTGTTATCTTTCTTTCCTCACTTCTACCCGTGCTTTTCTAGCTTTCCACGTGTTTCATTGACTTTTCCATTCGATGCTAGGTGTTTTACATCCTGGTTCTTCATTTCCAAGTCCCCCTTTTTTGTGTGATGACCTGTATAGGCATTACTATTTCATTCTCGGAACCACTGCTTGAAGGGATAGCCTCCAAAGTATTTATGGTTGATTTCACTGCTTTGTTTGGATTTTTTGGGCAATCGACAATCAAATGAGTGATGCTACAATCTAGAAAATACGCATTGACTCGTACAATTTTTTAATGAGTACAGTCTTTCATAAGATGGTCACCCCCACATTTATAGCAAGGTCCCAATGGTAGTCATAGAGCTTCTTGGGTGCCCCTCTATTGGTCAAATAGTCTAGGTCCATTGAAACCTCCATTAGCTATGAACAACAATGTTCTTTTGTCCAAAATATATCTACTTTCTCCTGCAACCTATGTTGTGGTTGGTGGTCCAACATTGCCGATCATACTCCAAGGTTCCAACATTCTCAGCTCTTCTGGTGGGTAGTATGTTGGGCAAGCCATTGTTCCACTTGGCTCTTCATAGTAAATAGGGATAGGAACTAATGCTTGATCCTCTAGTTCTTCCACATCGGGCATTAGTATCTCACACCTATTAGCCTTGTCCCTGGGAGTGGTGATTGTTGCCCTAAAACTGGCTGTGGTCGTTCAATCCCAATTGGTCCTGGAAAATTCCACATAGTATATCTAGGTACAAGAGGCACTTGAGGTGGTGCTACTTGCGGTCGAGAAACATATTGTCGTTCTCTCACATACCCTTTATTGTAGTAGCATTCCTCATTGGTAACATGATTTTCCCATTTTTGTTCGATTGCGCACCACTTTAATGGTTTAGCATGTGGCTTGGCAAATGGGCTAATTCTCCTTAGCACTTCTATCAGTCACTCTTGATTTACTCCTACTTAATTTTGTTGTACAATCTTCCCAAACTTTGAGCCACTTTGTTGAGATGATGAATCATTATCTCTGTCTCTTAGATCTCCAACTCTGTAGATTTCAGAGTTATCTACAAGGAATAAATCCTCTTTGATTAACTCATTTAGAGTGGGGCTTTTCCTCATATGCAAACCTTTTTGAAGATTTGCATTTCTCAATCCTTGGATAAATATCAATATCAGTTTGGATTGAGTAGGTAGTTCTTTCATTGGCCATAACTTTATGTATTGTTTCAATCGTAGGGCTGCCTTCCTAACAAATTCTCCCTCTTTCTATTTAAACTTGTGGATTTGAGAGACAACATTGTGGGCTATCCCCCTTTGAGAGTATTCCTCCACAAACTCATCAAAAAATTCGTAGGGCTGCCTTCCTAACAGATTCTCCCTCTTTCTATTTAAACTTGTGGATTTGAGAGACAACATTGTGGTCTATTCCCCTTTGAGAGTATTCCACCACAAACTCATCAAATTTTTTTTGGATGGTCCCAAAATCTTGCCTTTCAACAGAGTCAAACCATGTGGCGGTGTCTTCCTCTAAGGTGAGTCCAAATCCCGCAAATTGTGTATCAAAGTCTCTAACCTCTTCTGCTCGGATTACTCTAAAAAATGTTGCCACATGATCTCTAGGATCCCCTTCGCCTAAATACCTCTTGTGTATCCATTTATGGACCTGACACGGTCTAACACGTCTTTGTTCTACCAACCAAACTATCGAATCTCCTTGTCCCTCTCCCCTCACAGGGTCTAGTCCAGGTCTCAGTCTCTTGTCAATTGCACCTCTCGTCCCTAATCCTCTGTATGACCTTTCAAAAGGTGGTTCCATTGTAAATCCTCTTTATGTCTTGATTTTCTCCATATAGGGGAATCCTGATGTGGTTGGCACTGTGGTTGGTCCTTTGCTTTCCTTGGGATAAGAATAAGAGTAAGTGGGCATGGGTGAGACTATAGGAGTCACATATGAACTATTTGTAATAGGGACTTTGCCTCTATAGAACTCTTGTTCCCTCTTCACCACGGGTCGAAACCATGATTGCAATTGTTTCTAGATTTGTGTCGAGATATGAAGGAAAAAATGGTATTTCTACCGTTCCAGCTTGCCTGGCTGGGATTCTGGTCTCATCCTCCATTTACTCAAAGGGATTAGTAGACTTACTGGGGGTAGGGTTTAGTCCTTGAGTGGCAGCGAGTTCTGTTGGAATTAACCTAGTGGCTATAAATATTTCTACCTTTGCTTTTTCTATTGGCTTATAATCCCATCCATATTTTTCAACATATAGTATGAGACTCCCCTCACTTGATTCATATGAGAATAAGTACATAGTCATTTCTGTGCCTATCTCAAAGGCAAAGGGTGCTAGACATTGAAAATATGTCTTAACTCTCCCATCCAGGTATTCATAGATTCCTACCGCTCCTTGGCTAGTCGCAACTTTAGTCACCTTCTTGTCAAACACCAAGGTGGCATGAGGAAGGTCTATTAGAGGAGGTATTTCGGTGATTTCTTAAACTATCTTCCCCTTCACCACATTATCCCCGTACTTGTTGTAGTTCTCTAGATCCTTAACTATAAGGTAATGTATTCCCTCCTCATCACGGAATCTATCCCCATCATCATATGCTAGAAGGGCATCCACTCCTTCTACTGCTTTTTCCTCAATACATATGCTTTTTCTTCCCCTTTCAACAACATAGACCAAAGCCCCATGGGTATCTGGTCCTTCTAAGTAAAGGGTTGTAAACCTTAATGTCCGAGGAGGGTTTCTAGAGGTGCTTCCTCCTTTTCCCTGGATTGGTTGGTTAACCGCAGTGTTCCGGTCCGCCATAAGATAAAAGGATTGTTTAGAGGAGGTGTTGGTTCCACTACCGTCTTCTATGATTGGTGCTAGTGGATCTATTCTAGCTTGGGTCACACTCTCCTCCGTAGACACTATGCTGACATGATATCCTGGAGGTTTTTGGTTTCTTTGAAGTGTCCTTCTGATCTCAAATACATCAAACCCTTAACACACCACTACAAATCCAAACCTTTTACCTTTAGAGTTAGATCTATTGTGTCTTACTCTAGCTATTTTAGCTCTCCAATTGGTTGATTGATTTCCCTTCTGCTTAGTTTGAACTTGTTGGAGTTTGTTGTTGGCTATCTGTACAAAACTTTAGACTCTGCAAATCTTTGTCAATGGTGGTTCTCTTTTAGTAACATTCACTATTTAGGAAGAACATGTGAGTATTTCCCATCCAAAATTTCCTTTGAAAGGGTTGATCCCCTGTATATGTTATTATCACTGAATGGACTAGCAATTTGTGATCTCAGAGCTAAGTGGATTACCTGGCAGGCTCAAGCTACTTAGTCTGCTCTAAAATCTGGCTGTCATACTTTATATGCGTATAGAGACTATTATAAAAAAAATGGCAATATTTCTTCACCAGATATTCTCTACCATTCATGTAATTCTTAAAAACTTTCAAAATGATAATTTGACCACTCTAGTGTGAGTTACAATGTGATTCAGATTGATTTTGGATCTTGTTTTGTTTTTTGGCACTAGCAGATTATAATTCTTTCCAACTTGAGTGTAATCTTGGCTATTGGCTTCTAAGGTCCCTTAGAATGCAATGATATGCCCTAGTTCAGCTTTGGACGTCAACAGGGTCAAAAACACTTCATACGCATGTAAGGTCTTTTTTACCAGCTTGACTATAATTTTGCAGGTTTGTGCTTATAGTTGTGTGATGATGCTCTCTGTGTAGTCTTAAGTTCAAATAATGGTCAATAGCATCAAAAAGACTTTATACTCGTATGAAGTCTTTTATAGCCAATTGACATGAAACTTGCTTTAGAGGTAGTCCATCACTCAAGGACTTCAAAGATATTCTCTGACTTGAGTTTGGAACCAAGTTGTTCAAGTTGTGGACAAAAAGGGGTATGTAGCGTGTTTGTATTGTGTCTTGGTCTTTTTAACCTCAGTTTTGATCCAAATGCAATAAAATATGAGTTATGGACTTCCCCAAGGCTTTAGGAAAAATTGAGCATATACCTTTGTCAATTTGGGTCTATTTTGGGCTACTAGACTTTATACGTGTCTGAAGTCTACTTGACCAGAATGAACTTAAAGATCAGCCCAAGGTTCTCTTTGGTGTGTACTCCAAGCATATGTGCTCAAAGTCAAGTTTTGATACCAATGATTCACCAATTCACCACTTTTCTTTGTTTTTTATTAAAATTTGCAAAATTCTCTCCGTATGTAAAGTTAGCTGACCAAATGGTATGAATTCTTGTAGGCAAGCTTATATAACCCTCTGAAATGGCTTAGTACTGACGACACGCAAGATATTGCCCAAATCTACCTTGGAGACTTCATACGCATATGCAGTCTCCTGTCTCAGAATTCAGATTTGTTTCTACCTTAAGCTCCCCGGCCCTACTTTATCAGCATCATGTACATGTGTTCACAACAAAATGTAAAGCTTAAAAGTGCTTACAAACATAAGTTTCTGGTTTTTCATGCTACACCCACTCCGTCTTTTGGCTTTTGGTCCCCAAATCAATGCCAAAACTCCCCACTCAAGGTGTTCCTAGGGTATAACTACTCATTTGAACACTCTGGTACAGTTTGTTTCCACAAGTTTGGTCTCTTTTTAGCCCTGGAGACTTCATACGCGTATGAAGTTTAACCTTACAGAATTCAAATTTTGATATGCAGGGTCCTTTCTGATGCCTTCTTTTGCCCTCAACAATCCTCACTCATGCAAAGAATTTTTATGAACCTTGTTTTGCACTGTTTCAACTAAGAATCACTCTATTTCCAAGATTTCAATGCAAACAATCAACTCGAGAAAATTTTCATAGATGGACAGCTCTAGATCAAGATCAATTATCCTACCTAAAGCTACTCCTAAACATAAAAAACTAGCTTTTGCAATTGAGTAGATAAGCACCTAACTGACACTCACGGACTAGCCAATGCTTTTATCACCTCTTCAACCCCTCAAAATCCCAAACCAATACAACTCTAAACTTAAACCATCAACACGGGTGACCAAGGCAAGACACACGCTTCCTAGCACCTCTCTATAGGTCCTAAGTAAACTAAGATAGAAAGGATACTCTGGTAAACCAGAGGAACTCTCACCCCATAGGATTTGTCTAAGGTCACCGAGCTAGGGCTTTGTTCCTCGGCAATGGGGCCAATGTTGGCGGGTACGCCGCGAGCGGACGCTAGAATAGCGAGAACAAAACCAGAAACTATATGTCGACTGAGGGTGACGAACGAGGGTGAAGCTTAACCCATAGGCACATGGAAACAAGAAGATGGATGTGAAACTACTTCTTGACCTTCTAAGACAATATCTAATCAAGGAAATCAAATCCAAGAACGCACAAGTGAAAGCAAACCAACCTACGATGCTAATGCTATCCGAATCTAGGTCAAATGCATTCGAAATATCATCAAATTCACAAGATATGCTCTCCTTTCTTTGAGGACAATATCCTATGGACTGTGACTTGATATCCCACCTCAAACTACCTCTTGTGGCAATCATGTATAAACACAGACAACAAAATAAAAGTTATCATTTTTTTTGTCATATGATCCTAATGTGTACTCCTACTAGCCGTGAACCCATAGATGTAAAGAAATCACCAAATGGACACCTGGTTTGCAAGAAAACTCACCCAAAAGCTTCTATGAGCTCACTTCACGTCGTAGTCAGAATCACACACTCTTTGCGTTGAATGGAAGCCCTTTCCGTTACTAACACAATGGTGGTGTCACTTTAGCAATGGACCTTCTGTAACACACACAGGGAAGAGAAGAAATCACACTCGCACTCTTTCTCTCTTTCTCTCTCTCTCTCAGACACCATGCGCAGTGATAATCGGATTTGATTAATTCAAAAGATGGGTTTAGGGTTACAAAATTTTACTTATATACATTCCTCCATAGAGGCTCGTTCCCACAAAGTCTAATGGCTGCTCAAATATTACAAAGGTATCATTTTACTTCAAAAAATAATAGTACAATGTATTGGGGAACCTCTTCTATATTCCAGTGTCAACATAGATCAATCTATGACATGTGCAGATTCAAAGGAAGGTGATTAGGAAGTACCATAGAGACATCAACCTCCATATGATATGTAGAAGGTAACCAAAAATCTTGCATAAAGTACATCCGTTCCAATCGTGAGTAGGAGGAAATATGAGCATTTGAGTGAAAAGTAAAATGACAGCATGGTTGGGAGGATCCCAACCATGCATCTTGTAACTGATGAGCAGAGACTAAGATGCCCCATGTGGTTGTGTCCTCTCGATTCACTACTAAACTAATGGAGGTGGAGTCCTCCTTTTCCACAACCACATTAAAATCCCCAGCAAGAATGCTTGCACGCAATTGCAAAGAGCCCAACCAATCTCGCATTTGCATGTGTTGCCTCATTGCATTAAAGACATAGGTGTTCACAATGTGTAAAGACCCTACATCACTTTCCACCATAAAAATAGACCATCTACCAGATGCATAGTCAGGTAGCCATTGTGGCTTATATTCAACTTTAATACATGTCAATACACCTGAATATCCATCATTATTGCACGAGTAAAGATTCTGATACTCTCTATAATGCATCATCACAATATCCCATTGTCAGGAGTTTTTTGGAGCAAGGGATTCCGCATATGTACATACACATGCATGGTGCATCAAATAAAGGATTGCCCATTTTTCAGAGCCAGGTGGTTACATGAGACCCACATGTGTATAGGTAGGACAGGGTGTACATAGTGCATCGATTTTCACTATTACCGGTACCAGTGTGTTTCTTCTATAATAATGAGGAGTTGGTAGCGCGTAAAAATTCTCGAGGAAGCTATCCGCGGGTCGACGACATGAGGTAAGCAGGTGCGTCGATGGCATCTAGTGCGTCAGGAGGTCGAATGGGGTCAATATTTGCACGTGGATAAGTACGGACACAACGTGGATGTTTTCTTGTGATAATTATGTAGAAAGGTCATCATTACGACCATATTTTGGGCCCAATTTACGTGGTGGCGGGATGCATTATTGGAAAAATTTGAGTGCCAGGTGTGCGCATGGATGCAGCAGGGTGAATTTCTCCTTTTTTGAGCTGATTTTTTTTGTGTGTACGTGTGTCTCTGTGTGGAGTGGGCAAGTGGATAGTCTCTCTCCTCCCATTCCATCGATGTGTTCCCTGTCTCGGCCAGGTGGATTGTGTAAGCCGATTGGTGCCCCATAGTTTGTGTGTGTGTGTGTGTATCATTCCAAGAGTGTGTGTCGGGTTGTTATAGAGGCGTTCTGTGTGTTTCCATCCCGCTCACATTCTTTTGGCGCCCCCACGGAGGATCTTCTTCGAGTACCTTCTGCTTCGAGCTTCGAGCTTCGAGATTCGAGATTCGGGATTACAGGTTACAGGTTGCAGATTACAAGTTACAGGTTACAGGTTACACGTTACAGGGACAAGTACAGGTCTAGGTTATTCACACAGGTACAGGTAGCTGGAGTACAGTGATATACTAGCAATGATGTCACTTGCAATTGTTGTGGGTATGGATCACTTGGCGCCTGTTTGAGCGCATTGTCTGTTGGATTGTACGTTACTTATGGAAATTGCCATTGTACACCTTTGTGGAGCCATATTTGGTTTTATTTGGCAGTCACAACCATTTTTGAGACTTGGTCTGGAAGATAGTCATTTCTGAGACTTGACTATACGAGATTTGCATAAGCCTTCATGTGAGGGTCGATAGCGTGAGGTTTTATTGAGCTGGGGGATTCTCAAATGTGGAGATCCTTTTGGTGATACAGGTAGCTGGAGCACCCTTTTCGTGACCTCGCCATAGGCTATGTACTAGTGAGTCCTATTTGATGCTCGGGTTCTATTGTTGACAGTTTATGCATACATATACAGTCTATATTTTGGATTCCTACAGCTCTACTTCTAGGAAAACTCTGTCAAAATTTTTCCAAGTTATGATGGCTGGTCTTTTGGTCTTTTGAGCCATTTATTCTATTATGCTGCTGAAATTTTGGCAAAATCAGAGGATAAGACATGTGTTCTTTCTTGGGAGCTGCATGGTTGACTTTAATGGATGATCAAAATGGCCCTCAATTCACTTCTTTTCATTTAACACAAAGAATCGAGATAAATGTTCATGTGTCCAGGAAGATTTTTTTTCCAGTAGCGCATAGTCTTTATGTTTGGGCCAAGAAGATTAAGAGAGATCCTGGACTGTCCTTTGCCTGTTGTAATTCTGATGATTAACTGTGAAAACTCATTTGATGTGCATGTGTTTGTCCTTATCTAAAGTTGAGCTCCATTGAAGTTTCTGGGAATTGAGTCAATCAAAAGTTTTGGGTTCTTGCACGTGTGTTCGAAAGGATTCTCAAAGCATTCTAATTTGGGTAGCAATGGCTTTCTCTTATCCGGAGTTTCATGGAAGAATTGATGAAGATGTGGAAGAATTTTTAGAAAAGATGGAGGTTGCCTGCATTAGCAACCAGATTCATGACTGAGCGCAGATGTTACGATGTCGAGAAATTTGCAGTCTTTCCGGGAAAGCACCGGGCTTATGGTTGTGAGAGTTTGTGAGAGAACTCAAAAAAAACTATATGAAGGAGTTAAACCATAGATGCCATGAAGACTAGGGTTTGGACGGAAGTGCAATCAAAGAAGACCCACTTTTTCTCTCTTTCACTCATACACACAAAGAAAGAACACAAAAGAGAATGTCAAAACAACAAAAAGATGAAAACATCAAAGCTATGGCCATATCGTATCATGGGTAATATGAAAGGGTTAATAGATGAGTAGATGGCATTCAATCTTGGCTGACCAAATAGGCTACGAATTGTTCTTTGGAATTGTAGTTTTGTGCTTACCATAATATATATATTTTGTCTAGTGATTGGGATTAATTGTGTGTACAAATCCTCTTGGTTCATAGCGAGATAACTACGCTTACATCAAAAGATTAAAAAATCTATGAGAGGTAGTATGATGGGATCCGGTGATAGAAGTATTTCATTGAGCCTTTTTGGGCCAAAGAGAAACACTATATGTTGTTGAAAGTGTATTTTACGGCTAATCCATACGTTAATTCTAATAGATCGTACAGAGTGAAAGCGATAGAAATTATCATCATGTGGATTATTCATCTAGGATAGTATGTGAGAAATGTAGATATGAGAGAAGTGAAGAGATGAGAAGTTTCCCTCCCAAGCACTATTCTTGCCCGTAGGCAATAAGGATATTGCGGGGAGAGATATACCTGTAGCAAAGAGAACGTAGAATTTGTAGAGAGGATGAATTACTAAGAATGAGAGAGATAGGTTTGGTTAAGGAGATGAGATTAGATACATATATATATATATATATATATATATATATGTTGGATTAGAGATGAAAAAGAAAACAACAAGAAATCAAGAAAACATCAATGTAGAACACATCTTACTTGACAAACCCTTCGGCACCATTATTGATGGAGAGAGAAGAAGAGAAGAGAACTCCACTTTGATTGATATGCCAAGTGCAAGAACTTCTTTGATTAGAGTTGAGCTTCCAAGGATAGCGTACAAGAATGGCTAGTCTTCCTCTAAGAGAAAGTGTAGGCTTGGGCTTATGTTAATGGCTAAGTACCATTATGCATTACTACTCACTCCCTCAAGAATTCCTCTCATCAATGGCTTGAATTCTTGAGTTCTTTTCAAGGAAGAAGAGGTCCCCTTTTATAGGTGAAGGAAACCCCCAAGGGTTTACACAAGAAGAGAAGAGCTGGTAGTGTGAACAGAAATTAGAAAAGTTGGAAATGAGATGTCCCTGCATGATGTGGGCAGACTGGGGTCCAGTATTTTTATCATATCTCCTCAACCGTGGCTCCAAATAAAAAAGTAAAAATATGGGCAAAAACTTTAGCTCATTAGCTACGGTTTTCATTTAAAGATCGTTTTCCAATTCGGATTGGAACCTTGTGTAAAAAAATCACCAAAATAGGGTCCATTTTTGGCAGCAAAAGTCTTAGGATTTGATTCCCTCCTAGTAGCTTTTTAGAAAGAAATATAAGAAAAATATAAAAAATACATAGAATATATATATATTGGAGTTTACCTTAGATATAGGATCTAGCTAAGGTGTGAGATGATAATGAGATAGTAGAAATAAAGAATCAATGCTTTTTGCCCCAAGTTAAAGAGGCGGAGCTATTGACGCTTTTCCGATAGTATTTTCTGATGGTGGTAAAGTAAGAATAGGTTACCCTTGAGATAAATAATAGGATGAGATAGAAAGCATATTATTATACTTAAATATGCATATGTACATTATAGAAAATATAACTATGTATCTAAAAAGTTACAAGATAACTCTTGTAGCGTGCGTTCCCACTATATATGTGTCACATCATGACATCTATCCCCTCTAAACTTGCACATCCTCCGGCATGTGCCAACCTCATGGTAACTTGTGAAAGCAATTGTATCCCCTGTCATCCCATGACCTCCTCCAGGATCATATGGGTAACTCAAAAACTTGTATTGTACTAAGCATTGTGATTCTCCGCATCTTTTAATTCCTCTCGGACCAGAAGGAATTGTTATATACATCTTCAAAAAACACTTCCAGGCTTCCTGTAATATACTTGAAAGATTTTTGAAACTGCAGTTCAACCTTCTCACCAACCTCTAAATCCATATGTACCTCTTTCGCATAGAAGTCTAAAACTGCATCTTCCTTCTCAAAAGAATCCTCTAGATAGCCTTTCTCAACATCGAGAGAAACCTCAGAAATATGCATGGTAAACCTCTCATCAATTCTCTCACCTTTTACCAAATACCTCTCTAGCTTTACATCATAAAACTTTGAATACCTCTCAAATATGGTGTCTAATTCCCTTTCCAAATCATCCTGTTAGATATGCTCCTGGTCACTTGTAACCGACTGCTCAAAAACCTCCTTGGAGTTACTCTCTGACACAATATCTTCACCCCTTATTCCTTTTTGATCCACCCCTAAATTATCTTCAACTGAATCATGTCTCCACTCATCTAGGGAGAACCCTTCTTCATTACATGACTTTGGTGTCAACATAGAGCTAGCATCCTCTTCTTGCTTCAAGGAATCACCATGTATACCCTTCATATCCATAGCAGATAGATGCTCACAAACCTCCTTCCAATTTATACCCTGTGACACAAGACCTAAATCCCTTTTATGCCTCAGATATTGTTTGCATACCTGCAGGCAACCGAAATTCTTAAAACCCTGTATAGTAGGCACTTTATGGCAAGCATCTTTATTTGCATCTTCACACAGATCAAAAATATCACCCCAATCACAGACCATATCCGAAGAGGTTTCTTGCTGTTCTAATCTATCCTTTGATGTCACTTCAACCTCTATAGCATTCCCAAACACTTCTCTATCTTTGATTTGTGAATCTTGAAGATTCATAGCTTCATCCGCAGAACCCCAATCCTCATGCAGAGAATCTGCATCTTTCATTCCTTCCTCTACCATGGAATTGTGAAAGCTTGCTGCATCTAGCTCTAAATAAGACACAATTTCATGAGTCATCTGCATCACATCTGCTACCCCATATATACAAGACATACATGTTACTCTGTCAATGCACTCCTCTTCTTCCACCTCGTCTAGCTGAGGTACTTCACAATCCGCAATGCTAATAGCAGAGCTATACTCACAAAGGAAGAGATTTTCAATCACCCCCTCTAAATTAGCACTTTCGCAGCTAGGAATATCCATTTGGGTAGTACCACATGCATCAAACTCGCATAGGAAAGCATTGATAATGGATTCTTCATCCTGGTATATGTCTTCAGTATAGGCATCAAGCTCTTCTAAACTTGGTAAAAGTTCCTAGATCTGCTCAAAAGCAGATTGTAGCACATCACTAATATAGCCGTCTTCCACCTGTTTTCCCTTCACATCCTCTTTCAAAACCATAGCATCCTCATCCTTGTATATACACTCATGTGCATCTTCAAACGAATCAAAAGGAGAGTCCAAATCATCTATCATAGCCGACGAGTTTGCATCATCCTCTAAGTCGCTTTGAGCCGTTTCAGGCGCTTGGATAGCATCATGAGAGTCATTATCTTGAGATATGAAGGTTACAAGACCCAAACGTGCATAAATAGCTTCCACTATGTTTGCTTCATCTGCATACAATAAATTTGCATCTTGCAAAAGATATGCATCTATTATTGCTTCTAAATTAGCCTGTATGGATGTGTTGACACTTGCATGGCTTACAGGAGACACCAACTCTAGCTTGTCACATCCACTTCCACTCTGCTCCATCTCTTGGTCTTGATGTTCCAAGCATACCTGTGTTATAGCTGTAGAAAACTCACCCCAATTGCTTGCATATACACTTGCATAGTCTTGAACTTGGTGCTTGAAATCATCACTCACAAGCCTAACAAATGTTGCAATCATCTGAGATTCTGGAATTGCTTGAAGCCTCATCTCTGTCAAATAGCACTCAAGATATCCTTCTGGATCATAGCCTTCGAATATATTAAGCTCATTATATACGGATTGCCTAGCGCTGTCAATCGCTTTTTGAATCCGGTCTTCTTCTTCAAGCCATTTGCATCTGTCTGCAAGCTCTTTCATTTCATCATATAGCTGCTCTACTTTGCTAGCCATCTTTATGTACTCTCACCCCAGCTTTTTCGCATCGGGTTCACCAAAAAATATGTCAAGAAATTTGCGGTCTTTCCGGGAAAGCACCGGGCTTATGGCTGTGAGAGTTTTTGAGAGAACTCAAAAAAAACTATATAAAGGAGTTAAACCATAGATGCCATGAAGACTAGGGTTTGGACGGAAGTGCAATCAAAGAAAACCCACTCTTTCTCTCTTGCACTCACACACACAAAGAAAGAACACAAAAGAGAATGTCAAAACAACAAAAAGATGAAAACATCAAGGTTATGGTCATATCGTATCATGGGTAATATGAAAGGGTTAATAGATGAGTAGATGGCATTCAATCTTGACTGACCAAATAAGCTACAAATTGTTCTTTGGAATTGTAGTTTTGTGCTTACCATAATATATATATTTTGTCTAGTGATTGGGATTAAATGTGTGTACAAATCCTCTTGGTTCATAGCAAGATAACTACGCTTACATCAAAAGAAAAATTATAATCTATGAGAGGTAGTATGATGGGATCCGGTGATAGAAGTATTTCATTGAGCCTTTCTGGGCCAAAGAGAAACACTATATGTTGTTGAAAGTGTATTTTATGGTTAATCCATACGTTAATTCTAATAGATCGTACAGAGTGAAAGCGATAGAAATTATCATCATGTGGATTATTCATCTAGGATAGTATGTGAGAAATGTAGATATGAGAGAAGTGAAGAGATGAGAAGTTTCCCTCCCAAGCACTATTCTTGCCCGTAGGCAATAAGGATACTACGGGGAGAGATGTACATGTAGCAAAGAGAACGTAGAATTTGTAGAGAGGATGAATTACTAAGAATGAGAGAGATAGATTTGGTTAAGGAGATGAGATTAGATACATATATATATATATATATATATATTGGATTAGAGATGAAAAAGAAAACAACAAGAAATCAAGAAAACATCAATGTAGAACACATCTTACTTGACAAACCCTTCGGCACCATTATTGATGGAGAGAGAAGAAGAGGGGAGAACTCCACTTTGATTGATACGCCAAGTGCAAGACCTTCTTTGATTAGAGTTGATCTTCCAAGGATAGCATACAAGAATGGCTAGTCTTCCTCTAGGAGAAAGTGTAGGCTTGGGCTTATGTTAATGGCTAAGTACAATTAGGCATTACTACTCACTCCCTCAAGAATTCCTCTCATCAATGGCTTGAATGCTTGAGTTCTTTTCAAGGAAGAAGAGGTCCCCTTTTATAGGTGAAGGAAACCCCCAAGGGTTTACACAAGAAGAGAAGAGCCAGTAGTGTGAACAGAAATTGGAAAAGTTGGAAATGAGATGTCCCTGCATGATGTGGGCAGACTGGGGTCCAGTATTTTTATCATATCTCCTCAACCGTGGCTCCAAATAAAAAAGTAAAAATATGGGCAGAGACTTCAGCTCATTAGCTACGATTTTCATTTTAGAATCGTTTTCCAATTCGGATTGGAACCTTGTGTAAATAAATCATCAAAATAGGATCCATTTTTCGCATCAAAAGTCTTCCTGTGGTCCCCTTAGCCTAAACTTTCATTTGATTCCAAAGGACACATCATGCCATATGAAAGCATGACATTTTTCCTTCACAAAGCTTTGTAATCATGCTTGCAATAATGCATTAAAATAAGTGTATCTTTGAAATCATGCCACCTAGTGTCCCACTAGGATTTGATTCCCTCCTAGTAGCTATTTAGAAAGAAATATAAGAAAATTATGAAAAATACATATAATATATATATATTGGAGTTTACCCTAGATATAGGATCTAGCTAAGGTGTGAGATGATAATGAGATAGTAGAAATAAAGAATCAATGCTTTTTGTCCCAAGTTAAAGAGGCGGAGCTATTGACGCTTTTCCAATAGTATTTTCTGATGGTGGTAAAGTAAGAATAGGTTACCCTTGAGATAAATAATAGGATGAGATAGAAAGCATATTATTATACTTAAATATGCATATGTACATTATAGAAAATATAACTATGTATCTAAAAAGTTACAAGATAACTCTTGTAGCATGCGTTCCCACTATGTACGTGTCATAGCACGACAACGCCTTCTCCAAATTTGTTTGAAGAGTGATGCACGAGTTTGGTCCAAAGCATTTGAAGAGGAGTTGTGTGTGGCTGATCCACCTATAAGATTGAGTTGGGACAATCTACGACATAGATTGGAAGTGGAGTTTGTGAAGATAGAAGATCTTGACAAAGTGTGGCAAGAAGTACAAGATTTAGTGCAATAGGAAGGTGAGCCAGTAGATGCGTACATATGTAAGTTCTCATTGGCATGAAGGAGGATGTGCAAGGCCTCAACACCACAAGTAGCCCCGCCTGACATGATGAAGAAAGACAGGTTCTTGGCTGGTCTTTGGGAGAATATACGTTGGAGAGTGGAGCTCAAGAAGCCTAGGACATATGAAGATGCACTAGGGGTGGCAAGGAACAAAGAGTGGAAGTTGAGGAAAATGAGCCAGTTAGGGGTGGAGTCTTTTCCCGTGAGGTCTGAATTTCAGCCTATGGATTCTTCACAAGGTCGTATGCTAGGGGTTCATCATGAACCAGTGGTTTCTGTTACTCCTCAAGTTATACCAACAATGGTCACTACAACAGTGCAAGATGATGGGTTAAGGCAAGACATGAGGCAGGTGGTAGATTTAATGAATAATCTCAGCCTAAACATGTTAGGTCAAGTGGGAAATAATCAAGGTCGAGGGAGGTATGCAAATCAGCCAGGAGGTGAAAAAAGACCTAGGAATGGTGTTGGACAAAGTAATGGTAGGTTCTGGAGGCAGATGCCCACATGTTATAATTGTGGAGAGTTGGGTCACATCAGCCCACAATGTGATAAGCCACCAAGGATAGGGGGAGACATGTATCCATTGCCAAGACAGGTGCTAACTAGGTCAAATGATTATGGCATCGAAATTAAGGGAGAAGAATGAGCTAGTGCATTAACCCAAGAGGAAAAGGGAAAGACAAAAGTGATATGTGTGGTGACCTTGGAGAAGGCATCAAAGCTAGATGATACATTAGTGATGCCTATTGGGAAAAGGACGACAGAGGAAAAGGAAGAAAGAAGTGCCCCAGGTCCTAGTAAGAGGAAGGGAAAGAGCCATGAAGGCGAGGATGTCAAGGCCAAGAGCAAAAGGAGGGCTCGTTGCAAGTTTCATGTTTCAGATTTTCCACTAGGGGATGGGCAATTAAGCTATGACTTGAAGGAGGATTTGACAAGCACGAAGGCAGACGTTACTTTTGGGCAGCTTATAGAGATGGTGCCTAAGCTAAAGTGACAGTGGAAGAGGATGGTTAACCCAATGGAGAGAGAGCCAAAGAGAGGTTCAGTGAAGGTGTTGGCGATGGATGAGCTACCAGACATTTGTCCAATAGTAGATGTGTGGCATAAAATAAAAAATATGGGGCAAGGTTATGTTGATGGCGGAGCCCAAATATGTGTCATAACACACTCACGTGTTGAGAAGATGGGTCTTACAGTGACTGGGGTGTCAGGTTTCCGGATTAGATTGGCAAACCATCAAAAAGTAAAATGTTTGGGTGTTGTAAAGAGCTTAAAAGTGGAGGCGTATGATGCAAAGGCTGTGGTTGATTTTTATGTGATGCCAGCGGGGTTGGGAGCATATCCTATTATACTAGGCAGACCATGGCTACGTGCAGTGGGAGCTATTCAGGATTGGCGACGTGGTACAATTAGCCTCTATCGAAAGACTGGTGCCAAGAAGCTATACAATATGGACACAAGGAAACGATTGGAAGAGATTTATGAAGATGAGGATGAGTCTAGTGATGACAACTCTTCCACGGTGATAGATGAGGACACTGATAGCACTACCAACAGTGATGAGGATGCTGATGTTGCATTTCTTTTGATGGATAAAGAATTCCAGGAGTCTGGTTTAGTTGCATTTGCGAATGAAGTTGAAGATGAAAGTGAAGGGCCTTATGAAGTGATTGAAGGGCTAATGCAAACCAAGGTTGAATTGTCACAGAAGTAGGAATTGATGACACAAATGATCAGTGGAGACCTCTCAGCCATGGAGAAGGAGATTTATTTGCACATGCCAGTCTATGCCAAAGTAATTGATGGTTTTCTTGATGCAAAGTTGATATACGGCATCTCTATGGGTTTTCCTTGGGAACCAGGTGGAACCTTGATTAAGCTTTTGATGCAGGGAAGGCAAAGTGTTTTTGTGTGGGATCCAGGCGGCGAGTCTCATATCTCTCTTTGTTGCTGCTGATCATGAATGATCTAGCAGGCTAGGGGATGGGCAAATTATGTCAGGAGTTTTTGGGAGCAAGGGATTCTGCATATGTACATACACATGCATGGTGCATCAAATAAAGGATTTTCCATTTTTCAGAGCCAAGTGGTTACGTGGGGCCCACATGTGTACAGGTAGGACAAGGTGTACATAGGGCATCGATTTTCACTATTACCAGTACCAGTGTGTTTCTTCTATAATAATGAGGAGTTGGTAGCACGTAAAAATTCTTGAGGAAGCTATCCGCGGGCTGACGACATGAGGTAAGCAGGTGCGTCAAATGGCATCTAGTGGCGTCAGGAGGTCGAATCGGGTCAATATTTGCACGTGGATAAGTACGGACACAACGTGGATGTTTTTTTGTGATAATTATGTAGAAAGGTCATCATGAGGACCATATTTTGGGGCCACTTCACGTGGTGGGGGGATGCATTATTGGAAAAATTTGAGTGCTAGGTGCGCATGGATGCAGCAGGGTGACAACTATGCACTGCGAGGTCAGTTTTTGGCCTGTTCGGGGTCTGTTTGAGGTCATCTAAAAGGCCAAGGGTGCCCAACTAATAAAGCTAAGGGTGGGAACTGAAAAAACAGAGAGAAGACCAAAAAAAACGTGGAGAGAAGAGGAGGAACAGCCGCAACTGTGTTTTTGGGGTTTTTGGAGCCTGTTTTGGCCGTAAACTGCTCATCCGAGGTCGGATTTGAGCACTTTGACATTGTAGACTTGGGTTTTGGGCCGTTTCGGACGCGATGGAGCTGTCCATTTTTCCAAATTCATCACTCTTTTTCTGTTGTTTTGTCTGTGTAAGTTTCTCGTATGATCGAAGCTTCTGCTCCAATTTGTGATTGTATCTGGTATCTTTTACCCATATTGTGTGAGCTGTTTTCCCCATTGGTGTTGGCGCAAGCTCATTTGTATTGAATTATCAGAATTTCTCCTTTTTTGAGCTGAGTTTTGTTTTTGTGTGTGTGTGTGTCTGTGTGGAGTGGACAAGTGGATAGTCTCTCTCCTCCCATTCCATCGGTGTGTTCCCTATCTCGGCCAGGTGGATTGTGTAAGCCGAGTGGTGCCCCATAGTGTGTGTTTATATCCTTCCAAGAGTGTGTGTCGGGTCCTTATAGAGGCGTTTTGTGTGTTTTCATCCCGCTCACATCGTTTATGCAATTTATACTCTTGAATTCATATCACCTTAATATTTCTTGCTAACATCCATCGTGTGAAGGAGGTGAATTTGTCGAGATGATAGATACCCCTTGCATTGTACGTGGAGAGCTTCATGAGCTAAACTCACAGTGTATTAAGGAGAGTGGAGAGAACAACTTGTGTGTCCTATTCCACTTGATTGATTGAAACCCGTAGGTTGTTAGCCGAGGGATCAATAATCTTAGATGGTTTGTAATTATTGATCATGGAGTCGATGGCAGTAAATGTTTCAAGAGAGGGAAGTCATGTAATACATCATACATTGTGGGTGGGACACGGGAGATCTGAGCATGCCTAGCTTTGAAGGTTTTGTTTGCGAGTTAAAACACAACCACATCAGCTATTTATTTCCCTTTATCAGTAGGTTTGGGGTTTTTTTATGAGAACGCCTGGTCACCTGCATACGGTGTAGCTTTAGGTACAAGTTTTGCAGGTGTCTTTCTTTGTGGGGGTTGAGCATAAGAGAGTGGTTACCTGCATGCGGTGTAGCTTTAGGTACATATTTTACCGGTGTTTCCCCTCCGAGGGGTTGAGCATAGGAGATTTCTTTTTGGCCAAGAGATGGTCTGTGAGGATTGTGATTCCCAATTGATGTGGTAATAGGCTTTCCAAAGATTTGTTCCATAGGAGCCATCTGCTTGCTTCATGGGTACGAAGGGATGAATTTGGGATTGGTGACTTCAAGAAAGTGCCCCACTTTCCGACAATGGAAAAAACTACCCACAATCTATCCTCATTAAGGTATATAACAATATCACCAACATCTTCAACCGCAATCTCAAGGGTGTTTGGTATGGGCTGATTAGTCTCCCACAGAATGAAAACTCTATTGCTAATAGGACACTCTAATGTAGGTGCAAACAGTACCTTTCTAAGAGAACCTCCAAGCTCCCCCGTACACAGCCAGAGAAATGAAAAAAATTCCATAAAATTCACCCAGACTGGGCTCTTATACATCAGCTCATCCTTGATGAGCTTAACCGGTTGCCAGGGTAGAATATGTACCACTTGTCCTTACACAATAATTGTGGACTCTGATTCTTGGCTTTTTGTAACAATGCTTGATACAATCCAAAACCATTGTTTAAGATTTTATCAAGTGCCTCGCAACAAAAACTCATATCCAAGAAATCCGAAATGTCTTGTACGAAGACAGTTTTTTGATGAATTAGAGCATCACCGCCCAATCCCAAAACACACGTAATTTGATTCCACACAATCGGTGTAGATAGTTTTTTTTGTGCTTGTTGAGATTATATATGAAGCTACTCTAAAGATAGCCCTGAGTTCCCTCTATATATATACCATCTTGTGTGCATATTCTACACACTCTGGGGCTCCATTCTCCGCGCATCCTCTCTTGTATTTCTCTTTCTCTGTCTTCTCAACATGGTACTAGAGCATGGTTTCTTTTTCTTCACAAAAATAGAGCGTTTCTGGCCTCCTAAAGCTTCGCGCAACATGCATGCACCAAAAATCTACAATTCAATAAAACCTAAAATCGGCATAACCTTTTGCTCAAAACTCGGATTTCGGTGTTTGAAAAGTCATTCTTAAGGTTTTGGGGAATTTTTCAACTACTGATCGTAACAAATTTGTCAAATTTTTCACCAAAAGTAACTTACAATGAGATGGTAACTATATTTAATACCTTTTTAATTGAAATCATCAAAACGTAAGAGCTTTTATAATTTTGAATCCATTTGTGTTAAGCTTATTGTTATAAATCTTTGATTTAATTTTCATGCATTATTTCCAATTTTACTTTTGTAAAAAAACTCAGATCAAGAGTTTATTATATTGTATTCAATTTGATTAATATAATGATACATGTGTTGAGTTTCTTTCTAAATGATTCCTAAATTTTCTTTTTATGGATCATATGCAATTCAGTTTGTGTAAAAGAAATTAGATTAAAAGCTAAACATATTAAATTTACATCATCTTCAAGTTTATTTTTATATAAAAAGAAGTAGATAAACTGACTAATCTCTATATTTACTCTTTATGTATGTCACATGTATATTTTAATGCATGTATATTGAGTTGACGCCCATGGAAACGATAGCCAGAGCTGCCATAGGATGCCATGCGTAGAGATAACATCATCGACAATGCTCACCTGCATAGCACCAGGCACAGCCACCATAGCTAGTTGTTATCAAGGGCTCTATCCAACTTGTTGACATAGTGAGTGTGCGCCTCTTAGATATATATTCCAAGCTCCACTACCCATACCCCTTATGTGGGTTTAATGCATGTCCATGTAATCAGCTCCTAGCAAAATTTCCAATGGCAATATCTTGGCATCCGGGACTTCAAATGATGATGTGTAAGGGCCTCCTAGCCCTCATGGAAGGCCAATATATCTAAGGCATCGACTTAAAATAGGAAAAAGAAAAAAAATTATAGATTTTTTTTTGAGAAAAATTTGGAATCAATTTAAGCACCAAAGTATACTCACGAGACACTTTCGGTTTACGCCATGGGAACATGGACATAACCAATGCATAGGAAATTAGCTTTTCATTTTCAAAATTAGCATAAAGGAAAAGATAAGATAAGGGAAAAGGAAAAAGAAAAAGATAAGGAGGAAAAAAGAAGCTAAGGATACGGTGAGTAGTAACTTGTTGAGAAAGTTTTGATAAGTAAGATAAGCTATCAAGATAAGGAAGATAAGTGAAAGTAGTTTTAAAAAATGTGCATAAAAAGAGGGCTTCTCTTCTCATTTTTCACTTCTCTCCTCCATTTTTAGGATGTAACTAGAGAGTAAGTTGTAGAGAATCTTGAAGAAGTCATAGCCAAGCCTCTTGCAATACACACACACAAACACACATCTCCCTCACACACCTCCTCTCCAAGAGAATCCATGGCCAAAAACCATTAGCATGCTTCCTATAATTTGATCTTCTTCTTTCCATTACACTCTCTCATAACCACCTAAGCTTTCCATAGCTTGAATCTCTCTTGCCTCTTTCCATTCACTCCCTCCAAGTAGCGCAATGTTGATAGAACAAACTAAAATATGTAGTGCCTTTTAAGTATTTCAATACACGCTTTGTTGTAGAGAAATGCTTAAGAGAAGGACATGCAAGATGTTTTCCAAGATAAATAGCAACAACCAAAATAACAGGGCGAATGTTCATGCCAAAAAATTAAAGACATATGATCAAGTTTGCATAAGGTTATTTGTGACAAGTTGACCGCCACTTTTAGAAGTGCTGTAGAACTCGCAATACATGATGTATTAACCAAATGTGTAGATTGTAGACCAAAGTTTTGAATATTATCTGCAATAAACTTTTATTTTCAAAGGAACAAAATACCTTTTTTTCAGCTCCTTTAAATCTGAATGCCAAGACATGAGCGAAGCTCTCCAAGATCCACCATATCAAATGCTGAAGACAACAACTTTTTCACTTGCTTAAGAAATCCCAAATCATGGAAAACAAGGAGGGTATCATCCACATAAAGAGAAAGAATCACAAAGCTACCACCTTGGCACTTTATATACAAGTAAAGTTATGAAGAGGAAGATATAAATCCTTTAGAGGTGATAAAAAGATTAAATTTTGTATACCAAGCCTGTGAAGCTTGTTTAAAACCATATAGTGCTTTATGAAGCTGAGCAACAAGGTCTTCCTTACCTAGAATAACAAATCCTTCTAGGTGCTCCATATAAATTTTCTTTTCCAAATCACCATTTAAGAACGCAATTTGCACATTCATTTGATGAGCTTCTAAATCAAATTGAGCAGCAAATGCCAATAAAACTCAAACACTTGTAATGCGAACAATTGGTGAGAAGTTTTCTTGATAATCAACACCAACAACTTGGGAATAACCTTTCGTAACTAAGCATGCCTTGAGCTTGTCAAGAGATCCATTTGCTTTTACTTCTTTCTTATACACCCACTTACACTAAATAGTTGTACAACCAGGAGGTAGTTCAGTTAGTATCCATATACCTCTAGAGATAAAAGAATCATACTTGGCTTCCATAGCCTCTTGCCATTGATCCTTTTGTGGAGAAGAGACAAATTCATTGTAAGTAACAGGATCTTTAGAAGTAGAGAGAACATTATTAACAATATCATCATCATAAACATGACATGAACCATGATAAAAATCAATAGGCAAATCAACACAAATGTCAATATCATGATTGGTAACATTTGGAATGGATGGATGTAAAGAAGAAAGCTACTCTATAGGAAGAGTTTCATCATTTGAAAAAAATGGAAAAGCCTACAACAACTATTAAGTATCATCTACATCATCCATAGACCATGAGGCTCTCATAAGTTTTTCATTAAAATTAGCATCACAATTCATGATTAATGTCTTGGAGGAAGGGTCATAGAATTTGTAGCCTTTGTAAGCGTCACAATACCCAATAAAAATAACTTCAAGACCAAAAGCATCAAGATTTGTTCATGTTTCTTTGGGAGCATGAATATAAGCAATACATCCAAAGGTTCAAAATGATATGTAGAAGGAATGTCACCTTTCCATTTTGTGATGGGTATCTTACGAGAAGGTGCAATTGGAGGAAGATGATTTTGAAAAAATATTGCTATTGAAGTAGCATCAGCCTAGAAAACATGAGTTAACCCAGAATGATGCTCATGATGAATGCCACTGTCAATACAGTAACTAACAAACTCTTAAGAAACATATTTGCCTCAATTATCACTGCAAAAATTCTTGAGGCAATCACCAATTTGAAGTTTCGCAGCTTTGTGGAATTGTTTGAAAACAGATAATGCCTCAGATTTTTGTCTAAGGAAAAAAAAGCTATATACCATGAGTAATCACCAGTAAATGTAATGAAGTAATGATGTTGTGATTGAAGAAAGCAGAGGTCCATATATATCAGTATAAATAAGATCCAATATATCATGAGATAGTTGTATTTGACAGAGAAAAGTGTTTATGATTATGTTTCCCAAGAGCACAAAGTTCACAAATTCCCATCTAGGAACGAGATTTAAGATCCATGCCATGAACAAGATCACATTGATGGAGATTAAGGAGTTCTCAAAAATCAACGCATGAACAAAGTGCTGATGCCATACCTTGCAGTCATGATCACTTGGAGCAATGACAACATTTTCTATGACGTCATTGAGAGAGAGTTCACATAGATTACTGTTTCGAGAAACAGTGGCTATAGTATGTCCATATTTCTCAATGCATCATTAGGCATGATCAAATCTTAAAAAAAGACCAAGATCAACAAGTCTAGCAATTGAAAGAAGATTAGGTTGAAGATTTGGAACACGTAGTACCCCTCAAAGAACTCAAGTTGAAGAAGTTAAGGTACCAAGATATAATTCTCCAATACCCTTTACTTGACAATTTGTATCATCTGCAAGATAAACAACACATTGAAGTAGTAGTGGATGATAGTTATGAAGCCACTAAGATTGATATGTCATATTTCTTGTAGCACCGAGATTACTTGTGTCTAGAGAAACCAAACATAGGATGCAACTTGTTTCTTGTACAATATTGTTACAATGTTTAGTAGCATATGCTCTATTATGATCTGTGTCAAATTGATGCTTATAGCACATATGAGTGGGATGATCAAATAGTCCATATTATCCACAAGAAGAAGAAGAATCTCTAGATAAACGTTGTTATTTAGTGGTAATATTCTATTCTCCATCATCTTGATATGCTCGATAATCATCTCCAATATGGCCATTTATGTTGCAATAAGAGCAGTGCTGGTTAGAAAATTTGAGATGAGAGAAAATATTAATGCGACGACCACCTCTACAGTTTCCTCGTTGAAATAGATGCGTTTGAGCATAAAAAGCATGTTCCATCTACTGTGACTCAATCTCCTCTTGTGAAATCATATGTGCGTCATGACTAGCATTACGTCATTTTTGACTTTGTTAGAATGCAAGAAAGAAGGAAAATAAATTCCTTTATAGTCTTGCACGAGCCACACCGTCGGAAGGAAGAACTATTGCACAGCCAAAAACACCTGTGGTAAACACTTGTAGAGATTTATCAGAAACCCTTCAAGCATGGGACACACTCAAAATCAATAGATATAGAGGACATTAGGACAAATCTCGTCTCGTGGAGATGTTTTAGAGTATCCATAGGCAAAAAATAGATGAGAAATGAAGAAGCTATGGACACTCAAACATGGAGGTGTCCTTTCTTTAAATGAGATCTCTAGAAGTTGTGCAGGTATTGCAGCTATTAAAATGGGGACTTTCTTATCTTTTATCTTGAATATTTTTCTCTCTTTTCTTAGCCGACAAGTCTCTCTCTCAAGGCATCTTTTAATTGGCTTCTTTTAGGCCTTCTTTTGGCAAAAAATAAGGTGTTGGTGACCCTTTGACCAAGGAATGGGGTGAAGGCAAATGGTTGGGGAACAAAAATTTGACCAAGTGCTTGGACAGGTGGTGTGAACAGGCTGAAATATGTGCCATCTCTCTCCCCTAGCCTCCACGAGCCCACCAAGCCAAGCTTGCATCAAGTGATACATTTAAAGAGTACTCCCCCTTTAGGCTATATACCCTCCACCTTCCACTTTTTCCTTCTCATGTGGGATTATCCCCATGATACATGGAAACCTCCTCAAGATTCCCAACTCCCTTATGCCGAAAAATTTCCAGATTTTCCCCAAAATATGCGAGCTTCTCGGACAACTTCCCCCAAGCATAACATGTAGCTCCGGTCATGAATGACACACTATAACACACGGCTGAAAGAACATCATCTTGGCTACATCTAGAATTAGTATACCTCAGCATTTCTAAGTCCAATTGTCAAGTTGGCCCAGTTGCCCTTGTTGCATGCACCCACAATCACCTTCTAAGTTGAGACCGCCCACTTCGGATGCCCATACATCATGATGTACAAGTCCAATTCAAAAGATATAAAGCACGGCTGAAAATACTTATTAAAAACCATGTTTTGGAGACTCAAAAGACTCAAAACTTCAGCACCCAAGCCTGGAAAAATCAGACCTTTGTACATGAATTTTTACATGGTCACTTCCAAGACTTTCAAGGCTATGTAACATATATACATGAGGCTAGTGGGAAAGCTTTTTGGCATGAATTAATGACTTTATGCTCATCCAAAAATGGCTAACATAGCTTGCTAACCCCCCTTAGGCTGCTTGATCATTGATGACAAACAAAGGTTTCTAAGGTGAATAACTGCTCCAGTTCATTCCCAGAAACCTCGTTCACATTCTCAGATGTTTCCATACCGTCTTCCTCTATTAATAGCATCTCATCTATTACAATTGTCATCAAACGAGATATTTCTTCTATCTATAACCATTAACACGATATGTATGTTGTGTCCCACTCAAATTTGCTAACTGATATGTGCCATTATCAAACTTCTGGACAACAGTAAAAGGACCTTCCCATTTTAAAGGTATTGTCCAAATTACTATTGTATCATAACACCAGATCACCCTTCTCACTTCCCTTATCTTGTACGCATTCATTACCTTTAGATGAGCCTTCTTTGTCACTTCTTCATAGTAGTTTAAAGCTAAAACTCTGTCGAATTGCAAACATTGTAAATCTGGTAACCTTTTCTACTCGGTATGTGTCTACTCTTTATCTCCCAATGATAAAAATTTGAGTGCAGGAATATCCACTTCAATTGGCAATAAAGCTTCCTTGTCCATAAACCAAGTGGTAAGGAGAAAATCTTGTGCTCATTTTGATAACAATTTTGTAGGCCCATAATGTACAACACAACTTTGAATCCCAAGTCTTTCTTCCACCAAAAAGGTGAACTGAAACTCTTGAAGTTCAATAACCCATTTCATCACTTTTTTTGATATATTTGAATTATTAAATAGCTGGGGAAGCAATGAATAACTGGTGAGAAAGGTGAATGACTTTTGCAACAAGTAGTGTATGAATTGTCTGCAAGCATAAACCATACTAGTCATCACCAATTTAATTCCAGAGAAATCTCTTTCATGAGGAGTCTTCACCCTGCTAGCATAGTGAACATGCTTCATATACCGATACTCCTTCCCCTTTTGCAAAAACATGGCCCCAATGGCATCGTCTCCCACCGATGGGTTAACATAAAACTCCTTTTCCCAGTCAAGACCATTCCAAGGGATCATTCTTAACTGCTTGCTGCAATGGATACAATAGTTGTGATGCCAAAGGTATGAAGAAGACATATATTTAACCTTTTGTATCAAAGTGGCCAGCTACCTGGAGATGAAAGCAACAACAAAGCCTCCACTTTCTATGGATCTACTTCAATCCCATTTTTTGAACGCACATGTCTAAGAAGATTTACCCTTGTCTATGCCAAATGACATTTCATAGGGTTCAACTGACCCCCGCATTAATCGTAACTTGCAAAAGTCAATTCAAGCTTTTGAACATGCTCTTTCCTTGAACTATATACACATAAATCATCTATGAATCCTTTGAGAAACTTTCCAAGGAACGGGGTAAGGACCCAATCCACTTTTCTTTCAAAATCTCCAGGCCCATTTGTCAACCCAAAAGGAAGGCAACAAAAGCAAAAACAACCCCATGGTGTGATGAAAGTAGTCTTTTTCCGGTCTTCAAGAGAAACGATAAGCTGAAAATATCATGAATAACCATTACACACATTGTATTATTCAAAGCCAGCCAGTGCATTTAGAAGTTGATCAATGAAAGGCAAAGGGGAATGATATTTCTTGGTCACTACAATTAATGGCTTGTAATCAACACAAACTCTCCAACACCCATCTTTCTTTAGAGTGACCACTACAGGGCTCACCCGTTCAGCATTATCAAATTGGCACAATGAGACCTGCATCCAAGAGTTTATCCACTTCTTTTTTAAAGCATTTGTTTGCTCCTTACCCATCCTTCTTAATTTTTGTCGTATTGGCTTTACCTTTTCAACTGTTTGATCTTCACAAGATCCCCAACAAAACCCCTTATTTCCTGGTATGAAGTGATGAAAAGATCTGAAAACCTATCCATCATTGTTAAGTACTCCCTTCTTTCTCCTTGAGTCAAATCAGTACTCATCATATTTTGAATCAAATCTTTCTTTGTTGGAAATTCCTGTTTAGGTTGCATCAACTCCTCAAGTTGCTCTAAATGGCTTGAAGCATTTATATTCCCTAACACTTGCAACATTTCACCCACTTTTCTCTTCTCCTTGTACAACAACAAGAATGACACTTCACCCTTGTCATTGAAACTGGAAGCAGAGCTACCTTCTGAATCTTCAGAACTATCTTTGCTCGTGACTTCGGATTCATCATTCTCACTCACATCTTTTAGTGCCATAGGTTGCTTGGTAGTCATATCAAACACCCTCTTTTCACCCTTATTGCCATACACACAGATTGTGCCCTTGCCCCAGTCTTGCACAACACCAACAACTCTCAATCAAGGTCGTTCCATAATGAGAGGAAAAGCACCCAGCCAAGAGTTGGCATAACATGAAAGTTTACTATAACCTTGACGTTAAAAACTTCAACTTCCAAAATTTTAATCATCTCCAAACACTTCACTTTGGAATTGTTTTCTAGTCATATCCAAACCCAGAGCTTCTGCATGTAATGAGACCCAATCTCTTAACACATGACTGTGTGATCACACAAGCTTGATCATCTCCATCAATGTAAGCCTCTCCCATGCCCACACCTTTGTTCCAAACATTCAACATAGGACAAATGTCTGGAAACTCTCCCATAGCCAACACTCTGGCTTATCCATGCTTCCACCCTTTCTGTGGATTCACTAATGACTTCCACTACCTCTTGAGTTTGGGCACCATATTCCTGAACTATCCAAAAGGACAATCTACTTTCCTCCCAATTAGGTCTTCCTGTTAACTATAAGATGTTTGGCGTTCTCCCAAAGGTAAACCTGCCGCTTCAACCCGTCTACGAGGTCTCCTCTTCCTCTTGGCTTTTGCATCTTCACCCTCTTTATCTTTTCCTTTATTTTTGCTAGGACTTGGCACAGCATAGACTTCCCTCTCTCTTTTGCCTACGCGCAACATATCTGCTTCTTTCTTTTCAACCCATACAATATCCACATGACCACTAGAGGTTGAGGCTTGATTTTCTTGTTCAGTACCTTGACCTCACCGTATATCCAATGCATAATCATTAGCCCTATTAGGAATCTTCTAGGGAAGTGGGAACATATCACCTCCCATCCTTGTTGGCTTTGAACAATAAGTGCTAATGTGACTAAGTTCACCACAATTATAACAAGTAGGAATGAATCTCCTTTGCGGCTCAGAGATGGCTTGTCCATGACCTGCATTAGCATTGGACTGAGATTCACATGCATGGGCCATTCCTCTACCATGTCCATGACCATGGCCACCTCTACCTCCAAGAACACTGAGTCGCAATTCTTGCATCATGGTCATCATGTATTGTGTATTTTTCTCTAGCTGTTGCAACCTTTTGAGTAGGTTGGGCTCCAGCTTCAGCCTTATTTTCCTCCTTTTGGCCACCATTACTTTGCATTGGGACCAGTTTCCCATACTCATTAAGTCTTCGAGCCTTCCATTCCTTTTCCCTGGCAATTGTGGGCCGCTTCCTTGAAGGCGGCGGGCCTTTTCAACTCGGCGTTAAATTTCATACTTTCTTTTAATTTTGCAACAAAATGGTCCTTCTTTAACATGGATGGAGGGATTTCATTTCCTAAAGCTCGGGCCCATTTATCCCATAAACGAGTGAATTGAATGACAAAATCATCAACACTCGGATTACCCTATTGAGTGTACCCCAAAATTTCATGCCAACGTTCATCAAGTACTTCAATGGATCTGTACTACGCCAAGAAAGCTTGCTTTACATGATTGTAGTCCTGGAGTTTGTGCCTGCACCAAGTCTTCATGATTGTGTAACCAAACTATTGCCTCATCTTGTAAACTATATTGCAGCAACCACAACAATATAGCTTGGTCTAGTATATTTCACAGTAAGCAATTGACTTCCAATTATTCAATAAAAGTCTATGCATTCTCATTAGGCAATCCATGAAAATGTGGGAACTTGTCTGCCATGTTTGATTGCCACAAAAACACTTACATGTGACGCCGAAAGCTCGAGGGATGTCGATGGATCGCTCCAATATCTAATCCACCTCACACTAGGTAGCCCATCCCCTAGTGCTTGGCTTCACAAAACCTCACAACCCTTCAAAGGTTGAAATCCAATTATATGACCACCTCAAGTGTTGTCCACAATTTTCACATACATAGGCGGTTGTCCATAAGGACCCACATCCCTTTTACATTCACTGCCTGCAGAATAGACATATTTCATAGGAATTGGAGCATAGGAGCACTTGCTCCTCCATGGGGGCACCAAAACAATGTTAGCATGCAAACAAGAAGGAAAATAAAAACCTCTATAGCCTTTCACACACCACACCGTCGGAAAGAAATACCATAAAGCTGCAAAAAACACCTATGTCAAACACCTGTAAAGTCAGGTGGGAAACAACTCTAACTCGAACCATGATTAAAAATACTAAAAATTGAGACCATAAAGACGAAGCTTGTGTCGTTTAGACCTCCGTAGAGTATCCATAATGGCTGATTCCGACAATAGACGAGAGAGTTACAAGCTTTCGAAGATGGGGTATCTTTCAAAAGATCCAAAAAATCTAGACTCAAATTTCAAAAATTCCCAAAATACCCTTGTATCTATTTTAGTTGGATTGTCCACGATTTCCTAAGCTTTATTCTTTTTTGACAATGGAGATCCATTTTTAGTACTTAGCATGTAATTTGTCACAAATTACCTCCCAAAAAAAAGACAATAATGTCTAATAAATAATGAAGAAATTTATCTCCAAAGCCTACATAACTAGCTCAAATTCTAGCTTAAGTATCTTGTATTGATAGACAATCAATCTTCTTATGAAAAGCTACAAATTATTTTATCTTTGGATAAATTTACTCTCACAACTAGGGATATTTTGGGAATTTTGGAAAATTTAAAGGGCATTTTGGGAATTTATGACAAAATATGAGGAGTATATTTTGAAATTTATAAATATGAAAGGTATTTTGGGAATTTTCACAAATTAGAGGGTTATTTTGGTAATTTTCCCAAAAATGAAATATCGATAGCCATCCACGGCTATAGGGAGGTCATTTTTTGACGGCTATAGCATGGGAATAGGTAAGAAACACTGATGTGACATTTTTTGAATGTTGTAGCATGGGAATAGGCAAGAAACACTAACGTGCAGATAGCCATCCACGCCGGCGTGGATGGCTACAGGTAGTTTCACGTTAGCATTGTGAGCGGGATGAAAACACACACAACGCCTCTATAACGACCCAACATACACTCTTGGAATGATACACACACACACACACACACACACACACTATGGGGCAGTAGTCGGCTTACACAATCCACCTGGCCGAGACAGGAAACACACCGATGGAGTGAGAGGAGAGAGACTGTCTGTTTACCAACTCCACACAGAGAGACACACACACACACACCCAAAAAACTCAGCCCAAAAGAGGAGAATTTCTGTTGTTTAGATACAATTGAGCTTGGGCCAACACCAATGGGGCAAACAGCTCACACAATCTGGGTAAAATATGCCAGATACAATCACAAACTGGAGCAAAAGCTTCGCTCATAGGAGAAACTTACACAACCAAAACATCAGAAAAAGAGTGAGGAATTTGGAAAAATGGACAGCGCCATCGCGTCCGAAACAGCCCAAAACCCTAGTCTACAATGTCAAAGTGCTCAAATCCGACCTCAGATGAGTAGTTTACAGCCAAAACAAGCTCCAAAAACCCCAAAAACACACCTGCGGCTGTTCCTCCTCTCTTCTCCACGTTTTTTCTGGTCTTCTCTCAGTTTTTTCAGTTCCCACACTTAGCTTTATTACTTGGGCACCCTTGGCCTTTTAGATGACCTCAAACAGACCCCGAACAGGCCAAAAACTGACCTCGCAGTGCATAGTTGTCACCTTTATGCATCCATCCGCACACCTGGCACTCAGATTTTTTCAATAATACATCCCGCCACCACGTGAAGTGGCCCCAAAATATGGTCCTCATGATAACCTTTCTATATAAGTATCACAAGAAAACACCCACGTTGTGTCCGTACTTCTCCGCGTGCAAGTATTGACCCCATTCGACCTCCTGACGCCACTTGATGCCATCTGACGCACCTGCTTACCTCATGTCGTCGACCCGCGGATAGCTTCCTCAAGAATTTTTACCCACTACCAACTCCTCATTATTATAGAAAAAACACACTGGTACTGGTAATAGTGAAAATCGATTCACTATGTACACCCTGTCCTACCTGTACACATGTGGGCCCTACGTAACCACCTGGCTCTGAAAAATGGACAATTCTTTATTTGATGCACCATGCATGTATATGTACATATGTGCAATCCCTTGCTCCAAAAAACTCCTGACATAATTTGCCCATCCCCTAGCCTGCTAGATCATTCATGATCAGCAGCAGCAAAGAGAGATATGAGACTCGCCGCATCACAGGTCTCCTCATCCCTCACCAACATTACTTCCTCCACAGACAGCTCATCTTGCTCCACCATCATCAATCTAGCATGATTAAATTTAAGACGAAATCCATTTACCCTTGACTTATGTAGAACACCATCCAGGTTAGCCAGCTGATATGTGCCATTTGGAAAACACTACACTACCTTGAAAGGGACTTCCCACTTAATCTGAAAATTCTTTTGGAAGGTGTTTTCCAGCTTACTGTTGTAGCACAAAACCAAGTCATGCTTCTTGATACCCTTACTCTTGACCTTTTCATTTATCTTTGCCAAAGCCCTATCTTGCATCTGCCCATAATGTTCCAATGCGCTCATCATATCCAACTGAACCTCTTGTAACTGCAAGAGCCTCTCTTTGAATGCATCACTAGGCGGCCCAAGCAACTTCTCTAACATTGACCGCAAGCAACTCTACCTCCACAGGCAATAGTGCTTCCTTTCCATACACCAAATGAAATGGAGTAAACCCTGTACCTGTCTTCACTGAAGTACGGTAAGCCCATAACGCACTAGGCAATTCCAAATCCCAATTCTTTCCTTGGTGCTCTGTCACTTTCGAAAGAATTTTTACCAACTCACCATTGAACCTTTCATTTAAGACATTACACTGCGGATAATAAGGAGTGGTATGCTGATGCCGAATCTTCATCTTCGCACATAAAAAGTCTAGCAGCTTAGCTCTAAAGCCTGGACCCTTATCCGAAAGCAGCTCCAATGGCACCCCAAACTTGCAACATATTTCATCATACGCAAATTTTGCCACATCCTTTGCAGTGATGTTTTTTACTGCTATAGCCTCTGCCCATCTAGAGAGATAGTCCACTGCAATCAAAATATAGCTGCTTGTGATAGGTAACGGGCCTATTGCATCAATCCCCCACTTTTCAAACACATCAAATGCCATAATGGTTTTTCGTACTCTGGCTTCAACACTCTCTTCCCAAATGCTTGACACCTATTGCAAGACCTGCACCAATGGTGAACATCCTTGTGCAAACTAGGCCAGACATACCCCTCTTGCAAGATCTTATGCAACGTGATCTTTAGAGCAAAATGGCCGCCACATGCACCTTCATGATTCTCTTCCAGCACTCTATAAAGCTCCTCCTGCCAAGGTACACGTCTCAACACGAGATCAACCCCTTTCATGTACAAGACATCATCGATCAATTTGTACCTTGATGCTCTACGCACAAAACCATACTTCTTAGACTTCTGAATCTCCTTTGGAATGATTCCTATTAGCAAAAACTCCTCTTCTTGAGCCAAACTTTCCCGGCCATGATAAAGAGGTAAAGTGGTCCTCAACACAAATAGCTCCCCAATGATGCTTTCAGCTGCTTCATGTGCCTCTCCATTCAGAGCACGTTCAATGTGTGTGATGCACCATGCCTCAAACTTTTTTAACAGGCCTTTAATTCTGAAGCACATTTCCTTCAATGAGGTGTTCTTGCTCTTCCACACACCCAACACTTGCTTCACAACTAACAAGGCATCACCTTTTATGATCAACCTTCTAACCCCATGCTTCAAATAGATGTGTAATCCAGCTTCCAACATAGCATATTCAGCCTCATTGTTACTATGCACATCCAACTTGAACCTTCTCTTGCATACTAGCTTCCCCTCTGGATCATAGAGTGCTATACCCCCTGAAGCTGCATCATGGCTCTTTCTGTATGAGCCATCAAAGAACAACACATGTGCATTGCTGATCTATGGCACTTCTTCAACTACCTTTCTCACCACCTCTTCCTTAACAAGAAGGGGATTCTCCTTGTAAGTCAACAAATCAGCTAGGGTAGCTCTTGTACTGTCTTCCACTAGAAAAGAGAACTCAAACTCTTGTAGCTCAATTACCCATTTCTTCACCACATTTGACATGTTAGTGCCATTAATTAACTGTGGCAAAAAGGCATAACTCGTCAAGAAAAAAAAAGGTCGTGGTAGCAAGTAATGACGAAATCGTCGACAAGCAAATATTACACTGGCCATCACTAGCTCTACTTCTGAGAACTTTCTCTCTGCTACCAACTTCACTCGGCTTGCACAATACACTGGCCTCATATAATGGCTGCCCTTCCCCTTTTACAATAACATAGCTCCAATGGCATCACCCCCTAAACCCCCCTAACACCTCTTTCACCTCTTGAAACACTTCTTCACACTTGTCATCCCTTTGCAATGGATCATGCTTTGCCACTTGTTGTAATGGATAAAGAAGTTGAGAAGACAATGGAATAAACCGTGCCATGTACTTCACTTTGTGTATAAAACTTGCCAATTGCTTTGTACTTGTATGTGATGGAAGAAGAATAATAGACTTAACCAGTAACTTCACCCTTGGCTGTGCTAGATGACATTTCTTTGGATTAAGTTGTCCTCCACATTCATCATATCAAGCCAAAACCATCTGCAGCTTCTCATGGTGTTTAGCCCTACTGCTGTAGACACATAAGTCGTCCATAAAAGCTTTAACACAACTACCAATGAATGGTGCCAATACCCAATTTTCTCTCTCTTGATAAAAGGATGGTCCATTTGTCAACCCAAATGGCAATACTGTGTAGCAATAGCAACCCCATGGCGTAATGAAGGTTGTTTTTGTGCAGTCTTTAAGAGCAATTTTCAATTGAAAATAGCCTGAAAAACCATCACACACACTTACCTCTCATAACTTGCCACTGAATCTTTGGCCTGACTACTACTGGACTCACCCATTCTGTGATCTCTACTTGACCTATGAACCCTGCCTTCAATAACTTGTCCACCTCTTCCCGCAAGGCTTCCATTTGCGCTTGACCCATCCTTCTTAACCTTTGTCTCACTGGCTTAGCACCTTCTTTCAGCTCTATATGCATCTCTTCTCCCTTGAACCCTCTAATCTCTTCATATGAAGTAATGAAAAAATCAGGAAAACTAGCCAGCATTTGCAAATATATCTCCTTCTCCATAGCTGAGAGGTCTCCACTAATCATTTGTGTCATCAATTCCTGCTTCTTTGACAATTCAACCTTGGTTTGCATCAGCCCTTCAATCACTTCATAAGGCCCTTCACTTTCATCTTCAACTTCATTCGCAAATGCAACTAAACCAGACTCCTGGATTTCTTTATCCATCAAAAGAAATGCAACATCAGCATCCTCATCACTGCTGGTAGTGCTATCACTGTCCTCATCTGTCACTGTAGAATAGTCTTCATCACTAGACTCACCCTCATCTTCATAAAGCTCTTCCAATCGTTTCCTTGTATCCATATTATATAGCTTATTGGAACCTATCTTTCCATAGAGGCTAATAGTACCATGTCGCCAATCTTGAACAGCTCCCACTGCACGCAACCATGGTCTGCCCAGGATAATAGGATATGCTCCCAACCCTGCTGGCATCACATGAAAATCAACCACTGCCTTTGCATCATACACCTCCACCTCTAAGCTCTTTACAACACCCAAACATTTTACTTTCTGATGGTTTGTCAATCTGATCCGGAAGCCTGACACCCTAGTCACTATAAGACCCATCTTCTCAACACATAAGTGTGTTATGACACATATTTGGGCTCCGCCATCAACATAACCTTGTCCCAAATTTTTCTTTTATGCCTGATGTGAGCGGGATGAAAACACACAGAACGCCTCTATAAGGACCCGACACACACTCTTGGAAGGATATACACACACACTATGGAGCACCACTCGGCTTACACAATCCACCTGGCCGAGACAGGGAACACACTAATGGAATGGGAGGAGAGAGACTATCCACTTGCCCACTCCACACAGAGACACACACACACAAAAAAAAACTCTGCTCAAAAAATGAGAAATTCTTATAATTCAATACAAATGAGCTTGGGCCAACACCAATGGGGAAAACAGCTCACACAATATGGGTAAAAGATACCAGATACAATCACAAATTGGAGCAGAAGCTTCGATCATAGGAGAAACTTACACGGCCAAAACAACAGAAAAAGAGTGATGAATTTGGCAAAATGGACAGCTCCATCGCATCCATAACGGCCCAAAACCCAAGTCTACAATGTCAAAGTGCTCAAATCCGACCTCGGATGAGCAGTTTACGGCCAAAACAGGCTCCAAAAATCCCAAAAACACAGTTGCGGTTGTTCCTCCTCTTCTCTCCACGTTTTTTTTGGTCTTATCTCTGTTTTTTCAGTTCTTACCCTTATCTTTATTAGTTGGGCACCCTTGGATGACCTCAAATGGACCCCGAACAGGCCAAAAACTGACCTCGCAGTGCATAGTTGTCACCCTGCTGCATCCATGCGCACCTGGCACTCAAATTTTTCCAATAATGCATCCCGCCACCACCTAAAGTGGCCCCAAAATATGGTCCTCATGATGACCTTTCTACATAATTATCACAAAAAAAACATCCATGTTGTGTCCATACTTATCCACGTGCAAATATTGACCCCATTCGACCTCTTAACGCCACTAGATGCCATCTGCCGCACGTGCTTACCTCATGTTGTCAGCCCGCGGATAGCTTCCTCGAGAATTTTTACGCGCTACCAACTCCTCATTATTATAGAAGAAACACACTGGTACTGGTAATAGTGAAAATCGATGCACTATGTCCACCCTGTACTACCTGTACACATGTGGGTCCCACGTAACCACATGGCTCTGAAAAATGGACAATCCTTTATTTGATGCACCATGCATGTGTATGTACATATGCGGAATCCCTTGCTCCAAAAAATTCCTGACATAATTTGCCCATCCCCTAGCCTGCTAGATCATTCATGATCAACAACAACAAAGAGAGATATGAGACTCGCCGCCTAGATCCCACACAAAAACACTTTGCCTTCCCTACATCAAAAGCTTAATCAAGGTTCCACCTGGTTCCCAAGGAAAACCCATAGAGATGCTGTATATCAACTTTGCATCAAGAAAACCATCAATTACTTTGGCATAGACCGGCATGTGCAAATAAATCTCCTTCTCCATGGCTGAGAGGTCTCCACTGATCATTTGTGTCATCAATTCCTGCTTCTGTGACAATTCAACCTTGGTTTGCATCAGCCCTTCAATCAATTCATAAGGCCCTTCACTTTCATCTTCAACTTCATTCGAAAATGCAACTAAACCAGACTACTGGATTCCTTTATCCATCAAAAGAAATGCAACATCAGCATCCTCATCACTGCTGGTAGTGCTATCGGTGTCCTCATCTGTCACCGTGGAAGAGTTGTCATCGCTAGACTCATCCTCATCTTCATAAATCTCTTCCAATCGTTTCCTTGTGTTCATATTGTATAGCTTCTTGGTACTTGTCTTTCCATAGAGGCTAATCGTACCACGTCGCCAATCCTAAACAGCTCCCATTGCACGTAACCATGGTCTACCCATTATAATAGGATATGCTCCCAACCCCGCTAGCGTCACATGAAAATCAACCACCGCCTTTGCATCATACGCCTCCGCTTCTAAGCTCTTTACAACACACAAACATTTTACTTTTTGATGGTTTGCCAATCTAATCTGGAAACGTGACACCCCAGTCACTGTAAGACCCATCTTCTCAACACATGAGTGTGTTATGACATATATTTGGGCTCCTCCATCAACATAGCCTTGTCCCAATTTTTTTCTTTTATGACAAATGTCTGGTAGCTCATCCATTGCCAACACCTTCACTGAACCTCTCTCTGGCTCTTTCTCCATTGGGTTAACCATCCTCTTCCACTATCGCTTTAGTTTAGGCACCATCTCTATAAGCTGCCCAAAAGTAACATCTGCCTTCTTGCTTGTCAGACCTCCTTCAAGTCATAGCTTAATTGCCCATCCCCTAGTGGAAAATCTGAAACATGAAACTTGCGATGAGCTCTCCTTTTCCTCTTGGCCTTGACATCCTCACCTTCATGACTCTTTCCCTTCTTCTTACTAGGACCTGGGGCACTTATTCCTTCCTTTTCCTCTGTCGCCCTCTTCCCAATAGGCATCACTAATGTATCCTCTAGCTTTGATGCCTTCTCTAAGGTAACCACACTTAACACTTTTGTCTTTCCCTTTTCCTCCTGGGTTAATCCACTGGTTCCTTCATCTCCCTTAATTTCGATGCCATAATCATGCGACCTAGTTAGCACATGTTTTGGCAATGGATACATGTCTCCACCCATCCTTGGTGGCTTATCACATTGCGGGCTGATGTGGCCCAACTCTCCACAATTATAACATGTGGGCGTCTGCCTCCAGAACCTACCATTGCTTTGTCCAACACCATTCCTGGGTCTTTCTTCACTTCCTGGCTGATTTGCAAACCTCCCTCGACCTCGATTATTTCCCACTTGACCTAGCATGTTTAGGCTGAGATTCTTCATTAAATCTACCACTTGCCTTATGTCTTGCCTTAGCCCATCATCTTGCACTGCTGTAGTGACCACTGCTGGCATAACTTGAGGAGTAACAGAAACCACTGGTTCATGATGAACCCCTGGCATGCGACCTTGTGAAGAATCCATAGGCTGAAATTCAGACCTCATGGGCAAAGACTCCACCCCTAAATGGCTCATTTTTCTTAACTTCCACTCTTTGTTCCTTGCTACCTCCAATGTATCTTCATATGTCCTAGGCTTCTTTAGCTCCACTCTCCAACGTATATTCTCCCAAAGACCAGCCAAGAACCTGTCCTTCGTCATCATGTCAGGCGGGGGTACTTGTGGTGCTAAGGCCTTGCACATCCTCTCCCATGCCAATGAGAACTTACGTATGTACACATCTACTGGCTCACCTTCCTTTTGCACTAAAGCCTGTACTTCTTGCCACACTTTGTCAGGATCTTCTATCTTCATAAACTCCACTTCCAATCCATGCGGTAAAGTGTCCCAAATCAATCTTACAGGTGGATCAGCCACACGCAACTCCTCTTCAAATGCTTTGGACCAAACTCGTACATCACTCTTCAAACAAATTTGGAGAACACGTAACATCTGTGCTGGGTCATGAATCTGGTTGCTAATGCATGCAACCTCCATCTTTTCCAAAAATTCTTCCACATCTTCATCACTTCTTCCATGAAATTATGGATAAGAGAAAGCCATGGCTACCCAAGCTACGATGCTTTGAGAACCCCTTCGAACACACGTGCAAGAACCCAAAACTTTTCACTACCCAATCCCCAGAAACTTCAATGGAGCTCAACTTTAGATAAGGACAAACACATGCACATCAAATGAGTTTTCATAGTTAATCATCGGAATTACAACAGGCAAAGGACATTCCAAGATCTCTCATAATCTTCTTGGCCCAAACATAAAGACTATGCGCTGCTGGAAAAAAATCTTCCTGGACACATGAACATTTATCTGGATTCTTTGAGTTAAATGAAAAGGAGTGAATTGTGAGCCATTTTGATCATCCATTAAAGTCAACCATGCAGCTCCCAAGAAAGCACACCTATCTTATCCTCTGATTTTGCCAAAATTTCAGCAGCATAACAACATAAATGGCTCAAAAGACCAAAAAACCAGCCATCATAACTTGGAAAATTTTTGACAGAGTTTCCTTAGAAGTAGAGTAGTGAGAACCCAAAATATAGACTGTATATGTATGCATAAACTGTCAACAATAGAACCCGAGCATCAAATAGGAATCACTAGTACATAGCCTATGGTGAGGTCATGAAAAGGGTGCTCTAGCTATCTGTATCACGGAAAGGATCTCCATATTTGAGAATCCCCCAACTCAATAAAACCTCACGTTGTCGACCCTCACACGAAGGCTAATGCAAATCGCGTATAGTCAAGTCTCAGAAATGACTATCTTCCAGACCAAGTCTCAGAAATGGTTGGTACTGCCAAATAAAACCAAGTATGGCTCCACAAATGCGTACAATGGTAGTTTCCACAAGTAGCGTACAATCCAATAGACAATGCGCTCAAACAGGCGCCAAGTGATGCATACCCACAAAAACTGCAAGTGACACCACTGCTACTATATCACTGTACTCCAGCTACCTGTACCTGTGTGAATCACCTGTACCTGTACCTGTCCCTGTAACCTATAACCTGTAACCTGTAACCTGTAATCTGCAACCTGCAACTTGTAATCCCGAATCTCGAAGCTTAAAACTCGAAGCAGAAAGTACTCGAAGAAGATCCTCCGTGGGGGGGCCAAAAGAATGTGAGCGGGATGAAAACACACACAACGCCTCTATAAAGACCCGACACACACTCTTGGAATGATACAACCACACACACACACTATGGGGCACCACTCGGCTTACACAATCCACCTGGCCGAGACAGGAAACACACCGATGGAGTGAGAGGAGAGAGACTGTCTGTTTACCCACTCCACACACACAGAGAGACACACACACACACCCAAAAAACTCAGCCCAAAAGAGGAGAATTTCTGTTGTTTAGATACAATTGAGCTTGGGCCAACACCAATGGGGCAAACAGCTCACACAATATGGGTAAAATATGCCAGATACAATCACAAATTGGAGCAAAAGCTTCGCTCATAGGAGAAACTTACACAACCAAAACATCAGAAAAAGAGTGAGGAATTTGGAAAAATGGATAGCGCCATCACGTCGGAAACGGCCCAAAACCGTAGTCTACAATGTCAAAGTGCTCAAATCCGACCTCAGATGAGCAGTTTACAGCCAAAACAGGCTCCAAAAACCCCAAAAACACACCTGTGGCTGTTCCTCCTCTCTTCTCCACGTTTTTTCTGGTCTTCTCTCATTTTTTTCAGTTCCCACACTTAGCTTTATTACTTGGGTACCCTTGGCCTTTTAGATGACCTCAAACAGACCCCGAACAGGCCAAAAACTGACCTCGTAGTGCATAGTTGTCACCTTTATGCATCCATCCGCACACCTGGCACTCAGATTTTTTCAATAATACATCCCGCCACCACGTGAAGTGGCCCCAAAATATGGTCCTCATGATAACCTTTCTATATAAGTATCACAAGAAAACACCCACGTTGTGTCCGTACTTCTCCGCGTGCAAGTATTGACCCCATTCGACCTCCTGACGCCACTTGATGCCATCTGACGCACCTGCTTACCTCATGTCGTCGACCCGCGAATAGCTTCCTTGAGAATTTTTACGCACTACCAACTCCTCATTATTATAGAAAAAACACACTAGTACTGGTTATAGTGAAAATCGATGCACTATGTACCCCCTGTCCTACCTGTACACATGTGGGCCCCACGTAACCACCTGGCTCTAAAAAATGGGCAATTCTTTATTTGATGCACCATGCATGTATATGTACATATGTGCAATCCCTTGCTCCAAAAAACTCCTGACAGTGTTTCTTGCCTATTCCCATGCTATAGCGCATTGACGAAAGGCTGCGATTGAAGTCGCTTTCCCCCATGGTAATGGCAGTGGTCCCGAGAGGAGATCCTACCTTTCCCGCTTGCAGAGTTCGAAAACAGCTTGTCCTATTTACGGCACAGCCTGCTTTTCACATAGTTGGCTGGTCGATCAAGCTTGGCATGGCTTGAAATGCTAGGAATGTCAGCGACAAAGGAGTAGGAGTAGCTAGGAGCTCGCAGTAGAGGCATTGCAGCAAATCTTCACACTTCCATTGCAGCAGCTCTTTCCCTGCTTGATGCTAATCAAATCCCATCGTTCGGCCCCTCACTCCCAAAATCAATCTGATATGTAAGGAAGTGTGACGACGGTGGCCAACGTGGAGCTAGGCAGCGTGTCACGAGGAGGAGAGGTAGCGTGGGCGGCAAGCTTGGCTGCATTTATTTTATTGAGCAAGACAGGGAGGCCGCCATGGTCTGGGTGTTAGCTTAGAAGGGTGTTAGCTGTCAAATATTGGCAAGCGATGGAGCCCCCATAATTTCCATGTTCTTTTCGACTCTCTTGCCTTACAATATGCATGCACTTGATCTTGAGTTTGAGCTCCCGTCACCCTCACTTTAACCATTGGCTCACACAGTAATATAGCAAAAAGGAAGTATGGACCTACGATTTTTAGAAAATCATCTTAGAGGGGAATCATAACTGATGCACTTTGCTTTCAAAGGGAAAGCAAACTCGAAAGGCAAGGATGGGCATCGACACCACGCATGGAGTGAAGGAGTGGACGCACGAGCAGGCTAAGGAAAACGGCGACCTGAGGGCAAATTGGGCGAAGGTTGGGGCTGGTTTTTTTTTATTATTAAAATTGGGGACATAGCATCACCGACGACAACTTGGTTTGATGCTTAGCTTTGCGTTGTACTCCTGCGCTGGCTACCAGGGCTCAAAACGTGTTTCCTCATTTAGCTTTTAGTAGTTGGTTTGAGGTGATCGGTGTGGGAATCTGAAAAGTTTCTTCATAATAGAATACAAAAGTCACAAGGAAGTAACACGAGATCACAGTGCATTATAATCATTATATGATTTCAAATCTGATGTATCCATAATCCTATGGTTGCCCGCATTTGGAGCAAATGAGTTGGCTAAACCATTCAAGTCCTCCACGGACACATTAGTAAGGGAGCCTTTTCCTGCATGACCAGTAGCCAGAGATGTTTTGCTTTCAATCCTAGTAACCAAACGTGTTTTTTCATTTCCAGGTCTCTGCAAGTGATCATCAACCCTACGAGATTCTTCCAAAAAGGGTATAACTATTGTAGCTTCAGACAACCTACTAGGAGGCATGGCTGAATGGTACCACATTGGAACTCTAGTAGCAGACCTTGGAAGGCTGACACTATCAAGAATCCCTCATGAAGTGTTCACTGAAGACCAAAAACATGGACAAGGTCAGGCTTCTAGCTTCCTTTGCAAATTTGAGAGAGAGAGAGAGAGAGAGAGAGAGAGAGAGAGAGAGAGAGAGAGAGAGAGAGAGAGAGAGAGAGAGAGAGAGAGAGAGAGAGATTTTGCAGGGATTCTACATTCATACTCGCATGTGTCTATCATCAATGCAAATGACATTTGAGTCTTTGACTATGGGAGAGTGGGAGAGAGAGAAAGAGAGATAGAGAGAGAGAGAGAGAGAGAGAGAGAGAGAGAAGAAGAAGAAGAGGAAGATTTTAACATCGTAGGAAACTATTCCAAAAGACCTTAAAGATCTATCCGACAAGGAGAGTAGAGAGAGAGAGAGAGAGAGAGAGAGAGAGAGAGAGAGAGAGAGAGAGAGAGAGAGAGAGAGAGGACATGTTAGAGTTCAAACCTTTCTGGTGGCGAAAGGGAGCCCACGCCCCTTTAGTCTAGTAGTGAGCTCTTGTATCAATCCTTTATTAGTCTTTAAATTTTTCCTCTAGTGTTAAGCTCTAGCTTTAGAGTAGCTTCAATTTGGAAAAAATGTTATTCCTTGAAATAATTGAAGCATGCCTCTTGATCATGAGGGTATGCTATAAGTAGACTACCATAATAGCATGGTCACATGATGCATATTTTTCAATCACTTTTCAAATAACTATCCACCAATTATGAGATTCATGGGCTTTGTAGTTGTGATCGAGAATAGTAGTTTGGGGCCTCAAGAACCATGCCAAAATCAACATACTAACACTATTAACCCCTTCCTTATTTTGATGAGGATGGTTGCAAGCAACTTTTAGCACATATGGACCAAGCAAAGATGAGAAGGTAGTGGCAATCAAATGCTATCACCTATATTATGCACACAGCTGACCTCCATGTGGCGATCGATGTAGGAAAATGTGATTTTAGTTATTATGCTTGAACACAACATGGAGCACTGCTTCCCTTTGTAATTAATGCTAGGCATTATCACCTTAGTTATCATTTATGAATAACTAGGTGATCTCACTTGACCATCACCTAAACAACCACAGCCAAAAAAGACTTCCATTAACCCAAAGAAAAATAGAGGCTGTGTGCACAAGTTTTGTATGGGTGGTATGGAAGGATGCTCCACTATGCTGCATCACTATGTTCCATCTATGGACTTTGGAATTTCCCCTTGAGAGTCATCTAAATCTCGCTTTACAAAAGTTTCGCTTTAAGTGCTCACAAGCTTACTTCCTTAGCTTATCTATAATAGACACTAGTACCTTCCGTCCCTCTCCAGTTTTTGCAAGAAAATAGATTTCCATGGATATCCATATCCCTATCTTTAGTCCTCTTCCTATCCATGAGGTTATGTTGATGTTAGAATGTAGAATGTTTGAAATCAAGGTTATTCTTTGAAAGAGAATTTGGAGCCTATGGGAGACCATGTATATTTGGGTCCATTGACACTTTGGAAGCACAAGTGACGGTTGGAGTCCGTAAACATAGATGATGGAGAAGATGCATATGTGATGTTGAAAATCATAAAAATTTACTTTTGAATATGATTTCTTGCTTGATCATGAGTTGCATCAATTTTTGAACATGGATATGTTCAAGGTGCTTTGCTAGATGTCGGTCGATTTTGTATTAGCTCGGAAACACTAGCTCGGAGTTTGGGATTCCTCCTCCTCGATGCCTCATGCGAATTCTTCTTTCCTCTTTTTTTCTTTTCATAAAAAGACCTTTCTCTTCTTCCTTTTCTTCTTATTCTTTCTTTTCTCTTTCTTTTTATTCTTCTTCCTTCCTTTGCTTCTCATATTTCTTCTTCTTCTTCTTCTCTTTCTCTCCTTCTTCTTTCTTCTTCTTCTTCTTCTTTTTCTCTCCGGCCTTCTTCTTTCTTCTTTTTTCTTTCTTTCCGTCTCTTCTTCTTCTTCGTCTTCTTCTTCTCTTTCTCTCCACGGTGCACTCCTTTTCCTTCTTCTTCTTTTCCCTAACCTTGCATGACCTTTTTACTTCTCCCCCATTAAAAAAACAATTTATCATGCTTTTGAAGAGGCGCCGTTGTTGCCCTCTCTCTTTTACTCCCTCCTTGTCCACACTAACAAAAACATTTCTCCTTAAAAGACCCCACATTTGGCATACATATCGACTAAGGCATCGCATTTGGCGTAAAGACTACCCAAAGCATTGATAAACACATCATCTTCCTCCAATAGTCCTTGACTAACAATATCATCCGTGAATTTTCATTGCCATTTCAATGTCTCAGTTAGTTCCACTCACCTTCATGATGCAAGTATACGTGATTTCATTCGAGGAATGGACTTCCCTTTGCATTTGGTTAAGGACACCAACGTGGCCTGGAAAGACGAGCAACAGATTGACACAAAATCATATTTTAACACTCAATCGACAACTGGCACATTTACCTTGTAATATCTTTTTGATTCGGATTTGGATTAATGCACAATCATTTCTTGCTAACCCCATATACTGAGTATTACTCTCTCAAATCATGTCAAGCTCCAAAAAACACCATATGGCACACCAACCGAGGTGACCCAGAACTCATCCCCGGGGAAATTTAATTTGGCAATATATTGGTAACCGTAACTCCGATTGCTGATCTAAAAAGACAGACGCGCTCCACATATTGATCACTTCGGGCCCATGCATTCACTTTTGTGTTCCCTCATACAGTTGCCCAATCCGGTACAGATCTACAATTGACTTAAACTTCAAACTGCCATATTTTTTTAATCGTAGCTCCAATCAACGAGACGTAAAGACAAACCTGTACCAATGATTCCACCAATTGTTTCCTATAAAGAGTTTGTAGAAACTTAGGTAAGAGAGCCTAAGGGTGTAGCATACGCTACTAAGGACTGTCCATTTTGAGAAAACACAAATGAAGCTATGTTTGAGGGGAAAAATAATCTCTCACATTCAAGTAAAGGACCCTCCCGGAAAGAGACTCTCATGAGTTCAGCTTACATAATCATCATAGAGTCCAAGTATGCAGGTGATGCAACTACCATATCAATCAAATATGAGCCATTAATGATGGCACAAGGGGGAGAGAGAGAAAGAGAGAGAGAAAGAAAGAAAGAGAGAGAGAGAGAGAGAGAGAGAGAGAGAGAGAGAGAGAGAGAGAGAGAGAGAGAGAGACCGAAGCATATGACAAACAACCAAAAACATGCATGTGCTCAATAGAAGGCTTTATATCATGCCATGCTTCATATGGATTCATAGACTAAAAAGATTTCGTAGGACACCTGTTAAGTACATAAGTGACACACATGATGGCCTTAAGCCAAAATGAATGCAGAAAAGCTTGACTTTTGTCCATACATCGTGCGATTTCCATAAGTGACCTATTTTTTCTCATAGAAAACACCATTTTGTTGAGGTGTATAAGGCATTGTACATTGGTGTTTTATCCCACGACTAGCTAGAAATGCAATAAATTCATGAGACATATGCTCCCTCCCTCGATCGGAATGGAGGGTGCCCATAGTACATTTTGAGACAATTTCAGCCATCGCCAAAAACTTTTTGAAGCACATATTTTCTTTAAGCAGAAATACCCATGCATGCCTCGAGAAATCATCAATGAAAGTCACGAAGTAAAGGTAATTACCCAAGGATGGAATTTGCATGGGCCCACAAACATCACTATGCACAAGCTACAACCTACATGTGGCCCTAACTGAACCATCCTTTGGAAACTTAGAACGCTACATCTTATCCAGAATACAGCCTTCACAAACATGTTTGATAGGTGCTTGAAGAGGTGGCAAAGAAGAAACCATATCATTTTTTTGCAAACACAGCAAACTGACAAAATTCAGATGACCAAAACATGCATGCCAAAGTTTTGTATCCGAAATAGCCTTAGAATCCACAACTGCATTTGCAAAATTCTTCCACACTTATCATACAAAGTGAGCTTATACAATCCACAACATAAAATGCCAGATGCAACAATTTCATCACCGAAATTGAGATCATGTACTATACATCTGTCATCCACAAATTTGACTACAAGACCAAGTCTAGCAAGTGCAAATATAGACAAAAGATTCTTCTTGATCCCACGTACATAAAGTGCATCAACAAGTGTGAAAGAATTGCCATTTGCAACAGTAATCACAATCTTTCCAACTCTCTGAACCAGATAAGAGGCATTGTTGGCACAAGTAGCTGAATTCCCATGAGAGACAGACTCAAGAGAGGTGAACAAATCACGATGTGACATAATGTGATTTGTAGCACCACTGAAAAATTATCACACATGTGAATCTGCAGCAATTGACATCCATGCATTGTGGACAGCAGGATTATAGGTACACTTTGCACTTAAAAAGCCCATTTTGCATCAACATCACCATCAGAGTCTCCTTTGATAGAAAACTCAACAATGGATGCATTTGTAGTGCAACAAAGATTTGTAGTGGAACCATCCTCTTTCTTCTTAGCCTCTTTTGCCTTCAACAATTAAGAACACTTCTTGATCAAGTGATCATTAGATTTACAATAATGGCAACGCATCTTCTTTTTCCCTTATCACTAGAATTTCTAGACCAATTGCTGCCATCAGAAACATTTGGAGCATGTGATTTACCACTTGCAGAAGAACCATGAGAAGTGGTTACATTGTTGTTACCACCTTTTCTTTGAGCAGTAATAAAGGCATGTTCAAATCCACATTGTCTAGCCTTGTTTTTTTTGGAAAGTAACTCTTGCAACAGCAAGGTGCACAATGCACCAAACTTGACAGCTTTGGGATCTCCTTGGGTCGTAAGTCTCCAAGTATTGGAAAACATCTGGTAAGAATCTAGCAAGGTATCAAGAACAATCTTCACAAGGGAACTATCTGAAATGACTTCACTTGCACAAATAAGTTGCTCATCGATATCCTTGACACCAACAAGAAAAGTGTCCATGTCATCTTCCTCATGCATAATCTTTGACTCCAGCTCTTTACGCAGCAAGTCAATTTTTGCGTCATTGTGACTTGCATAAAGACCATCTAGAATATCCCAAGCTTGTTTTGCAAATTTTGTTGAACAAATGTGAGGAGTAATAGTGCGCTTTATAGACAACACAATCAATGCATGAGCCTGCACATCTTTTACATTCCAACAAGCTTGTTTTGTCGTAGGGAAAACAACTCTAGCAACAGTAGTCCTTGCAGCAAGACCTGCAACATCCGCCATCGCCTATATCCTCAAAACCAGGACATATGTCAATGCCCATCTGCAACATCGCCTACCTCCTCAAAACCAAGACATACATCAATGCCCATCACAATATTCCAGACACTCTTTGACACAAGAACATGTTGCAACATGTAAGCCCACATGAGGTAATTGTCCCCTTCCAATTTGTACTCTTTAGTAGAAAACATCTTGAACACATCTGTGTTGTTTTCAGTCACGAATGCATGCGCCTGATGTTAAGACTATCATAGGTGTGTGTTGCAACTGTTAGCAACTAAGCCAGGGAGAATGCAACCTGCTCTGATACCAATTGTTGGAATTAGGGTTGCAAGAAAACACACACAGCTTGGAGAAGACGAAGGAATCTCAAGGAACACAACAGAGAGTGTTTTAGTTAGTGCGTAATGGAAAGATAGATAGCCCTAGAATGATGGGCGTATATACAATGCACAGGGGGGGGGAAAATCTCCTAGTGAGGGAAAAAATGCTATGTGGGTCCTAAGTGTGTTCACACACATTACTACCACATGTATATGGTAACAGGGATATTATCTTCCATGTACACATTAATGCTTTAGGTATGGTGATGAGAGTTATAATGGCTCAATCTGATGGAAGACAAACAACCCAGTCTACTTCTCCATTCATAGACTTAGTTCAACAGAGAAAGGATATTCAACAACAGAGAGAGAGGCATTGGGAATGGTGTTTAGTGCAACCAAATTCAGACATTGTCTACTTGGAAACCTATTCCACTCTTATGTTGATCATGAGGCCTTGTTGTTTCTAATCAATAAAGTTTAATCAAATGGATGATGTTTCTCATGGAATTTGAATTCAAGATCTTCCAAAAGCCAAGCAAATCACATTGCGGCACTGATGCTCTTTCCAAAATCCACGAGATGTATAGCTTCATGGATGGTTATTGTGGCTACAACCAACTCAAGATTGCACCAAAAGACCGAGCTAAAACAACATTTGTCAATGAATGGAATAATTTATGTATCTGGTAATACCATTTGGACTTTGTAATGCTCTAGCAACCTTTGAGCGGTGTATGATGGAGATCTTGAGGTCATTTCTTCACAAATTTCCGGCCATATTTGTGGACAACTTTACTGTCTTCTCCATCAAAGGGATACATATATTGTTTTTGGAAATGGTCTTTGAGAGGTGCAGGGAGAAGAGGATCTATTTAAATACATTCAAATCTATTTTTATGGTATAGAAGGGTCAGCTATTGGGCCATATTTTTTCAAGAAATGATATTGACATGGCTAAAGATAAGATTAAGAGTAATCACTAAGCCTGAGCATGGACCACGGTTTCAAAATTAAGTTCATTCTTGGGGTACTCTAATTTTTATCAAAGATTTGTTCATATGTTTGCAGCTAAAGCATTACCCCTCATAAAGAAAGGGAATAAATAGATCTAGACTGAAGAATGTGAACGCAATTTCCAATGTTTAAAAGATACAATCAGCAAGAAGCTAGTCCTTAACCAGCCCAATTGGGTATCATCTTCCATGTACACGTTGATGTTTCATGTATGGTAATGGGAGCTATATTTTCTCAACCTGATGGGAAGAAAAACTACACAATCTACTTTGCCACTCATAGACTCATCTCAATAGAATAATGATATTCAACAAAAGAGAGAGAAGCACCGGTAATGGTGTTTAGTGCAACCAAATTCAGACATTGTCTACTAGGAAACATATTCCACTTCTATGTTGATCACGAGGCCTTGTTCTTTCTTATTAATAAAGTACTAATACAAGGAAGATTAATCAGGTGGATGATGTGTCTCATAGAATTTGAATTCAAGATCTTACACAAGCCAAGAAAATCACGTTTTGGCATTGATTTCCTTTCCAGAAGTCACGAGATGTATAGCTTCATGGATGGTTAGAGTGGATACAACCAACTGAAGATTGCACCAAAAGACTAAGCTAAAACAACATTCATCAATGAATGGGGAGAATTTAAGTATCTGGTAATGCCATTTGGACTTTATAATGCTCCATCAACCTTCCAGCGATGTATGATGAAGATAGATCTTGAGTGAGTTTCTGCACAAATTTTTGGCCATCTTTGTGGACGAATTTACTGTCTTTTCCATTGAAGAGATGCATATATTGTTTTTGGAAATGGTCTTTGAGAGGTGAAGGGAGAAGAGGTCTATTTAAATCCATTCACATCTGTTTTTATGGTATAGAAGGGTCAACTATTGTCATAAAATCTAATATCTAACTAACCCAAATGATTTTCTCATATTAAATTGATCACTTAATGTGGGAGAATAAACGGGAACAAGTGTTAAGATATAGGTATGTGCTTTTAGATCTATCTCAACACGGGGCCAATGTAAAGGGGCCCAAAAGGGAGATGGTCTATCAAAGAGCAAGGCTAACCAATGGAGCATAAGACCTTAGGGTTAGCTTCATTGAAGACCTCCAATAACTGTGTGTAAAAGTCCTTTTGACCTTAAGTAAGCTAGGGCTGAGCTTGAGGTGGGAACCCGGCCCAAGCTCGAGGTGCTTGTCCTGCTTGAGGTGCTTGTCATGCTTGAGGTGTTTTTCATGCTTGAGGTGCTTGATTAAGATGCTTGAGGTGCTTGACTGGCTCCATGCTTGAGGTGCTTGACTTGCTGCATGATTAAAGTACTTGAGGTGCCTTGAGAAGCTTGCCTGAGATGCTTGTGGGAACCCCCCTAGTTCAAGTGCTTTGTCATGCTTGGTGAGTAAGGTGCTTGATCACCTAAAAGTCAAAAGCATTCCTACAAGAGGGGGGGCGAGCCCTTTTCCTAGGGCCTAGAGAGAGAACACCCACTCACACACACAAGGGAAGCCCATCTTGAAGAGGCAGCAAGGACACATGTCAGGCCCCTACCCATGTTACCTTCATGTGTTGCTTGAAGCCTATTGGCTAGGCTTCAAAGGGGTCCAATGATAAATTACATGAATTATCTAATTGTTTTAGCATTTATCAAGTCCTCTCTCTCAAAGGGGAAAGGGGGACACTTGTCCCAAGGCTACCCATGTTGCTTGTAATGGCTCCTGCTTGTGATTGGCTAGGCCTGGAGGGGTCCAATGAGCTTCAGGCATGAGCTACAAGGGGGGGTCGACCCAAGCAAGCTAGGGGGGTGCCTAGGGGGTATACTCACCCACACACACTCACAAGCACTCTCATTGTGTGATATGCAAAGTGCAAGAGCTCCCTCTCCAAGCAAGTAGAGGTTGAGAGCCTACACCAACACTCTTGGCTATGGAGTGCAAATCCAAGCAAGAGCCATGCTTCAATGCTTAAGCTTTCCATCTCCTTCTTCTTCATTACTATGCTATTATGTATGCTAGCAACAAGAGTATGATAAGTGAGGAACTAATTCTTTCTCCTACGAAATGTTTCTTCTTCCTCTTCCCTACCCTCATTCCCTGCTAGCTCTCTCCACCTTCGAAGGTGTTTGAGGTCTTGGGACTGAGGCTTGGGATAGTTAAAGCTTTCTTCAAGTTTATGTTATGTTTGTGGTGCATGAAGCCTTCCATCTTCATGGCATCACCTAGGTCACAAGGAACACAAAGACTGTATTGTAACAAGTCTCTCTTTATGGGAGAAATCATAATACAAATGCCTATTGGAGGGGGGACCGGCTCCACATAAATCCGGTCCTCAATTGTTGTCATGTTCTCTAAACTCTCTCTCTTGCAAAAGTATTGTCTATGCCAAGTTAACTAATTGCTATGATTATGTTGCTATCTTCAATTATGTCTACCCGCTATGCTCACAAAATCATTTCTTGAAAGTACTCTCATTAAATTCCGCTATTCTCAAATTGAATAGGAAAATTCCATTACAACTATTGGTCCATATTGTTTCAAGAGACGATATTGAGATGGCCAAAGAGAAGATTAAGAGTAATCAACATACCAGAGTGTGGACCACGGTTTCAAAATTGAGTTCATTCTTGGGGTAGAAAAGATTTGTTCATACCGTTGCAACTAAAGCATTATCCCTATATGAGCTCACAAATAAGGGAAGAAATAAATCAAATTGAGGAATGTGAACGTAGTTTCTAATGTTTAAAAGATGCAATCAGCAAGAAGCCAATCCTTCACCAACCCAATTGGGATATTATCTTCCATGTACACGTTGATGCTTTAGGTTGTTGAGATGTAGAGAGAAAGAGAGAGGGAGACAAGACAAGAGACACACCATGTACGCTTCCAAAGACTGATTCATATTGAGTACAAGATACAAATATATAGGTGAGGCCAAGTTGAGTAGAGTAAGCCATATATAGCTCCAACACCCCCACTCAAAGAAAGGTCTCTAGCTTTGGATGAAAAAACCCTTGGGGAGCTCAAGGAAAAAACCCAAGCCCCTATACAATGTGAACATATGAACCAATGATGATGATGTGAAAGTGAATTGTGTATGTATGTACAAATATACAAGTGACTCAAAGATCACAGTGTGCAAGTCTGGAGTGTGCATAGTTCATAGTACCTATAGGATTTCAATGTTATATGTACAAAGCTATCATAATAGGAGAGAAGATAATCAAGAAAGAGTGAGACCGAAGCAACTCCAAGCTCCGAGCGCAAGAGGATGAAATGTGACTCATTAAGGCCTTTAGTAAGAATGTTTTCAATCATCTTGTCACTTGGACAATGTTCAACCATTATGGTTCCTTTGTGTACTTCATACCAGACATAATGATAATGGACAACAATGTGCTTTGACTTATTATGTTGAACATAGTCTTTTGCAAGACTAATAGAACTTTGGTTGTCACACTACAAGGGTGTGCTACAAAGAGGAGAGTGACCAATATCATCTAGCATTTGTCAAAGGCAGATCAACTCATGGGCTGCAAGTGATGCCGCAAAATATTCTGACTCAGCCGTAGAAACTGCAACACAGCGTTGTTTCTTGCTGGTCCAAGAAACAAGACAATCATGTATAAAGAAACAATTTTCACTAGTAGATTGCATAGATAAATGTGAGCTTGCCTAGTCTGCATCTGTGTAACCCAAAAGAGAAAGAGATTTCATAGAATCCGATGTAAGTTGTCGTCAATAGACCAAACTAAAATCTGTAGTGCCTTTTAAGTATTTCAATACACGCTTTGCTATAGACCAATGCTTAAGAGAAGGACGTGAAAGATGTTGTCCAAGATAATTATCAACAAACAAAATATCAGGACGAGTGTTCATGCCAACAAATTGCAGACATACAATCAAGTTAGCATAAGGTTGATTTGTGACAAGTTGACCACCACTGTCAGAAGTGCTCTTTGTGGAACTTGCAAGACAAGGTGTGTTAGCCAAATGTGCAGATTCTATACCAAATTTTTGAATAGTATCTGCTACAATAATCTTTGAGTGTCGAAGGAATAAAATACCTTTTGTATGGTTCCGTGGAATTTGAATGCCAAGACACGAGTGAATCTCTCCAAGATCCACCATGTCAAATGCAAAAGACAATAACATTTTCCTTGTTGAAGAAATCCCAAATCATTGGAGACAAGGATGGTATCATCCACATAAAGAGCAAGAATCACAAAACTGCTAGCTTGGCATCTTATGTATAAGTCGGGGTCTGAAGAACAAGAGATGAATCCTTTAGAGTGAAGGAGTACGAGCGGAAGTGCGACGCGAGAGAGAGTGCGAGAAGAAGAGCACGACGATATGGTGAACTCGCTCTACTGTAATGTGTAGAGCATAGTGAGTTCTTATTAGGTTTTTACAAAAGAATATGTGTACATACTTGGCGGCCCGCCCACTTACCTGGGCGACCACATTGGGCTTTATACCCCAACATAGAGGTGAGAAAAAGATCAAATTTTGTATACCAAGCCCGCGAAGCTTGTTTGAGACCATATAGTGCCTTATGGAGTTTAGCAACAAGCTCTTCTTTACCTGAAATAACAAACCCTTCTAGCTATTCCATATAAATTTCTTCTTACAAATCAGCATTAAAAAATGACTCCATCTAAACTTGTTTATGAAACAAAAGAAGTGGTGCCTCTCCTCAATCAAAGTGCCATTTGAGAATTTATATTGGGCTTCAACCACGTTCTGGAATATCATGAAGTAAGTGATTGATGAAATTTTAGCTAAAAGGGAAGCTATCGTGCTTGGCAGTACCTTAGTTGATATGAATGTCAAATGTGTTGCGACAGGTAATGCTTTGGTTAATATGTTGTGCCTGACAAGAATATTATTTATTGGAGATAACTGATAGCAGGAAATGCCAACATGTCTATGGCTTAAGCAGAAGCGAAGTCGAAGGCCTCTCTGAGAAATTGAAATAGCAGCAAAATTCACGATGATATTGTTAGTCAAGGGCTATTGGAGGAAGATGACGTGTGTATCAATGCTTTGGGCAATTTTTATGCCAAATGCGATCCCATGCCTTAGTTGATATGTATGCCAAATGTGGTGTCCCTTGAGGGGAAATGGTCGCCCATGACCTCAAGAGGAGGGGCCGCCCATGCGATGGCCAACCAATTTTTTTTGTTAGTGCGGGCATGGAGGGAGAAAAAGAGAGAGGGCAACAATGGCACCATGTTGCCCCTCTTCAGAAGCATGATAATTTGTTTTTTTATTGGGAAGAAGTAAAAAGGTCATGCAAGATAAGGGAAAAGAAGACGAAGGAAAAGGAGTATGCCATGGAGAGAAAGAGAAGAAGAAGGAGAAGAAGAAGGGAAAGAAAGAAAGAAAAAAGAAGGAGAGAAAGAGAAGAAGAAGAAGAAGAAAGAAGAGAAGGAAAGAAAGGAAGAAGAGAAAAAAGAAAGAGGAAAGAAGAAGAAGAAACGGAAGAAGAGGAGGGTAAAAAAAAAGAGGAAAGAAGAATTCGCATGAGGCATCGAGGAGGAGGACTCGACGGGCGTGGATGATCAAGGAGAGGATTGAAGGGATGCTCTCTTCCTCTTTCTCTCATGCTTGAGCTAGGGAAGGAGAGTCTCTCGCTCGTTCAAAACCTCAAGGAGGAGAGACACTCTCTCTCGATCTTGCTCTAAAAAATAAACAGGTAGAAAGCCATCCTCTCTCTTTCTGTCTTGATCTCGTCAAGACAAGGAGGAGATGTGCATGAAGATCTTGAGCGGGGAGATCTAGCTATCTCTTTCTAAACTGTCAACCTCAGATAACCAAAAACCACATGGATCGTGATCCATGTTTGACCACATCTCATCATGAAATTTGGTCATATGAATACTTGCACTCTGTAGTTGTCGCCTTTTCACTCCTTTTTAAATTTGGATCTCAAAAAGTTGAGAAGCCCAAAATTTTGGTCAATTTCCAAGGTTTTTTGTGTCTTTTAGACAATTTCTTGATTTGAGTGCGTTTTCAGTGTGAATGTCACACCAAAAGTGTATAATCAGTGATGTGGAACCACACCTAACCTAGTGGTATCAAATTTTTCTCAGAAAATCATAGGGAAACATGGATTGTGATCCATGTTCCTACGCCAAATGGGTTGAAACTTTCTAGATTCACTCAAGGAATCCCAAACTCTGAGCTAGTGTTTCCGAGCTAATACAAAATCAAGCGACATCTAGCAAAGCACCTTGAACATGTCCATGTTCAAAAATTGATGCAACTCATGATCAAGCAAAAAAGCATATTCAAAAGTAAATTTTTATGATTTTCAACTTCACATATGCATCTTCTCCATCATCTATGTTTACGGACTCCAAACGTCACTTGTGCTTCCAAAATGTCAATGGACGCAAATATACATGATCTCCCATAGGCTCAAAATTCTCTTTCAAAGAATAACCTTGATCTCAAACATTCTACATTCTAACATCAACATAACCTCATGGATAGGAAGGGGACTAAAGATAGGGATATGGATATCCATGGAAATCTATTTTCTTGCAAAAGCTGGAGAGGGACGGAAGGTACTAGTGTCTATTATAGAGAAGCTAAGGAAGTAACCTTGTGAGCACTTAAAGCGAAACTTTTGTAAAGCGAGAGTTAGATGACTCTCAAGGGGAAATTCCAAAGTCCATAGATGGAACATAGTGATGCATCATAGTGGAGAATCCTTCCATACCACCCATACAAAACTTGTGCACACAACCTTCATTTTTCTTTTGGTTAATGGAAGTCTTTTTTCGCGGTGTTTGTTTAGATGATGGTCAAGTGAGATCACCTAGTTATTCATAAATGATAACTAAGGTGATAATGCCTAGCATTAATTACAAAGGGAAGCAGTGCTCCATGTCGTGTTCAAGCATAATAACTAAAATCACATTTTCCCACATCGACCGCCACATGGAGGTCAGTTGTGTGCATAATATAGGTGATAGCATTTGATTTCCACTACCTTCTCATCTTTGCTTGGTCCATATGTGCTAAAAGTTGCTTGCAGCCATCCTCATCAAAATAAGGAAGGGGTTAAGTGTTAGTATGTTGATTTTGGCATGGTTCTTGAGGCCCCAAACTACTATGCTCGATCACAACTACAAAGCCCGTGAATCTCATAATTGGTGGATAGCTATTTGAAAAGTGATTGAAAAATATGCATCATGTGACCATGTTGTTATGGTAGTCTACTAATAGCACACCCTCATGATCAAGATCCATGCTTCAATTATTTCAAGGAATTACTTTTGTTCCAAATTGAAGCTACTCTAAAGCTAGAGCTTAACACTAGAGGAAAAATTTAAAGACTAATAAAGGATTGATACAAGAGCTCACTACTAGACTAAAGGGGCGTGGGCTCCCTTTCGCCACCAGAAAGGTTTGAACTCTAAAATTTCCTCTCTCTCTCTCTCTCTCTCTCTCTCTCTCTCTCTCTCTCTCTACTCTCCTCATCGGATAGATCTTTAAGGTCTTTTGGAATAGTTTCCTACGATGTTGAAATCTTCTCCTTCTTCTTATTCTTCTTATTCTTGTTCTTCTCTCTCTCTCTCTCTCTCTCTCTCTCTCTCTCTCTCTCTCTCTCTCTCTCTCTCTCTCTACTCTCCTCGTCGGATAGATCTTTAAGGTCTTTTGGAATAGTTTCCTACGATGTTAAAATCTTCTTCTTCTTCTTCTTCTTCTTCTTCTTCTTCTTCTTCTCTCTCTCTCTCTCTCTCTCTCTCTCTCTCTCTCTCTCTCTCTCTCTCTCTCTCTCTCTCTCTCTCTCTCTCTCTCTCTCTCTCTCAAATTTGCAAAGGAAGCTAGAAGCCTGACCTTGTCCGTCTTTTTGGTCTTCAGTGAACACTTCACGAGGGATTCCTGATAGTGTCGGCCTTCCAAGGTCTGCTGCTAGAGTTCTAATGTGGTACCATTCAGCCATGCCTCTTAGTAGGTTGTTTGAAGCTACAATAGTTATACCCTTTCCGGAAGAATCTCGTAGGGTTGATGATCACTGGTAGAGACCTGGAAATGACAAAACACCTTTGGTTACTAGGATTGAAAGCAAAACATCTCTGGCTACTAGTCATGCAGGAAAAGGCTCCCTTACTACTGCGTCCATGGAGGACTTGAATGGTTTAGCAAACTCATTTGCTCCAAATGCGAGCAACCATAGGATTATGGATACATCAGATTTGAAATCGTATAATGATTATAATGCATTCTGATCTCGTGTTACTTCCTTGTGACTTTTGTATTCTATTATGAAGAATCTTCTTGGATTCCCACACCGATCACCTCAAACCAACTACTAAAAGCTAAATGAGGAAACACGTTTTGAACCCTGGCAGCCAGCACAGGAGTACAACAACGTAAAGCTAACCATCAAAACAAGTTGTCGGGTGATGCTATGTCCCCAATTTTAATATTAGAAAAACACAAACAGCCCCAACCTTCGCCCAATTTTCCCTCATGTCGCCGTTTTCCTCAGCCTGCTCGCGCGTCCACTTCTTCACTCCATGCGTGGTGCCGATGCCCATCCTTGCCTTTCGAGTTTGCTTTCCCTTCAAAATCAAAGCGCATCAGTTATGATTCCCCTCTAAGATGATTTTCTGAAATCGTAGGTCCATACTTCCTTTTTGCTATATTACTGTGTGAGCCAATGCTTAAAGTGAGGGTGACGGGAGCTCAAACTCAAGATCAAGTGCATGCATATTGTAAGGCAAGAGAGTTGGAAAGAACATGGAAATTATGGGGGCTCCATTGCTTGCCAATATTTGACAGCAAACACCCTTCTAAGCTAACACCTAGACAGTGGCGGCCTCCCTCTCTTTCTCAATAAAATAAACGCACCCAAGCTTGCCGCCCACGCTACCTCTCCTCCTCGCGACACGCTGCCTAGCTCCACGTTGGCCACCGTCGTCACACTTCCTTACATATCAGATTGATTTGGGAGCGAGGGGCCGAACGATGGGATTTGATCAACATCAAGCAGGGACAGAGCTGCTGCAATGGAAGTGTGAAGATTTGCTGCAATGCCTCTGCTGCGAGCTCCTAGCTACTCCTACTCCTTTGTCGCTGACATTCCTGGCATTTCAAGCCACGCCAAGCTTGCACAACCAGCCAACTACATGAAAAGAAGGCTCTCGCGTAATTAGGACAGGCTATTTTTGAACTCTACAGGCAGGCAAGGTAGGATCTCCTCTCGAGACCACTGCCATTACCATGGAGGGAAGCAACTTCAATCGCAGCCTTTCCTCATTGCGTTGTAGCATGGGAATAGGCAAGAAACGCTAACGTGAAACTACCTATAGCCATCCACGCCGGCGTGGATGGCTATCTGCACGTTAGCGTTTCTTGCCTATTCCATGCTACAGCATTCAAAAAATGTCACATCACTGTTTCTTACCTATTCCCATGCTATAGCCGTCAAAAAATGAACTCCCTATAGCCGTGGATGGCTATCGATATTTCATTTTTGGGAAAATTACCAAAATAACCCTCTAATTTGTGGAAATTCCCAAAATACCTTTCATATTTATAAATTTCAAAATATACTTGTCATAATAATCAATATCTAATTCTCCTAAATTATTTTCTCATGCTAAACTGATCATTTAATATGGGGAAGTGCCAGGGGAGAAAAAGCTAGAATATTGGTTAAGCTAGCAGACCGGCCACAGTAGGGATCCAAAGGAGGGAAAATAGGGATCCAAAGGGGGGGGCATCTGCAAAAGAGCCATGTGCAACAATGGGCTAAAACGACCCTAAGGTTCAGCCCATTAAGACTTCCAAAATGCTAAGGTTCCAAAATTCAAAGGTTATGTCCAAAGGTCAACCTTAAGGAATTGGATGCTTTGTGTGTGACCAAAAAAGTCTTGCATATCCCTACATAGGAGGGGGCGAGCCTAGCAAGTAGGGGATGAGAGAGAAAGCCACACACACATGTCAGATGCCTAAGCTCGTTGCTCCCAAAGTGTGCTCAATTCCTATTGGATGACCCGTGAAGTGGACCAATGAGAATTAGGCTAGAGTAAATTTAGCCTAATTAATTTTAAAACACTTAATAAAAATAACCAATGAAAATTAAGTCTCCTGGATGATTATTGGACAGCCCGTGAAGGGGTCCAATAGGAATTGAGTAGCCCAATGGGCTACTTAATTCCTATTGGTCAGAATGGGGAAAGGTCCAATGGGGATTTAATTCATTTAAATCAATTAAGTTTAATTGATTAAGCTCTCACAAAATGGGAAAGGGGGACACATGTCAAAAGGCTATCACTTATGCTGCTTAATAGCCATTGGCTGGACTTGGGGAGGTCCAATGGGGGAAAAGCAAGAGCAAATAGCAAGAGGGCTCGCCCAAGAGAGAGAGGGGGCTGATTTTTGCAATGCATTATCACACACACACTCACACACAGTCTATGTGTCAAGCAAAGAAGACTATCTCTTCCCAAGCTTTCATGGAGAGCTCATCACCTACTCCAAGCTTGTGAGATAGAAGCCTACGTCGACACACTCTCGGCATGTGGATGCAAATCCAACCAAGAGCCAAGCTTCAATGCATGCTCATCTCCTCTACCATGCTAATTACTAAGCTAAGCTATGCTAATATGAGTGATTATGTGAGGAGATGTACATCTTTCTAGTAAGATACCCCTTCTTCCTCTCAATCTACTCTCATACTCTGCTAGCTCTCACCATCTTCGAAGGTGTGTGAGGTCTTGGGCCTGAGAATGGGGATAATTAAAGTTGTGTTTTCTAAGTGTTTTGCTTAGTGCATGAAGCTTTCATCTTCATTGCACTAGCTAGTCTTGAAGGAACACAAAGAATTGTATTGTACAATGTCTCTCTTGATGGGAGAAACCATAATACAAAGCCTTTTGGAGGGGGGACCGGCTCCATGAAAATCAAGTCCTCAACTGTTGTCAATAGCTTAATTTCTCTCTCTTTTGAAAGTATTGTTGATGCTATCTAACTAGGTGTTATGCTTTTTGTTGCTCTCTCCACCCAAGCACTCTTGTAATTCTCATTAGGAATCTATTCTAATGAAATGCCCACTATGTTCATGCTAAGTTCCGCTACACATAAGTTTTTAGACCAAAATTAAATGTTACAATACTCCTCATATTTTGTCATAAATTCCCAAAATGCCCTTTAAATTTTCCAGAATTCCCAAAATATCCCTAGTTGCGAGAGTAAATTTATCCAAAGATAAAATAATTTGTAGCTTTCATAAGAAGATTGATTGTCTATCAATACAAGATACTTAAACTAGAATTTGCGCTAGTTATGTAGGCTTTGGAGATAAATTTCTTCATTATTTTTAGACATTATTATCTTTTTTTGGGGAGGTAATTTGTGACAAATTACATGCTAAGTACTAAAAATGGATCTCCATTGTCAAAAAAGAATAAATCTTAGAAAATCGTGGACAATCCAACTAAAATAGATACAAGGGTATTTTGGGAATTTTTGAAATTTGAGGGGTATTTTGGGAATTTCAACAAATTAGAAGGGTATTTTGGTAATTTTTCCTTCATTTTTTGAACGATCGTGCCAATGTTTGCAGGAGTGACGAGTAAATATTTCCATTCCACGCTAGTGCGGATGGCTATAGGCAATTCCATTGTGCACCAAATAATTCCCTTGTTACATGTGGTGCTCATAAAAGGCAAATGAAAGACCCCCGCTAGCTACCTGTAGAAACTCTTAGGTAAAGATTTCCATTAGAAACTTTCATGTAGCCATCCGTGCTGGCACAGATGGCTACAGACACTTCCATTATGTACCAAATAATTTTCTTGTCACATGTGGGTACTCTTACAAGGCAAGTTGAACACTCTTGCTAACACACATAGACAATGAGCCGAAGAAAATGAAGGTCTCATCTGACTATAAAGTGTTCATGATGCCTCCTTGTGATCCAAAGTTCAAGACATTTACGTGTCATTCTTGCCTCTAATAATAGGAATGTCTTTTTCTTCTCGAGGAGGTTGCTCTGGACAACAAACATCTCTTGCAATGTAGCTTCTTGCCACACGTTTTGCACAAACGTAAAATTGGACATGTCCAAGGAGCAGACATATGTGACACGACCAACAATCTTTCATTCACATCATTTGAATGATGATAGATGTCTTGTTGCTATTTTAATGTACTTGCTTACTAAGACTCTATTTGTACCCCACAATGTCAACTTAGCTGATGGCTAGAGACACAACCATTGCAAGCATCATTGCGAGCACTTACACTAAATAAATAGCAATAGAGAGATATTAATCAATTGACACAGCAAAAGCTACAAATTAGAACTAATTTTAATGACTTAATTTGACCGTATGGCATGCTTTTCTCACAAAGAATTTCATGTAGCCATCCATGTTGCTAAATCCTCTTCACCCAAAAACCAAAGCTAGTGCTTATGGAATTTCCCTTTTTTTCCACCTTTCATTGCATGTACCCATCCGTGTTGGCAAGCATACCTACAATAATAGAAAGCGATGTTTTTTTTTTTTTTTTTGGTTATGCAATTCATATGGGCTTGTAGGTTGTTGCATGCCTAACAATATTCCGAGGTTAAGCTCTAAAAAAAATGTATTTTAATTGAATAGATCACTTTCATGTTGGCTTAGATAAGTTGATGGTCAACTCAAATCCAATATGGATTGATGCTAAAATAGCATTGAAGCTTAATCTCATGTATAAACCTCCATTGCAAGCCTTGGCCAAAAACATAATTTATAACTTGGATGCTAATAATAGGACTATTTCTTGGTGAACAATGATTACAAAAAGCTTCTCTAGTATTATGGATGAAAAACTTGGAGGGTGATTTCTACCATTATAATTGCAATTCTTTTACTTTGCAATCATGAACTTTTCAGTTGATATGTCACGTTCAATTTTGATGGTTTTTTAAATAGAAAATAGTGATCATTAACTATAATTTATATTGATATTGATGCTCTAGCTATAGCATAAGCACAGAGGCTCTCATTCTCATGCATGTGAAGATGAGCTTATAAATTTCTTGCATATATGTGTCGCAATTATGAAGATTATGTGGAAAGCCTACTTGACAAGGATCAAAAGCTAATATCAAGAGCGGGCAAGAAATATTGTTGAGGCTGAGAGTCTTGGTATCCACTTACTTATCCTTAAAAGTAGAAATTCAAAATCAAGCGGTATCCACTCATCCAACTAGATGCATCTCTCTCTCTTTCTCTCTCTCTCTCTCTCTCTCTCTCTCTCTCTCTCTCTCTCTCTCTCTCTCTCTCTCTCTCTCTCTCTCTCTCTCATTGCTCGCTCGATTTTCTTCTTTCTCAAAAATATTCACTCGCCATACCGTAGGACTCGATTCACTCTTTTTTGTTTGGTTATTCCCTTTTTTCACTTATTTTTGGCTTTAGATCAACATTTGACTCATGACCATCAAATTTCCAAGTTTTCAAAGTTTCTGATCTATCTTACCAAAACATGGTTTTTTCTTTTTTTTTTGTGATCTTATCTATCCAAATTCATGATTTTGGTTGTTACCTAACCTACTCCTTAGTGTTCAATTGAATCCTAAAAACAAAAACAAAAACAAATACAAAATTGAAAATAAACCGGATGATGGAGCAGTAGTTTTAAAGCATCGAGAAAAATGAAAAATGAAATGATTTTTCTATCTCACTCACAACGCCCTATACCTCTCAAGAGTAGATCTAGCAAGTCTCGGACTTCTAGCCTCTATGAAGTGCTAAATCCTATCTCTAGTTGCTTGAGTGCTAAGGTGTAAATGGAATGGAAATACAAAAGCTAAGGTCTCAAAAGTAAAAGCTACAACTAGGTCACTCATGACCTAAGGATCAATATCCTTGTCAAAGGCACCAATTTTAGTGGGTTGTCGTGATCCAATGTGTGTATCTTAGTTGTCTGGCACTAACATACTGTCAATACTCAGGTAATCAACTTTGATGGGTCAGGTGTCAACCTCAAGAAGTGAATCCATGGGACAAAACCATCTCAAACACTAGAAAATATATCACTCTCTACTCAAGCAATTTGCCTATGTTGTAGCTCACCGCTCTCGCTCTTCACGCCATTTTGACATTGAAACAAAGTCAAAATGCAAGGAAACTTTAGGAGAAGGTCTAAGAAGTCTAGGGGCAAAGAGCTACCAGGTCTGGTCACAACACAATAAGGTACCAAAATCACAATCCATCATGATCAAGGACCTAAAAGTTGTAACAAAACAGTCCAAAAAGGTATCCCTATTGTGCAAACATAAAAAGACAACCATTTATGAGCCCAAAATAGTAGATTTTGCTCGCCAATGAGCAGTCATAGATTGCAACCAGATTGATAATGATTACACTTAATTTAAAGAACACAACAAAAAACACGATGCAATTGTCAAAAATGATTTCAGATTACTAAAGCTCAAGAAAAATGGATTACAAGTCACATGAGAATAGCGCTCTCATTCGTGCGCTTCAAACTCTCCATAACCTTTGATAATGATAAGTGTTGGTTTCAAACTTACAAAATGAGGCTTTATAACTTAATTTTTTAGAGAAGTTGGCTTAGAGATCACTCCACTAAAATCAGAGTTCCTCGTATGTACAAAAATTTCTTGGAAAAATAATAATGGGCTACAAATCTAGCAAGGTCATGGAGTAGGAGGGGACCAATCTAGTCTAGCTTCTAACACCTTGGTTAATTCCTTAAACCCCATATTTTCCATGGCGCATTGTAAATCTCTTCGTAGATGTGATCTTACCTTAAGTAGCTCACCCAATGTGTGCATTGGGTGGATAGGATTCAGCATATTAATCTACTCCAAATTTTCTACATCCAAAGTTTGCTTTGGTCTGTTTAAATTGTTGTTGTACAGACCAATGATTTTGTGTTGTTTTCACCTAGGTATGAGGGTAATGTTTGTAGAGTTTGAGCTTTTGATAAGCCCATCTTCTTTGATCCCCTATCTCCATAAAAAGATTGTTCATCTAATTCCATGGGTGATGATCTAATCATACTTCTTTGGTTGGAGACAATTTCAAAGTTAGGCTTCCATCGTTCACTTCTCTACCTCGTTCCCACAAGTGGTTTGGCCAATCTTCCTCAACTAAGGGAACTCTATCTAGTCCCTCCTCACTGGTGAGAACTATTATTTTATGTTTGTCAGTGTCTACTAGAGATTCCCTCAACTCCTTAACATCCTGCATTTTTCTCTTGTTTGAAATGGGTTTCAGTTTCTGCTAGCTTTCCTATGGGTGAAAGCATGTTAACCTGTCATGCTTTTTCATGTCCCGGACAATGCTAACTAGCACAATTTTGACATATGCTAACTAGTACAATAACTTGAGCTACATCTCCAAGATCTATGACATATGATATATCAATAGAAAGCACTTGAAACAAGGAACCCAAATGTACAACCTCCGACAAATTTTGATATTATTTGTAAAAAGAATTACCGGACGCCCAATTTTTTGAAGATGTGCTAACTTGAAATTGCTAACTAGCACAAAAAGTGCGACAGGTTAAAATGCTTTCACCCCTATGAACTCCAATTTTGGTTTTTGTTTCTCCAGCATGGATTGCATGATTTTGCACTAAATTCTTGTAAGCTTCAAGCTTGGCGGCTTCCATGTCAGGTGTTGCGTAGTTCTTTAACTTTCTTTCTAATGTCTAACTAGCTTTCAATCTCACTTGGAAAGCTTCCAAGGTTGCATTGATTGGATTATATATTTGGTTTACTAATGCAAATCATTCTAATCTTGGTTTTGATTTTTTTAATTGCGATATCAATGACTAGGCCATTTCCTCTACCATTCTTTGAACCTTCTCTTCAATCTTTTTTGGAGTCTTTCAAAGGTTTGTTGGTTGTATCCGACCCGCTTGCACTTTTCTATCTATTTTCCTTGGCTTGTGCCCTAGTAACTACCCGAATGGGAACTGTGGGTTCCCACTTTGATGAGCTACTTGGCATGGCTTGGACTAAATTTATGGTTGCCTTCCCTTTGTTAGTTGGATTCCTAGGACAATTGTATAAAAAGTGTCTGCTCCTACAACCACACTCCATGCAATATGCCTCGATTAGTCTAGCATTCTTATCCGACTCAGGACAATCATTTTTATAGTGTTCATCTGATCCCAATAATGGAAATTCCCCATTCTTAGCCTAGGCATTAGTTTCATCATGGGTGGTCTAGCTCCCTAGTTTGCAATGAAGTAAACCAGTGTTGTGTTAGGATCTACCTAATACGCTTATTCTATTGTGATGGGATTTTATTGAGTGTACCACTTCTACTCTATTCTCACATGTGTAGATATTGCTCCATTATACAACGTGATTGGTACTAAAGGATGCTCATCCACTTTCCCCTTAGGTAGCATGTACTTGATTGGTACAACATTGTTTCCTAGTAGTAGGGATTGCTAGCCGAATACAGGTTGTGGTCTTTCCATAGCCATAGGTGGTTTTTGGATTCGTGCCATGTTAGGCAAATACCGATACAAGGGTTGTCCTTTTTGTCTCATTGGTACATATTGGAAGTTTTTGTCATACTTAGGTTGATAATAGTGCTCACTTGTTTTGTGGTTTATCCATTTTCCTTTGATGGAACATCATTTTGATATTATAGATTTTCCATAGGTTGCTCCTGTGGTGGACCCTATCTAGACGCTCTCATAGGAATCCTTTGCATGTTATTCATCATGTTGGGCGTGCACTTAAGCATTGACAGGAGTTTCCACAATTGATTCTGCCTGTGTCAGCTCAGTAGATGTGATCCAATCTTTCAAAATATCCTTAAAATTACATTCTTCATTGAAAATCTTGCAGCTATCCCCCAAGTCAATTGCATTCAGGTTGAATTCTTCCCAAGTCATATGTTTCTTACTATACAAAATAGCATGCAAATCCTTGTTGAATATTCCCTCTAGGAATAGAGATACAAGCCTTTCCTCGATTGGAAATTTTCAATTCTAGGGCAAGTGATTTTCTCATATTAAATTGATCATTTAGTGTAGGAGAATAAACGGGAACAAGGGCTAAGATATAGGCATGTGCCTATAGATCTATCTCAACATGGGGCCTATGGGAAAGGGGCCCAAATGAGAGATGGTATATCAAAGAGCAAGGCTAACCGATGGAACATAAGACCTCAGAGTTAGCTTCATTGAAGACCTCCAATAATTAGTGTAAAAGTCCTTTGACCTTAGGTAAGCTAGGGCTGAGATTGAGGTGGGAACCTAGCCCAAAGTTAAGGTGCTTGAGGTGCTTGATGATTGAGATGCTTGAGGTGCTTGATGACTAGGATTCTTGAGGTGCTTCTCATGCTTGAGATGCTAGGGTTGTACTTGAGGTGGGAACCCGAGGTGGGAACCCGGCCCAAGCTTGAGGGGCTTAAGGGCCAAGCTTGTGGTGGGAACCAAGCCCAAGGTTGAGTGGCTTGAGGTGTGCAAAAGTCAATGCAAATCCCTACAAGGAGGGGGCAATCCCTACATGAGGGGGGACTGCGAGAGAACACACACACACTCACACAAGGCGTTCCTAGTACAAAGAAAGCAAAAGGGAAACTTGACAAGTTCCTCTTCATGTTGCCCTCATGGTGTCCCTGAAGCCTATTGGTTGGCCACCCAAGTGGTCCAGTGATAATTTAGGAGATTTAATTAATTGTCTTTGCATTTATCAAGTCCTCTCTCTCAAAGGGGAAAGGGGGATACTTGTCCCAAGGCTACCCTTGTTGCTTGGTATGACTCCTACTTATATTTGGCTAGGCTTGGAGGGGTCCAATGATCTTCAAGCATGAGATACAAGGGGGGGATCAAAGCTAATAGGGGGATTTCTTAGGGGGTATACTCTCCCACACACACTCACACATACTCTCATTGTGTGAAGTGCAAGGTGCAATATCTCCCTCTCCTTCTCCAAGCAAGTAGATAGGTTGAGAGCCTACACCAACACTCTTGTCTATGGACTGTAAATCAACCAAGAGCCATGCTTCAATGCTTAATCTTTCCATCTTCTCTATCTTCATTACTATGCTATTATGTATGCTTGCAAGAAGAGTGATGATAAGTGAGGAACAAATTCTTTCTCCTATGAAATGTTTCTTCTTCCTCTTTCCTACCCTCATTCCCTGCTAGCTCTCTCCACCTTTGAAGGTGTTTGAGGTCTTGGGACTGAGGCTTGGGATAATTAATGCTTTCCTCAAATTTTATGTTATGCTCATGATACATGAAGCTTTCTATCTTCATTGCATCACCTAGGTCACAAGAAACACAAAGATTGTATTGTAACAAGTCTTTCCTGATGGGAGAAATCATAATACAAATGCATATTGGAGGCGGGACCGGCTCCACATAAATTGAGTCCTCAACTGTTGTCATGTTCTCTAAATTATCTCTCTTGCCAAAGTACTATTCATGCCAAGTTAATTAAATGCTATGTTTATGTTGCTATCATCAATTATGTTCACCCGCTATGCTCACAAAGTAATTTCTCAAAAGTACTCTCATTAATTTCCTCTACTCTCAAGTTAATAGGCCAATTCCATTACATGTAACATTGTTGTCCTCTCAACAATAGACTCGAAGCCCGGGGGATTCACCATGGAAAACTTACCGAGCCACGTAAGTGCAGGGGAAGGGGGTTTTTTTATTAGTTCACATAAGCGTATAAGTTAGGGGTAGGCCCCCAATAATTTATCTCCTAAGCTTACAAATAAGGGAGGGGGGTATCATATTTATTTATTTATTTTTATTTTATTTTTTTTGGGGGCGGGGGGGGGGGGAGAGAAATAAGAAAAGGGAGAAATGAGAGGAAGTTAATTGTGTTTCAAAATCATGGCTTTCCAAAAGAGTCTACCCTCAAACTTGTGAGTCAATAGCTACAAAAAAACATGTAAGAACCTCGAGGCGTCCACTAAGAAATATGTAAGATAGCACGTGCATAAGGGGTTTAACAATTATGGGTTTTCTCTTGTAGAAGGGTTTTGTCAATTTCAAAATACTTAGAATGAGAGTTAGCACTCTTATATAGATAGGGGCCTCCTTCTCCCCCTCCTCTCTCTCTCTCTCTCTCTCTCTCTCTCTCTCTCTCTCTTTGGGAGTTACCTTCAAAATAAGAGAAACAACACCACAAAAAATAGCATAATACCTTCAATTTTGAAGGTAAAATAGCATAGTACCTTCAAACAACACCACAAAAAATAGCATAATACCTTCAATTTTGAAGGTAAAATAGCATAGTACCTTCAATTTTGAAGGTAACTCCCAAAGAGAGAGAGAGAGAGAGAGAGAGAGAGAGAGAGAGAGAGAGAGAGAGAGAGAGAGAGACACTCACACAGATAGTCACAATGAGAGACAGAGAAAGGACGGTGGCTTGCACGGCTCCAACATCCCGAGTCCTACGGAAGGGAAGTTAGTCAAGTTAGGCGAGCCTAGCTTCCCTGGCATCATTGCATTGAATGAGAAGAGAAGTCGATGGCAAGTACTAGAGAGCTACTTCTCCTCAAGGATGGGTGTCGGAGTCAGAGCTCTCCTCTATTTTCTTCTCAAGAAGAGTATCTACTTCTCAACTATTCGCGTATACGGCCTTCATAGCTTTCAAGCTTGACGATCTCTCAATTGTGTGCGATATTCATGTGGATGCAGTTAATTAAGTGCATCCATGATTCTTATCTTTCTCTTATTTCTTTCAAGTATTAAATTTCTTTTGACATGTAATATGCACCAACATGTGTTGGGAATGGAACCGCATTGACTAAGGTGTATTTTTCGGGGTTTAAACCACCTTATGTCTTACGGCTATGAAAATGTAGCACATTGTGCATTTAACAAGGTCTAGTCACTTGCATCAAAATCAAAAATTCACAAGCTCTCTCTCTCTCTCTCTCTCTCTCTCTCTCTCTCTCTCTCTCTCTCTCTCTCTCTCTCTCTCTCTCTCTCTCTCTCTCTCACACACACACACACACACACACACACACACACATATTTTGGCCTACCACCGGGGGGCCTTTATGAAGTGTTCATTTTTTGCGAGTGACATGGAAAACTGCATGATCACTTTTAGAAATAACACACAAACACATCAAAGAGTTGTCATCATCACCCCTCTTCTAACGCGGGTTGAAAGATCTCTCTTTGTTGATTTTCCAAATGGAGTGTATCTCACACATCATTCAACGAGAGATCTCAGGGTTCATTATACATAAATACTTGCATAACTTTAAAAAACATCCCTTAACTTTTAGGTTCCCCTTGAATATTCTCTCCCCCCTCCCCCCCGCCAAAGGCCATGTGGGCAGCACAAAAACATCTCCCTACCTTGCAACCCGTGCTTGCACCACCCTTGACAAGAAAACCCATCCTCGACAACAACCATCAATGGTGCTTTACCCTGACCTGCACCCCTTTCTCAGACATCCCTAGCCAAAAAGCTTCAATGGTGGAGAGCTTGTGCCCGCCACTCCAGAGAGAGAGAGCTCTCTCCATGCATCATGGACAAGCTAGAGATAGTGCTAGATGTGCTTCACCATCTCCTACACTCCCTCGGGGGGAGAGGGAGAGGGAGAGAGAGAGAGAGAGAGAGAGAGAGAGAGAGAGAGAGAGAGAGAGAGAGAGAGAGAGAGAGAGAGAGAGAGAGAGAGAGAGAGGAGAAATTGGAAGTCGGTTTGGGGACTTCCAAAGTTACAAATTGCCCATCCACATGCAAACTAGAAGTCCCAAATCACCAGCTCTCTTGCTGCCACATGTTGCAAGCTGACAATCTCTCTCACTTCATAAGTTCCCACCCCCCATCATGCACGAAATAGAACCTGCGTACACTCTCTCTATCACTCTTTTAAAAAGAAAAAGAATCACTCTACATAAATGGAAATTCTCCTTGTTACCCATTATTATTGTTTGGAAGAAATCTACCTAAATAGGTTTCTCCTAATGGCTCCCAAAAGAATAAATTCATTTTTGTCAGAGCCAGCTTCTTGTACTCAAGTCGAACTCGACGTGTGCAGCTACAAGAGACTACTTGATAGAGAGACTCAAGTCATATCTTCTTGTTTTGGATCTAGCATTGCCCAAGGGTGAAGCCCCATGTATCTCCAGCCTTGACCTTACAACATCAGCTCCACTCTTTATACGACCTAACCTCCCTTACAATTACATGAAAGCCATTTCTTGAGAGGGCAAAGCCACCTATTGTGTTGTGCCAATCAATAGGAGCCCCTTGCCATCCATGGGACACCTCCTCTGGCTGTGATTCTTAAGTTTCCTTGTTTGTAGTCAGTTGGTGCGCCAACTCCATCTCTACACTCGGGGGAATTCTGACTGCACCAAAAAAAAAAAACGAGAAGGGTTGTGCTTTCGTCGTGGCATTGCCTCATTTGCGCAAAAGTGGAGAGATGCTTTTCCAGACCCATAGACATATGGGTGGCACTAGCGCCTTGAAACACAAAAACTTTCTCAAGCTTTTCAGTGCTAATCATGGAGTAGCGTTGATCTATCGTGATCCAAGAGTCGAGAGCTTAGCAATCTAACAAACTGGCCAAACGATAACTTTTTGTAGGGATTTTTTGAAGTTAAAATTTGAATTGTTGTCCACACAGTGTGAACCATGCTGTGACGTTAGAGGCTCAATGGAGTCTGAACGGGCCTTACATTTTCTCTTTCCAAGCAATTTTTTCAAATTTCCAAAATTGTGGGTAATCGACAGAAGGTAATAGAAATCCTCCGCATATCTCCTCTCCTTTTGCCACCTCTAGTTCGACCTCCCCTATCCTGCCTTGTAGTTGTGTGACTTATGCTTCCCCTCCTCCTCCCTTGCATCTCCGCCTCTGGCCCTTCCTCTGGACTGGCTTCATCGAGAGAATCATGGAGGTTCCGTCTTTTTTGTTTTTCGCAATCGTAGTACACATACCTCGCAGCAGCTTGATACCCTCACTATCTGTCTTGTTTTCAGCACATTCTAGTAGTGATGTGTATGTGGGTGAGAGAACAACACAAGGGCACAGAAGGCGAAGCAAGGGGCTCGCAATAGTGTCACTAGGGGAGCGGTAGTAGTTGGTTGCCATGCTTGCCTACCATTTTTTTGAACCTTTTTTGTGAACTCTCTTGCTCTCCAAATCAAATCCTTTTCATCAATGTGATGTCAGTTCAGTAGCAGAGGCACTATCTTTTGCTCATAAGATTATTTTTTTTCATATGGTAATTTGCTACTCATTGAAATATCACCATACGCAGACAACCAATCAAGGATTTTCATAGTTGCAGGGTTTAGACAATGCAACTATCATGGGGATAGCCTTTTTGGTGACAGAGGAGTATGGTTTGTAGCTTTATGATTTGCAAGGATGTAAAGTTTGGTGCCTCAAACACACAAGCTATGGGTTTCATTTGAGGGGGTGCAAAAAATGATGAAGGTGTGATCAGTGCATGGCTGACTTCATGTTTACAAAAATTTGTTGATGATAAGTATGTTTGCTTGTAATGTCAATGACACTGAGATATGTGTATTGGTCATGTCTCCAAGAAGATTACGGTTGTCCCAATTTTTCTTATGCCATAATCGCTTTCTTTATATGTACGTAGTTATGGAGAGGGACATGGGTATGTCCAAATATGTGTCCGATATGGCGTATTATCATGCACTTTAGGCGTTTTCAAGATTTCTTGCAAAGGCGGAATGACATACTTCTTTTAGAAATCTGTTACTACACAATCACGAACCCATGAAGTGGGCTAGATTAGAGCAGTCATCTGTCAATCAAGAAGAGCAATAACCTTGTAACCGAGCATTGGAAAGAGGGGATCAGCAACATGAGGCATTCAAGGAGTCAGCCAATTATGAGGATCCAATTATGAGGGTGAACTGAAGGTTGATGATTATACGATGGACAATGAGAATTTGTAGTGGATGTTTGAGGTAATAGTCGATACATTTTAAGCTTTGCTGACAATGTTCTTGGGAACTTATTAGTTCAGGATGATGATAGTGCATCAGCGGACAAGCTTCCTCCTAATGAAATTTAAATACTGAGAATGCCATAAAGCGGCACTTGGATATGGATTGAGTAGACCAAAGAAAGATTTGAGAAGGCAGCAAGCAGTGTGTTGGAGATGCTTGTCCTCACAACTCCCATGCTCATGGTGAGAGTTGTAAATTATGATAAGTTCCATCCATTCTTTAGTTGTTGATGCAACATGGCCTAGCTGGCTGCAACAAAACTGATTTCTCTCGCGTCAACAACATGTTCTTACTTTGTATATTTATTGAAGATTCAAAGTGAGACAATTTTTCCTTTATCTAAGAGCTGAGCATTTACATTACCCTTTTTGTTGGTTTTGCATTTTGCAGGAGTCTAGTGATAGTGGCACATAAGCCACTCCTTGAAAAGATTTTAAGGATTGTCGTAAGGTTAGCTCTCTCAAGTTGATCGAGTTGTCAATTTGTATTTGCAGCAAGTCATTTGGGGATTGTGATGTTTATTTTCTTGGGTGCTCTTTTTGCATGGATGTATCAAGTAATGGCTTCATTGTAGAGACAAGTTCTCCATTTGAAATTGCTCTCAATGAGGATCTTATAAGGTAGCTCATTTATTATTGGTAAGTAGCACAATTTAGTACTTTTGAAGCTTGTGAGTGGCCCCATACACAATTCTAGGGTTTCAGATACTAATGAGCTTAGCAAATGTTTGGTTATGCGAAAGATGTGCATCTCTTTTTTTTTGTGCATATAGCTTCTCACAAGTGAACATTGGTACTTACACATTGTCTCTACATTATGTCAGGTTGGAAATGCCTCAAGTTCAGCATAGGATGTCCCTTGAAGATCCAAATGTTTTGAATGATCAAAAGCACATTTGGTGTGTTGTGGAGGACACGTGGATTGGTAGGCCAAAAGCATGTCAACGTAGCAAGCTTTAGAACAGGTTGTAGTGACTCTGGTAGACCTTATTGCTCCATTTATTGGTGATGCTTGCGATAATTTCTCATGGGCATGAAGTAGCTTAAAAACCATGGTTGTTAACATTTTGAGGAGTTGCGTCTGCTTTCAAGAGAAATGGCTCTATTAGTAGAGGGCTTGGGTGTGAGAGAATCTCCAACTTGGAAAGAATATACTATTTATCTTGTTGATTTCATGTGGGTGACCTGAAAAATGTGATTGTTAGTGAGGAGGCTAACCACATAAAGCTTTTTACTCTTGAAGATGGAATTGCATGGATTGAAAACCCCATCTTCATTGTAAGTGGCTCACAAGGTTTCTTTCTTGGCCTTCAAGCATGATCTATCATGCAACTTTGCAACTAGGGAGTACATCTCTAATGAATCCTATGGTCACCTTAATGTGAAGCTTCAAAGGAACTTCTGCAGAACACTATCATAGATTTGGTAGCATGTATAGCCACGTTAATAATCAACACTTTGAGGCTTTGCTACTGAGAAAGATGATGAAGAGAGCATATGGAGGCAAAATGAGGTCTATGGCTACTATTTTGAGGATGGGGATCGAGAGAGGGCTATGACGAGCCCTCTACTTTCACAACATAGCAGCGGTCATTGAGACAAATCAGATCTACACAGTGGACTCTTTGGCAAGTTCTGTGTCCATCAGGAGCATTTTCCAGTGCATTAAACCTAATTTTCCTATTTTGACATTTTTCACTTATTATTTTAAAGTGACTTTTGTTGGGAACTAGGTAGGGAAAATTCAGTAAGTTAATATATAAGCAAACCTATTGCTAGCACTTTCTGGCAGAGGAAGCAGCAGAAAACCCTGTGTTCATCAGCCAACTTCTCAGCAAGACCCCCCCAAACAGAAGACCTAGCGTTTTTGTAGATGCATGCCTAGCGTTTTTCAGCAAGAGAGTAGCCTGGCGTTTTTGCACAGCAGATCAGGATGACAACAAGACACAGCAGATCAGCCCTAGCATTAGCAGATTCCACAACAACCCAACAGATCAGCCCTAGCGTTAGCAGATTTCCCACAACAGACAATTTTCAGTCCTAGTGTTTTTGCATCAGCATAACACTTCAGCGTTTTGCAGATCTACCGCGACGAAACACCAAGAAGCACCACAATACAAGTCCCAAACCTCGCAGATCTCACCTTCCCGTAGCAGATCCTCGCCGCATGGTCATATCCAACGCACTTTGCAAATTCAGCCCGAAAAATGCAGATTTGAGCATCTACGTTTTCAGCGCGTCGTCGTTGCATCGTCGCCATCGACCTCGTCATCGACATAGAGTCAGAATTCAGTACATAAAGATTTGCAGATTTCAGCCATTAGCATTTTCAGATTTCAGCCCGTCTCGTTGTCGATCTCATCATCGGCATGTCCAAAGCATTGTAGAGATTTGTGCAATCAATAGTAGACCGCTCTCGCCATAGAGAGTGGGGCCTTCGGAGGAGGGTTTGACAACATTCTGGTGTCGTATTCTTCTCTCTCTATCTCTCATTCTCAGCACCTTCATTCACAGTGTTCACCATTTTGTTTGTGTCCATTGCACTCTCTCACTAAAGGAACGGAAGGCTCTCCCTTCCGTAAGTAAAAGAAACCCTTGAGCACAGTTCGAAGCACTCATCTTGAGCAAAGTTCAACATTCACTTCCGCTATACCTTACACATGGCCATATATCTGGGATCTTGAAGTACAACCTGAAGCAATCATATGGAAAATGGATGAACTTGCACAAGGCGTGAGCTATTTGATGTATGACAAATCCACATGCTTATAGAAAGTGGTTGTAATGAGGAGATTTTGGGGTTGTTTGTGAGATAGCTCTAAGTTTTCTTTCCAATGGGAATTATGGCTGATAATTTGTGTGAAAAAATCATGCTCGATTAGGTTTTTGTTAGGTGCAGCGGAATGAATGTTTGAACTTTGCTCAAGATGAGTGCTCCAAACTGTGCTCAAGGTTCCTTTTGTTCTTATGGAAGGTAGAGCCTTCCGTTCTTAATGAGAGAGTGCAATGATCACAAACAAAGTGAATGGACACTGTGCGTGCAAGTGTATGAGACTGAGAGATAGAGAAGAGAATACGACACCAGAGATGTTGTAAAACCCTCCTCCAAAGGCCCCACTCTCGTTGGCGAGAGTGGTCTACGATTGATTGCACAAACTGCTACAAAGTGGATGCATGTGACTGATGCATCCACTTTGTGACTGATGCAAGTCTAGGCTAGGTCGATGTCGACGACGGGGATGACGAGACTGATCTAAGGGCTGAAATCTGACGCTTATGTACTACTGTCCAAAAACGCAAATGGTTGAATTCTGTGGCTGATTTGTTGCTATACCAAAAAAGCTACTGGCAGAAATTCACCTGGACCAAAAATGCTGATGTGGGCTGCTCTTTGCGGGCTGAAATCTGATGGTTCTGAGGCAGTCAAGGCTGAAAATTGCTGGTCTTTATCTGCTGAAAAACGCTATGGGTTGAGGCTGCAATTCTGGAAACGCTAGGGGTTCTGGTGATGATTTTCTGAGCTTGATGGCGTTGGACTGCTGAGTGCTAAAAATGCCAAGGCTCAGGTTATGTTGGCGATGCTTGATGAAAAACGCTCGGGGATCTGAGTTCTGGCTTGGAAGAAAAACGCCAACAAGGGAGGTTCTTGTTGAGAAGTTGCATGTTGAGCGATGGTGCTCCTGCTGCCTCTTCTGCCATTTAGTGCTAGCTCTGGTTTCCTTATATATTATCTTACCCAATTTGCCATACCTACTTTCCAACAAAATTCACTTAAAAATAATAAGTGAAAAATGTCAAAAATAGGGAAAATAGGCTAAATGCACTGGAAAATTCCCCTGAAGGATTCTGATGGATTTTGATGGGAATGCTTATGATCATGTTGTGTGCAGCCAGAGGATATGCATCTACACTAAGTGTCTGGTCATGCACGGTCTGCGAACAGACTCACAAAAGTGCCAGATCACTCCTAAATCTAGACTGACTGGACTGACGGAACTCTTGTCGTGCTGTAGCTTGGCCACGGACACATAGAGTTGGATGTGTCACGTGACAGTTTCTTAGTCCATTCGATGGGATAGATGCCCTGACTTGTGAGGCTGTCACAAAGTGATGATGTGGCATGGCCTAAGGGGTAGATAAAGGCCACGCTAAAGGAAAGAGACAACAGATAAAGTTGGACAACTTATAAACATTAGCCGTGTGGCCCAACATTTGTAATAAGTGGCTCTTTGAGTTCATAAAGTTGTAACTAACTTATGGAACCCGGTCGAGGGACATAAACCCTTTTAAAATAAAGTAGGACCCACAAATTGCATAGAGCATGCTGACGTGGTAGCATATGGCCTGGCCTGCAAATCGTGACGAATTTTGTGCTGACAACTGATGATGTGGCATTCCATATGGATAGCCCATGGGGTGCATGCTTTTGGACGCAAGATCTTTTGGGCACTGTGCTTTACATGTAAATTCTTTTGGATGGGCCTAGGGACTTTATAAGTGTGCCAGAGCCTCTACCCTCAGTAGACTGCCAGAGAGCATTGCTGAGGGAGAGGACCCTCGGACATTGTACTTGTGCAAAGTAATAATTAAGAAATACTGCGGAGGGGTGCCAGTCTTTGGGGCCACTGTATCTGGGTGCGGAATTACGCCATGTTGCGTCAACTTTCTCTCTCTCTCTCTCTCTCTCTCTCTCTCTCTCTCTCTCTCTCTCTCTCTGAAGTTATTTTGGTGTACCTCAAGTGTGTGGCATTAGATCTTTGGCTTGGAGTATCCAATTCTGTTAGAATGGTATGAGACCTCAGACGATTCTTCTTCTATGGAGGATTCTATCCTTTTTGCAGCACACATGGGTTCTCACCAAGAATCTGACAAGATGGAAGAACATTAGATTCTCGACAAGGAATCTAGAGAAATCCGTGAGCAAACAACGTGGATTCGACGGGAAGTCGGCCTTATCAATAGAAGTGGTTCGTTAGTATGTTTCCGGTCACTATGGTATGCACTCTTTGACTAGTTTTAATCAATGAGATCATGCAAAACCTAAATTTTATATGTAAAATAGGGGTATGATAGTTTTCTTTTTTGATTGTCATATAAGCGCAGAAAAGGGGGTCAAATTCCCTAATATGAGTCCTAAATAGGGGTTTTATGAAAGTTGTCCGCTTGCAGGTGGCGTCCCGTTTTGTATATAGAGTGAATCCCTCGGGACTCCAAGCCTTGCGTTGTTGGTAGGTATGTGCTTCAAACGTTTGGTGTCTGTCAAGTTGTACCCTAATAACTCTAACACTAGTAGTCCCTCTTTCATAGCCATGTTTGTAATCACAGTGTCAACCTCCAATACCCACCAGTCTAGAGTGTGAGGGTTTTGTATTTTGAGGTATTGCACCCTGTTTTGTTCCACGTAGAAGGTATCTTTCTTGCTGGATCTAACCTCCTCTTCAAAATCAACAAAATGATCATCTACCCTTACAACATACTCCTAGTTAGGATACAAATAAATGTGAGCCCCGTGCTTGTTAGTCTTATATAAGGTCAAAATGTGTTTGAACTAGTGAGGTTCTAATCCCCAATTGGGTCAAAAATGAAGACATCTCAGAACTTGAGTCAGAGTAAGTGTCTAGCACTTCTTCCGCTACAGTCTCTATAGGCCTCCCTTGGTTTATGCTTTATTTTGTTGATACTCTACGCTGAATCTCTCGCTTATAGACTTGATTTGCAACAAAATGTTCTAACCTTAATTACATAAAGACTTGATTTCCTCAATAAAAATGCATACCAATCTTACGCATTGTCGGGTAGTGACTTATCCTTGTACAAATTTTTTTCATTCTCAAGTCTCCCTTGTAAGAGGGGTTGCCCATTTTGGGGAGTGACGGACGAGGAAGGAAAGGCTTAGCATCACCCATTAACAAACCATCTCTATTCCAAAAAATCAATTAAGGCCAAATTTGCCTCCGGTTGTGAGCACAAAGGAGCCACGTGTGATTTGTAGCTAGCACATTTAACCAAAAACAAAGTTCAATTAGAGACCGAGTTTCAACTCCCTCCACGTTGCTTAAAGCCAATGTTAACCCTTTGAACCTGCGACCACAATACTTAAGTGAAAGCTCTAATTTCAAAAACCTATTATAAACGCCCATGTGGGTTGCTGAGAGGGAATCCAAGAATAGTTGACAAAATTTGGTCTTAGCACGGATTCACTCAAGCAAGAAAAACTTCATGCATACTTAAACATACTTGAGCTCAGGTCAATGGCATGTAGAGATTCTAATTAGATCTGGAAAGAAACCATGTAGTTGGGAAAGAGGGTTCTTCATCCTCTTGGTCCCACCATGCTCACTCTGAAGATGATCAATGAAGAGTGGCACCACAAGTCTCTCCCTTTCTTGCCACTGATGAAGTTTGAGCTTCTCTCAATAAAATAAAATAAAAAGTAAATGAGCAAGATGTTGATCCATCACTAACACATCTTGACTAGCAGCGGATCTACTTATCAAAGTACCCAAGGTACCTTATAATTCATAGAAATGTAGCAAAATATGTCAAAAACAATCCTACTCAGGTCTCAATACCAAGAAGTTAAACTTTGGAGAACCACAAAGCTATCGTAAAGAAACATCCACGTGGCTAAATTACCCAAGACTGGCGCCAGCTAAGGATAAGAATCCCACCAAAGCTTATATGGTCAAGAGACTCATGGAGGCATTGCAAATGCTCAAGATAGTTACAAATGTAGCTTGCATCATGCTCATTAAAATAGCAATAATGGTGTTAACATGCCTAGACACCATCCCAGAAACAGACCAAAGTGACACCCCATCAATGTCCTGCCTTGTAAACAATGAGGGTTTGTGTTATGACCTATATAGCTAGCCGTAAAATGAAATTATTTATGGATTTTATGTCAGAACTATGTTTATAACCTCACATTACATGCAAACATTTGAGGAAAAAATTTACATAGATCTCTTCACTTCCCAATTTCATAATTTTTGGCCTAGTGATGGAGAACCTTTGTGCTAGATCTATTGTCTACTCAATTATTAAAGAAAAGAACAAGATAGCCATGCATTTCATTACCAAAACACAAAAAAGGATTCAAACCAAGTACCACAATGAAAGGAAGAATCCACACGAACCATCAATCAAGAATACTGGAACACTATATGGATATTGGTTAGCTCTATCATGGATAACCCAAAATCGGGGGGGGGGGAAGGGTCCGGTTGCCCATGGAATGTTAGCACCATCACTAACAAATGAGCCCATGTAACAACAAACATTGTAGTTTCCTTTTTTTAAAAGAAATGTGGATGTCTCTAGCTATACACTTTTGTAATTTATTGATTCCCAAACCAAACATATAACAGATTATGTGATTATGAGTTTGATTGTGCGGGGCTAAATGATTATATTGGTGAATTGCTAGTCTATAAAAGAGTTAAAATACTACCCATTTTTAACCAACAACCTTATGTCTAAAATGTAAAAGACAATTTCTTTAAGGGTTTTGCAAGTTTTATCTGGATATATAATAAGCATACGACCTTTATACAAAGCACTATGTACTCTCCTTCTTCTTTTTGTAGCTCGTAACTCTGCCCCAAAGTGTCGGTTTGAAGTGTCATCTACTCCATTACATTTGCAAGTGAAATCCCTTCATGACATTGTAAGTCTCTTGTGGCAAAATGTTGTTTTTGTAGTTGATAATATCCTTCTAAATCTACTCGTAACTTAAGATTTACATTAAAAAATTGCATTTTATGCATAGGAGGGGTGTTGGAATCTCTAAATTGTTACAAGAGTGCAAATTACTAGATATAATCTTCCCTTTGGATAATAATCATGATTTTGGTAAGTGTTGAAAAGGGAGATTTGAGGCCATAGGTATATGTCTTTAGTCGTTGACAAGTTTTTGTACAGGTTTGGTCCCGATTGGATGTCTTTTCATAGTGAATTAATGAGATTTTCTTGCAAGTGTTGCAGTTAATGTTTTGTTTCTTGACATTTAGTTGAGTGTATATTCAAGTAGATAGAGATGAAGTGTGTTTTCCAAGAGCCTCAAAATTTCTTGTAGACTCCATGCACTAGTCAAGTTGATTCCATCCCACAATATGACATTTACGTACATGGTTCTCACTATCTCTACAATAAAATGGCAAGGCTTGTCAACTAGCAAGCTCATAGTGGATCTCTTCTTGGGTCATAACTTGCCTATTATTTAATATGCTTAGAATATAAGGGCAACGTCTTGGATTGTAAAAAATCTTTGTTGCGAGTTTCCTCCATAGATTGATATATATATTAGTTGGAACGCTATCAAATGTTTGGGTCTCCAATTTTTAAGATCCTCAAGCTTATTGTAGAACTAATCATGAGGAAAATAACCCCATTTCTACATCCATAATGTCCAAAACTATCAACATACGTCTTAAGATTATCCCATTCCTAACCCTATAATTCAAGTTATACACTTGCAAAAATTTCCCCAATCTTTTTCTCTCCACAATAGCGGTCGGGGGAGGGGAGGGCAATTTCATATAGACTTACATGACACTTGATATAGGTAATCTACTACCTTATATGTACATTTTTAAGTAAGGAAAAAAATCATTTTCCCTCTAGTTGTGATGAAGCCATCAATTTGAATGCACGTTTAGAGAAGTTTACACATTTTATTTCTCGGTATATGATTTGAATGGTGGTTCTTGTTAGATGGTTTGTAATTGCAATGGTAGCCAAGTCCATCTAAGAGAGTATTTTCAAATTTCATCGTGAAGGAAAAGAAAGAAACTAAAAACAGAAAACCCAAAGCTTTACAAAATCGTTGGAACTATGGTAGCCTTCTTGTAAGAGATCTATAAATCCATAAGGAAAAATAGTTTTAAGGAAACAATGAGATTAGGTATGTAAAACTGGACATCTTGGCTGCATGCAATTCCATTAGAATTCCATTCTATATAATGTATAAAATATCATTATTTAAGGAAACAAAGAAGAAAGACATTTTCTAAAAAATCTAACCATTATCTCACAACGAGTAGGGCGCCGGACGCTGAAGGCGGCCTGTCTCTCTCTCTCTTTTGCTCCCCCTATTTATCAAGTGCACATGAGCTTCTATCACTTTTGTCATTTAGCCTTCATCTCGTAGTTTGCACCATGTGTAAAGAGCACTCCCCTTTGCCATATCATGTTAAATAGATAGCAGGAGAGAACCTCATGTTCTACCTCTTTGATCAATGAGACAATACACAATGATAATGTGGTGAAGAAAAATTTTATATAGCGCACCTAACTAACGCTATTGCCCATATTCTCCCTGTGGGTCATGTATCCTCCTATCCTCCTCAATGATAACAATTAAGACTTTGGTCATTATATGACTGAAGAATAGATGGAACACATCTTCAAGCTTGTTAACCACAATAGGATGCATTCCACCAAAACCCCTTCAGCTAGTGGCTAATTTTCAAAGTTTATAAGAGTAAGAAATAGATCACCTATTGTGTAAATGATAAAATTGTGTGTTCTAATTGACAATGACCTACAACAACCTATATTGAGTAAACAATAGAGAGATAGGGGTGAGAGAGACAAAGAATACAATCTAGATAGTTAGACATATAGAAAATATATAGAGATAGAAACATACAAGGATGGAAACACACGAACACAAAGAGCAAGGAAGAATCTTTGCTAACCACATTATTGGAATTTTTGATAGACATACAAAGTTTTGCATGCTTATTTTCTATGATGGTGCTTCTTGCTGCAATAGCCCAAATTTTATTCTCTTCTGATTTCAAATGCTACACCAAAAGTGTAACATACAAGAAAGAAAAACGTTCACAATTGTCTTCTTGTGCTTTTCTGGTCATAAATGTTCTTCACCCACTAGTCCTTATTACAAAAAGAAATCTTTTGAGATACACTTTCAAGAAGTATGCATTGTGTATTGAAAATCGCAGGCCTCTAACTCTAAGGGTTCATAGAAAAATCAAGCAAGTCACATAGCTGATTCAAAGTAGAAGACACACTTAAAATGAGAAAAAGATCCATCAATTCTCAAAATCAACTCAAAACTCCTTTGTGTGTGTGATGATTTGGTGTAGCCTTGCTCCCAATGACACAAATACAATGCATGTTTGTTCTATGAAAAAATGCTTCTTCCTCTTCCAATTCATCATCAAGGCCATTTTTAGGAAATCCATCAGTAATCTTACACACCTTTTTGAAGAGAGAAAAAACTATTTGAATTCCCTATGCACTCAAATACAAGGTAGGAATAGTGCAGAACTACACTAGCACACCATAGAAGAAGCATGTGTACCCCTTCTCAAAGATTCTTAAAGTGTTGATCTCTTTTATTCAGAAAAATAACTCATTTACTTAGATTCATGGAATGTTGATTGACATAGCATTGTAATCCATTTTCTGCTATTTCTAGGTTATATTTTATCTCATGATAATTTTTGGTCATTTGTAGCCCAAAATTGTTGTTTTTTGCCTTTAAAATCTCCAAACAACATGGGAGAAAAACCCAAGTTTTTGGAAATATTTATTTGGACCCAAATTACATGTGAATCTCCTTTTTCCACTTTGAAATCATTTTAGATATATCATTTGCATCTATGCATAAAACATGCTACTTTTGGAGGAGGTTGCCGGCATTGAACATATGTAAATTTTTGGAAGAGCATGCCATCTCCATGCATTAAGCTTATGTAAATTTTTGAACCAAATTTTAAATTTTTAATGTGAGAAAACATGACGTAGAACCACATCGAGGGCCTCACCTCCCCAACAACATATGTACATGACTACAATTGTGGCAGTCATGGAAAATGTTCTCACACACATAGCACTATATAAATTGTAGTAGTTGGACCCACATAACAAAAGGCATGAAAAGTGAGGTGAAATTTTGATTTCACATTTTAAACATGCCACAACACAACATCCATGAAAGGGAATGGGTTAATGACGTAAAGGTTAATGAGCCATTCATAGTGTGATTGGCAAGTTGATTAAAAGAGATTAAGAAGAGAGACCAACACTAATGGAATTGGAAAACCATGAGAAGAATAATGATAAAGTAGATGAAAATCGTGAATACCAAGTAGGCTAGAATGATGGGTAATGTTAATGGGGGTAGATGCAACCAACCATGTCGACAAGCCAAGGGAAAGAGATGCAACAAATTATGGGGCTAATGGATGCTATTTTGAAGTAGCAATATCCAGGTCAAATACAAAATATGAATCAAACTTCGGATACTGATTTGAAAATCGAGAATCAAAATTTGCAGCAATCTGCAAAAAGTAAGTTAGGTGAATTTCAAGAGAAAAATAACACAAAAAAATGCAAGTATCAAAGTCAACAATGGAGAGGAGGGAATTTGAAGAGCTAGATGAGTAAAAGGGTGAGATATTGTAGCAGTTGTCTCTTGAAAATGCTAAACGCTTAGTTTTGTTTAATCAGTGGAGCATTTTCAATGGCTATGATCCAGCAGGTTACATGGAGTGCCATGAAGAGGAGATGGAGCTACATGGAGTCAAAAAGAAAAAAAGATTCTAAAGTTTTATAGGTTTTTGATCCTCAATTTTATTGAGCAATTTCAGGAGCTTGATTAGAAAAATCTTCATAGCTAGAACAAGTTTAAAGCTATTGCCATCCGCAAACAATGGTGAAGATGATGAGGATTGTGTTAATGTGCCTGTCCATGTAGAGGTTTTCAAGTAGATCAAGCCTAACCTTGAAACTACTATCATTGAGTGCTTTCTTGAGGATGAAATTCTATTATAGGATAAAGATGATGAATCATATATTCGAGCTATCTCAGCAGAGTTTGTAATTGGACATTCCTTGCCAATGGTTGAAGCTAAATAGTTACAAGGTCAAGAAAGGCATGAATATTTACAAGATATGTATACATGTGAGGATTTGCAAGGTTTGGATATACATGAGCATTTACAAGACTTGGGTATACCAGAGTTAGAGCTCTTGGATGAACAAGAGTATATGCTTGAAGATTTGCAAGATGACATTTTAAAGGGGGTGTAGAATTTTTCTTTATCAGGATTTTGTGATGTAGAGCTCCCAATATGGCAGAGTGGTCATTGGATGATGCATATTCAAAGGGAGTGCACGATAAAGTGAAATATAGTCATGTTATATATGATTAGGTTCATTGTGCCGATGATATGGATAGGGTAGTAGATGCAATTTTTAATTTGCATGCTGAACTTTGTGCTACAGAAGTTCAAAGATATTTGAATGAGGGGGAGAAAATTTAAGAGTAGTCTACAACAAATGTGGCTAGTATGAATGTCATATGTGGAAAACCTAGTTTGTAGCTTGAGATGTGCAAGATAAAAGATTCTTCTTAAGACATAGACACATAGCTTCTATGGTTATTGGTGGACAAAGATTTGGAAGTATTCTCAATTATGAATGCTAGGGGTACTGACAAATCTTGTTTTTTGCATGAGCAAGTTTATCCAAATGTGGTTGATGATGAACTTATGCAATTGTTGGATGAGGCTCTACTAGATTTTGGACTGTACAAAATAGAAAAATTTTCTTCATGATTTTTGAGATCCATATGAAGAGGGTTTTGCTAGAGACCTAATGTATCCATATATACATGACCAAGGTTCTAGTTTTAGAGGGGGTGAAGGTGCATTACCAATGCTTCTACTTGTGATAGACGGTCAACAATTGGCTACAAAAGTTGGAAAGGGAATATGGAAATATCTAGTGATACCTAAATCTATATGGGATTTGATGTTACCCTATGATGTAGGAGATATTTTGCTATCTTTTGATTCAAGCGGAGATGGATATGTGCATGGTTTGGGGTGATTAACTTATACGTCATATGATCCAGGTGGGGTTCATGATGGTTTATGGGAAAAATTCATGCTTGTGCTCTATTGATGGTGGGAATTTCTGGTGTTTTCTTTATGATTGTAGAGTAGAATAGCTACACTAAAAGCAAAATTGTAGATGGTGTGCTTAGAGTGAGCCAATGGTAATGAATTTATAGGATTATTCTTGCAGGTTTGGAAAATGGTCGGCACATATCAAAGGATGTACAGGCTAAGAGGGGGTGGATATCATGCCACTTTGCGGGTACAAGATGAAAGACGAGGTTCTCCATGCATTTTGACATGTTTTACAAACTTATGATTTATGTCAGGATCTGACATGACTGTCAAGAGATAGAGAAGGAGAGATCTTGAGTTCTTGTCTCTGCCTCTCTACTCAAAAGAGCAATTGTAGGCTGCTTCTTGCTGCTCCATGTGATAGCAACACTCCCAAGTGATAACATGAATCCCTTGGTAGACTTGCGATCGTATGTACTACCAACACAATCCGCATCTGTGTAGCCATATAGCTCTAACTTAAAATAGGCCCTATAAAAGAGTGCATAATCTAAACTAGTAGTCACATAGCTCAAAATGCACCTCACTACATCCAAGTGTGGATTCCTAGGACACTACATAAACTGACTCATCAATCCAAGTGCGTAGCTCAAGTGTGGACATGAGATATTCAAGTAGATCAACGCTACCACAATCTTCATGTACATGGTAGCATTATCAAGCTCTTGACCTGCATCATTCTTCAACTTTAAATTTTGATCTTAAGGCATTGCAATTGGCTTAAAATCACCCATACCATACTTTTTCAACATATCCAAAGCATACTGCCTTTGTGATAGCCATACACCTTCTTCCGTGCGAATAATTTGAATGCCCAAGAAATACCCCAAGTCTCTCATGTAAAATTCATGCATAAGTAGAGCCTGCACTGTTAGGTATGGAGCCTGATTTACCCCTTGTAATTTTTTGTGTTAAAAACACACATTTGTAAGGCCCCCATTATGAGGAGAAGCCATCGTGCGTGAAGAAAAATAACTCACCGGAAAATAAAATCACTTGCCGAAAACAAAAATTTTAACACCTAGTCTCGAGCCAGAATATTCCTTTTCGTCGGATATTATGGCCAAATGGAAGCCGGAAAGTGGTCTCGATCGGTTGGCCGTGGCCATTAGTCAATGGCCGGTGGTCAATGGTTGGAAGTCAATGGCCGATGGCCGAATTCAAAAGCGCACCTGTCTTCTCAACGGCGGCCACACATGGGCGGATTGGGGGTCCGATTTGGACTTATCTACACAAGAGCGGCTACACATGGCTGCCTCTCATGAGAGAGAATGTCCCTTTTGGCCTATAAAAGGAGGCCATTTCTACACACATTTCAAAGTGTGAAGTTGATGCAACAAGGTGGGTGTGAGGTGGTGAGAGTGAAGCAAGGCGGGAGCTCCAAAAGGGTATAATCCCTTTGTAACCTACTTCTTGTTTTGTAGTACTAAAGCCATTAAGTGGCTGCTTTTCCGTGGACGTAGCCCACATTGGGTGAACCATGTATATTGTGTGTACTCTCTCTCTCTCTCTCTCTCTCTCTCTCTCTCTCTCTAATCTATAATATCTTGTGTGTGTAAATCATCTCTCTCCATTAAGTAATCTACTCAATTATCTACTTAGCTACGTCATATTTCCTACAAACTGGTATCAGAGCAAAGTTTGCTCGTAGCTAAAGTATCTCACAGAAAGGATTCCTTGATTTGAGTGGGAGTTATGGTGGAGAAAGGGAAGCTCAAGATTGAGAATTTTAACGGCAAAAACTACCAACATTGGAAGATGCAGATTGAAAACTATAACTACCAGAAGGACCTCTATTTGTCAGTAGGCGGTCTTGTGAAGAAGCCCGCAACAATGGTAGATGAAGCATGGATTGTCCTTGATCAAAAGGCAATGGAAACAATCCGGTTAAGCTTGGTGTCAACGGTGGCCTTCAATTTTTTGGAGATGAAGACCACGGAGGACTTGATGAAGTCACTTGACGACTTCTATGAGAAACCATCAGCATCTGATAAGGTATTTCTTAGAAGCGCTTTCTCAATCTAAAGATGGCAGAGAATGGTTCACTTGCAGAACAACTAAATGACTTTAACACAAACATAAGTCAACTTTGATCGGTGAAAATCAATTTCCATGATGAAGTGTGAGCTCTCCTTATACTATCATCTCTACTGGATAGTTGGGACAACCTTGTGATGGCTCTAAGTAATTCTTTTTCTGGCACAAATACTCTTCAGTTTCATGATGTTGTGGGTGTTCTCCTAAGCGAGTAAATATGAAGGAGAAGCACTGGACAATCATCAAGTGTTGCACTGTGAGTGGAAACAAGAGGAAGTCCTAAGGAGACGTTTAAAAATTTAAAGGGTCGTGATCGTTCAAGACCGAGCAAGTCACGCACAAAGTCAGTTCTTGAATGTTGGAACTGCGGCAAGAAAGGCCACAGCAAGAAGGATTGTTGGTCTAAGAAGAAGAAGGAGACTGAGTCTCAAGACAACAAGCCAACATCGGAGGCCGATGTGGCAGGTAAAGTAGAGCAAGATGCTCTAATTCTCTCATTAGACAATGTGTTTTATTCCTGGATAGTAGATTCCGGGGCTTCATTCCATGTGACACCACACAAGAAACATTTCCAAAATTACACCAAAGGTAATTTTGGGTATGTATACTTGGGAGATGATGAAGCTTGTGAGATTGTCCGCAAAGGTACAGTTTTTGTCAAAACTGCTAACAGAAATGAATGGAAGCTTAAAGATGTTGGGCATGTTCCTTCTGTTCTGAAAAATTTGTCTCTACAAGACAATTGGACGATGAAGGTCACAACATTGCATTCGGAAACAAACGGTGGAAGATCTCAAAGGGATCTTTGGTGGTTGCCAAGGGAGAAAAGGTTGGTACACTTTACTTGTGTACTGTCAGCACACAACCTTTAGCTTGTGCAGCAACTACAAAAGTATACAGTGCGGTGTGGCACTACCGGCTTGGGCATATGAGTGCCAAAGGAATGCAAATCCTTCAAACAAATATGATTTTTCCAGGTTTGAAAGAAGTGGACTCTAGAGCTCTGTGAAGATTGTGTTTATGGTAAACGAAAGAGGGTAAAATTTCAAAAATCAGGAACCGAAAGAAAAAATAAAAAACTTGAGTTGGTTCAATGATGTTTGGGGTCTTGCAAGTACACCATCACTTGGTAGCTCATTGTACTATGTAACATTCATAGAGGATGCAACTAGAAAAACATGGGTTATGTCATGAAGAATAATTCCGATGTATTTTCCATATTTCAAAGGTGGAAAGCCTTTGTGGAGAATGAAATAGGTACCAAGGTTAAAAGCCTCAGATCCGACAATGGAGGTGAATATTGCAGCCAAGCTTTTGAAAGCTTTTGTGCTAGCAATGGCATTCAGAGGAAAAGGACAACACCTCATCAAAATGGGATTTTGAAAAGGATGAGGAGGGCAATCATGGAGCGAGCATGCAGCTACATGCAGGCCTACCGCTTGATCTTTCATTAGAAAAAAAATGGACTCTCCATGGGCCTTGTAAGAATCCCTAATTTCAAGGAAGCCTGCCAAGATTAAGGGGGACAAAGGCTTTGAATGGGGCTATTTTGGTAGGGTCTCCTCCACCTTTGACCCCTAAAAAGGTAGGGGGAAGGGGGGGGTAACCATTTAAAAAGTAGGGAAGGGGGGGGTAAACCATTTGAAAAGTAGGGGGTAGGGGGTCTTCTCTCTCTAGCTTTTTGGCCAACTTGTAAGTGGCCTCTTAACTCTCCCATGCCACCTAAGCAAATCCGTGGGTCAAAGAGGTCAAAAAAATGACTTTTTTCAAAAACTTTCAAAAAGACTCTATTCTCCCCTAAAAAGTACCCCCAACATATATACATATTAAAAAATATATTTTAAGGTTAAATTACTCATAATTCAACATTTTTTGACTCCCTCCAAAACTTTTAAGAAATTCCCCCCAAAATTGAAAACTTTCCCTCACAATCTAAGCTCCTCTCCTACACCCATCCCCCTTGCACATGCACCTGCTGCTGCACCTACACACCCATCTCTCCATCCTTCAAGCTCCATCTCTCCATCCTACAAGCTCTATCTCTCCATCCTTCAAGCTCTATCTCTCCATCTTACAATGCCTCTTGACGACGTGACCAATGTCCCAGCAAGCGGTTCACGCGGTAGGTCTCCAGGGCTTTTCCTACGCCTACGTCAAGAGTCTGTTCCGACAAAGAAAACATGCTTGGGTACATTACCTTCAGCCAACGAACGCCGCACTCAAGGGGAGAAGAATGTGGATCTCTGGACAGACGGATGCTTGTATCCAAAGGATCCTTCTCTCAATGTTCATCCGTCTTTTACAAACATTCCATCACTGTTGCAATACGTTGGAAATGGAGAGCAAGGTTTGTTGGGCTACTGCAAGAGACTCAACAAACACGAGATTTCATTGTCCAAGATCTACTTGCGTCATTGATAGTTTTTGCTGAATGGGAGTTTCCACAATCTTCAAGATCAGATGCAAACAGCTACTAGTGCGCTTGAGGAGGCAAAGAGCACCATCACAACCAAGGAAAATGTAGTTAAAAAGCTTGAGGGTACTCTTTCACACATGAAGAGTATTGCCATGGGAGGTAGGGTGAGGAAACGAGAGTTGTCCGAAATTCAGACTCTTGCACCACGTGGAGGTGCAAGAAAATGAAGGGTGATAGCTATGAGGTAAGATGTTATGTCCCTCATGTTGTTTAAGTTTAATACCGCTCATCATTGTTGTTTTGGGTAATAGGAACTTCGTCCAAGAAACGTGCGGTGGCGAGAATGCGTCAGCTAGGGCTTCTTTACTTCGTTCTTATTTCAATAAAGAGGATTTTATTGGGATGCTTGATGCTCCAGAGGCAAAACACTTGAAAGACGCAATCACTAAGAGAGTTCTTAGTGATTTTTCTAATATTGTCACTGATCTAGATGTTCAAGATATTTGTGATGTTGTTGGGATTAGTACGAAGGGTTATCAACCAATACATCAAGTGTTAAAAGATGCATTAAGAAGTCGAGGAGTCACGGAAAACCTATTCCCACTTCCTCACAGAGTGGCGATTGCCAAGAAGGTGTCAAATGAAGATGTTGTTCACCGATTAGGGGACTACTTGTATATTGAAGACATGATGCCTCTTCAGCCGCACCGTAGCAAATCACAAGGAAGGAAGGGCCGCGGGAAGGGAAGTGGTGTTGTTTCTAACAGTGTGTTGCGGACCGAAGGGTTTTGTTTACACCAAATTCAACAATATCTTTGTGGACTTGATACGATTACAGCAGTCCATGGCTGTTTTCTACAATTTGAGTGATGCAGGTTAGTTTAGGGTTGCCTACATGCTCTATGATGTGTCATAACATGCATTCTGAGGCTTTATATTGTTGGCAGTTCTTGAAGGCAATCTTGTGTTCGTGTTGAAGTTGGATGAGTGTGTAATTGTTAAAGGGAGAAAGTTGGAGAGAATGAGCATCACGCTTATGAATGAAGCCCTAGCTTATGCCAAGCAATCTTGCAGTTCGAGTGAAGCGACAAAGCCCTCTTTTAGTGTGCAATCAGAGAAGGATATATGGTGGCTTGTGTTGGAATTAGGGCTGCAGAGAAACACACACAGCTTGGAGAAGACGAAGGAAGCTCAAGGCACACAATAGAGAGTGTGTTACTTAGTGTGCAATGGAAACATAGATAGCCCTAGAGTGATGGGCGTATATACAATGCACGGGGGAAAAAATCTCCTAAAGAGGGAAAAAATGCCCCGGCGGTCCTAGTGTGTTCACACACATCACTACCACATGTATATGGTAACAAATCCCCCCTGGAGTGATGCGGTGAACGAGAGCTGGCACATGAGTAAAGGGAAGTGCCATGCCCTGAGGTCAGGATCAGTCCACAAAGGGGAGTAAGCCCAAAGCTTTGCGGAAAGCTTCAAGCTTCTCACGAGACAATGCCTTTGTGAAAAGATCTTCAAGGTTGTCCTGTGTTGGCACATAAGCCAAGCTGATCTCTCCTCCTGAGAGCCTCTCCCTGACATAGTGGTAATGCACCTCAATGTGCTTTGTGCGAGCATGAAAAACTCAGTTCCTCGCAACTGCCAATGCGCTCTGACTGTCAGTGTAGATAGTGTTGGCAGAGTGTCCTATCCAACACCCAAATCAGCCATAAGGCGTCTGAGCCATACACACTCAACCGTAGCTGTGAAGACTACCCTGTACTCAGCCTCACAACTCGAAGTGGCCACAGTAGGTTGCTTCTTGCTCAACCATGATATACATGAACTGCCAAGCATGAAACGAAAACCACTTGTGGACACTCGCGTGTCAAAACAACCAGCCCAATCTGAGTCCGAAAAAGCATGTAAGTCTGGCGACAATGATCCCCCCTTGGGATAAAACAAGCCAAGATGTAAAGTGTCACTAAGGTAGCGGAAAATCCTCTTGACAGCCTGTCAATGCTTAGACCCTGGGCTATGCATGAATCTGCTGACCTGTGAGACTGCAAACTGAATATCTGGCCTCATGTTGCATACATAAATGAGGCAGCCAACAGCAGTTTGGTAAAGAGTGACATCAGCAGGATCGCCAGCATCATGTAGACTCAACTTCAAACCTGTTTCCATGGGAGTGGCAATAGGTTTGCAATCCTCAAGTCCAAACTTACATAGTGATAGCCGTTTTTCGGCTCTTTGTAATTGCCACAGTGAGTTACCTCACCCTACCAAAATCACCCAAACACTGTGGCTATCCCTACCATTTCACTGTACATAGGCGTGCGTGAGTCACGGGACTTTTCCCATATCTTCTTAAAAAACCCTCAATTAGCTAGCCATTGGGCTAATTGAGCCAAAAAAATAAAAAATAAAATAAAAAATATAAGTATATTATGGCCCATGCGTATGTAAATATTTCTTTGTATATAGGGCCTAAATAAAATAATTTTTCATAATTATTCTGATATTTATTTTAATACTTCTACCTAGGTGTGTGATATTTATGCTCTGTACATTGCCTCACCATTACCACAATTTTTCTTACCATTTTTCATATTCTTTATTCCATATAGAAATATTTTCATGTAAGCTTCTCTTATATTTGGTGTAACTCCATCCCAACAAAAATCCAAAAAAACTAGTTCTATTTATGTGTATATTTTTTTCACTATTGTGATTTTTTCCTTCCTACATATATTCTCTATTACTCTCATAAATTAGACCACCAAAAATATTCATCTTTTTATGGTAGACTTATAATGAGAGAGATTTATTTTGACCCCTTTATATTTTTCCACCTATATTATTTATATTTGACATGTATATATTTTTTAGACCCCTCAATATTTGATTTTCTTAGTTGTACTATTCACTTATATCATGATCTCAACAACATCTTCAATTATAGACCTACCAAATAAGGTCAAGGGTAGGTGGCATGCATACATGCACTATGGAGGGCTCACTCTTGGAGGTATTCAAAAGAATCATCCAAAGAAGGACCCCACAAGGACCTTGTGCAGTGGAAAAAAACGGTCGGTTTTGCTGAATTTTTAAAGTTCAGTTGCTCTCCGAATTTGAAAAGGTGATAGTTGTAGCTCGTGGGCTGAACTTTTGCCTCAAATTTTTTCATATTTTTTTGAGCTACGAGCTGTGAGCTATGATTTTATTAGTGGACCCCAGTTTTCCCATGCTATGCAGCCACACTCTCTCTTCCACTTTATCATTTTCCTCTTTCACACACACTTCTCTACTCATCATCCCCACCTCTCTCACCACTCCTCTCTGCACCCTACTCACCTTCTCCTCAACCTTGAAGAATAAGAGAAACCATGGTGAACTCATACCTCCCACACACAATTCCATTCCAAAATTGACCACCTAGTCTCATTTTTCCTCCTCCAATTTACCCATATCTATCAAAAAAACCACAAAATTCAGCCTCTTCTCTTAAAAGACAGCATCATGGTGGTTGATTACTCACCTTCAATTACCTTGTCTCTCAAGGAAGGTCAAGATTGGAGAAAAAATGTACCGTCAAAGCTAGTGGACCGTCAACAAGCGTCAAAATTGGCCCTACTCAAGACACTTGGAGCATCAACCTTGTAAGAAATCCACCTTTTCTTACCTCTTAAGAGTTTTTCTTCCTTATTTTTATCCTACATGGATACTCCCATTGTAAATATCCAATTCCATTTGTAAATTAATACTAACTCTACTAACACTAACCCACTATGAAAAGTCCTATCACCTCCATTTCTCTCCTCTCTCTTTCCCCACCAACTTCTTGATAATTCCAAGCAAAAGAAATTAGATAAATTGCTGAAAATCTAACCCAACCATGGTTAGAGGAGTAACCCTAGCCTTCAAAATTGCTATAAAAGGATGGTGTAGCTAGCACAACAAGGGGGAGCCATAAGCAAGAGCACTATACTATAGCTTGAGAAGCCAAGCTCAACCTCTCTAGAAGGAGCTCTTGAGTGGAAGCTCATTGTCTTATGCATGTGCATGTGTTGTAATAGGGGATTAGCAAGGGAACTCTATGCCATTTGTAAGAGAGAGAGTGTTCATTCAATTGAGAGTAGGAAATCTATCATTTCTCCTACTAGTGTAAGCCCAACATTTGCTGAATCAAGGAGGGTGGATTTGGACTAAGCTTGGATACTTTGTCTCCCTTCCAACGTGAAGTAATGGACAACAATGATGCGTAAGTGTCTTGGTGTTTTTTGTTAAGTTCTTGATAGCTTGTCTCGGGTGTTGTCATCAATCTAGCCATAAATCCCACATACTGTAAGAGGGCGACAGGGTGGAGAGGACTCCCCTGGCCTTAAGACAGTGAGTGGGGTGGCTTTTCTTGTGATGTGTTGTGGTGTAATTTACTCAAGCTATGATGAACAAATACTAATATCACTTTGATTGGTCATGACAGATTTGTAAGAAGGTATTAGTGCAACAAACACCCCCTCCCCCTTCTCTCTCTTTCTTACATATATAATTGTGTTTGCTTGATCATTGCCGATACGCTTCAAAGAAGCCCGAGCACTCTCTCTCTCTCTCTCTCTCTCTCTCTCTCTCTCTCTCTCTCTCTCTCTCTCTCTCTCTCTCTTTACACGTCCTAGTTCGCATCCAAAACTAGGTGGTGCCCCAAATTTGTGTAGGGTTAGCTTGCGGGGTTGTGTGTGTGTTTGTTATTTTTTTCCAACCCCAACCCATTGAGCAGCACGGGAGCCTTGAAGGGTGTCTAGAGGTTGCTCTTCTTGTTGCCCGTCCCGGACCGCCTCAAATTGGTACCCCCGGTGAGGCCAGGCTTGTGTATGTTTTGTGAAGGCTCAACCTTTAGCATAATCAAGTAGCTTGCATGAATCACGAGAATTTGTATGATCCCTTCATTCCCATTGCAAGGCAAAAGGTACACATAATTGTTAGTACTAAGTTGCAATTTCAGCGAGTAATTCGTAGAATTTTAGGTCCTCTTAGGTTAGCCGAGATAAACACTTCGGTAAATCCTTTTATTTTGCCTCTCATTAGGTACGATATTAGCTTGGACGTCTATATTTTTGTGTTATTTTAAGCATTAGGACATGCATAGGCCATGGATAATGGCCCAGGAATAGAGGTTTTTCCCTTTCATTTTACTCCACACATTAGAATAAACGTTGCAATTAGTAGAAAGATCCATTTTCAACAACGAATGGTGTTCATGTTTGGTGCCCAAAGAGCAGGAGAAATTCTTGCATCACCAAACCCTGTCATTCTACCTCTCATCAACTACCACACTTCTTTTGATGTACATGTGTTTATTTTATTTTAAAATGAAGTGCAGCCCGGCAAAATAGTGTGTATGTTTGTTTTTTCTTTGTCCAAGTTGTTACAAGAAACAAAAAAACGATCATTTGTTCTAATTGGGAATGTGTGTGCAGTGAAAGTTCAATCCTTAGAGATCTAGCTCTATTACCAATTGAGTTGCAGGAGCAAGTAGTAAGGCGTCTCCCTCATAACAAGAGGGTGGTGAAGTTAAGACGGAAGGCCCTACGCGTGGATTCCATTTTCCTCTTGTTGTTGGGCACTAAGGAAGACCACGCATTCATCCAACTAGTGTGTGCCCTAAGATTGGTAAATAGAGTGAAATTTGGCGTTTGGCGAGTGCATTTCACCATTGAGAAAGACTCTTCAGGAAACTTGCGGCCAGAGTTCATGCTTCATAGACTCACATTTAATGAATTTTTCCCTCATTTGCGTCTTATTAATAGTCTTCCTTTCGCTTTCAACAAAGGAGATAGGGAGCTATTCAGAGCTTGTCTTAATAAAGAGACCATAGAGAAGATTGCAAATTTGTATAAATTATCATCCTTCTCTACTTTCTATGACACTTTGTTCATAGAGACATTGTAAATCTCTTTATGATTTTGAATGATTTAACCATAATCCTAAGGAGTTTTTGTCCAGGAATTTTGTAGCACAAGTGGAGTCTTTAAATCTTGCAAACTTGATTGGACTTGATGAGGATGTTCTTTATGAAATTGTGAGAAGGTTGCCTCACTCCCGACTGTGTGGAACTCGAAGGAAAGGAGCTCCTAGTCAATTGCTACTTTCTCACGGCCTTCGACGAGCATGAAGATCTAGTATTTATACAAACCGCTTGTGCGTTGGGAATTGTAGAGCAAGTGCAATTCATCACTTGGGACGTGGTTGCTCTTTTGGATCCAGAAAATGAAGTTCTAGAGATTTCTGTTTATCGCCTTAGCTTTGAAGAATTTCAACCCTTCTTAAAGCTCATCAATAGTCTACCTTTTTGTTTTGATCAAACAAATCGAGACCTTATTCAAGCTTGGATAGCTGAAGAAGAAAACCTAGAGTGGTATTTTCTCACTTCTTCATTTGCAGGCGAGTGGTTCTAAATCTCTATGTATCCCTTATTGTAACTCGTGTTGTAATCTTTCATAATAATGGAGAGCCAACGCCAAATGTCTGGATATCCTCTTTTCTTTGGAGAGCCTGGAGAGGATGCAAAATTATTTTTAGCAAATTTCAAGATGTCTTGCCGTATCAAGAGGATAGTAACCGATCAAGAACGTGTAGAAATGTTTGAGGTGGTCCTTAGGAAAGATGCTAGTACTTGGTTTGACTCTTTGCCTGAGGAAGTTAAGGGGAATTACACAGAAGTTTTGAATCCTTTTAAGGGATACTTCTTTGATTCCCAAAACACTCAAAAACTATGGCAAGACATTGTTTCTCATAAGCAAAAAGACTTAGATGACTACTACTTGTACAAGCAAGAGTTTCTACGTCTTTGGGCTCTATGGATACGAAATGTTGCTAACCCTGGTGATGGTGCAGAATTTTTAAAGAAGGAGAGGTTCATAGCCGGACTCTTTCCTGACCTTAAGGTAAAAGTTGATGCGGGTGCACCTGCTACTTTTGATGCAGCGGAAACTAGGGCTGTTGAGAAGTATAGGAAACTCAAGTGCTTAAGGGGAGAGGTTCCAATAGAAGTTCTTAGACCCAAAGGTAAGTCACAAGCATCAACATTTAGGGAGCTTCCTGATGTAACGGCTGAAGTGATTGAGAAGTTAAATGAATCTTTAAGCAGCCTGTCAATTCACCTTGCACAAGCTGTAGGTCCAAAGGGACAAGCAAAGAAGTCAGAAGAGAGAGAGCCACGAACTAGGAGAGTCTTGCAATGTTGGAATTGCGGAGAGTCTGGACATGGGATGTATAATTATCCTTGGCCCCGTGGAGAGCCAGGGAGACCTAACTTGAATTACCCAGTGATGAATGCAGGAGAAGGAGCTGGTCAACAACCAAGGCTTCTACAAAGGCCAAATGGACCAAGACCACCTCCACAAGGGGTAGAAGGAGTTCCACCTTTGCCAGATCCAAATGTGCATGTGGTAGAGGTGACAAATTCAAATGAGGTTGACATGGAAGCCAATGGCATTAAGCGTGGCCGAGGGAAAGGTAAAGAGAAAGAAGGAGTCACATCACAGAGTGACCATGGACAAGGCAAAAAGGCAAAGGAGACCAAGGAAACCAAGAGGACTCGACGTCGTATCAACCTCCAAGACTTCCCTCTTGGACATGGTATGGCTCCGTACAACTTGTTGGAAGACATGAGAGGTAAGGGTCCTGATATTTCATGGCCTCAATTTCTTGCATTATGTCCACAAGTAAGGAGGGATTTAACAAGGGCAGTTAGCACTAGGAGAAAGGTAAAAGAGAGTATGCCTGTTGTAAAAATTGCACATGCTGAAATGAACGAGGATATTACACCTGTGCTAGATTGTTACATAAAAGGAAGATTGGTTAGGAAAGGTCTAGTGGATGGGGGTGCACAAATTTGCATCATGACAGAAGGGCTCATGAAAAGACTAGGCATGCACATCCATGAGACACCTGAAATCAAAGTGAAAATGGCAAACAATAGCAAGGCTAGGTGCGTAGGCATTTGTAAAAATGTTTTTGTGGAGGCCTTTGGCATTAAGAAGGCAGTGGATTTCTATGTCATGTCTACCAAGGGAAATGGTTACCCATTTATCCTAGGAAGACCATGGCTAATGAAAATGCGAGCTTTGCAGGATTGGGAGAGTGGAAAGCTAATTTGCAGGAATGACAATCACAAGAAGGTTGTCTTTGACATGAAGGAGCAACGCCAAGAGGAGCTCCATGAAGAATCATCTCGAAGTGAGACGGAAGAACATTGGACTGAAAACACTTCAGAAGAAGAAAGTAGCGGCAGCATTACTGAAGAGGATTCCTCCATTGAAGTCATGGGGGTAAGGTTTAAGCCAAGCAACCAAGAGACCTCTTGTCAAGGCTTGGAGGAGGTAGGTCCTCAAGAGAACGAAGGTGTTCAAGATGAAGGGATGCTGGAAGGTATTCTATCAACAACACTTACAAAGGATGAAAGAGAGGAGTTCAAATGTGTGCTAAGGAAATTTCCTAGGATTTTTGCTAAAGACTACACCGATGTGCGTGGAGTAGATGCTGTTCAACACAAAATTGAGTTGAAGCCAGAGGCCACACCTAAGGCTCAGAAGCTACGAAGGCTAGGAGTCATCAAGGAGCAGGCTTTACTCAAGGAGGTAAGAAAGCTTCTAGCAGCAGGTTTCATTTATCCAGTGGAGAATTCAGAGTGGGTCTCTCCCATTGTTGTCACTCCTAAGAAAAACGGAAAGTGGAGGGTGTGTGTGGATTACCGTCCACTCAATGAGGCAACAAAAAGAGATCACTCTCCCCTCCCATTTCAGGATGAGATACTAAATGAGGTAGCTGGTCATGAGAAGTACATTGTGTGTGATGGCTACTCAGGCTACTTTCAAATAGGTATCTCATTGGAAGATCAATTGAAAACAACCTTTATCACTCCTTGGGGTTGTTATGCTTTTAGAGTCATGCCATTTGGTCTGACAAATGCTCCTGCAACATTCCAACGTTTCATGAACATGGTGTTTCAAGCATTCTTTGGAAAGTCAATTAGGGTGTTCATTAATGATTTCTGTATTTATAGCTCAAAATCATTGCATCTACAAAGGGTAGAAGAAGGTTTAAAGAAGCTCTACGATATGGGAGGTCAACTCAACCCCGACAAGTGCCACATAGGTGAGGATGAAGTGATCTTGCTCGGTCACAAGGTTTCCTATAAAGGCATTGAGGTGGATCCTTCAAAGGCAAAGGCTCTTATTGAGCTCCCATCACCGAAGAGTCTTAAGGAGGTCATCTCTTTCATTCAGAAGGTGAAGTATATGTCACGCTTCATTCACTTAGCCTCGGAGTTGCTTCACCCTTTGCAAAAGTTGACACAACAAGTAGAATTTGCATGGTCTGATGAGCTTGAAGAGTATTTTTGTAACATTAAAGTCATTTTGTCAGAGCTACCAACACTCATGCCTCCTTGTTGGGAGTACACATTCTTTGTTAGCTCTAGTGTTGGAAGGGAAACAATTGGTGCTGTGTTGCTACAACAAGATCCCCACAGTACAAGGATGCGACCCATCTACTTTGCTAGTAGGGTCACGAATGCTTTGGAGAGAGACTACACAGAAGCAGAACTCATGATGCTTTCTCTCATGTTTGCGGTGAGAAAGTTTAGATCCTACCTACTACCAAAACCTTTTGTAATTCTCACTGCAGAAAATTTGTTCCCTTGGGTGTCATCTCAAATGAACCTTAGTACTAGGATCTCAAAGTGGATTATGGAGTTGCAAGAGCTCCAATACTCTTTCAAGGTAGAAGATAGTGTGCGTGCACAATTGGCAGGGATTCTCACTTATAGGGTACATGAGAAGGAAATTAAGGTGCCTCAAGTAAAGACCCTACCATTGCCACCACCAAAAAGTATTCCTAATGCTTTTACCTTGTTCTTTGATGGAGCTTTTCGTCGAGCCACAGGGAAAGCAGGGGGAGGGCTAGTATTGCTCAACCCAAGTGGAGAGGTGGTCATGAAAGAGAAGGTCAATCTACCAGGTTCAACTAGCAACAATGAAGCAGAATACAACACACTACTTCATGGTTTGAAGATGTGCATTGGCCAAGGGATAAAACGTCTCATGGTAAAGGGAGATGCACTTCTCATTGTTAAACAAATTTTAGGCATTTGGGCATGCAAGAATGAAAGCTTAAGGACAAAAGTTCATGCCATTCGTAGGATGTTTAATCAGTTTGAAGAAGTGCAACTATATCATATTCCGAGGAAACAAAATGAAGATGCCGATTTACTTGCACAAGAAGCAGTTACATGTGTTGAGAGAGAAGTGCAGGTCATCATGGTGGCAGCAGCTGTCAAGAAACCGAGATACCAGGGATTGGAGTCATTGGCTCCCATTATTGGCTACATTTTGGAGGGTGAGTTTCCACAAGACTTCACGAAGGCTCATAAGAGGAGACTCATGAAGAAGGCAAGCGCATATCTCTTCCTAGAAGGCTCCCTCTATCAAAGAGGGAAGGATCAAGTGTGCAGAAGAGTACCAACTCTTGAGGAAATTCCATCCATTCTAAAAGGTTTGCATGAAGAGGCATGTGGTGGTCATTTTTCCCAAGAATTAATTGTGAAGAAGATTTTGCTTGCGGGGTATGTTTGGCCAAGCTTGCATGTGGATGTTCAACATTGGTGTAAAAGCTGTCACAATTGTCAGATAAATGGAAATAGAAGGTTGGTGCATGGCCCGAGGCAAATAGTGCTTGCAAATGGACCCTTTGAAAAGTGGGGCATTGATGCTATGGGTCCTCTGTCTAGGACAAAAAATGGTAAACTCTACATTCTAGTGGTTGTAGACTATATGACTAGGTGGGTGGAAGCTCAAAGTGTGGCAAGAGTGAATGAGAGGACAGTTAGCAAGTTTGTGTATAATCACATTTGTTGCAGATTTGGCACACCTTTGGAGATTGTTTCTGATAATGGTCCAGGGTTTAGGAAGGGCTTGCTCACAGAAGTTTGTGAAGAACTTCGCATTCTACATCGTCACAGTACACCCTACTATCCCCAATCAAATGGTTTGGTAGAAAAAGCTAATGGTGTCATTGCAGGCACCATTGAAAAGATGGTGAAAAACAAGACAAGGTTGTGGGATGACTTCTTGGATGGTTCCTTGTGGGCGTATTGAACCACATGTAGGGAAGCCACGGAGTTCACACCATTTCACTTGGTCTATGGTCAAGAGGCTTTACAGCCAATTGAACTAAACATTCCAACAATGCGACTTCATGGCAAATCAGCACAAGATGATCAAGAAGCATGGATGGATCGACTTCTTACCTTAGCTGAGCTTGAGTGGAAAAGAGAAGCATCATACGAGTGCTATAAGAGGAAAGCCACACAGACAAAGGAGAAGTTTGACAAGAAACTAAAGGACAAAGGCATCAATGAAGGAGATCTTGTGCTAAGGTATGACAATCGACTCGATAATCGTTTTGATGCCAAATTTGAAACAAGATGGCAGGGGCCATACATAGTCAAGAAGGCTTTCAATTCTAGTTACTATCAGCTTATGGACTTGAATGGTAAAGAGCACTCCAGGAAATAAACGGGTATCGCTTGAAGCCCTATTTGAGTTGCCTTCTACCAAAGGATCTACCAAAGATCTGTCCAAAGGCCGTTGTCTCATGTAAGTATTGTTACATGAAGCATGAGTGTAACTCTAGCCAAAATTCTGAGGGGCCAAACAATAAAGATCTCGTCAAGGACTCTGAAGCGCTCTCTTTGGAAAAGATGCTCTATGATGGTACATGAATATACCATCATCCAGGGAGAGGGCTAATGATAGCCGTTTTTCGGCTCTTTGTAATTGCCACAGTGCGTTACCTTACCCTACCCAAATCACCCAAACACTGTGGCTATCCCTACCATTTCACTGTACATAGGCGTGTGTGAGTGACGGGACTTTTCCCATATCTTCTTAAAAAGCCCTCAATTAGCTAGCCATTGGGCTAGTTGAGCCAAAAAAATAAAAAATAAAATAAAAAATATAAGTATATAATGGCCCATGCGTATGTAAATATTTCTTTGTATATAGGGCCTAAATAAAATAATTTTTCATAATTATTTTGGTATTTATTTTAATTTTTCTACCTAGGTGTGTGATATTTATGCTTTGTACATTGCCTCACCATTACCACAATTTTTCTTACCATTTTTCATATTCTTTATTCCATATAGAAATATTTTCATGTAAGCTTCTCTTATATTTGGTGTAACTCCATCCCAACAAAAATCCAAAAAAACTAGTTCTATTTATGTGTATATTTTTTTCACTATTGTGATTTTTTCCTTCCTACATATATTCTCTATTACTCTCATAAATTAGACCACCAAAAATATTCATCTTTTTATGGTAGACTTATAATGAGAGAGATTTATTTTGACCCCTTTATATTTTTCCACCTATATTATTTATATTTGACATGTACATATTTTTTAGACCCCTCAATATTTGATTTTCTTAGTTGTACTATTCACTTATATCATGATCTCAACAATATCTTCACTTATAGACCTATCAAATAAGGTCAAGGGTAGGTGGCATGCATACATGCACTATGGAGGGCTCACTCTTGGAGGTATTCAAAAGAATCATCCAAAGAAGGACCCCACAAGGACCTTGTGCAGTGGAAAAAAACGGTCGGTTTTGCTGAATTTTTAAAGTTCACTTGCTCTCCGAATTTGAAAAGGTGATAGTTGTAGCTCGTGGGCTGAACTTTTGCCTCAAATTTTTTCATATTTTTTTGAGCTACGAGCTGTGAGCTATGATTTTATTAGTGGACCCCAGTTTTCCCATGCTATGCAGCCACACTCTCTCTTCCACTTTATCATTTTCCTCTTTCACACACACTTCTCCACTCATCATGCCCACCTCTCTCACCACTCCTCTCTGCACCCTACTCACCTTCTCCTCAACCTTGAAGAATAAGAGAAACCATGGTGAACTCATACCTCCCATACACAATTCCATTCCAAAATTGACCACCTAGTCTCATTTTTCCTCCTCCAATTTACCCATATCTATCAAAAAAACCACAAAATTCAGCCTCTTCTCTTAAAAGACAGCATCATGGTGGTTGATTACTCACCTTCAATTACCTTGTCTCTCAAGGAAGGTCAAGATTGGAGAAAAAATGTACTGTCAAAGCTAGTGGACCGTCAACAAGCGTCAAAATTGGCCCTACTCAAGACACTTGGAGCATCAACCTTGTAAGAAATCCACCTTTTCTTACCTCTTAAGAGTTTTTCTTCCTTATTTGTATCCTACATGGATACTCCCATTGTAAATATCCAATTCCATTTGTAAATTAATACTAGCTCTACTAACACTAACCCACTATGAAAAGTCCTATCACCTCCATTTCTCTCCTCTCTCTTTCCCCACCAACTTCTTGATAATTCCAAGCAAAAGAAATTAGATAAATTGCTGAAAATCTAACCCAACCATGGTTAGAGGAGTAACCCTAGCCTTCAAAATTGCTATAAAAGGAGGGTGTAGCTAGCACAACAAGGGGGAGCCATAAGCAAGAGCACTATACTATAGCTTGAGAAGCCAAGCTCAACCTCTCTAGAAGGAGCTCTTGAGTGGAAGCTCATTGTCTTATGCATGTGCATGTGTTGTAATAGGGGATTAGCAAGGGAACTCTATGCCATTTGTAAGAGAGAGAGTGTTCATTCAATTGAGAGTAGGAAATCTATCATTTCTCCTACTAGTGTAAGCCCAACATTTGCTGAATCAAGGAGGGTGGATTTGGACTAAGCTTGGATACTTTGTCTCCCTTCCAACGTGAAGTAATGGACAACAATGATGCGTAAGTGTCTTGGTGTTTTTTGTTAAGTTCTTGATAGCTTGTCTCGGGTGTTGTCATCAATCTAGCCATAAATCCCACATACTGTAAGAGGGCGACAGGGTGGAGAGGACTCCCCTGGCCTTAAGACAGTGAGTGGGGTGGCTTTTCTTGTGATGTGTTGTGGTGTAATTTACTCAAGCTATGATGAACAAATACTAATATCACTTTGATTGGTCATGACAGATTTGTAAGAAGGTATTAGTGCAACAAACACCCCCTCCCCCTTCTCTCTCTTTCTTACATATATAATTGTGTTTGCTTGATCATTGCCGATACGCTTCAAAGAAGCCCGAGCACTCTCTCTCTCTCTCTCTCTCTCTCTCTCTCTCTCTCTCTCTCTCTCTCTCTCTCTCTTTACACGTCCTAGTTCGCATCCAAAACTAGGTGGTGCCCCAAATTTGTGTAGGGTTAGGTTGCGGGTTTGTGTGTGTGTTTGTTATTTTTTTCCAACCCCAACCCATTGAGCAGCACGGGAGCCTTGAAGGGTGTCTAGAGGTTGCTCTTCTTGTTGCCCGCCCCGGACCGCCTCAAATTGGTACCCCCGGTGAGGCCAGGCTTGTGTATGTTTTGTGAAGGCTCAACCTTAAGCATAATCAAGTAGCTTGCATGAATCACGAGAATTTGTATGATCCCTTCATTCCCATTGCAAGGCAAAAGGTACACATAATTGTTAGTACTAAGTTGCAATTTCAGCGAGTAATTCGTAGAATTTTAGGTCCTCTTAGGATAGCCGAGATAAACACTTCGGTAAATCCTTTTATTTTGCCTCTCATTAGGTACGATATTAGCTTGGACGTCTATATTTTTGTGTTATTTTAAGCATTAGGACATGCATAGGCCATGGATAATGGCCCGAGAATAGAGGTTTTTCCCTTTCATTTTACTCCACACATTAGAATAAACGTTGCAATTAGTAGAAAGATCCATTTTCAACAACGAATGGTGTTCATGTTTGGTGCCCAAAGAGCAGGAGAAATTCTTGCATCACCAAACCCTGTCATTCTACCTCTCATCAACTACCACACTTCTTTTGATGTACATGTGTTCATTTTATTTTAAAATGAAGTGCAGCCCGGCAAAATAGTGTGTATGTTTGTTTTTTCTTTGTCCAAGTTGTTACAAGAAACAAAAAAACGATCATTCGTTCTAATTGGGAATGTGTGTGCAGTGAAAGTTCAATCCTTAGAGATCTAGCTCTATTACCAATTGAGTTGCAGGAGCAAGTAGTAAGGCATCTTCCTCATAACAAGAGGGTGGTGAAGTTAAGACGGAAGGCCCTACGCGTGGATTCCATTTTCCTCTTGTTGTTGGGCACTAAGGAAAACCGCGCATTCATCCAACTAGTGTGTGCCCTAAGATTGGTAAATAGAGTGAAATTTGGCGTTTGGCGAGTGCATTTCACCATTGAGAAAGACTCTTCAGGAAACTTGCGGCCAGAGCTCATGCTTCATAGACTCACATTTGGTGAATTTTTCCCTCATTTGCGTCTTATTAATAGTCTTCCTTTCGCTTTCAACAAAGGAGATAGGGAGCTATTCAGAGCTTGTCTTAATAAAGAGACCATAGAGAAGATTGCAAATTTGTATAAATTATCATCCTTCTCTACTTTCTATGACACTTTGTTCATAGAGACATTGTAAATCTCTTTATGATTTTGAATGATTTAACCATAATCCTAAGGAGTTTTTGTCCAGGAATTTTGTAGCACAAGTGGAGTCTTTAAATCTTGCAAACTTGATTGGACTTGATGAGGATGTTCTTTATGAAATTGTGAGAAGGTTGCCTCACTCCGACTGTGTGGAACTCGAAGGAAAGCAGCTCCTAGTCAATTGCTACTTTCTCACGGCCTTCGACGAGCATGAAGATCTAGTATTTATACAAACCGCTTGTGCGTTGGGAATTGTAGAGCAAGTGCAATTTATCACTTGGGACGTGGTTGCTCTTTTGGATCCAGAAAATGAAGTTCTAGAGATTTCTGTTTATCGCCTTAGCTTTGAAGAATTTCAACCCTTCTTAGAGCTCATCAATAGTCTACCTTTTTGTTTTGATCAAACAAATCGAGACCTTATTGAAGCTTGGATAGCTGAAGAAGAAAACCTAGAGTGGTATTTTCTCACTTCTTCATTTGCAGGCGAGTGGTTCTAAATCTCTATTGTATCCCTTATTGTAACTCGTGTTGTAATCTTTCATAATAATGGAGAGCCAACGCCAAATGTATGGATATCCTCTTTTCTTTGGAGAGCCTGGAGAGGATGCAAAATTATTTTTAGCAAATTTCAAGATGTCTTGCCGTATCAAGAGGATAGTAACCGATCAAGAACGTGTAGAAATGTTTGAGGTGGTCCTTAGGAAAGATGCTAGTACTTGGTTTGACTCTTTGCCAGAGGAAGTTAAGGGGAATTACACAGAAGTTTTGAATCGTTTTAAGAGATACTTATTTGATTCCCAAAACACTCAAAAACTATGGCAAGACATTGTTTCTCATAAGCAAAAAGACTTAGATGACTACTACTTGTACAAGCAAGAGTTTCTACGTCTTTGGGCTCTATGGATACGAAATGTTGCTAACCCTGGTGATGGTGCAGAATTTTTAAAGAAGGAGAGGTTCATCGCCGCGGACTCTTACCTGACCTTAAGGTAAAAGTTGATGCGGGTGCACCTGCTACTTTTGATGCAGCGGAAACTAGGGCTGTTGAGAAGTATAGGAAACTCAAGTGCTTAAGGGGAGAGGTTCCAATAGAAGTTCTTAGACCCAAAGGTAAGTCACAAGCATCAACATTTAGGGAGCTTCCTGATGTAACGGCTGAAGTGATTGAGAAGTTAAATGAATCTTTAAGCAGCCTGTCAATTCACCTTGCACAAGCTGTAGGTCCAAAGGGACAAGCAAAGAAGTCAGAAGAGAGAGAGCCACGAACTAGGAGAGTCTTGCAATGTTGGAATTGCGGAGAGTCTGGACATGGGATGTATAATTATCCTTGGCCCCGTGGAGAGCCAGGGAGACCTAACTTGAATTACCCAGTGATGAATGCAGGAGAAGGAGCTGGTCAACAACCAAGGCTTCTACAAAGGCCAAATGGACCAAGACCACCTCCACAAGGGGTAGAAGGAGTTCCACCTTTGCCAGATCCAAATGTGCATGTGGTAGAGGTAACAAATTCAAATGAGGTTGACATGGAAGCCAATGGCATTAAGCGTGGCCGAGGGAAAGGTAAAGAGAAAGAAGGAGTCACATCACAGAGTGACCATGGACAAGGCAAAAAGGCAAAGGAGACCAAGGAAACCAAGAGGACTCGACGTCGTATCAACCTCCAAGACTTCCCTCTTGGACATGGTATGGCTCCGTACAACTTGTTGGAAGACATGAGAGGTAAGGGTCCTGATATTTCATGGCCTCAATTTCTTGCATTATGTCCACAAGTAAGGAGGGATTTAACAAGGGCAGTTAGCACTAGGAGAAAGGTAAAAGAGAGTATGCCTGTTGTAAAAATTGCACATGCTGAAATGAACGAGGATATTACACCTGTGCTAGACTGTTACATAAAAGGAAGATTGGTTAGGAAAGGTCTAGTGGATGGGGGTGCACAAATTTGCATCATGACAGAAGGGCTCATGCAAAGACTAGGCATGCACATCCATGAGACACCTGAAATCAAAGTGAAAATGGCAAACAATAGTAAGGCTAGGTGCGTAGGCATTTGTAAAAATGTTTTTGTGGAGGCCTTTGGCATTAAGAAGGCAGTGGATTTCTATGTCATGTCTACCAAGGGAAATGGTTACCCATTTATCCTAGGAAGACCATGGCTAATGAAAAAGCGAGCTTTGCAGGATTGGGAGAGTGCAAAGCTAATTTGTAGGAATGACAATCACAAGAAGGTTGTCTTTGACATGAAGGAGCAACGCCAAGAGGAGCTCCATGAAGAATCATCTCGAAGTGAGACGGAAGAACATTGGACTGAAAACACTTCAGAAGAAGAAAGTAGCAGCAGCATTACTGAAGAGGATTCCTCCATTGAAGTCATGGGGGTAAGGTTTAAGCCAAGCAACCAAGAGACCTCTTGTCAAGGCTTGGAGGAGGTAGGTCCTCAAGAGAACGAAGGTGTTCAAGATGAAGGGATGCTGGAAGGTATTCTATCAACAACACTTACAAAGGATGAAAGAGAGGAGTTCAAATGTGTGCTAAGGAAATTTCCTAGGATTTTTGCTAAAGACTACACCGATGTGTGTGGAGTAGATGCTGTTCAACACAAAATTGAGTTGAAGCCAGAGGCCACACCTAAGGCTCAGAAGCTACGAAGGCTAGGAGTCATCAAGGAGCAGGCTTTACTCAAGGAGGTAAGAAAGCTTCTAGCAGCAGGTTTCATTTATCCAGTGGAGAATTCAGAGTGGGTCTCTCCCATTGTTGTCACTTCTAAGAAAAACGGAAAGTGGAGGGTGTGTGTGGATTACCGTCCACTCAATGAGGCAACAAAAAGAGATCACTCTCCCCTCCCATTTCAGGATGAGATACTAAATGAGGTAGCTGGTCATGAGAAGTACATTGTGTGTGATGGCTACTCAGGCTACTTTCAAATAGGTATCGCATTGGAAGATCAATTGAAAACAACCTTTATCACTCCTTGGGGTTGTTATGCTTTTAGAGTCATGCCATTTGGTCTGACAAATGCTCCTGCAACATTCCAACGTTTCATGAACATGGTGTTTCAAGCATTCTTTGGAAAGTCAATTAGGGTGTTCATTGATGATTTCTGTATTTATAGCTCAAAATCATTGCATCTACAAAGGGTAGAAGAAGGTTTAAAGAAGCTCTACGATATGGGAGGTCAACTCAACCCCGACAAGTGCCACATAGGTGAGGATGAAGTGATCTTGCTCGGTCACAAGGTTTCCTATAAAGGCATTGAGGTGGATCCTTCAAAGGCAAAGGCTCTTATTGAGCTCCCATCACCGAAGAGTCTTAAGGAGGTCATCTCTTTCATTCAGAAGGTGAAGTATATGTCACGCTTCATTCACTTAGCCTCGGAGTTGCTTCATCCTTTGCAAAAGTTGACACAACAAGTAGAATTTGCATGGTCTGATGAGCTTGAAGAGTATTTTTGTAACATTAAAGTCATTTTGTCAGAGCTACCAACACTCATGCCTCCTTGTTGGGAGTACACATTCTTTGTTAGCTCTAGTGTTGGAAGGGAAACAATTGGTGCTGTGTTGCTACAACAAGATCCCCACAGTACAAGGATGCGACCCATCTACTTTGCTAGTAGGGTCACGAATGCTTTGGAGAGAGACTACACAGAAGCAGAACTCATGATGCTTTCTCTCATGTTTGCGGTGAGAAAGTTTAGATCCTACCTACTACCAAAACCTTTTGTAATTCTCACTGCAGAAAATTTGTTCCCTTGGGTGTCATCTCAAATGAACCTTAGTACTAGGATCTCAAAGTGGATTATGGAGTTGCAAGAGCTCCAATACTCTTTCAAGGTAGAAGATAGTGTGCGTGCACAATTGGCAGGGATTCTCACTTATAGGGTACATGAGAAGGAAATTAAGGTGCCTCAAGTAAAGACCCTACCATTGCCACCACCAAAAAGTATTCCTAATGCTTTTACCTTGTTCTTTGATGGAGCTTTTCGTCGAGCCACAGGGAAAGCAGGGGGAGGGCTAGTATTGCTCAACCCAAGTGGAGAGGTGGTCATGAAAGAGAAGGTCAATCTACCAGGTTCAACTAGCAACAATGAAGCAGAATACAACACACTACTTCATGGTTTGAAGATGTGCATTGGCCAAGGGATAAAACGTCTCATGGTAAAGGGAGATGCACTTCTCATTGTTAAACAAATTTTAGGCATTTGGGCATGCAAGAATGAAAGCTTAAGGACAAAAGTTCATGCCATTCGTAGGATGTTTAATCAGTTTGAAGAAGTGCAACTATATCATATTCCGAGGAAACAAAATGAAGATGCCGATTTACTTGCACAAGAAGCAGTTACATGTGTTGAGAGAGAAGTGCAGGTCATCATGGTGGCAGCAGCTGTCAAGAAACCGAGATACCAGGGATTGGAGTCATTGGCTCCCATTATTGGCTACATTTTGGAGGGTGAGTTTCCACAAGACTTCACGAAGGCTCAGAAGAGGAGACTCATGAAGAAGGCAAGCGCATATCTCTTCCTAGAAGGCTCCCTCTACCAAAGAGGGAAGGATCAAGTGTGCAGAAAAGTACCAACTCTTGAGGAAATTCCATCCATTCTAAAAGGTTTGCATGAAGAGGCATGTGGTGGTCATTTTTCCCAAGAATTAATTGTGAAGAAGATTTTGCTTGCGGGGTATGTTTGGCCAAGCTTGCATGTGGATGTTCAACATTGGTGTAAAAGCTGTCACAATTGTCAGATAAATGGAAATAGAAGGTTGGTGCATGGCCCGAGGCAAATAGTGCTTGCAAATGGACCCTTTGAAAAGTGGGGCATTGATGCTATGGGTCCTCTGTCTAGGACAAAAAATGGTAAACTCTACATTCTAGTGGTTGTAGACTATATGACTAGGTGGGTGGAAGCTCAAAGTGTGGCAAGAGTGAATGAGAGGACAGTTAGCAAGTTTGTGTATAATCACATTTGTTGCAGATTTGGCACACCTTTGGAGATTGTTTCTGATAATGGTCCAGGGTTTAGGAAGGGCTTGCTCACAGAAGTTTGTGAAGAACTTCGCATTCTACATCGTCACAGTACACCCTACTATCCCCAATCAAATGGTTTGGTAGAAAAAGCTAATGGTGTCATTGCAGGCACCATTGAAAAGATGGTGAAAAACAAGACAAGGTTGTGGGATGACTTCTTGGATGGTGCCTTGTGGGCGTATTGAACCACATGTAGGGAAGCCACGGAGTTCACACCATTTCACTTGGTCTATGGTCAAGAGGCTTTACAGCCAATTGAACTAAACATTCCAACAATGCGACTTCATGGCAAATCAGCACAAGATGATCAAGAAGCATGGATGGATCGACTTCTTACCTTAGCTGAGCTTGAGTGGAAAAGAGAAGCATCATACGAGTGCTATAAGAGGAAAGCCACACAGACAAAGGAGAAGTTTGACAAGAAACTAAAGGACAAAGGCATCAATGAAGGAGATTTTGTGCTAAGGTATGACAATCGACTCGATAATCGTTTTGATGCCAAATTTGAAACAAGATGGCAGGGGCCATACATAGTCAAGAAGGTTTTCAATTCTAGTTACTATCAGCTTATGGACTTGAATGGTAAAGAGCACTCCAGGAAATAAACGGGTATCGCTTGAAGCCCTATTTGAGTCGCCTTCTACCAAAGGATCTACCAAAGATCTGTCCAAAGGCCGCTGTCTCATGTAAGTATTGTTACATGAAGCATGAGTGTAACTCTAGCCAAAATTCTGAGGGGCCAAACAATAAAGATCTCGCCAAGGACTCTGAAGCACTCTCTTTGGAAAAGATGCTCTATGATGGTACATGAATATACCATCATCCAGGGAGAGGGCTAATGATAGCCGTTTTTCGGCTCTTTGTAATTGCCACAGTGCGTTACCTTACCCTACCCAAATCACCCAAACACTGTGGCTATCCCTACCATTTCACTGTACATAGGCGTGTGTGAGTGACGGGACTTTTCCCATATCTTCTTAAAAAGCCCTCAATTAGCTAGCCATTGGGCTAGTTGAGCCAAAAAAATAAAAAATAAAATAAAAATATAAGTATATTATGGCCCATGCGTATGTAAATATTTCTTTGTATATAGGGCCTAAATAAAATAATTTTTCATAATTATTTTGGTATTTATTTTAATTTTTCTACCTAGGTGTGTGATATTTATGCTCTGTACATTGCCTCACCATTACCACAATTTTTCTTACCATTTTTCATATTCTTTATTCCATATAGAAATATTTTCATGTAAGCTTCTCTTATATTTGGTGTAACTCCATCCCAACAAAAATCCAAAAAAACTAGTTCTATTTATGTGTATATTTTTTTCAATATTGTGATTTTTTCTTTCCTACATATATTCTCTATTACTCTCATAAATTAGACCACCAAAAATATTCATCTTTTTATGGTACACTTATAATGAGAGAGATTTATTTTGACCCCTTTATATTTTTCCACCTATATTATTTATATTTGACATGTACATATTTTTTAGACCCCTCAATATTTGATTTTCTTAGTTGTACTATTCACTTATATCATGATCTCAACAATATCTTCACTTATAGACCTATCAAATAAGGTCAAGGGTAGGTGGCATGCATACATGCACTATGGAGGGCTCACTCTTGGAGGTATTCAAAAGAATCATCCAAAGAAGGACCCCACAAGGACCTTGTGCAGTGGAAAAAAACGGTCGGTTTTGCTAAATTTTTAAAGTTCACTTGCTCTCCGAATTTGAAAAGGTGATAGTTGTAGCTCGTGGGCTGAACTTTTGCCTCAAATTTTTTCATATTTTTTTGAGCTACGAGTTGTGAGCTATGATTTTATTAGTGGACCCCAGTTTTCCCATGCTATGCAGCCACACTCTCTCTTCCACTTTATCATTTTCCTCTTTCACACACACTTCTCCACTCATCATGCCCACCTCTCTCACCACTCCTCTCTGCACCCTACTCACCTTCTCCTCAACCTTGAAGAATAAGAGAAACCATGGTGAACTCATACCTCCCACACACAATTCCATTCCAAAATTGACCACCTAGTCTCATTTTTCCTCCTCCAATTTACCCATATCTATCAAAAAAACCACAAAATTCAGCCTCTTCTCTTAAAAGACAGCATCATGGTGGTTGATTACTCACCTTCAATTACCTTGTCTCTCAAGGAAGGTCAAGATTGGAGAAAAAATGTACCGTCAAAGCTAGTGGACCGTCAACAAGCGTCAAAATTGGCCCTACTCAAGACACTTGGAGCATCAACCTTGTAAGAAATCCACCTTTTCTTACCTCTTAAGAGTTTTTCTTCCTTATTTGTATCCTACATGGATACTCCCATTGTAAATATCCAATTCCATTTGTAAATTAATACTAGCTCTACTAACACTAACCCACTATGAAAAGTCCTATCACCTCCATTTCTCTCCTCTCTCTTTCCCCACCAACTTCTTGATAATTCCAAGCAAAAGAAATTAGATAAATTGCTGAAAATCTAACCCAACCATGGTTAGAGGAGTAACCCTAGCCTTCAAAATTGCTATAAAAGGAGGGTGTAGCTAGCACAACAAGGGGGAGCCATAAGCAAGAGCACTATACTATAGCTTGAGAAGCCAAGCTCAACCTCTCTAGAAGGAGCTCTTGAGTGGAAGCTCATTGTCTTATGCATGTGCATGTGTTGTAATAGGGGATTAGCAAGGGAACTCTGTGCCATTTGTAAGAGAGAGAGTGTTCATTCAATTGAGAGTAGGAAATCTATCATTTTTCCTACTAGTGTAAGCCCAACATTTGCTGAATCAAGGAGGGTGGATTTGGACTAAGCTTGGATACTTTGTCTCCCTTCCAACGTGAAGTAATGGACAACAATGATGCGTAAGTGTCTTGGTGTTTTTTGTTAAGTTCTTGATAGCTTGTCTCGGGTGTTGTCATCAATCTAGCCATAAATCCCACATACTGTAAGAGGGAGACAGGGTGGAGAGGACTCCCCTGGCCTTAAGACAGTGAGTGGGGTGGATTTTCTTGTGATGTGTTGTGGTGTAATTTACTCAAGCTATGATGAACAAATACTAATATCACTTTGATTGGTCATGACAGATTTGTAAGAAGGTATTAGTGCAACAAACACCCCCTCCCCCTTCTCTCTCTTTCTTACATATATAATTGTGTTTGCTTGATCATTGCCGATACGCTTCAAAGAAGCCCGAGCACTCTCTCTCTCTCTCTCTCTCTCTCTCTCTCTCTCTCTCTCTCTCTCTCTCTCTACGCGTCCTAGTTCGCATCCAAAACTAGGTGGTGCCCCAAATTTGTGTAGGGTTAGGTTGCGGGTTTGTTATTTTTTTCCAACCCCAACCCATTGAGCAGCATGGGAGCCTTGAAGGGTGTCTAGAGGTTGCTCTTCTTGTTGCCCGCCCCGGACCGCCTCAATAGCAATGTCTCTATGTAACTTTTCTGACACAAGGCAATACCACCATCACACTGCTTAAACTGTATACCCAAGTAATGATGCAATAGCCCCAAATCTTTCATCTTGAAAGTAGCATTCAAATCAGCCTTAAATTCAGCAATATGTCTCTCATTTGGTCCAGTGATCGTCAAATCATCAACATAAAGAACCATGATGAGAAATACATCACCCTCACGCTTTACATACAATGTGCTTTCTATTGGACTGTTACGAAAGCCTTGTTTGACCAAATGAGTGTCAGCTTTCTCATACCAAGCACGAGGAGATTGCTTCAACCCATACAAAGCCTTGTTACATTTGCACACTTTGTCCTCTTGCCCTTTTATGACAAAACCGCGAGGCTGCGTTACATAAACTTCCTCAAATATGTCACCATTCAAGAAAGCAGTAACAATGTCTGATTGATGTACATCCCAACCAAAATGAGGTGCCAATGCACATAGAAAATGCACAGTAGTCATACGACAAGTGGGAGCAAAAGTCTCTTCATAATCTATGCCTTTTTGTTGTGCATAACCCTTTGCAACAAGTCGAGCCTTATGGCGATCAATCTCACCACTGAAAAGAGGCAACAAAGTGTCATAAATGTCCTGTGAGCTTACATTACTGTCTCTAGTACATGATAGCAAGGGCTGAACAGAATCTTCCACAAACACTACATCCCGAGAAACCAGAATACGTTTTGTTTGCGGATGATACAACCTGTAACCTTTGCTTTCAGCACTATAACCAACAAAAATACATTTGACAGCCTTATCATCCAATTTTCTCCGCTGCACTTGTGGCACCAAAGCATATGCCAAACAGCCAAAAACACGCATGTGCTCAATAGAAGGCTTTCTATCATGCTATGCTTCATATGGAGTAATAGACTGCAAAGCTTTCGTAGGACACCTATTAAGTACATAAGTGGCACACATGATGGCCTCAAGCCAAAAAGAATGCGGTAAAGCTTGACTTTTGACCATACATCGTGCCATTTCCGTCAATGACTTGTTTTTCCTCTCAGCAACACCATTTTGCTGAGGCGTATAAGGCACTGTACATTGGTGTTTTATCCCACGACTAGCCAGAAATGCATTAAATTCATGAGACATGTACTCCCCCCCTCGATCGGAACGGAGGGTGCCCATAGTACATTTCGAGACATTTTCAGCCATAGCCAGAAATTGTTTGAAGCACATAAAAACTTCGGACTTCTCTTTAAGCGGAAATACCCATGCATGCCTGGAGTAATCATCAATGAAAGTCACAAAGTACAGGTAATTGCCCAAGGATGGAGTTTGCTTGGGCCCACAAACATCATTATGCGCAAGCTGCAACCTGCATGTGGCCCAAACTGAACCATCCTTTGGAAACTTAGAACGTTGCATCTTACCCAAAATACAGCCTTCACAAATATGTTTGACAGGTGCTTCAAGAGGTGGCAAAGAAGCAACCATGTCAGATTTCTGCAAACGCAACAAACTGGCAAAATTCAGATGACCAAAACATGCATGCCAAAGTTTTGCATCTGAAATAGCCCTTGAATTTGCAACAGCATTTGCAAAATTTTGTCCACACTTGTCATACAAAGTGAGCTTATACAAACCACGGCACAGAAGCCCAAATGCAACAATTTCATCACCAAAACTGAGATCATGAATTGTACATCTGTCATCCACAAATTTGACTACAAGTCCAAGTCTAGCAAGTATGGATACAAACAAGAGATTCTTCTTGATCCCAGGTACATAAAGTGCATCAACAAGTGTGAAAGAACTGCCATTAGCAGCAGTAAGCACAATCTTTCCAACTCCTTGAACTGGATAAGAGGCATTGTTGGCACAAGTGACTGAATTCCCATGAGGGACAGACTCGAGAGAGGTAAACAATTCACGATGTGAGGTAATGTGCTTTGTAGCACCACTGTCGAAATACCACACATGTGAATCTGTAGCAACTGACTAGCATGCATCATGGACAGCAGGATTGTAAGTGCACTCTGTGCTAAAAGCCCATTCTACATCCACATCATCAACACAGTCTCCTTTCACAAAAGATTCAACAATGGCTGCATTTGTAGTGGAACCAGCATTTGCAGTGGAACCGCCCTCTTTCTTCTTAGCCTCTTTGGCCTTCAACTTAGGACACGACTTGATCAAGTGATCATTGGCTCTACAATAATGGCAACGCATCTTCTTTTTGCCCTTATCACCAAAATTTCCAGACGAAGTACTGCCAGTAGAAGCATTGGGAACATAATTTTTGCCTCTCGCAGCAGAACCATACGAAGTGGCTGCATTGTTGTTACCACCCATTCTTTGAGAAGCAATAAAAGCCTGTTCAACTCCACGCTGTCTAGTCCTGTTTTTTTTGGACAGTGACTCTTGCAACAGCAATGTGCATAATGCATCAAACTTGACAACTTCTGGATTTCCTTGGGTCATCAGTCTCGAAGTACTAGCAAAAGTCTGGTAGGAATCTGGTAAGGCATCAAGAATAGTCTGCACAAGGGAACTGTCAGAAATGACTTCACCTGCAGAAATAAGCTGCTCATTGATATCCTTGACACTAGCAAGGGAAGTGTCCATATCATCTTCCTCATGCATAATCTTCGACTCCAGCTCTTTACGCAGCAAAGCAATTTTAGCCTCATTACGGCTTGCATAAAGACCTGCTAGAATATCCCAAGCCTGTTTTGCAGATTTTGCTGAACGGATGTGAGGAACAATAGTGCGCTTCACAGACAACGCAATCAATGCATGAGCCTGCGCATCCTTAACATCCCAACGAGCTTGTTCTGCCGTAGGCAAAACAACTCTAACAGCTGCAATCCTTGCAGCAAGACCTGCAACATCCTCGACATCGCCTACATCCTCAAAACTAGGACGTACATCAATGCCCTGCACAATGTTCCAGACACCTTTTGACACAAGAACATGTTGCATCATATAAGCACACATAGGGTAGTTGTCCCCATCCAACCTGTCCTCAGCAGCAAACATCTTGAACACATCTGTGTTGGTGTTGTCAGCCATGGTAAATGTTGCACCTGATGTGAAAACTGCCCGAAAGTAGGAGAAATGGAGCGGGAACAACCTGTGCTATATAGCACAAACCGTAGAATACTATAAGGCACCTGTTATGCTGAAATTGGCACTGACTGAAATTCTGCACAAAATGACGAAATAGCATTTGCAGTACTGCCTGTAGTGGAAACGGAGGCTGAAATGAGCCCAAATCAAAATTCTGAGCAGACCGAGCTCTATAAGCCTTCCAAAAATTTTGTCGACCTGCGAACGCTCTCCAAAGCTCACTGAAATCAGAGAAAGTGAGCACGCGTGTGCTGGAGCAGCTGGCGACTAAGCCCGGGAGGACGTGACCTGCTCTGATACCAATTGTTGGAATTAGGGTTGCAGAGAAACACACACAGCTTGGAGAAGATGAAGGAAGCTCAAGGCACAGAATAGAGAGTGTGTTACTTAGTGTGCAATGGAAAGATAGAGAGCCCTAGAGTGATGGGCGTATATACAATGCACGGGGAAAAAAACCTCCTAAAGAGGGAAAAAATGCCCGGGCGGTCCGAGTGTGTTCACACACATCACTACCACATGTATATGGTAACAGCTTGGTGCAATTGAAGTTCCGAAAGAGACACATGAAGTCCTTGCATGGATTTTCAGTAGAATCCCATGGGTCATAGAGGTCATTAAAGCTCAAATAAACGGTGAGAAGATCATGGTTCCAGGACGTGGGGAGTTTGATGTTGAATGGAATTTAGGTGGTGATCTAAAGACCATAAAGTGCATGCTTGGATGCAAACAAGGTGCAAATTCTTTACTTCCCTGTCCATTCTGTGTGAAAGGGCACAAGACAAGTCGAGCAACTCAAGTGGAAGGTCAGGACGAAGATAATGATGACCATATAAATAGGGAGTGGCAAACTTCGGTTCTTTCATGTGATATGCTACAGGTCCCCAATAGGGATAGCAACGATCCTGGGTGGAACCCCATAATTCCCTTCTCCCTCAACAATGTTCACTTTTGTACATTGAATGCGTTTATGCGAATATTTGATAGGATCCTAAAGCATCACATTGATTATGCTTTCACAATGAAGCCCCTTCAACGGTCAAAAGACTCCTTGCAGGGGGTGCAGACGCTCCTTAATGAGATTGGATGTCCCCGATCAAGGGTGAACATTGTAGCAGAGACTTGTAGGGATAAGACATATGATGTGGCACAGAAGGTTTCCATGAATGGAGCCAAGGCACGTCGATTTTTCAAGAAGATGTCAAAGTCTCCAATGCACGTATCCAAGGCAAGTGTCGATCTAACAAGTGAGATGGATGCTTGGGAGTAATGATGAAAAGGAAAGGGAATGAGATCAAGTGAGAGAGAGAGAGAGAGAGAGAGTGAGGGAGGGGGTATAGCGGCTTAGTACTTAGGCATCACAAAAGGATGGCGAATCCGCACACCCTTCACACATACACAAGCTCACTCCAAAACACAAGACTAGGTGGCGATTCCGCACACCTCACATGGGCAAAACATTGCAAGAAAACATACTCACAAAACCTCAAGCTTTATTTAGAGAATTAGGCGATGAAATGGAGAGCATAGGGTAGGGGAATGAGAAGGGAGAGAGTGGTAGAGCACATGGCGGATAGGTGGGAGTTGATGGCGAAGACTCGCACGAGGATTATGGCCATCATCCTTCATTTAGTTGCCCTTCATCTTCCATAGCCAACGGAGTAGAGGTCATGCTCAAGACAAGCATGGTGATTGCGGTGATGGTGATGGTGTGTGTGTGTGTGTGTGTGTGTGTGTGTGTGTGTGTGTGTGTGTGTGTGTGTGTGTGTGTGCACTAGGCACACACAGTGCATAGTGTACTCTTTGGTGATGGTGTGTGTGTGTGTGTGATGGTGACCCCTCTTTATATAGGGGAGGAGGGGGGAGAAATTATAGAATTTAGAAATGAAGAAATCATTATCTACATAGGCCATGTGACTGTGGGCCCCACTTGTCTGGCTGTGTGTATATGTGCCAGAACAGCACTCTCATGAGAGAGCGACTAAGAGAGAGAAATGGGTTGATGCAAAAAAAGTGAGAGGTGACATGGAGACTAAAGTAATTACAAGAGGGGAGAGAGGGGAGTGTGTTCAGAGGTGAATCTGTGTGCAGATGTGTGTGAACACAAGAAAAATCAGGTAACCACCGGGTGGGGATGGGTCTGTGGACACCTTTTTCAATGAAACTGAGTGTGTGTGAGTGTGGGGGAGGTTATTTAGCTACAAGACAAGAGACATTGCGCCCTTTAGAGAGAGAGGGGGGTATTTGGGTCATGGGATATGATAGGAGAGAGAAAGGGGGGGTGGGGTATACTATTTTGGAAGATAGAGTAAGTTGCATGTGAGTTAGGGTGCATTATTGGTGAGTTAGAATGCATTATTGGTGAGAGGTGGGGTAGCTTGAGGGGAGAGAGAAAGGAGAAAGGACAAGGGGAAGAGAGAGGGGGTTGACCTTTTGAGTGGAGGAGAGGAAAAGGGACACACGGCGGGGCAACAGTGAAGAAAAAGGAGGCAAGGTGGGGATGGGCTGCCCCGCAGGCATGAGGTGGCCTAGTTTACCTTTCTTATATATTTACATAATCATACTTTATTTTTTTCTTACTTTTTTCCAATGCCTTTTATCACTCCCTTCCTAAGAGGGGGTTTTCATGGGGTGGGGACGAGAGAAGAGGGGTATGGGAGCTTGGCTTGTGAAAAGCCCCCATCATTAGCCCTCCCCTTTTGGCTAGAGGCATTCATGTCTCTAGCTCTGTTTCTTCTTCCGCTTAGCTGTAGGATCCGATATCGAGTTTGCTTCTGAACTAGCCATTCCATTTGGCCATTGGTGAGATTTCTGGGATATTCATGAATCTGTAACAGGTCGGAGTGATAACTTGTTCCTTGGAATAGTGTCGGTTGATTAAAGGGGAAGCCCATGGCTTCCAGAACTTTGTGCCAATGTCCTCCTGGATCCCAAGTGAAAAATAGGATCATTGTTTGCAGTGTCCGAACAATAAAATTTGCATGCCAAATTGGATCAAATTTGTAACCACCAGTAGCGAGAGGGGAAATGAGCATCTTGGCTCCTGCAAAGACAGAACTGAAAATTATGATTCCCAAGAGTGTACCAAGAATCCACCATATATGGCCGCCTTGTTGGTGTGGTGAGCTCAAGTTGTCTTCAGAGTCCTGCTTACTGCTATTAGAAAAAACTGCAAGCATATCATGCTTCTTTTGGGTGTGCTCAAACATGTCAGCTTCCTTTACTGATGCTAATAGCAAGCCACCTACCTTGCGGCTTAAATACAAGCGTAATCCACTTACCTTTCTCCAAAGAGAGGATGCACTATTTGTAAACAATTGTACCAAATTGCGAAGGAGGTCTTCATTCTTGCATTCTATCAGGCTTTTGTCTATCCATGGCTCCTTAGCTCTTATCTCAATGCTGATCTTCTCTCTATATGTTATAGCGGCTAGCCATAGCCATAGGTCTGATGCATCCCATGCAAACACAATGCTGTGTTGTGGAGGAGTTTGGAACATCCTTAAAAGGTTGGCAACATATTGATCATCAAACTTACTATGAACATCCTCACATAAACTGGAGGCATTACCCATCTCCAAGTTTATAACACCCTTTAGTAGACTAGAGGCATTACCCATCTCTAAGTCTATAACACTACACAATAAAGTCTTGCTCGGCTGCCAAGCCTCTGGAGCAATATCCAACTCCAAACCTTCAGTCATACTTACCTCTTCGTTATGGTCCTCAAGTGAAACTGCCTTGATGCAAGATTCCTTTAGCTTGCTACACTGTCCTGGGTCCATGCTGGTGCAAAGGCTTCCGTTTTCAAAGCCCTCCCCTTTGCTTGATATGTTTTCCATCTTCTGCAAAGCCTTGCTAGCAGGTTGGTTTTCCTCTTCTCTTGTATCTTTCATGACCTTTGCATTCCTCTTACTCTGACGAGGCCTAATCAACACTTTACACCTTCTTACCCTTAACGCCCAATGTTGTCGATTCATTGCTTTGGTGCCTATTTCATTCAAGGTTAAAGATGTACTCACATTTGTAACACAATTTTCTTGACTTACCTCCCCCACCTGGGTAGCATCTTTTGATTCTTTAACATCTTGTTCCACTGCCTCAGTTCTTTGAATAGTCTTCTTACTTAATCCTTCTTCTGCTACACTCATCTTGACCTCTTCTACAAGACCAATGATACTTGGTGTGCGGGTACCAATTGGTGGTGGGCGTAGGATGATTGTAAGTGGTGATTGTGGTGGTGGTTGCATTGGTGACTGGCGTCGAATTGGTGTGGCCAGCTGTGGTTGCACCACTAGTGGTGTGATTTGAACAGGTGGGATTGGTTGCCTGAGTGGCGGAGGTCTTGCTCTTGGTGGAGAGATCTGATTCTGTCTCCCCCCTCTATTGAAATTATGCCTCCTCGGGTGTGGGCAGTAGTACATTTCATGGTCATCTTCCCCGTAGTTGTAACAGTGGTACTCTGGGTTCTGCCTTCGTTGTCCTCTTCCTTGTTCTGGGTTCCTGCCAGGTGTATGCCCTTGCTGCACCAGATGCACAGATAAACTCTCTAGTTGGGTGGTGATACGACTCAGCAGGTCTTGCTCTTCTGATGCCTCCTGTGGTTGGGGACTCTATGATTGGCTGTTGCAGTCATTGGGGTTGGTTGTATCGAGCTTGTTTCCTCTGATTCGTTTACTCTTGCTTGCATGCGTAGCTTCTTGTCTTTAAGGCGGGCTACTTCGACTGCCAACTCATATGTTGCAGGAAACCTTCCCTTCACCTTCTCTCTAAGCGGCAACCATAGACCAGCAATGAAACGGTCCTTCTTTAGGAAATTAGGCGCTCCTTCACCTTCCTCCAGCGAGGCAACCCATCTCTCCCATAAGTCCACAAATTTGGACTCGTAGGTGGCATACTCCAACATGCCTCCCTGCTTTAAATCTGTCAGTAACTGCCATAGCCTCTCCGAGGTTGTGCCTCCACCAAACCTCTTTACAAAAGTAGCCATTAACACATCCCATGCATTCTTGGTGGCCTGGGGCAATGCATTATACCAGGACTCGGCCTCTACTCTCATCAGTAGAGGAAAAATTCTAAGTCGTGAAGCATCGTCATCTTTGTTGGAGACGATACAAGCAATGTTGAAATCATCCAAAAAGTCGGTGGTGAGATCCTCTCCCTTCTTTCCACTGAACGTGGGGAAAGAAACACTTGCCATGGTAGTGACTCAGGAAATTACAAACCTTTTTTTTCTTTTTTTCTTTTTTTTTACATTACATTAACAGTGCGGCTCATAGCATCTTTTTACAAGGGTGGGTGGATAGGTTAAAACAAGATAAAGATAGAAACATTAAAGGAATGATGGTAATCTAATATGGGGAGAATGATAGGATTCAGGGAATTGAGGATTTCTCCTAGTACCGCTGCACCGAATAGGTGTACGATCTTCTGTTGGTAGAAGACTTTCCTATCTACATAGATATTCACATGTATATGCTGCAAGAATCTGAACGGGAATGCCGTTGGCCCGTTTTCCATCATGCACAGAGGATGAAATACTTACTTATACTCTTATCGTGCCAGTGTTGATGAGTCGGCACATCCACAAGAGGTCTTCGCCTTTCATGGGCTCTACCTTTCCTTCATTTCTCAGCACGTACGGGGTGATGGCGACGCGTCTGACCACTCCCAGCCTCTTGGCTAACAACAATTGCAGGTAATTTCCGTAGTCGGCGTGTTGCATGAATTCTACTCCATTCAGTTGCAACTCATCCCGAGCCCACTGGGTTTCTCCCGTGGTAGAGAGCTTCTTCAAGATAAGTTGTACTGGGAGAGGAGGAAGATCCTCCACTCTCTTTCCAAAACAGCGAGAGCAGTAGCCGAACCACTCTTCTCTAGGACATGGGAATCTTCTTACCACTTCTTCTTCCGGATTGTCGAAGTGGATTGGTAGCACTCGCATGCGTCGTGCAAACCGGTAGGCGACCTTTCGCTGCTTAGCTTCGGATGACTTCCTCTTTGGCAAACTGGGTACAACCCGGCTTTCTGAGCTTGAAGCACTTGCTTGGCCAGATGCTTCTCCCTTCGGGGTCACGTGTTTCCAGACTGGCTTATCTTCTCGTTGCCTTTGGCTCGAGCAGCCCCTTTAGGCCACTTTGGAGTTATAACTTTGACTATAGTTTCTTTAGGGAAAAGAGGTCTCACCGTTTGCTTCCCTTCCTTGATGTGAATGACTTCTTTGAGATGAATGTTGATGTAGATGACTTCAGCCCTTTCACTGCCTTCCTTGCTGGCACTCATTGACAGTGTGCCTTAGTTGACAACAGTGATGGCACTTCACCGACCTCCCACCTGATGCTCTCAATTTATAGTTAGAACGAGCGACACGAGATGGAGAATTTACCTCTTGAATGCTGACGACACTGCAGCCTGGCAGTAGCACCTCAATGAAGGCGGCTAGTGCCTCCTTCGTCTCTTCTTCTTCCGTCCTCCAGTTAAAAAATTCCTTCAGCCATTCGTCCATGATTGATAGTGGGCGTCACTTTCAGCATTGTAAACTGAAGGGTCTTAGAAAGCCCTCCTCCGTGGGGGAACCAAATGATGGGAGCAAAGCGAACCCCGAACCCTCGACGGCCTCTAAAACACCGGGGACCGAATGGCGTGCCTCGAGCCTGTCACGATAAAGCAAACAGGGGGCACCACCTAGCTTCAGCGGCTAGGACGCAAACAACACACCACCATAACAAAGTTTTCATCCAAGAGAGATGGATGCTTGGGAGTAATGATGAAAAGGAAAGGGAATGAGATCAAGTGAGAGAGAGAGAGAGAGAGAGAGAGAGAGAGAGAGTGAGGGAGGGGGTATAGCGGCTTAGTACTTAGGCATCACAAAAGGATGGTGAATCTGCACACCCTTCACACATACACAAGCTCACTCCAAAACACAAGACGAGGTGGCGATTCCGCACACCTCACATGGGCAAAACATTGCAAGAAAACATACTCACAAAACCTCAAGCTTTATTTAGAGAATTAGGCGATGAAATGGAGAGCATAGGGTAGGGGAATGAGAAGGGAGAGAGTGGTAGAGCACATGGCGGATAGGTGGGAGTTGATGGCAAAGACTCGCACGAGGATTATGGCCATCATCCTTCATTTAGTTGCCCTTCATCTTCCATAGCCAAGGGAGTAGAGGTCATGCTCAAGACAAGCATGGTGATTGCGGTGATGGTGATGGTGTGTGTGTGTGTGTGTGTGTGTGTGCACTAGGCACACACAGTGCATAGTGTACTCTTTGGTGATGGTGTGTGTGTGTGTGTGATGGTGACCCCTCTTTATATGGGGGAGGAGGGGGGAGAAATTATAGAATTTAGAAATGAAGAAATCATTATCTACATAGGCCATGTGACTGTGGGCCCCACTTGTCTGGCTGTGTGTATATGTGCCAGAATAGCAGTCTCATGAGAGAGAGACTAAGAGAGAGAAATGGGTTGATGCAAAAAAAGTGAGAGGTGACATGGAGACTAAAGTAATTACAAGAGGGGAGAGAGGGGAGTGTGTTCAGAGGTGAATCTGTGTGCAGATGTGTGTGAACACAAGAAAAATCAGGTAACCACTGGGTGTGGATGGGTCTGTGGGCACCTTTTTCAATGAAACTGAGTGTGTGTGAGTGTGGGGGAGGTTATTTAGCTACAAGACAAAAGACATGACGCCCTTTAGAGAGAGAGGGGGGTATTTGGGTCATGGGATATGATAGGAGAGAGAAAGGGGGGGTGGGGTATACTAGTTTGGAAGATAGAGTAAGTTGCATGTGAGTTAGGGTGCATTATTGGTGAGTTAGAATGCATTATTGGTGAGAGGTGGGGTAGCTTGAGGGGAGAGAGAAAGGAGAAAGGACAAGGGGAAGTTGAAAGAGGGGGTTGACCTTTTGAGTGGAGGAGAGGAAAAGGGACACACGGCGGGGCAACAGTGAAGAAAAAGGAGGCAAGGTGGGGATGGGCTGCCCCGCAGGCATGAGGTGGCCTAGTTTACCTTTCTTATATATTTACATAATCATACTTTATTTTTTTCTTACTTTTTTCCAATGCCTTTTATCACTCCCTTCCTAAGAGGGGGTTTTCATGGGGTGGGGACGAGAGAAGAGGGGTATGGGAGCTTGGCTTGTGAAAAGCCCCCATCACTAGATATAACAAAGTATGCATTTTATTAATTTTAATGTCTGCCAAACCCTTTAGTAGTCATATCAGAAATCATGGTGCTTCTCATACATAATGGAAGCCCAACATATAAGAAATTCAAAACCTTGCAAGTCAGAGAGTCATAGACACCAAAAAGTAGTTTCATTAAAGAAATCAATGCTTTACATGATATCCGGCTTTTGCTTTAGGATCTTTCGAATTACAGTTTTTTGGCGCTTGGCCTTTTGGGGTGGCTCCCTGTTAAGTAAAGTGGTTGTGATTTCTTGGGTTTCATTAACCCCTACAACTTGGTTCATGCCGACATGTGCAATAAGGGGCCCCCGAAAGTTAACACCGAAAGTGGATATTGCAAAATCTTTCTTTACAAGCACTACAAGATTGGACATTTGGGCAAGTTTTGTTAAACACAATTCCTTGGAGAGTGAAAAGAGAGCAAAAATGTTGTAGCGACCATTGGAAGAGTAGTCGGCAGGGACAAACACCACGACACTAGTCGGAAGTGTGCCGAGGTAGTGAGCAAGTGCCGCTTGAGGTCCCAACGGCGTCCTCCTCCCCCCTGACCGTTGTGCCCAGGCGTCAACCTCCAAAACATCTTGCAAAACATAGGTTTTATTTAATATGGCACAGAATTATGATATAACATTAACAAAATCATTTGTAAAAATCAAATATGAGTGAGCATCTATACCTCTTGTCTACGATCCTCCTCATCGCCATCCGGGGGCAAGTAAAGATCCACACTTGACTTCCCCTTTGGATCAAGCAAAACAGGTGTTGCAGCAGGTGGTGGTGAATCCACTCTTGCGCGATTAGCCAAACACATGGCTTGCACGGCCACAAACTCGTCCTCAGAGACCTTGGCCTGCTCGGCCGCTGCCACCTCGGCTCGTTCGATCGCCACTGTGTCTGCCAAAGTATTCCCCATGGGCAGTAGGAGATCATCGTCATGGGAGGTGGTGGTATCAACCTCAAACTTGCCATGGGCATCGAGGATGGCGAAACACTCATCCATGCGAAGCTCAAAGGATTTCTCCAGATCGTGCACCACAATGAAGGAGAAGCGGGTAATCTCTACCTCAGGGATGGCATCCCGAGTGGTGGTTCCTTCTGGCAGTCCCGAGGATGAACCGACAGATGGAGAGGCCTCCAAGAGGCCTTGAATCCCTACAAGGTAGGTCAAGGCAAGCTTCCTCTCCTCTGCGGATGAGTCAATGGCCGCGGGCTTGGGGTCCTTCACATCAGCCAGTACCCCGCCGATCTGCAAGTGTGGTAGCACTACGTCAGGGCCTGCTGGGCACTCGTGAAGGAGGAAGATCATTATGGAATGAACAAAGAAAAAAGTGTTTCCGATCCTTCCCTTACTCATTGCTCGCACATCATCAGGTTCAAGCCGCACATATTGTCTGGTGGGTTGTGCTATGGTGGCAAAGCGTGCAAGCCGCTGATGAAATGGCCTGTCCCCTTGGTAGATGTGGTGGAGAAGGCCTTCAGGGACCCATTGCCCTGGCCGGTTTGGTAACTCAACAATGAATCTCCCCATGCACATGGAAATGTATGAAGTAATGTGCTCAAGAGATTGAGAGTGGAGGGTCAAGGTGGTTTCCAAATCGGGTTGGGTTGTGAAAAATGCTTGAAGCTCAGGGCAATTTGCATGCCCAACCTCAGTAAGGAATGCATCTAAAGCACTAGTAGCAGCCATGTCTTCTCTTTGCGTGATTGGGTATGCTAGGACTCTCTGCAATGCTGGGATGAAAATGGTGAAATGAGGAGGTGGTCCCCCTTACATAGACATATTCCATCTCTAAAAAAATAAAAAATATGCATTTAAAAAATAAATTTACACCACCTTAAAACTCAAGTACAAAATCAGTACAACACCTTAAAACTTTTCAAAATCTTTAATAAAATATCCAATATATAAACGATTAAAGTTACAAGCCAATTCACTTAGACAAGATAATTTCGTTTGTAGGCCAATCTTTGTAAACAAGCATAGTGGCCTCCATCCGCCTTCCAATCTATACAACCAAAAAATGGGCAATCAAAATACAAATACCCACAAAAAATAAGAAAAGGTAGCTAAGCAAGCACAACGTAGACCTTGCGTTGTTCCAGTTTGAAACTTGCATTGCCAACATCCTCGAATCCCATTATGAAAAAGTGTTCCCGAAGATTGGCAAGAGTCCAATGCGGATTCACTGCAACCACCTCCACCTCATTATTGGGCATGCGGACATAAATTTCAAAGGATTGAACCTCTTCGGCTGTGAGCTGCAAGGGTATCCATTTGCCACGTTTGTGCATCCACCTCTCGTAGCTAAACCGTGCATACAAGGTACACCTTGCTTTCAAATACCGAAGGCAAAGCTGTGTGGGGGACTTATTGCACTTATAACGGTCACCATCATGCAAACCGTCAACATAGCCCCAATAGACACCTAGAATGGTGTCCAATTCATCTATGTCAACTTCTTTGCAAACAAACATTGTTGGTGTTTCTACAATCGGCAGAGAGCGGAATGCATGCACAAACAAATGAATGGGACAATGCCAACTGAGACCCACCGATCTGGTTGCCTTACCAAACTTTAGGGACCCTTGGAAATATTGGAGCACCTTGTGCTTGAAAGGAAGCAAAGCCCAATGGTCTGGAGTTGGCCATTCTGCACTCTGCAATGAGGGTGTCTCCGCAGCTTGTAACCTACCATAGCTTTGGCTTGACTTCGGCACCACGTACTTGTGGGAGTACATGAATATTTGTTACTCGGTAAGTTTTTTCGATGAGACATTAGGAAACATAAGCTCCCCAATGTGAGCATGCACAACCATGAACGTGCCTGAGAGGCACTCAAGCAGCTACTCCTCAACTAAGCTGGATGGAAAAACATCTTTACAAATGCCCTTAGTTAAACATAATGATCGCATAAACGTAAACATGACATATGCATGGGATAGCTAAACCATGAAAACTTACAATGAGGTGCAAATTGAGTTGAATCTCTCTTGAGATGGATCTCAGTTGCACTGTAGACGTGTTGCACGATGGCCACCATTCCGGACTTGGTTTCTTTGAATGCCAATAGCCGGCCCTTCCAATGACGTTCCAATACGCCTCGACACCGTACGCGATGAGGTCCAACACGTGACGGTTGCATATAGACCCATGCACCCTTCTTGAATACTTGTGGGATCCATACCCCCTCTGAATATTTTTTGTTGTGCAACACAATCTCCTCTATCTGTTGTTTGGCCGTCTATGCGTGGACATTCTTGGGAAGTTGGGCTTAGGAAGGGATTTGAAAGAGTTGGGTACTGTGGAAAGAGAATGAGGAGCTGAGGGGAGGGTGAGGTGAGCTGCCTATGGTGGCTATGCTGGCTTTGACAAGGAGATAGAGAAAGAGGGGAGGAGTGAGAGGTAGAGAGGTAGAGAGGATATTGGAGTTGTGGGCTATGGAGTGTGGGACTGTAGAGGGTTGATGGAGGTGTGAGAGAAAGGGGAGCTATGGAGAGAGAGGAAGAGAGTGGTGGAAAGCTTTTGGCTATGGCTGCCTTGACAGTAGAGAGAGAATGGGAGGAGGGAGAAGAGGGAGAGTGTGGGAGAGAAAAGTAGTGAGGGAGAGAGAGAAAAGTGGATTTTGGGGGGGGAAATTGACTTTTTTTTAAAGTTAGTTTATGTTTTGGGGCAGTTTTGGAGGCAAATGGGTCAACTTTGGAACTTTTTTTAAAAAATCAATTTTTAGGGTTTTTAAGCATGCGCGTTTTTTTTTGGGGGGTCCCTCCCTCACCTCTCTCCTCCTATTTCCCCCCCCCCCCCAGCCTACCTCCCACCTCTCTCTAAGAACCAAGCATTGAAGAGGGAGACAATTATTCATTGGAGAAATATTCTCCCTCTACATCTGACCTCATGCACTTTGTATGTTTCCCAGTCTATTTTTCAATCGTAACTTTGAAGTAGACCCATAACTTCCTCCTATGGTTGACAACGAAACTCACATAGTATCTACATCCACCTACAGATGCATTATTTGATGGACCCCATACATTTGTATGCACTAAATCCAGTGCATTCCTGCTTACATGCTTATCCTGAGAAAGGATTATTTTTCTTGCTTTTCAAATTGATCAGATTCACATACTTTCTGCATTTCAGCAACTTGAAACATCGATAAACCTGTAATCATCTCTTTAGTCTGCATCATTTTTCGCCTCTACAAATTAACATGACCAATACATTTGTGCCAAATATCTCTATTTAGAACAACACCTGTACCTCGGGCAAACATGGAAACATTCAACTCGGGCACATTTACATCCAAAGTAAACATTCTAACCACTTTCTTTCCTTGTGAAACCAGCCTTCCATCCTTTTTATGCTCTTCAACCAAGAGACTATTGGAGTTAAACCTGATCTATAAACCTTCCTCAATCATTTTCCCAACAGAAACTAGGTTCTTTTTAACATTGCGTACATGTAGTACATCATCCAAGTACTTCACTTTACCATCTGTCATAGAGAATGGCACATTTCTTGTATGCATAATAGGATGTGTACTATCATCCCCAGTTTCTACAAAATCGGGACTTTGTAAAGACTACATTTCCTTAAACTATTCACCATGGTTGGTCATGTGTTTTGATGCACTCGAATCCATATACCAGACATTATCACTTGATTTTTCCAGATTTTCAGACATAGTATTCAGCATTGCATCACAAATGCCCTCTCCGATCATCTTTATTAATGCTACTGGTTGCATAATTATTTTGTTGCCTCCTATCTAGAGGACAAGCATATACAAAGTGACCATGTCTTCCACAACCCCAACATACTACATTTTTGTGTTGACCTGCATTTTTGCAGTGCACATTTCCACAACCTCTTGGACTCGCCCTTGCCTCAAAGCTTCCTTGACCACCACTTGTGTTCTGACCATGCTTGTTGTTCTATTGTTGTGCTTATTGGTTGCCAATTAGGAAAATTTTGGACTCAAAAATGGGCCTTGTAAGAATTGTTGATGTGGCATAGCTTTCAAAAAGTGGGGATCGGTAATTTTTCTGCAAATAAGATCCAAACTTGTTGGAGGTTGGATATTTAGAATCTACTCTTCAAATGCTATCTATTGATATATAGGATGCATGTATCGGACATTGCCTTCATGTAGATCTAGAAAAAGGTGATTTTAGATTACTGTAACGGTAACAAAACCTGGCTGATTGAAAAAAAATTGCATAACTTTCATAGAAGTCATCCAAACTTTTCGGACCTTGGCTCTTTAGAATCCATTTTTCAAGAACTTTCCAATGATATGTCATATGATGGGGTTCTAAGCAATAGTTAGAGGGGTCTACCGGGTTGCTTTCTTTTGTACAACTTTGATGTTGTGGCACTCTTAAAAGGCCCAAAAATGAGTTCAAAATTTTCCTAATGGGCCTCTTCCTCGGCCTCATCCACGGCATGTACCATGCCCTCTTTCTCTTTCTTTGTTGTTGAGAAGGACGTGTTTAGAGTTTTTTCCACCCTGCATAAAGGAGTCTTCCTCAAGTTCCTTCTCTTCCACAATCAATAAGGACAGAAAATCTATAAAGGAGGGGATTTTATCTCAAAGATGGATGCCACTTTTGATAGTTTTGTACTCAGGATCCAAACCTTGCAGATAGACTTCTATTTTTTCATCATCATTAACTCTAACACCAATGGATGCAAGTGACTCACAATGCCATTGAAGCCTTTGTGTTGGTCACATCCAATGATAGCAAAGTGTCCAAGCCTAGAATCATGGATATGCCCAATCATAGTGTCATTTAAACTGACAAAAATTCAATACATAACCTATTGAGATCCCTAGTTTTAATCTTTAAATGTCTTAATTTGTGCAGCAGTCGTGCCTTCCTCTGGCAGTAGTGGTGCTATCTCACACTCTTCATCAATCTAGGAGTCCTACCGTATGGCGAGCGAATATTTTAGAGCAAGAAGAAAATCGAGCGAGCAATGAGAGAGAGAGAGAGAGAGAGAGAGAGAGAGAGAGAGAGAGAGAGAGAGAGAGAGAGAGAGAGAGAGAGATGCGTCTAGTTGGATGAGTGGATACCGCTTGATTTTGAATTTCTACTTTTAAGGATAAGTAAGTGGATACCAAGACTCTCTGCCTCAACAATATTTCTTGCCCGCTCTTGATATTAGCTTTTGATCCTTGTCAAGTAGGCTTCCCACATAATCTTCATAATTTGTGACACCTATATGCAAGAAATTTATATGCTCATCTTCACATGCATGAGAATGAGAGCCTTTCTGCTTATGCTATAGCTAGAGCATCAATATCAATATAAAAATTATAGTTACTGATCATTATATTCTATTCAAAAAACCATCAAAATTTAATGTGACATATCAAGTGAAAAGTTCATGATTGCAAAGTAAAAGAATTGCAATTATAATGGTAGAAATCACCCTCCAATTTTTTCATCCATAATACTAGAGAAGCTTTTTTTAATCATTGTTCACCAAGAAATGGTCCTATTATTAGCATCCAAGTTATAAATTATGTTTTTGGCCAAGGCTTGCAATGGAGGTTTATACATGATCTTAAGCTTCAATGTTGTTTTAGCATCAATCCATATTGGATTTGAGTTGACCATCAACTTATCTAAGCAAACATGAAAGTGATCTATTCAATTAAAATACATTTCTTTTAGAGCTTAACCTCGGAATATTGTTAGGCATGCAACAACCTACAAGCCCATATGAATTGCATAACCAAAAAAAAAAAAAAAAAAAACATTGCTTTCTATTATTGTAGGTATGCTTGCCAACACGGATGGGTACATGCAATGAAAGGTAGAAAAAAAGGGAAATTCCATAAGCACTAGCTTTGGTTTTTGGGTGAAGAGGATTTAGCAACATGGATGGCTACATGAAATTCTTTGTGAGAAAAGCATGCCATACGAGGTCAACTTAAGTCATTAAAATTAGTTCTAATTTGTAGCTTTTGCTGTGTCAATTGATTAATATCCCTCTATTGCTATTTATTTAGTGTAAGTGCTCGCAATGATGCTTGCAATGGTTGTGTCTCTAGCCATCGGCTAAGTTGACATTGTGGGGTACAAATAAAGTCTTAGTAAGCAAGTACATTAGAATAGCAACAAGACATCTATCATCATTCAAATGATGTGAATGAAAGATTGTGGGTCGTGTCACATATGTCTGCTCCTTGGACATGTCCAATTTTACGTTTGTGCATGCACAACTTGTGGCAAGAAGCTACATTGCAAGAGATGTTTGGTGTCCAGGGCAACCTCCTCGAGAAGAAAAAGACACTCCTATTATTAGAGGCAAGAATGACACGTAAATGTCTTGAAATTTGGATCACGAGGAGGCATCATGAACACTTTAAGGTCAGATGAGACCTTCATTTTCTTCGGCTCATTGTCTATGTGTGTTAGCAAGAGTGTTCAACTTGCCTTGTAAGAGTACCCACATGTGACAAGAAAATTATTTGGTACACAATGGAAGTGTCTGTAGCCATCTGTGCCGGCATGGATGGCTACATGCAAGTTTCTAATGGAAATCTTTACCTAAGAGTTTCTACAGGTAGCTAGCGGGGGTCTTTCATTTGCCTTGTATGAGCACCACATGTAACAAGGGAATTATTTGGTGCATAATGGAATTGCCTATAGCCATTGCCTATAGCCATCCGCACCAGCGTGGAATGGAAATCTTTACTCGTCACTCCTGCAAACATTGGCACGATCGTTCAAAAAATGAAGGAAAAATTACCAAAATACCCGTCTAATTTGTTGAAATTCCTAAAATACCCCTCAAATTTCAAAAATTCCCAAAATACCCTTGTATCTATTTTAGTTGGATTGTCCACGATTTCCTAAGCTTTATTCTTTTTTGACAATGGAGATCCATTTTTAGTACTTAGCATGTAATTTGTCACAAATTACCTCCCAAAAAAAAGACAATAATGTCTAAAAATAATGAAGAAATTTATCTCCAAAGCCTACATAACTAGCTCAAATTCTAGTTTAAGTATCTTGTATTGATAGACAATCAATCTTCTTATGAAAAGCTACAAATTATTTTATCTTTGGATAAATTTACTCTCACAACTAGGGATATTTTGGGAATTTTGGAAAATTTAAAGGGCATTTTTGGAATTTATGACAAAATATGAGGAGTATATTTTGAAATTTATAAATATGAAAGGTATTTTGGGAATTTCCACAAATTAGAGGGTTATTTTCCCAAAAATGAAATATCGATAGCCATCCACGGCTATAGGGAGTTCAATTTTTCACGGCTATAGCATGGGAATAGTAAGAAATAGTGATGTGACATTTTTTGAATGTTGTAGCATGGGAATAGGCAAGAAACGCTAACGTGAAACTACCTGTAGCCATCCACACCAACGTGGATGGCTATTCCCATGCCTATTCCCATGCTACAGCGCAACAACGAAAGGCTGCGATTGAAGTCGCTTCCCTCCATGGTAATGGCAGTGGTCCTGAGAGGAGATCCTACCTTGCCCGCCTGTAGAGTTCGAAAACAGCCTGTCCTAATTACGGCAGAGCCTTCTTTTCACGTAGTTGGCTGGTCGTGCAAGCTTGGCATGGCTTGAAATGCCAGGAATGTCAGCGACAAAGAAGTAGGAGTAGCTAGGAGCTCGCAGTAGAGGCATTGCAGCAAGTCTTCACACTTCCATTGCCGCAGCTATGTCCCCGCTTGATGCTGATCAAATCCCATCGTTCGGCCCCTCACTCCCAAAATCAATCTGATATGTAAGGAAGTGTGACGACGGTGGCCAACGTGGAGCTAGGCAGCGTGTCGCGAGGAGGAGAGGTAGCATGGGCGGCAAGCTTGGCTGCGTTTATTTTATTGAGCAAGACAGGGAGGCCACCACGGTCTGGGTGTTAGCTGTCAAATATTGGCAAGTGATGGAGCCCCCATAATTTCCATGTTCTTTCCGACTCTTGTGCCTTACAATATGCATGCTCCTTATCTTGAGTTTGAGATCCCATCACCCTCACTTTAAGCATTGGCTCACACAGGAATATAGCAAAAAGGAAGTATGGACCTACGATTTTCAAAAAATCATCTTAGAGGGGAATCATAACTGATGCGCTTTGATTTCGAAGGGAAAGCAAACTCGAAAGGCAAGGATGGGCATCGGCACCACGCATGGAGTGAAGGAGTGGACGCGCGAGCAGGCTGAGGAAAACGACGACCTGAGGGCAAATTGGGCGAAGGTTGGGGCTGTTTTTTTTTTTAATATTAAAATTGGGGACATAGCATCACCGACGACAACTTGGTTTGATGGTTAGCTTTGCGTTGTTGTACTCCTGTGCTGGCTGCCAGGGTTCAAAACGTGTTTCCTCATTTAGCTTTTAGTAGTTGGTTTGAGGTGATCGGTGTGGCAATCCGAGAAGATTCTTCATAATAGAATACGAAAGTCACAAGGAAGTAACATGAGATCAGAGTCCATTATAATCATTATACGATCATTAGGAAAAATATAGACTCTCCTTCGGCCTTTTTGATTAGTGAAGAATTAAGGGATAACCAATGAGAAGGCTCTTGGGATATCACGTAGAGGGGGAGGAATGGTAGGGGTGCAGCCTAATTGTCTCCCTCTTCAATGCTTGGTTCTTAGAGAGAGGTGGGAGGTAGGCTAGGGGGGGGGGAGGGGGGGTAAAGAGGAGAAGAGAGGTGTCATAAAAGAGGGAGGGACCCCCCAAAAAAAAAACACGCATGCTTAAAAACCCTAAAAATTGAAAATTTTTTAAAAGTTCCAAAGTTGACCTATTTGCCTCCAAAACTGCCCCAAAACATAAACTAACTTTAAAAAGTCAATTTTTTCCCCCAAAATCCACTTTTCTCTCTCTCCCTCATTACTTTTCTCTCACACACTCTCCCTCTTCTCCCTCCTCCCATTCTCTCTCTACAGTCAAGGCAACCATAGCCAAAAGCTTTCCACCACTCTCTTCCTCTCTCTCCATAGCTCCCCCTTCTCTCACACCTCCATCAACCCTCTACAGTCCCACACTCCATAGCCCACAGCTCCACTATCCTCTCTACCTCTCTACCTCTCACTCCTCTCTTTCTCTATCTCCACTGTCAAAGCCACCATAGCCACCATAGGCAGCTCACGTCACCCTCCCCTCATGAGCTCCTCATTCTCTCTCCACAGTACTCAACTCTTTCAAATCCCTTCCTAAGCCCAACTTCCCAAGCATATCCACGCATAGACGGCCCAAACCAGAGATAGAGGAGATTGTGTTGCACAACACAAAAGACTCAGAGGGGGTATGGATCCCACAAGTGTTCAAGAAGGGTGCATGGATCTACATGCAATCGTCACGTGTTGGACCTCATCGCGTACAGTGTCGAGGTGTATTGGAACGTCATTGGAAGGGCCGGCTATTAACATTCAAAGAAACAAAGTCCGAAATGGTGGCCATCGTGCAACACGTCTATAGTGCAGCTAAGCTCCACCTCAAGAGAGCTTCTACTCAATTTGCACCTCATTGTAAGTTTTCATGGTTTAGCTATCCCATGCATATGTCATGTTTACGTTTATGTGATCATTATGTTTAACTAAGGACATTTGTAAAGATGTTTTTCCATCCAGCTTAGTTGAGGAGCAGCTGCTTGAGTGCCTCTCAGGCACGTTCATGGTTGTGCATGCTCACATTGGGGAGCTTATGTTTCCTAATGTTTCATCGAAAAAACTTACCGAGCAGCGAATATTCATGTACTCCCACAAATACATGGTGCCGAAGTCAAGCCAAAGCAATGGTAGGTTAGAAGCCGTCGAGACACCCTCATTGCAGAGTGCAGAATGGCCAACTCCAGACCATTAGGCTTTTCTTTCTTTCAAGCGCAAGGTGCTGCAAGATTTCCAAGGGTCCCTAAAGTTTGGTAAGGCAACCAGATCGGTGGGTCTCAGTTGGCATTGTCCCATTCATTTGTTTGTGCATGCATTCCACTCTCTACCGATTGTAGAAACACCAACAATGTTTGTTTGCAAAGAAGTTGACATAGATGAATTGGACACCATTCTAGGTGTCAATTGGGTCGCTATAAGCGTCGCTCTTGTGACGCTGTTAGCGACGGAAATACATTGGGTTTTTATAACCCCCGGCATCGCTAAAACCGTCGCTACGAGCGTCGCTACGAGAGCGTCGCTATAAGCGTCGCTATAGGCGTCGCTATATGCGTCGCTATGAGCGTCGCTATATAGCGACGCATATAGCGACGCCTATAGCGACGCTTATAGCGACGTTTACACAGAAGACTATAGCGACGCTACAGAGCCATAAATAGCGACGTTTATAGCGACGCCCGAGAGAATATTTTTTTGGTGGCAGGGCATTGAATGCCCTGCCACCCATCAACCATATTGTACTTGATTCACTTTTTAAAAAAAGTGCAAAGGTAGATAATAGACCCAAAATAGTCACCCACAAGACGCATTGTTTGCAAAATTGACAATTGTACACATCATAGGCAAAATGAATTGATTGGCAAATGTAATAATGACAATTGTACAACATCATAGGCATAAAGAATTGATTGGCAAAAGGAACTGCGGTGACAAAAAGACGTATAAAATCCGTCTCATGATACATAAGCTATGAGAAACCCTAAACTAATGCTATCTAGCTACGGCTAAACTGACGTCGTCTAGTCAGACGTCTCATCGCGTCCAAGCGGCGTATCTGTCGGATTCTGCAAAAAAAGACAATAAGACAGCTTTCAGTAAGTATAAACATATAACGACATTTATAAAACAATACAAAAATAAAAAAGAGTAAACCCTAATACTAACCATGCCGCCGCGAGAACTGAGAATGTCCATCAGGGCGTTTAAGCCCTTCCTGCCTGCGTACTCGCGCTCGTACGGTGTGGGATCACGTCCTGTCATTGACCACTGTCAAAACATACAAAGATCTCATTATGTTAGAACTAAAAAACTCATAAACCCTAAACTATCGAACATGCATAAAGAGCAATGTGAAAAGACTTACAAAATCGGCCTCAAATGATGCCCATCCACCGCTCCCCAAGTGGTGCGAGCTCCGTGCCTCTACTCGCGCTCTGGCTGCATCCTTTTGTTGCTTCCACTTGTCGGGATTCTCGCGCGCTGCTTTCTTCGCATTCTTCCAATCTTCTTTGGCCAGCCAATCTGGCCTATTCCACCCATTCTTGATTGCTTTTTGCACTTCGGAACGCTTGTGTTTGCAGTATTCGCGCATTTGAATCTTCATCAGGTCTTCATTGAAGCGCTGATCCCGTGTTGGAACGGGAAACTCATCATGAAGTATGCTGATGACTCTGTTTTTTAAATCACTTGGTACTTCACTCCATTTGTTTAGTATATAGTGTCTAAACAGCTGAGAGCAAAGACCACGCATACGCGAGATCACCTTCTTGCCGTCATCATCCATGATGATGCCGCCGCTGATGTCGACGGAGTAAGGCAAGCCCTCTGGCCGGTGACGCGTGAACCTGGGTGTCCCGGCAGGGGTCTCTAGCGGCGTGTCGATGGGGGTACGGACGTCAGGTGTCTCCACCGGCGTCTGGGCCCCGAAGTGAGGAGTGTCGAGTGGGGTGGCTCCTGGCGGAGTAGGTAGAGGTGTGTAGCTTCTAGGAACAGTCAGCCGTGCAAAACCTGGCGTAGATGGCGATGCTGTGGCTGGTGTGGGGGCGGGCAAAGAAGGGGAGGGTAAAGAGCCTCGTCGAACACGAGGCGGTGTGGAGGCATCGGTGGCGGAATCCCCACAACAACCGCCACCGCCACCACTAGAGCGCCGATGTCTAGACGAGTGTGAAGCTCGTCTCGTCGACGCCGAAGCTTCGGAGCGCGCCGAATGCTCCGAAAGAGAGGGAGATGCGGATGGTGTAGGAACGCGCGATGATGCGCCAGAGCGATGACGCTCCACGTACCACTGTCTCTGCTGCGGTGACAAAGAAGAAAGAAACTCTTCATCATCCATACCTGCATTAAACACACGAATATTTAAACTTAATATTGAATGAATAGAGTAGACAATGACGCAAAGACCATTAAATACAATGACGTAATGACGCATATAAATACAATGACGCAATGAATCGAGTGATAGAAGAGGCAAGTCGAAAACTCAGAATTTTCAATCAAAAGATGTGAGCGCGAGTAGAAAAGAGCGTTATACACCATGGAAGGTACTTAGAGAGCCAGAGCTTTTACAACACGGATCAAAATTGTTCAAATACAATATTTGTGGCTTTAAGAGATCTCTCTCTCATCCTCGCATAACTCAGCATAACTTCCTATATCTATATAGAGCTCTCCGTTTAAACACATATCCTCTGTTTCATTTTGTAGCTCCTCTGCATGCACCCCATATAGAGTAGTAGCATCTTGATGCTCGTCTGGCACCACCGCAGCGGCTTCTGATTGAGCATCTTCTCTGATCTCCTCCATTGATGTCGTTGTGATTGGCACATGGTAGCCTTCATACGTCCTTGCACTACGAGGGGCTACCTCTATGACGTACCACCAGTTTGATGTAGACTTTGTAGGATGAAATACTACCTGCCAGAGCCACATAACTTACATGAGAGCTTTCAAGCACATAACTTGTAAAAGGGGGATGTTAACTATTTACATACTTACTTGTTCACAATGCTCGGGTAGTACGAAAGTGTCTCTTAGGTCAGTCCATTTCTTAGTAGAATCCACCTCAAGAAAACCAGACTCTCCTCTACGCACAGTAGCGTTGCGACCCTCCATGATTATCTTGAACCATTGCACGTCGAACAAGTCGACAAAAAATCCTCTGTAATCGATCCTCAAAATCTCTTGCAGCGTGCCGAAGTAAGTGAGTTCCGCCACCACAGGATCTGCATCAGAGGAACGTCGTCGACTAGACTGTTCAAATTTTGCCATGATTCCACAATCTTGAGTAAAACGCTTTTTGTCGATTCGTTCCACCCTAAAATGTCGACCTTTACACCATGCTGCTGTGTATGACTTATACTACAACGAACAAAGATTATGAGTGGCCGTTCAAACGTTTATAAATAAAGTCACTTGCTAGTCGTACATTGCAAACATACCTTGGTCGCGCAACCCCGAGAGTACTCCCACTCTTCTTCAGTCACTTCGTCACCGCATTGTTGTGCGCTTTTCAATTGGTTGTGCAACCATCTTAAGCTCATGAACCGCTGGATAGTGCATCGGTGGTCGTCTTCCCCGTCTCCACTCGATTCGTGCCCTTTGTCGCTCTTGCTTTGCATCCTCATATTGTGAAATCCACTTTTGCATCACTGGATTGTGAAGCATGCAAAATCGGTTGATTTTAGCCTCTAGATCTTCCGTCATCTTCTTCTCAACACCGAGATTGCACATGACAATCCCAGATATGCGCTCATCATCTATAGTTCGCCATAGCGTGTCCCGGGATTTATCAAATCCGTCTAGCCACTCTCCAATGTACACTAGGGACTCTGATACCAACCAACCTTCTGCCATGCTACCCTCCGGACGTGCCTTTTGACGCACATATCCCTTAAGCGTTTTCATGAAACGCTCTAAGAAGAACATCCATCTGGAATGAACTGTGCCAGCTATTTCCACCTCATCAACTATGTGAACAAGAAGATGCACCTGAATGGTTAGCATTGTAGTAGGAAAATGTTTCTCAAACATGCACACAAGCTCCGCAGCATTTAGTTTGGCGAATGGTATGGAGTCTACGTTGATCTCCTTTTGTGAGATCCATTGCACCAGCTTTGCAAGTTTGTAGATTGTGTTACGGATGTCGAGAGACAAACATCCCTCAATGGCAACCGGTAAAATAAACTGTAAAGTATGTGCAGCAATGATATTAAAGTCCACATTTTATGCAATGATATTAAAGTCCACTATGAACGTACCTGACACATTTTATGCCAATCGTGTGACTTCAAACCGGTAAGCTTTCCTTCTTTAGTGAAACACGTTCAGAGCGAGTGCATTACGCCAGTGGGGGTCCGCAAAGATCGAATGGCCTCTTTTACTTTGTGTTCTTGGGCTCCTGTGAAAATCCATGGTGCTTTAGGGAGTTTTATCGATCCATCAGACGCTGTTTGCGGCCAATATTGCTCCATACGATCCACATTTCTAAGGTCAACTCTGGTTCCCAAAGTATCTTTCTTGCCGGTCAAATGGTCCCATAGTAGATTACCCACATTCTTGAATATGTGCATTGGATCGAGCAAGTGATTGATCATGAGTCGGGGCCAGTATGGTAACTCGTACCATAGAGATAGTCTCTTCATCCCTGGAGGCAATCCGTCATCGCACATCTCCTTCTGCTCTAACCATGCTTGTGCAGACATCCTTGGTGGCTCTCTTCCCCTCGCGTAACACATGATTCTCTGGAAGATACGCTTGATGACCTTCGTAGATTTGCTTCTTCAGTGAGGGTGCCCTACGTGCATTCAATCTAGGTCCACATGTGACACATGCTCTATATCCGCTTGTTTGAAGCCCTGCATGTATACACATGATAATAGATCAACTATGGGAAAAAACAATATTTACAGTGTCTGAGTGAGGAGTGTCAATAGATCTCCTGAGCATTCTGTTAGCCCGGGATAGTCATGCATGGTCCACATTAGAATGCCTCTGATCAAAGCATTCCGTCGTCCTGTGTGTCGGCTCATATCCACCACCTCTATGCCAATCCACAATTGTTGTAGCTCTTCCAATAGTGGACGAAGATACACATCCATATTCCCCACTTTATATCGCCCTGGCACAATCAAGCTTAGCCATAGGTGCCCCTTCTTCGTAGTCAACCACGGGGGAATGTTGTAGTTGACGATGACAACGGGCCATACACTGTAAGATGTTGATCTTTGACCAAATGGATTTACGCCATCCATAGCCAGGCCTAAGCGTAAATTTCGAGCTTCCCTGGCAAAATCCGACCATGTTCCATCTATATGTTTCCAGGCTGCGCAATCTGCAGGAATTCGTAGCACACCATCCGAAGATTTATTCTCCTCATGCCATGATGCTAGGGCGGCCATGGACTTACATTCGAAGAAATGCTTGATGCGAGGAAGCAAAGGAAAATGTCGCAAAACCTTTTGTGGAATTTTTGTCCCGTGGAGATCTACTCGATATCTTTCGGAATCACATTTCGGACACTTCTCCATGTCTGTGTATTCCCCTCTGAAAAGAATGCAGTCATTAGGAAAAGCGTGGATAGAATTGTAATCCATTCCCAAGTTTTGCAAAATCTTTCTTGCTTCATCTCGGGAATCTGGCATCACATTGTCAGCTGGTAGTATGTGCTCTTTCAGCAATCTACACAACATAAAACTATGATACAGTCGTGTAAAAATCTATCAGATCATCATACATTTAGAGTTCTATTAAAGTAAACTAACTGTAATAGATCACCTGAAAAGCGTTGTGACGCTAGTGTCACTCCATCCAAACTTTGCCTGCATGTTGAGAAGAACCAGGAGTGCTTTCAATCTAGACATACGTGCTCCATTATACAATGACGTATCGGCTTCACTTTTCATATCATCATAGATAAGCCTTTCTAAATCCATGATCGTCTCGATCATTTCATCAATCTCGGGCTCAAACATTGCCTCGTTGGGAATGTGCTCTGCATGATCATCCCCCGAGCTGTCAGAGGCTACATCTTGTGGCCTCACATATGCTGCTTGACCAAAGCGCCTGCGAACACGTCTATTGGGTTGCAAGATTGCTGCTTGTTGGCCAGCGTCAGAGTCCGACGAGTTATAATTGGCAACAACTCGATCTATAATAGATGGATCGAACTCGCCAAATTCGCGAACGTGCTGCAAAGAAACACGTCTTGTCCGTCGCACAGCATGCTTGCATTGATTACAAGGACATAAGACCCTCGTTGAGAGATAGGTGTTTCGGTTGGACGGTCCCACATCCTCGTCGCTACTCATAATGAGGATAAAAAACTTATAACCTGGACAACAAATTTAATATTCTATTGGCATTCTTCGTCTTATCTCTCTCTCTCTCTCTCTCTCTCTCTCTCTCTCTCTCTCTCTCTCTCTCTTACCTCACATTCTCTAGTCATGTCCAATCCCCGCACACCTCGGTCTAGAGGTGCATGGAGATCAGAACCACCGGGTTATAATCTCGTCTTTATTGGTCAATACCTATATTTGTGGGTACAAGAAATCTACACACCCACGTCTACATGATACTGCATGTAGTGGACAAAATCCCTTTGCCTCTTCTCTAGCTGTAGCACTTCACTTCATCTTAACATCTTTTCACAGTAGATCTTTTCACTGTTCGTCTAACTCTAAACCCTAAACCGTAAGTAATTCTTGGGTGGACTCGATCTAACGTAAATAAGCGTAAATCTAAATAAACCTAAATCTAACTAAAAATAAAGCTAAATCTAATTTAACATAAGTCTAATGACTAGAGGTTGTCTAGATGGTCATTGTGTCGGGGATGTAGTGACTCTTGCCGCCCTGAAGATCCACCTTCTTCCCTATCTTCTGAAGACATTTCACCAGTACTTTTGGATCGACGGAGCCCACCATGAGTGAAGGCAGCAATACCCTATATTCCATTGAGGGCTTTCTTCACCCGCTTCATGCAGGCATCGCAGTCTATGGAGACCTAAATCTAATCTCATATAACGTAAATCTAAATCTAGCTTAAATAAATGTAAATCTAGTTAAAAATAAACCTAAATCTAATTTAATGTAAGTCTACATATAACCTAATCTTTAACGTCTTTTAAGATAGTTTCCTACGACGTTATAACTCTCTTCTTCTTGTGTGTGTGCGCGTGTGTGGATGTATATGCCAATAAAAAGAGATAAATGGTATAACCTTTCTATCACCCATGCCAAGTATGATAGATTGATTATGCCATTTCCCTCTTGAATAATAGGTCTTCAGTTCAACTCCTCGTCGGCTAGATCTTTAGGTCTTTTAATTTTAATTAGTTTCCTACGACGTTAAATTAGTTTCTCTCTCTTTCTCTCTCAATGTGTGTGCGTTTTTTTGGATCGTATGCATGTTTTCTCTCTCTTTTCCTCTCTCAATGTGTGCGTTTTTTGTTTATGCATGTTCTCTCTCTCTTTTCCTCTCTCAATGCGTGCGTTTTTTGTTTATGCATGCTCTCTCTCTCTTTTTCTCTCTCAATGTGTGTGTGCATTCTTTATTTATGTATGTGAGTGTGCGTTTTTGTTTTTGTTTGTACTCTCTCTCTCTCTCTCTCTCTCTCTCTCTCTCAAAAACACTATGTGTGTGTGTGTATGTGTGTGTGTGAGAGAGGGAGAGAGAAAGAGGGGAAGGGAACATGAGAATGAGGAGAGGGAAGGAGCATACCTGGCTCTCCTTCCTCTCCTCGTGTGTGTGTGTGTGTGTGTGTGTGTGGAGAAGAAAAAGAGAGAGAGAGAGAGAGAGAGAGAGTGAGGGAGAGCGTTACCTGCTCCTTGCTTGAGGGCGTCGAAAAACTCAGATCTGAGATCTGAGTTTTTGGGCACGCTCGGTTATTTTTTTACGCCAGCCGGCGTCGCTATGAGCGTCGCAAATTTCTTTGTAAATTTGCGACGCTCATAGCGACGCTTATAGCGACGCTCATAGCGACGCCGGGAAATTTTTTTTTGAGCGTCGCTGTGTGAGCGTCGCTAATATGAAGAGCCTCTTGTAGTGGCCGGATAATATGTGCGTCTTGAAGCTGATGATGTGCGAGCAATGCGTAAGGGAAGGATCAGAAACACTTTTTTCTCTGTTCAGGCCATAATGATCTTTCTCCTTCACGAGTGCCCAGCAGGCCCTGACGTAGTGCTACCTTACTTGCAGATCGGCGGGGTATTGGCTGATGTGAAGGACCCCAAGCCCGCGGCCATTGACTCATCCGCAGAGGAGAGGACACTTGCCTTGACCTACCCTGTAGGGATTCAAGGCCTCTTCGAGACCTCTCCATCAGTCGGTTCATCCTCGGGACCGCCAGAAGGAACCACCACTCGGGATGCCATCCCTGAGGTAGAGATTACCCGCTTCTCCTCCATTGTGGTGGGTGGGGAGGAGTTTGTGTTTATGCACGATCTGGAGAAATCCTTTGAACTTTGCATGGATGAGTGTTTCGCCATCCTCGATGCCCATGGAAAGTTTGAGCTTGATACCACCACCTCCCATGACGATGATCTCCTACTGCCCATGGGGAATACTTTGGCGGACACAGTGGCGATCGCACAAGCCGAGGTGGCAGCGGCCGAGCAGGCCAAGGTCTCTGAGGAGGAGTTTGTGGCCGTGCAAGCCATGTGTTTGGCTAAACGCGCAAGAGTGGATTCACCACCACCTGCTGCAACACCTGTTTTGCTTTATCCAAAGGGGAAGTCAAGCGTGGATCTTTACTTGCACCCGGATGCCGATGACGAGGATCGTAGACAAGAGGTATAGATGCTCACTTACATTTGATTGTTACAAATGATTTTGTTAATGTTATATCATAATTCTGTGCCATATCAAATAAAACCTATGTTCTGCAGGATGTTCTGGAGGTTGACGCATGGGCGCAACGGTCAGGGGGGAGGAGGACGCCGTTCGGACCTCAAGCGGCACTTGCTCACTACCTCGGCACACTTCCCACTGGTGTCATGGTGTTTGTCCATGCCGACTACTCTCCCAATGGTCGCTACAACATTTTTGCTCTCCGTTCACTCTCCAAGGCGTTGTGTTTAACAACACTTGCCCAAACGGCCAACCTTGTAGTGCTTGTAAAGAAAGATTTTGCAATATCCACTTTCGGTGTAAACTTTCGCGGGCGCCTTATTGCCCATGTCGGCATGAACCAAGTTGTAGGGGTTAATGACACCCAAGAAATCACAACCACTTTACTTAACAGGGAGCCACCCCAAAAGGCCAAGGGCCAGAAAATTGTAATTAGAAAGATCCTAAAGCAAAAGCCGGATATCATGTAAAGCATTGATTTATTTAATGAAACTACTTTTTGCTGTCTATGACTCTCTTTCTTGCAAGGTTTTAAATTTCTTATATGTTGGGCTTCCATTGTGTATGAGAAGCACCATAATTTTTGCTATGACTACTAAAGGGTTTGGCAGGCATTAAAATTTAAAAAATGTATACTTTGTTATATCTAGGCTTCCAAAGTTATGTATGTGCCTAGTAAAGGGCTTGGAAGTCCCTAAACAATGCTGCCACAAAGGCGCGCATTAGGGCTTTCCATCAGCAGATGAAGTGTGCAAATGCGCGCCCTTGTGGCAGATGAAATTGGACACATCTAAGAGCATACCCAAGTACAAAACAGAGTGACAAGGCATTAATACCCAGTTACAAAAGAGAAACACATGGATACCCAGGTAACCTTAAGCCCATCTTGCCCCAGATACCTAAAGATGTATTAACAAACCACAAAATTGTGGCAATATCTAAACCCTTCTTGGAGAATAGGAGCATATCCAGTTACAAAACAGAGTGAGAAGACAATAATACCCAGCTGCAAAACAGAAATACATGGATACCCAGGTAACCTTAAGCCCATCTTGCCCCAGATACCTAAAGTTGTATTAACAAACCACAAGAGTAAACTTTGTGGAAATATCTAAGCCCTTTCTGGAGTTTAGGACTGACATGGACTAAGGGGGGATGAATTCCAGCAGCATCTATGCTAATTGAAGCATTGAAGCAAACAAAACATACTTATTGCTTGTCAAAATTTTTTGGAAACCACTGGAGAGTGTCAGCAAAGCACTAGGAGAGGCTGCCACAAGGGCGCGCATTATGTCCATCCATAGGCCTCTGGAAGCCCCAAATGCACGCTCTTGTGGCAGCCAACTTGGGGGCATTCCAAGACATTTTGAACACTTTGTAGATGTTTTTGCCATGCAATAGTGAGTCACATAGCATGGATACATCAGGAAGTGCATGCCCCACTTAGCCAAGGTGCTAAACGTAGGCAATTTTTCACAATAACAAGCTAATGGCTACATACATACAGTAGAAGGTAGACAAAACTTGAACCAGTGCTACATTGCATGGTACAGAATTAAAACAATACAATGCACACTGGCAATTACAATAAAAGACGATTATATTCAAATTCTTCCCAATACAATGCACAGAGTGGGATATAGAATCAAAAGACGCTTGTATTCAAATTCTTCCCAATCTTGGAGTTCCGTAAATACAAAAAGGTTGATGCCTAATTACAAGCTACTCCTCATGGCGCAAACGGCAAGCAAGCTACATATCCTTGGGCATAATGGTTACACGCTTTGCATGGATGGCACAGAGGTTAGAATCCTTGAATATGCCAGTTAAATATTGCTCTGCTGCCTCTTGGACTGCCTCTATGGCCATGGCGCCCATCCGAAACTGAGTGTTGTACAATTGCAAAACCTCCCTGCATAGCCTTGCAAAAGGGGCCCTCCGAATCAAGAGCTCGGTGCTCTTTTGATAGTGTCGAATCTCCGCAAAAGCACGGCTGCGCTTTCGTACCTTCTGAGGTCGACGTGGAGGTGCATTTTTGGCACGAGTCGGGGCAGCTTGCTTCCTCTTCTTGTAGACAATTCTCTTTCTCTTTTTTTTCTACACAGGCACTTCCAACACCTCATAATCGGATTCCACCCACTCTCCATCTGATTCGTGCTCTTCACTATCGACCGGATGTGATGGTGTAGGTCCACTCCCTTTAGGAAGTGTCTTACCCCCAATAGACATGTGAGCCTGATAAGTTTGTATTTGGACACCAACCCATGGGCCATCTTCATCCGTTTGTGTCTCTTCGGAGCCTTCTGACAGCTGCTTTTGGCTGTTTGTTTCTTTGCCCTGGTCGCTCTCATCCTCCCTGTTGCCATCAGAATCGTTGGAGTCCGATGAATAGACAACAAGACGATGCTTTCGTCTCTCTTTTGCTGCTGTAGAGGACTGGCCATGCTGATTTGAAGCTCCAGCTTCTTCTATGTGGACTTCACCTTGAGCTTGTGAAGTTCCAGCTTCTATTGCTGTACCTTTGAGTCGTTGTCCATCCGGCCCCTCTGGATATGCAATCCTAGCCGTTTGTTTTTTTCGTGCCATGGTTGCACCTAGTAGGGAAGATGAAAAAATGAGCCCCTTCAACCTTTAAATAGGTTTTTTTGAGATTTGGGCCCTTTCACACTATGCGGCCAATTGAGTGAAACTCAAATAAAGCAATTCAATTGAACAACTAAACCTGGATCATGCGGACGGCTGACGCGACACCCAAACGCTGCCTTTTCGATATTTAGTTGCACGCCAAGCTTCGTGGCCGAGGGACGCTCACGAGCGTTTCCACTTCTCGGATGCTGCAGTACGGGAAGCGTTGTGTAAGTGCTTTGCTAACATCGATTCTCTTGCTTTCTCAATAGTACGAGTTCTCCCAAAGGTGTGCCTAAAAAACCAATTAAACATCTCTTGGAGGTAGTTGGAGTGTGAACTACCACCACCATGCCGAGTATTCTTGAAGTAGACTTCTTTTGCTCGATAGTGGGACTTCTCCATGTCTTGTGTACTCCATATATCAAGCGAACCATATCGGTCCATGAAGTATGCACCATGCACATAGAGAAATGCTAAAACAACCAAAAAGGAGATAAGCGAGTAGAAAAGTTACATTTTTAAACATTACATATGTATTAAGTCCGTTAAAACAAACCATGTAGTGTGTAATCTTGCTTTCAGACCATCCGTCCTTAGCGGCCTTTGTGAATTCATAAAGCACCTTCTTGAACTCCTCTCGCTGCTCAACGGTGGTGCTTGAAAGATTCATCAATTACACAACCTTTTGAAAGGATGACCATACTAGCTTGCGTTGGTTAGCAACCTCCCAATTGGGATCTTTGTCCGTCATGCATGAACACAAATCTTTCCACAACTCCCACCGCTTCTCACTTGCTAGATCGACACTTGCCTTGGATACCTTCATTGGAGACTTTGACATCTTCTTGAAAAATCAACGTGCTTTGGCTCCATTCATGGAAACCTTCTGTGCCACCTCATATGTCTTCTCCCTACAAGTCTCTGCTACAATGTTCACCCTTGATCGGTGACATCCAATCTCATTAAGGAGCGTCTCCACCCCCTGCAAGGAGTCTTTTGACCGTTGAAGGGGCTTCATTGTGAAAGCATAATCAATGTGATGCTTTAAGATCCTATCAAATATTTGCATAAACGCATGCAATGTGCAAAAGTGAACATTGTTGAGGGAGAAGGGAATTATGGGGTTCCACCCAGGATCTTTGCTATCCCTATTGGGCACCTGCAGCATATCACATGAAAGAACCAAACTTTGCCACTCCCTATTTATATGGTCATCATTATCATCGTCCTGACCTTCCACTTGAGTTGCTCGACTTGTCTTGTGCCCTTTCGTACAGAATGGACAGGGAAGTAAAGAATTTGCACCTTGTTTGCATCCAAGCATGCACTTTATGGTCTTTAGATCACCACCTTAATGCCATTCAACATCAAACTCCCCACGTCCTGGAACCATGAGCTTCTCACCGTTTATTTGAGCTTTAATGACCTCTGTGACCTATGGGATTCTACTAAAAATCCATGCAAGGACTTCATGTGTCTCTTTCGGAACTTCAATTGCACCAAGCCACCATATATCCTTCTCTGATTGCACACTAAAATATGGCTTTGTCGCTTCACTCGAACTGCAAGATTGCTTGGCATAAGCTAGGGCTTCATTCATAAGCGTGATGCTCATTCTCTCCAACTTTCTCCCTTTAACAATTACACACTCATCCAACTTCAACACGAACACAAGCTTGCCTTCAAGAATTGCCAACAACATAAAGCCTCAGAATGCATGTTATGACACATCATAGAGCATGTAGGCAACTCTAAACTAACCTGCATCACTCACATTGTAGAAAACAGCCATGGACTGCTACAATCGTATCAAGTCCACAAAGATATTGTTGAATTTGGTGTAAACAAACCCTTCGGTCCGCAACACACTGTTAGAAACAGCACTGCTTCCCTTCCCGCGGCCCTTTCTTCCTTGTGATTTGCTACGGAGCGGCTGAAGAGGCATCGTGTCTTCAATATACAAGTAGTCCCCTAATCGGTGAACAACATCTTCATTTGACACCTTCTTGGCAATCTGCACTCTGTGAGGAAGTGGGAATAGGTTTTCCGTGACTCCTCGACTTCGTAATGCATCTTTTAACACTTGATGTATTGCTTGATAGCCCTTGGTACTAATCCCAACAGCATCACAAATATCCTGAACATCTAGATCAGTGACAATATTAGAAAAATCTCTAAGAACTCTCTTAGTGATTGCGTCTTTCAAGTGTTTTTCCTCTGGAGCATCAAGCATCCCAATAAAATCCTCTTTGTTGAAACAAGAACGAAGTAATGTAGCCCTAGCTGACGCATTCTTGCCGCCGCACGTTTCTTGGACGAAGTTCCTATTGCCCAAAACAACAATGATGAGCCGTATTAAACTTAAACAACATGAGGGATAGAACATGTTACCTCATAGCTGTCACCCTTCGTTTTCTTGCACCTCCACATGGTACAAGAGTCTGAATTTTGGACAACTCTCGTTTCCTCACCCTACCTACCATGGCAGTACTCTTCATGTGTGAAAGAGTATCCTCAAGCTTTTTAATTACATTTTCCTTGGTTGTGATGGTGCTCTTTGCCTCCTCAAGCGCACTAGTAGCTGTTTGCATGTGAGCTTGAAGAATGTGGAAACTCCCATTGAGCAACTGCCAATGACGCAAGTAGATCTCGGACCGCACAATCTCGTGTTTGTTGAGTCTCTTGCAGTAGCCCAACAAACCTTGCTCTCCATTTCCAACGTATTGCAACAGTGATGGAATGTTTGTAAAAGACGGATGAACACTGAGAGAAGGATCCTTTGGATACAAGCATCCGTCTGTCCAGAGATCCACATTCTTCTCCCCTTGAGCGCGGCGTTCGTTGGCTGAAGGTAATGTACCCAAGCATGTTTTCTTTGTCGGAACATACTCTTGAGGTAGGCGTAGGAAAAGCCCTGGAGACCTACCGCGTGAAGAGCTTGCTGGGACATTGGTCACGTCATCAAGAGGCATTGTAGGATGGAGAGATGGAGCTTGAAGGAGGGAGAGATGGGTGCGTAGGTGCAGCAGCAGGTGCAGGTGCAAGGGGGATGGGTGTAGGAGAGGAGCTTAGATTAGGAGAGAGAGTTTTCAATTTTGGGGCGAATTTTCTAAAAGTTTGGAGGGAGTCAAAAAATGTTGAATTTTGAGTAATTTAACTTAAAAATATATTTTTTATTATGTGTATATGTTGGGGGTACCTTTTAGAAGGGAATGGAGTTTTTTTGAAAGTTTTTGAAAAAAGTCATTTTTTTTACCTCTTTGACCCACGGATTTGCTTAGGTGGCATGGGAGAGTTAAGAGGCCACTTACAAGTTGTCCAAAAAGGTAGAGAGAGAATACCCCCTACCCCCCTACTTTTCAAATGGTTTACCCCCCCCTTCCCTACTTTTTAAATGGTTACCCCCCCCCCCCCCCCCCTTCCCCCTATCTTTTTAGGGGTCAAAGGTGGAGGAGACCCTACCAAAATAGCCCCATTCAAAGCCTTTGTCCCCCTTAATCTTGGCAGGCTTCCTTTAAATTAGGGATTCTTACAAGGCCCATGGAGAGTCCATTTTTTTCCTAATGTTTCAAATATGATGTATCCATAATTCTATGGTTTCTCGCATTTGGAGCAAATAAGTTGGCTAAACCATTCAAGTCCTCCACGGACGCACTAGTAAGGGAGCCTTTTCCTGCATGACCAGTAGCCATAGATGTTTTACTTTCAATCCTAGTAACCAAAGGTGTTTTTTCATTTCGAGGTCTCTACCAGTGATCATCAACCCTACGAGATTCTTCCAGAAAGGGTATAACTATTGTAGCTTCAGACAACCTACTAGGAGGCATGGCTGAATGGTACCACATTACAAATCTAGCAGCAAACCTTGGAAGGCCGACACTATCAGGAATCCCTCGTGAAGTGTTCATTAAAGACCAAAAAGACGGACAAGGTCAAGCTTCTAGCTTCCTTTGCAAATTTGAGAGAGAGAGAGAGAGAGAGAGAGAGAGAGAGAGAGAGAGAGAGAGAGAGAGAGAGAGAGAGATTTTGTAGGGATTCTAAATTCATACTCGCATGTGTCTATCATCAATGCAAATGACATTTGAGTCTTTGACTATGGGGGGGGGGGGGGGAGAGAGAGAGAGAGAGAGAGAGAGAGAGAGAGAGAGAGAGAGAGAGAGAGAGAGAGAGAGAGAGAAGAAGAAGAAGAAGAAGATTTTAACATCGTAGGAAACTATTACAAAAGACCTTAAAGATCTATCCGACGAGGAGAGTAGAGAGAGAGAGAGAGAGAGAGAGAGAGAGAGAGAGGACATGTTAGAGTTCACACCTTTCTGGTGGCGAAAGGGAGCCCACGCCCCTCTAGTCTAGTAGTGAGCTCTTGTATCAATCCTTTATTAGTATTTAAATTTTTCCTCTAGTGTTAAGCTCTAGCTGTAGAGTAGCTTCAATTTGGAAAAAAAGTTATTCCTTGAAATAATTGAAGCATGCCTCTTGATAATGAGGGTATGCTATTAGTAGACTACCATAACAGCATGGTCACATGATGCATATTTTTCAATCACTTTTCAAATAACTATCCACCAATTATGAGATTCACGGGCTTTGTAGTTGTGATCGAGCATAGTAGTTTGGGGCCTCAAGAACCATGCCAAAATCAACACACTAACACTATTAACCCCTTCCTTATTTTGATGAGGATGGTTGCAAGAAACTTTTAGCACGTATGGACCAAGCAAAGATGAGAAGGTAGTGGCAATCAGATGCTATCACCTATATTATGCACACGGCTGACCTCCATGTGGCGGTCGATGTAGGAAAATGTGATTTTATTTATTATGCTTGAACACGACATGGAGCACTGCTTCCCTTTGTAATTAATGTTAGGCATTATCACCTTAGTTATCATTTATGAATAACTAGGTGATCTCACTTCACCATCACCTAAACAACCACCGCCAAAAAAGACTTCCATTAACCCAAAGAAAAATGAAGGTTGTCTGCACAAGTTTTGTATGGGTGGTATGGAAGGATGATCCACTATGATGCATCACTATGTTCCATCTATGGACTTTGGAATTTCCCCTTGAGAGTCATCTAACTCTCACTTTACAAAAGTTTAGCTTTAAGTGCTCACAAGCTTACTTCCTTAGCTTCTCTATAATAGACACTAGTACCTTCCGTCCCTCTCCGGCTTTTTCAAGAAAATAGATTTCCATGGATATCCATATCCCTATCTTTAGTCCTCTTCCTATCCATGAGGTTATGTTGATGTTAGAATGTAGAATGTTTGAGATCAAGGTTATTCTTTGAAAGAGAATTTTGAGCCTATGGGAGACCATGTATATTTGCGTCTATTGACATTTTGGAAGCACAAGTGACGTTTGGAGTCCGTAAACATAGATGATGGACAAGATGCATATGTGAAGTTGAAAATCATAAAAATTTACTTTTCAATATGCTTTCTTGCTTGATCATGAGTTGCATCAATTTTTGAACATGGATATGTTCAAGGTGCTTTGCTAGATGTCGCTCGATTTTGTATTAGCTCGGAAACACTAGCTCGGAGTTTGGGATTCCTCCAATCTAGTCTCAATAACCTTTTCCCATAAGGAAACTGGTCATTCTGAACTTGCAAGCATGGAAGTTGTTCTTGTCCAGCTTCTCACTGACAACCACATTAAGCCTATCATTTTTGGATGACACGTTTCTAACGCTTCACACAATCTTCGAGCGGCCTGCTAAAAATAGTCGATTACTACATGTAACCACAATCTGCATACATAACATGTTTCATTGTACTAAATAGTTTTTTTTCACAGTAAACCAAACCAAAGCTTTTTGCACCACCTATATGTAGATCTATAGAATCTCACGAACACACTCTAACTCCAAAACGGGGGTGAAAGCGTGCCCGTACTGGAAATTTGGATGCACAATCTCAGTTGGAGGGACTATATAGAAAGTTGAGATTCACAATCTCCAAGTGGAATCACCTGAATTAGAGATTGTTGACGACAGCTCCCAGAAATATCGAAGCCGCTTACTAAGCTGCTCATGCTTGCTGCCCCAAGCTCCTCAGACACAACTAGGCTTTGATACCTTGTTAAGAGATAGATAAGGAGAGATCTTGAGCTCTTGCAAGCACAATTACACACAAAGATGGAGGCAAAATATTGTACTTCTTCTTCTGCCCAAAAACTCAAGATAAGAGGTCTACAAAAACATAAAGGAAGATACAACATAAAAGGGAAAACTAGTACAACGGTCTAGCATGAGCCACTGATGAGTGAGGTGAGTAGACAAGTGTGCCATCAATTCGATAGGTAGACCAATTCGGTGTAGTTCAGCTATAGTATCCCTGGCAAAGATATGCATGACCACCAAGTCGTACATGTTGAGCTTGGCATCTCAACAATGACAATATAATGACTATAATGTATGCTAAATGTGGATTTTGAGTCCGTCAAATGAGGTTCCTACTTGTAGACAGAGATGTATTGATGTTGTCAAAATGCGGTTAATTAGACAAACATTGTAGTGCTTGTCATGCTCTCCAAGCCCGTTTTTATGGATCATCAATTGGAGTCCAGATGAGAAAGATATGGGCATTAAAATATTTTCAAGGGGCCGTTTTTTTTTTCTTGGATCCACCTTGAGATGGGTGCCAATGAATTTGAATAATTTCTAATAGGGTTCTGATTGCTAGTGCTAAAAAAGGACTACAACATGTGCTTTATAGTGCTCAAATCGGGTATTCAATGCTTAACTTATGACCGATTCAATTCTTTTTGCATTTTTGGACATCCACGAGCGGGGGTTGGTGGTCAGAAGTCAATGGCCGGTGGCCGAATTCAAAAGTGGACCTGTCTACTCAACGGCGGCCACACATGGGCGGATTGGATGGTCCGATTTGGACTTATCTACACAAGAGCGGCTACACATGGCTGCCTCTCATGAGAGAGAACAGCCCTTTTCGCCTATAAAAGGAGGCCATTTCTACACACATTTCAAAGTGTGAAGTTGATGCAACAAGGTGGGTGTGAGGTGGTGAGAGTGAAGCAAGGCAGGAGCTCCAAAAGGGTATAATCCCTTTGTAACCTACTTCTTGTTTTGAAGTACTAAAGCCATTAAGTGGCTGCTTTTCCGTGGACATAGCCCACATTGGGTGAACCACGTATATTCTGTGTACTCTCTCTCTCTCTCTCTACGCAAGTGACTGAAATCCGTACTACGAACGAATGCGATACGAAACAGGATCTAGAATCATTGAATCGATCTCAAACTCAAGGGGAAGTCTATACACTAGGTAAGAACAACACCCTAAAGACTTGAACTGCAAAATCAACCTATAACCACTCCGTGCGGTAAACGCGTATGAAGACAGGCCAAAAAATACAGGTGACCGAAACTTGACCCCGATGGTACTAATGTGTAGCTCTACTCGTTGTGGTTCTATAGATATGCTGCACGCTCTATTCCGACACACGAGTTGGAAGAAAACTCACACCGAAGCTCGTAGGAACTTATCACACGTAGAAGCCGATAGCGCGCACTCTTGGTATCTGTGCGTAGCTCTCACCGTTGCTAACACAATGGCGGTGTCGCTTCTCCAATGGCGGCCCCGTAGCTCGCGTAGCAAGAAGATAAGACTCTCTCTCTCTCTCTCTCTCTCTCTCTCTCTCTCTCTCTCTCTCTCTCTCTCTCTCTCAGACACAGTCACGGTGCTCAAAAACTCACTTTGATTAATAATTGAATCTTTTTTAGGTTACAAAACTTTGGCTTATATACCTCAGCCTTGGAGGTGAGAACATCTCTAATTATTTACATCAACAGGTGAAATTACTTCGGGATTACAAGCTGGAAACTCAATTGAGTCCCGTTACTTAATGAATGGCTCAAATCAAAATTAATGTCAGAAAGACATTTATTACAATCAATGGTTACAAAATGAGGGGTGTGAGCAAAAATGTGGGTGTGATCCTCTGCTGGCTCAACACTCCCCCCCTCCGCGTTCATGTCGTCCCTGACATGACTTTTAGGCTTGGTCAATAGAGTCCTGTCGTCTTGAGCATCTGCAAATGTGATTCGTAGCGTAGGTTGCCGATGGTCAAGGTTGGGCCGAATATTTTGCTTTCGTGAGTGAAAAAGCCGGTGTAGAAAGCTTCTTCGAATGTTTGCATGTGGAAGCTAGGCAAAAACATAATTCTTTGGTATAAGAGATGTAACACCTTTGGTGATGGCTGCAATGAAAGATCATACATCATATCCGTCACTGTGTCGGCCGTCGATAGTAGACTCGAGGTCGTGGCTTTATCTGGCGCGAACACTTCAATGCATGCTAAGAGAGTCCTGCAGATTTTCTTTAGCATCTGACACGAAAGGTCAGGAGAGCCAGTAAAGAGTTTGATGGTGCCCGTTAGGGTTTTCACCATGTAGGCTTTACCTATTCTCTCTCCTGTCTTTGGTCCTGGCATCCTTGGGTAATTAAGCCAATTTGGCTTCTTTTCTGCAATCCTGCCATGCTCTTTCCAGCTTCTGACTCTTGGCACCGGGCAGAAGGTTGCATCCTCCCGAATCTCCTTTGGAGCCTCTACCAAGTAGATGAGGTAGGCTGGGTATTTGTTCAGCCAACCTTTCCTCCATCTAGGTTGAGAATCTACAATCTTCTTTGATTGTTCATCTTTTGTGATGTCGCCTTCGTAAAGAGCGACATACTGCTCCTCCTCTATTCTCTTTTTTGTCTTTATCACTTCAAATTTCATCAGAGGGAAAGGCAGGCTGGGTTGCATCCACTCTTCATGGAGCACTTTTGTGTCTAAACCTTGAAGTCTAATGGAGATGAGGAGTCTCCTTTCCCATTCCATTTCCGCCTTGGCACTTTCCTCTGTTGACTTTTCTATTTGGTCCTGGAGCCTTTGTTCTTCTTCTTCAGAGATTCCTGAAGTTGAGGCCACTTCTTGAACTGGGGCTGGATCTTCAATTGTGGTTGCCTCTCCAGTTTCTGGTAGCTCTATGGTTGCTCCCCCTGCTTCTTCTTGTGGTGTCTCTGTTTCTCTTCTTTGTTGCTCTTGGAGGTCTTGGAGCTGTTTGCGAAGGGCCTCATTTTCTGTCCTTAGTGTTTGGTTTTCTGATGTGAGCCTCTCCTCTGCAGCCAGTGATCCCTCCGCCATGTGCAATCTTTGCACTTGCTCTAACCTTAGCTCTCTTTGCAAACTTCTGACCTGATCTTCCAGAGCTGGTACGAGGGCTCCCTCTTGTTCTGTTCCTGCTCTGCTAGCTCTAGGGGTGGTCCTGAGTCTCGTGATTGTCCTTTCTTGAAGTTCGACTCTTTCCCTTAGCTCAATGAGCTCATCCTTGGCTGCCTCCAGCTCATCTTCTATTCGCTCCTTTGCTTCCTGTGAACTTGTTACCTCTCTTGAAGCTTCGTCTAGTTGGAGTATCAAGCCGTCTCTCTCGTTTTCTGCGTCGTAGAGTGATGCTTTATGACTTTCAGATTCAGTCATAGCATTCTCTAACTTCTTCTGCAACTCTGCTTCCTTTTGTTTTGCTGTCTCAATTGCTACTTCCTTTGCTCTGGATCTTTCTTTAATCTTGCTGAGCAGTTCATGCACCATGTACATGTCTTTTTCATCTTCATCTGTCAACTTGACAGCTCTTTCTGCCACCACCTCCAATGGCTTCGGCTCTTCTAGTATGTTCTGTTCGTCCATTTTCTCTTCACTCTCCATTGTACCCTTTGTCTTTTCCTTCGTCCCTTCCCGATCATCTTGTTTTCGTAGGGATATCCCATAAACTGCCTCCAGGGCCTCTTCTTCACTGTATCCGATCGCTACCAGATCCTCATAATCATCTTTCTTTTGCTGAACTGGATCTATCTCCTTTTCCTTGGTCCCGACCTCCGGCTTTTCCATAACTTCTGTTTCTATTTCTATTGTGGTCTCCTCCACAATAATTTTCCTTCTTCTTCCGGCTTGGTACAATCAAAAAGGAGGGTTGATTGTCCTCAGTCATCTTGGCTTTCCCTTTGTTTGCTTGCCCGTCTTTCTCTCGAAGTTCAGTAGACCCATCTACTTCCTTCTTCTCCTTGTCGTCCTTTTTCAGCTCAGCTTTTAAAAGCTGTACTTCCTCTTCAGTATAAGGCTCGACAGGTTGCTGCTCCAGTATGGCCTCCGTCTCCTCATAAGCTCTAATATATTGATCATAATTGATCAACATGTGGCCTGGCTGAGCTGGTTCCGACTTTAGTGGGTCTGGCACCCACATTTCTTCAAAGTCCCCCTTTAGAGCTCTTTCCGCTCTAAACTGCTCCACCAGCCTTTCCATTCTTGCGGCTTTTTGACTTTTGGTTTGCTTGGGATCAGCCTTCTTCTTCGCTTTCTTCTTGAGCGGCTCGTCCACAGCCTCTTCAGGTTCTGAAACTATTTCTAGTTTTCGGCGTGCTCTTGTGGACGCCCTCTTGGATACTTCTTGCTGTTCTTCCTCTTCATCGGCTTCTCTAAGCCACTCATTCTGGGAGGGAACCGTGGCCCTTGATCCTGGCTCCAATAGCTTCATAAGCTATTCTTGTTAGGATTTCTCCTCCTCCTATGTACTTTGGCTTCTGGTTGTGCATGGCGATTACTTGCTCGTGGATGTATTGAGCATAATTCACCTCTTTTGGCATGTTGCTCTTCAGTGCCCATGTGATGGTTGTCGCAATGGCATGGGGTGGTGTAGTATACTTCTGCGGTCTTTTACTGCACACATGGAAAAACTGGTTGTATAATCGGCAAAGGGTTGCCGCTCGTTGATCTGCCATATCTCCGTAGGTTGTATTTTGTTTCTTTGATCCATAGACCTCTATGGCCTCCCTTCTTTCTCTGACAGAACTCCCTTTGTTGTGCAGCTTCAATGCATCTGCAATGAGCTGTGGAGTGATCTGTACTTCAACTGTTTCTCCATCCATGGCTGTCAACGTGGCTTTCCCATCCTTCTGAATGGATGTTGCCAACTCATACACTCTTCTTGTGTCTACACCTGATGGTCTCGAGGTGAAGAACCTGTGTAAGTCAGCCTTTTCCAGGTATTTGCTGATGTTCTCTGATCTGCTATAATCCACTAATTCTCGTGGGATCATAGGTACATCGACCGATTGCCCTTGAGGATCTCTGAAAGTCCCTGGTAGATCTTTATTCCCTCTTTTCTAGTACTGCTTCCTCCACCCAAGTCTTGGTTGGCTTGAGGGTTTCTGTTGAATATCAAAAGGTTCTGCTTCTGCAAGAGCATCCTTGATGGTTGGTCTTTTTCTCTTAGTTGCCGATGACTTAGCGGAATCCATGGATCCTGTAACTCCAATTTCAAAAGTTAGCGTCTTTTTAGTACTGAAAGCCGAAATGAAGCTTTTAACTATTCAAATGACTTGAAAATTGAAACATGAGCTATTCAGGGCCTAAGGATGCAATGTAGGTGAAAAAATATGCAAACTGGGCTCAAAAACATGCTTGAGACATCATACGCGTATGATGTCTTTTGTGTCAGAATGACTTCATATTGGTTGTGCTTGTAGCTGATAGTGTATACATGAGTATCATATGCTTGGATTTGAGTTTGGATCCCATTTGGTCAAGTTTTGGCCAGTTTAGTCCAGTTCAGGCTCTTGGCAAAATTTTGAAAGGGAAATGGATTTTATGATCCAAATTGGATAAAACTTGGTGGTTCACCTTCAAATGGCATGTAGAACACTTCTGTTTGGGTGGTTGAAGCCCTGAGGTGCCAAAATCACATAGTGAGACATCATACGCGTATGATGTCTTTTAGTGCATTTTTGGACCAATTTTCTCTATAAGCTTGGTTTTGGCTTTAGATAGGCTTATTCAGTGGATTTATCAAGTTTGGATAGAATTTGGACTAAAAATGGCTCTGGAGACATCATACGCGTATGATGTCTTTTTCATCAATTTTTCATGGGATTGGTTCTGTGGACTCTCCATGTGCTAGTGAAGGACTGTTTATACTCAAATCTTGGTTTGGACTTGAATATGTTGGATTTGGGACAAAAATAGGCTTTGTATGAAGGATTTTCTCTTAATTGGGCTAATGGGGTGATCCACTTGACCAAATGGTTCCAAACTTCATATGTAGCATGTATTAGATATATATAATGGATGTATGATGACAAATGAGCATTTTTGGCTCTGTAAGTGCAAATAGACATCATACGCGTATGATGTCTTTTGTGTCAAAATGGTGCTTTTTGGTTCCAGATAGCTTGTAGATGTGTTAATCAACAATCCTACAAAGTTTCAATGAGTTTGGAGTTATTTTGACAAAATTAGGACAAAAATCAATTTTATGGCCTACTTTGCGTCTTTTTGGTTTTCCTTGGGTTTTCTAACTCCAATTCTCATGATACTTGGTTCATAGGATGTGATTAACATGTGGAATGAGGCTATGCACTCAAATGTTGAAATGGATGTGAAAATCATGCTGTGAGACATCATACGCGTATGATGTCTTTTCTTGAAATGTTGGTCTTTTTGTGCAAAGAATGCTTTGTGCTAGTGCCCTAAGCCCTGCTAACTAGTTTTCAACTTAAAAAGTCATCAGTTTAGCTAAAAAGCCCCCTTATAGGCATTTCAGTCTCCGAAGTCGTCTTTTTGCCTTGGAGTTGAATTTCTTCAACTTTTCTTTCTCGAGAGTTGCATTTCCAGCTCATTGGATATGTTGTGAAGCCACCTATTTGGTTGAACTTGACTTTGGCTCCCCGTTCTCCATCTTTCTCCATTTGGTTCCCGAAAGCGTCTTTTTCACCATCGGTAAGTGAATCAGCTTTCTTTTGGGTTTTGCTTGCAAACATAAGTCATCCATGTATATTTGAAGCTGCTTGTGAAGTTTCATGTCATTTGGTCGTCAATTTTAGCCGTTATGCCAAAATGACGCTTTGTGTGTCCGCAGCCGAATCGGTTGTTCCGACCTACTTTTGGTGATCCAAACCCGGAGATACTCCATGGTTGCATTGCCCTCGATGTTGTTAAGCTTCCTGAGAAGTTTTGTGTCGTTCCGACAACTTTTTTCTGTTTGCCTCTTGCAGGCTCTGTTGACCTAGGGTTTTTTCAGTCGTTCTTTCTCGAGCTTTGAGTGTTAGAAACTCATCTCCTATACTAGGGTAACCCACCTCTAAGTTCTTGCAAGGTTTGGTTAGGCGGTTGTGCCCCTACCTAGCGTTCTTCCCCATTCCCCGTCTGCTCTTGTTTCTTGGTTTTGGTGAGTTTTCGCGACAAAAGTTAACGATAAGCATCAAAAGCTTATGGCAACGAGTCTACCTCTCATGTCTGGTGTCCTCTGAGCTCTCGTAGCAGTCGTAGAAGGCGTAGAAGGAGGACGGATGCTCCTGTGTGCTCTTTGCTCTCTCCAAGAAGGTAATAGTGGAAATGAGCTTGATAGTGAAGTGAAAAATACTTAACTTCGGGCTTCCCGGATCACTTGTTACCAAATTTGACATGTGCTCCTATCTCGTCGTGAAATGCACTTTAGGATTTGAAATTTCTCAATTTGGACTCCGTTTGACCTTTTCTTCTTTCTGTCCACTTTGCCAAAATTTGTCATTTCGGGCTTTCCGCAACTTTTTCAGAATTGTACCCCATTTTTACCATGGGTTGCCCTTGTCATTAGGACCATCACCGTCTATTCTTTTCTTTTTTCCGATCTCATTTCACCTGCTTTTTTATTTTTCTTTTACTTTTATTAAGAAAATCATAAAAAATAAAGGAAAATAGCAAATTGAAGCCAAAAAATTCCAAACATACACGATAAATAGCTGGTAACCCTGTGTATATGAATATACACTTCTTTGTGATTTTTGGACTTGGATTACCACTTTTTTCCACTTTTTAGCTCCAAAAACACTCTTATTTAGTGATATTTACACATCTAGAGACCCAAATTCATCATTTGATCTCTTCTTGTTGCAAAACAAGGTATATAAGGGCATAAATATTATCAATATCCGCAATCAAACATAAAAAATTGCAAAATCATGTAAGACACTGCCCTTGTAATATAATTTTTGTTTTTCTTTGTTTTTTCCCGCTTGTAGCTGCTTTGTAGCTCCTGTATACCTCCCCCCCTCCTAGTCTGAGTCCTCCCGGACGACTATGAAGTGTCTGTGGGTGAAGCATTGTAGTTGTTTTGGTCATAAGTTCCCAATGCAATTGTAGAGCGACGATACAACATTCTTTCCAATAAAGCTGCTCTTTGTTTGATTGATGGATTGGTGGTCGGGTTTTGGGTTGGTTTTGGCATTTGGTAGTAGAATCAGTAGATGGATTCTTCGTTACCTTGTTGTCTTTTTTCACAATCCAAATCTGCTTCCGCTTTGCTTGTGCTTGCCACAAACTCTTTGCGACCCAAACCTGCTTTGTTCTGTGTGTTGATTTCCTCGCCTTGAAATACCTAGGAGTTTCCGTTGATTGTACTGAAGGGAGTTCCTGTTTACAAATCTTTGGGATCCAAATTTGCTTGCTATAGCTTTGTGCCGTCATGAACTTCTTTGGAATCCAGATCTGTTTCACTGTCCTTGATTGTCTGGGATCACTCTGTTGTCTGGTATTGAAGACTCTGTTTGTGTTTTCTGGCACAGCCTTTTTTGGTCTCCATACCAACGTTTGACTCCGTTTTTTCCCAAGGTTGAGCTGTTATATTATTGCTTGTCTTCCTTATCCAATGTTGAGAGTTCCTCGTCGAAGAGCAATCCAGTTGTGTAGAAACTTTTGGTTGCCATTGCTTCTTCTTTTTCTCTGTTTGTTGTTTGCCCTTGCCGTGGATTCTTCCTTTGGAGTTGGCTCTGCTCCTTTGGTGAACTTAACTGATTGACTTTCACCTTCGTATTTGATAAGCACTGATTTAGAACTCCAGTCAATCATTGCATTGTATTGCTTCTGCCATGGTTGTCCTAGCAATAATGGATGTTGTGTAGCTTGGTCTTCAACCACGTAAAACATATGAGGATACACATACTGGTTAATCTGTATATGTAAAACTGTGCATCCGACAGTTTTGATTGAATTCTCAGAGTAACTTTTTAACTCTTGCTTGGCAGTTTGTAATTTAGTGTCATTTGTCAATTGTCTATACAAACTGAGTGAAAGTAGGTTAGCTTGAGCTCCTGAATCCAATAGTGCTCTGGCTTTGATTTGGTTGGTCCCTACTTTGCATTCAATGATGGGTTCTTCTTTGTCATTCCCCATTTCTGTTATACTAACTGCGTTTATTCGTATTGCTCCTTCATTGCGCTGTTTCTGACGCAGTAGTCTTCTTTTCTCCATTCTTTCCTTCGCCTCGGCTTGCGCTTCCTCTCAATCTTTTTCTTTTTTGGACACGCAGCTTTTCTTGATGTATTTTGAGAAGCATGTCTTGTGTTAGCGGCAACAGATACTTTTTCACTCTGCATCCACTAATCCAATTGGGCATTTCTTCTCCGTCTAATGTAGCAAGCTTGACGGCTCCACTTGGTGATAGATCTTTAATCACCAGAGGTCCCATCCCTCGCTTTTTAAGCTTCTTAGCATGCTGTTTCAGAGTGTAAACTAGGACATAGTCCCCAACTTTAAACTCTTTAGTCCGCACATGCTTATCAAAAAATTCCTTTTGTCGCCTTTTTTGAGCGTAGATAGGAAGCTACTGCTTTTAGGCGAAGCTCATCTAGCTTTTCCAGGTCATCTATTCTATCAGAAAGCTCGTGCCCTGTCCACTCTAGATCCTTAGCCACCCTTAAGGTTGAAATCAAGAATTCTATTGGTAAGATAGCATTTAGCCCAAAAACCATGTTATATGGGGTCGTTCCTATTGATGTTTTATATGCTACCCTATATGCCCATAATGTTGAATGTAACTTCTGGTCCCAGTCAGTTCTCGACTCAGATACAATCTTCGTGAGGACCGTGCATATGGTTTTGTTTGTTGCTTCAGCTTGTCCGTTTGCTTGTGGATGATACGGGGCTGATTTCCTATGGATTACCATGAATTCATCTAGAAGGATCTTTATCACTTCATTTATAAAATGTGTGCCTCGATCACTCACAATTTCTATTGGCAATCCATATCGTACAAAGACGTATTCATAGAAATTGTGCCGTGGTCCTGGCATCTGCTTTTTGAGTTGCCTTTGCTTCGACCCACTTTGTTAGATAGTCTGTAGCCACAATGATGTATTGTGCATGAGTCTTATATGCAGGAGGTGAAATGGGTCCGACATAATCAATCCCCCATTTTGCAAAAGCTCTTGCCCCCATCATTGGTCTAAGCGGCATATCATCTCTTTTAAGTGGTACTTTGGTCCGCTGACAGTCATCACACCGTTTAACGTATTCCTCAGCGTCCATATGTAATGTTGGCCACCATATTCCTGCGGCTAAGACAAGTTTTGTTGTCTTATCACCTGAGAAATGGCCTCCACCTACTCCTCCATGAGCTTGCTCCAGGATTATCACATACTCAGACTCTGATGCGCAAATCCTAAGCTGGTTGTCTTTACCTCTCTTATAGAGTTGATCTCCTATTAAAGCGTAATCTCTAGCTTCTGTCTCTACAGATTTCTGACGAGCTTTTGACGTTCCTTCTGGGAAAGTTCTATTTGTGAGATATTCAACAATATACTGACTCCATTCTGGAGCGATCATTATCTGATATAATGTCGAATACTCGGCTGGCGGTTTTGATGAACATACAATACATACAGTGACATATTCATGTACGCTTTCTTTCATTCCTGGCCAATAGACTCCCAATTGTAACAAATTCCTATATGTGTTCCTTCTTGAACAATGAAATGCACATTCCTGAACATGTGCTTCGCGCAGATATATATTATATTCCTCAGGATTGATGCATAGTCGTAAAACATGATCATTTCCCAATTGATACAACCTTCCTGCAATCAATTGAAGATTCTTGGATTGCTGAATAGCAATATGTTTCAGGTTGTATTCTCTTCTATCGAACTCTCCTCCATAGGTTAATAGGTTAACGACATTTTGAGACCACTTAGGTATCATTTCTATGTTGAACAAGTACGCGTCTGGCATGTCGTCATCTACTCCTATAGGGTCTTCTCCATTCGTCAATCGCGAAAGATGATCAGCTCTAAGATGTGTTTTTCCTTTCTTTACTACTACCGTGAAGTCGAATTCCAGTAAGATAATGAACCATCTCACTATTCTCCCGGTATTGCATGGTTTATTCACTAGGTAGAGCAAGGCTTGGTGATCCGTAAAAAACACAAACTTGTTGGCTAGAAGATAATGCCGAAATTTCTTCACAGCATAGATCATTCCTAATCCTTCTCGCTCTGTTGTGGTGTAATTCTTCTCTGCATGGTTGAGCTGTCGACTGGCGTAACAGATAGGAAAATCCATGTTTCCTTCTTCTGGCTGAGCCAGAATGCATCCTATTGCATATGCCGAAGCATCTATATGCACATGGAATATCTTCTCCCAATCTGGTGATTTCAAGACTGGAGCAGTAATGAGTGCCTCTTTCAATTTCTTGAACGATTCCTCACACTCCTCTGTCCATTCAAAGTTCACTATTAGCCTGTAAAGTGGTTGGCCTATTATAGCGTACATGTAAATGAATCGTCTATAATATCCACAATGTCCCATAAAGCTCTGTACTTGTTTCGCATTGGTTGGTCTAGGCATATCCACTATAACTTTTATCTTCTCTAAATCCGTGGATATTCCGTTTTGTGAGACAATATGTCCCAGAATTCTGCCCTGTCGGACCATAAACACACATTTCTCAGGATTGAGACAAATGCGATATGTCCTACATTTCTCAAATACTTTTCTTAGGTGTTCTAGATGCTCATCTCTCAGTAGAGAATGTACACATAAGTCATCCATGTATATTTCGAGAAACAACCTTAAGTATTCTTTGAAAGCATGCGTCATCAGCCTCTGGAAGGTTGCGGGAGCATTGGTTAGACCAAAAGGCATAACCCGATAAGCATAAATTCCCCACTCCGTTGCAAAAGCTGTTTTATGTTGATCTTCCAGTGCTATGGCTAGCTGGTTATATCCTGAAAAACCATCAAGAAAGGAGTATGTTGTTTTCCCTGATACACGCTCTAGAACATGATCAGTTATCGGCAGGGGATAATTGTCCCTGATTGTTGCAGCATTCACTTTCTTTAAGTTGACACACACTCGGAGTTTTCCGTTCTTCTTAGGTACTACCACAATCGGAGATACCCAATCAGTGTGTTCAATCTCGTATATGAATTCAGCTTCCATTAGCTTATCTATCTCTTCCTTGATTCGCTTAGCAAAAGTATCATTATATGTGTATGGTCTCTGTCTGCTAGGCTTTGCGTCTTGTTTCAGTGGGATTGAGTGTTGGCATATCGATGGGTCAACTCCCTTTAAGTCCTTATAAGACCATGCAAACACATCCCTGTACTCTCTGAGAAGACTCAAAAGTCTCTCTTCCTCGCTTGGAGACAAATCTGTGGCTATGTACACCGGTCTAGGCGTCTCACCTGGAGCTGCTAAATCAACTTTTTTTGCATCCTCCGGTCCGTCATAAGATTCGTTCTCCTTCCTCTCTCGAATAGGTGGGGTTAATATCACCTTCATATCCTCTATTGTGAATTTCCTATAGTGAGAGGGAACATCCATGTTTTCCTTGATTTTGACGTTTTCGTCCTCTCCACTCTCAATTTCTATCGTCCAAACTTCCTTCAGAGTTTTCTTGAGCTCTCTGTACTTGTTTCTACGTTCTAACTTGGACTCCGTGTATTCTCTGTTACGCTTGTTCTTTTCTGATTTTTCTGTTTCAGTTTTCGTTCCATTCTTTTGAACTTGATTTCTTGAGCCTCTTTTGTCTTTTCGTAAGCTCTTTTGATCACTGCCTCTCATTCTTCCAGAAATCTTATCCTTAACACAATCTTCAGCCTTTACTAGCATTAGGAATTGATTTTTTCCTCTTATTCTAGTCATCGGATTGGTTCTAACCCCTTTTGTTTTTTTCTTTGCTCTATAGTGTTTCTGGCGTTGTTTAGTTTGGTTCGGAAAATCATAAAATCGGACATCCGTTATAGTTTCTTCGTTTCCGCTTGAATTGTCCGTTGACTCGTTGTCTGCTTCATTTCCCCACTCTGGATGATTGGGAATGTCGTGAAACACCTCTTTTCATCTTCCTTTTCCAGTGTATCGTTCTTTTCAGTTTCTTTTTCGAGTACAGTTCTCAACATGAAATACGGAACCACGTCGTACCCGTCCTTGTCGCAAAATTTTGTTGTGGGACCATCCGGAATTGCACAAACATCTAGGGTTGCTAGAATGTGTGTCCATTCTAATGGTTCAAACGTGTCCTCTGGAAAGGGTTCTCCTACATAAGTTTCGTCTTCGATAGCCCTTTCTAAAACACATTCTTCTCGTTTAGACTTCCACATTTCGAAGCTCCACACATCCATAACTCCTTGGGTTTACCTAACCAAGCTGGAAATTCGGATCCCGCCAAAGTAGCTGAATCAAACTCCTCTACCGGTGTTCGGTTCACATCTTTGTAGCTATGGTCTTTCAGGTTCACACGTGTAGTGGTTTCCATATTTCTCAAGTATATGTGATCGTAGCCCCAATCTTGGACCATTTTCAACTGTCTCATGAATGGTCTTCCCAATATGATATCATAGTTATTCTCCTTGGCAAAATCGACAATAGCAAAAGTATGTTCGTATTCAATGCCGCAAGAAGTCACTACAACTTTCTCTAATAACCCCATAGGTTTCTCCATGTGTCCATCTGCTAATTGGAGTTTCAACCTAGTCTTCCTTATTGCTGGTTTCCCCCATTTTTTCCAGATTTCTTTTGTAGCAATGGCTACCCCAGCTCCGCTGTCTAGTATTGCCATCGTGTTCACTCCTTGGAATTCAACTGGTAAGGTTGTATTCCCCTCTTCACCTTCGCAATACTCTCCGACCTTGTTTAAGGGTACAGGCTTAGCGTTCTTTTGTGGTTTACTCAGCTCTTGTATACCCTCTTGCAGTCTCGATGTTGGGTCTTTTATCCCGAATTTCTCCAAGCATTTTCCTACAGTGGTCCACATATGTGGTCTTAGCCTCAAAAGCTCAGCTAGAGTGATAGTGCATGTCACTGGTGTTGACAAGATCTCTATCAATCCTTGCGAGTCCATGACTTTTTCTGATGAGATTCTTCGTGAGGGAAGTGCTCTAATCTCGGATTTTGCTTCATACTCTCCTAAGTATGAAGGTAAGGTTTTCAGTGAATGAGGTTTGCTCTCCATTGTTCTAACAGAGCCCCCATCTCCCCAGTAAGATTGCAGATCCAAGTCCACTTGAGATCCTGCCTCAAATTCCACTATGGGAGGATTCCTGATGTCCTTTTCCCAATTTGTCTGATTAGCTTGGCAACTTAGCTCGTTTGCAAAGTTTGCCTCTCTCACTTGTTTCCAAAATTCATTGTAATCCTCATCTTTTCCGTAAATCCTCTGTATGACTGGATGAAAACTCTCTATCTCCTGATCGGTTGTGTTCAATACTATGCGGTCATCCTTTTGTGTATTTTCAGGCTTTTGTGCACTGGGAGTCTTTTCAGCTACCCGTGAAACGATAGTCTCTTGCTGAATTGGGTTTTCCTTTCCACAATTCATTGTTTCTTTTGGTGGTTCTAATAAGGCTTGTGCAGTCTCGATCATTCTCTGGCACATTTCAAGTCTCTGCTTTTCCAATTCCGCGTTTGGGTATGTCATCCACCTCTGTTCTTGTGTTTGGTTGTTCTTTAACCTAGCTTCGTAAGCTCTCATCAGTGCGTCCAATGGTTCGTGTACTTTGTCGACTAGCACTGATCCCCCTGAGCTTAAGCTCGTTGTTTCTTTGATACTCTTTTGTTTCGTTCTTTCCGGGCTCATCTCTCGTTTCCCGTTTTGACTCTCAAGTTTTTCTAATCTATCTTTAGTTCGCTTTAGTTCCTCAGCTAGAATAGCGTCTTCACGTTCTTTTCTCAACTTCATGCGTGCTTTTCTAGCTTTCCATGTGTTTCTCTGACTCCGCGGTCCTTGACTAACCACTTCAGTCGCTAACTTTCCATTCTCAGGTTCTCTAGTGGTTTTCTTAGCTTGAGCTCTAGTAACAACTTGCGTTGGTATCAGAGTTTCATTTTCAGACCCACTGCTGGTAGGAATAGTTTCTAGCATATTCAATGTCGTCTTTTGCACTTTGTTTGGATTCTTTGAACAATCCTCAATGAAGTGAGTAACCCCACACTCAGTGCAATAAGCGTTAATTCTAATGATTTCCGTATGTGGACAAACATTCATCAGATGGTCACCTCCACACTTGTAACAGGGTCCTAGTGCTGGTCTTGGTCCCATTTGATTCGTCCTTTGTGGATAGGATGGTCTTTGTCCTGTTAAACCTCCATGAGCTATGAACATCAATGTTCTTGCGTCCAAATTGTATCTCTCTTCATCAGAAGCACTTGTAACTGTTGGTGTTCCAACATTCCCAATCATGCCCCATGGTTCTGGTTGTTTGGGTTCTTCTGGTGGGTAATACACAGTTGGAGACATGTGTGCACCAGATTCTTCATAATAGGCTTGAACAGGCACTAAGGCTTGTTCTTCCTGATTCTCTAAGGTTGGTGCATATCTAATGCCCACTGGTCTTGCTCCTGGTAAAGGTGGTTGTTGTCCCAATACCGGTTGCGGTCTTTCTATCCCCATAGGTCCTGGTACATTTCCCGTTGGGTATCGAGGTACTGGATGTATCTGAGGTGGTGCTAATTGAGCAGGAGGTGCATACTGGCGCTCCCTTACATACCCTTTGTTGTAATAACACTCCTCTGTTGGATGATTTGTCCATTTTTGTTCAATAGCACACCATTTCAGTGTTTTTGGCAATGGTTTTTGGTATGGTGCCATCCTTTTTAGAGCATCTTCTATCATTTGCTCTACATTTGGCATGGTTGTTGTTTGAACATTCTTTTTAGTGGTAGTCTCGCTCGCTACGGAGGAGGAGCTACTGGATGCAAAATCTGTATCCGCTGACACCTCTCCATAAACCGTACAGTTATCCACTAAGTACAATGCCTCTCTCGTTACTTGCTCGAAACTTGTACAAGCTTTCAAGTGCAAGTCCTTCTTGAGAGTGTCGTTCCTCAGTCCCTCAATAAAGAGAACAGATAGTCTGTCATCTTGTGGTCGTTCACGTACTGGACATCTCTCAATGTATTGTTTGAAGCGAAGTGAAGCTTCCTTCACTTTTTCGTGTTCTCTCTGTTTAAAAGCATATATTTGTGAGACCGTATTGTGCTTAATCCCTCGTTTTGAGAATTCCTCAGCAAACTCTCTTAGCAAATGGTCAATGTCATGGAATCCCCCTATGTTCATTGGTTGAAACCATGTCAATGCAGTACCTTCTAGAGTAAGACCAAATCCCTCGTATTGTGTATGGAAATCTGTTATCTGCTCAGCTCTTAAGACTTGCTTAAAGAGTGACACATGTGCATACGGATCTCCTGAACCACCATACTTCTTTGGCATACACTTGGCTACTTGAGATGGTCTCATACGTCTATGATCTGCTACCAATCTCATTGCTCCTGTGTCTCGGCTAAAGCTTTCTCTAGCATCATGGACTTCATGGGTTACCCTTGTCGGTTCCTCTGCCCTGAATCTACTACTGGGAGGTAAATGTGATGGTTCCGCTTCAAACCTTGGACCTGGAGTGGTATAGGTGGGGATTGGAACTGCACTACCTCGATTCGTCTCCATTGACTCTCTGGAATGTAATGATCCCATTGGTCCGAGCTTCGAGTCCCAAGGTTGACTGAAAGAGTCAGCAACCTGAGTTCTTTGTCCTCCTGTTGTCATTGAGTTTTGCACTCCAGTTGTTGGTGCTGGTCTATGTGAGCTAGAAGTAACATAATACTGATGTAGTGGTCCCCCAAAGTATGTATATCCTTCTAATTCTTTCTTGCCCATTGTTGAGTATTGCCTGCCATACTTATCGTAAGCGGCAATTTTCACTTCCGATCCCTCTGTGTAGGTAAAGACATAGAGTCTTTTTTTGTCTGTCAACTCTCCGGTGTAGGGTTCTTCACATCTATAATAGAGATCTTGCTCCCCATTATTATATTTGTATAGCCCCACATAGATGTTATCAGTGTTGATCCTTGTAGTTTCATTCTCTCTTCTTAACCTCGCATTAGGGAAGTTCATTATTGGTGCTTTCTCCTCGAGTTCTTCATCTATTTTGGCTTTGGTGCCCATCAATCCCCACTTGTCCACAATGTTAGGGTTTAGGACTACCAAGTACATGGTACCCTCGTCATCTAGATATCTATCTCCGCTATAGCTCACAGGCACTAAGTCCTTGAACTCACTAGGTCTATCTTCTATCTTTACACAATAGCGGTCCATTCCATCTTTGTAGATCTTGGCACCTTGCTCATTGTCGTACTGGTATTTTATGAACAATAGCTTCATGGTGGCGGAAGGGTTTGATGATCCTGCTGCCATATTTTCTCTGTTGTTCCTGTTCGAGTGTTCGGTGAAAATCTCGTAAGACCTCTCCGAAGAAGTATCAGAAACACTTCCTTCAAAGATCGGCTCTAATGGTTGCACCCAACTTTGGTTTACACTTCCCTCGGTTGATATGACACTTGCTGGCTGGTTCCCCTTGTTTTGGTTGATTATTCCGGAGATTCCTGCCCGATCTCAAATTCATCAATTCCCCTAAAGGACTGTAACTTTTCCGTCTCGGCAATTTGTTTTCCCCAAGTTTTTGTGGTCAGAATTGATCCAAACTGACTGATACTTGGTCAATTGTTTAATCTTGTCAGTTGGACAACTTCTGTTTCATCAAGTGAGAATTTTGTCGCAGTTATGCTGAAAAAGACATTATATGCGTATGATGTCTTTTTTCACAGATTTTGACTATTTTGGTTATGCTCACTCTCAGTGGCCCCTTTATGCTCTGTTCACTCACAAAATTCAGTTTGAACTCTGTTTGAGCAAGTTATGGCTAGTTCAGGCTTTTCTTGGCAATTTTCTGCTTTTGACTTGTTTTTGGGTCAATTGTTATCCAAATGGGATGAAACTTGAAATATAACCTCTAGACAGCTATTACAATGGATCTGTGTTAGCAAAGTATCAAAATATGTCCAAAATTAGGTCAAAGACATCATACGCGTATGATGTCTTTTTCATCAATTTGGGTCCAAACTTGATATTTATGCTTCCTACAGTGCCTGTAACAATCTTGTCAGGTCAGATATAAAAATAAGCAGTGGATGTGCCAAAAGACATTATACGCGTATGATGTCTTTTGTCCCAGATTTTGACTATTTTTGGTTTTAAGCCTTCTCCAATGTTTATAATTGAGTTTCAAGTGTTTTTGTCAGGTTTGAATATAAAAACAAGATCTGAATCCAAAATTTCCTATTCTTTGCGTTTCTTGGACTCCGACTTGTCTTTTTGGGTTTCTTTGAGTGTTAATGCTCTTGTTTTAAGTTGATCTTAGGGTAAAACCCCCTTCTAAACACTCTGGCAATGTCAAATTTTCAATTTTAGTCTCTGTTTAGGTCCTAAGACATCATACGCGTATGATGTCTAAAGTTGCAGATTTCCAGTTTTTCAGCACAGAACTCTTCCAATAGCTCTTTTAAGTGCTCAGCAACAATCAGTTACACAGAAAATTTTTCTGAACTTTGTTTATTGCATATTTCACTACCAAAGAGACTTTTTCAGTGATCTAACATGCAATCAAACACATCAAGCAAATAGAACACCAATTGATAGCTCTAGATCAGGATCAAATCAGGCCCTACCTAAGCTACTTCTAATCATAAAATGGATTTTTTGCAATTGAAAATATAAAGGGATTTACTACCACACAAGGAGTAGCAAATGCTTTTTATGTCAACAACCACTTAAACACCATTAAAAACAATCTAATCTAAGCTAAACTAAAAATACTGTCAACACGGAAGACCCAGGAATACCCCACTTCCTAGTATCTCTCGAGACCTTCGGAGTCCACCACTCCTAGATCTTTTCTAACTAAAGTATACAAAGTAGTTTATATGACTCACCTCGTAGGATTAGTCTAAGGTCACCTACTTAGGGCTCTCGTCCCTGGCAACGGCGCCAAATGTTAAGGCGGTTACGCCGCTAGCGGAAGCTAAATAGCGAGAACTCAACCAACAACAGAATTTGTCAGACGAGGACGGAGCTTGACCCGCAGGCGCATGGAAACAACTAGGTGGGTGTCAAATCACCTACTCGACCTTCTAATGACAATCACTACTAAGGAAATCAAATTAAGTTCTAAAATACGCAAGTGACTGAAATCTGTACTACGAACGAATGCTATACGAAACAAGATCTAGAATCATTGAATCGATCTCAAACTCAAGGGGAAGTTTATACACTAGGTAAGAACAACACCCTAAAGACTTGAACTGCAAAATCAACCTATAACCACTCCGTGCGGTAAACGCGTATGAAGACAGGCCGAAAAATACAGGTGACCAAAACTTGACCCCGATGGTACTAATGTGTAGCTCTACTCGTTGTGGTTTTATAGATATGTTGCACGCTCTATTCCGACACACGCGTTGGAAGAAAACTCACACCGAAGCTCGTAGGAACTTACCACACGTAGAAGCCGATAGCGCGCACTCTTGGTATCTGTGCGTAGCTCTCACCGTTGCTAACACAATGGTGGTGTCGCTTCTCCAATGGCGGCCCCGTAGCTCGCGTAGCAAGAAGATAAGACTCTCTCTCTCTCTCTCTCTCTCTCTCTCTCTCTCTCTCTCTCTCTCTCTCTCTCTCTCTCTCTCTCTCTCTCTCTCTCTCTCTCAGACACAGTCACGGCGCTCAAAAACTCACTTTGATTAATAATTGAATCTTTTTTAGGTTACAAAACATTGGCTTATATACCTCAGCTTTGGAGGTGAGAACATCTCTAATTATTTACATCAACAAGTGAAATTACTTCGGGATTACAAGCTGGAAACTCAATTGAGTCCCATTACTTAATGAATGGCTCAAATCAAAATTAATGTCGGAAAGACATTTATTACAATCAATGGTTACAAAATGAGGGGTGTGAGCAAAAATGTGGCTGTGATCCTCTGCTGGCTCAACACTTCCTCTGCTAGCTCAACACATCTCTACCGGATAGTTGGGACAACCTTGTGATGGCTGTAAGTAATTTTTCTTCTCGCACAAATACTCTTAAGTTGATGATGTTGTGGGTGTTCTCCTAAGCGAGTAAATACGAAGGAGAAGCACAGGAGAATCATCAAGTGCTGCACTGTGAGTGGAAACAAGAGAAGGCCTAAGGAGACGTTTAAAAATTTAAAGGGTCGTGATCGTTTAAAAATTTAAAGGGTCGTGATCGTTCAAGATGGAGCAAGTCACGCACAAAGTCAGTTCTTGAATATTGGAACTGCGGCAAAAAGGGCCACATCAAGAAGGATTGTTGGTCTAAAGAAGAAGGAGACTGAGTCTCAAGAAAACAAGCCAACATCAAAGGCCAATGTGGCAGGTAAAGTAGAGGAAGATGCTCTAATTCTCTCATTATACAATGTGTCTAATTCCTGGATAGTAGATTCCTGGGCTTCATTCCATGTGACACCACACAAGCAACATTTCCAAGATTACACCAAAGGTAATTTTGGGTATGTATACTTGGGAGATGATGAAGCTTGTGAGATTGTCGGCAAAGGTACAGTTTTGTCAAAACTGCTAACGGAAATGAATGGAAGTTTAAAGATGTTAGTCATGTTCCTTCTGTTCGGAAAAATTTGTCTCTACAGGACAATTCGACGATGAAGGTCACAACATTGCATTCAGAAACAAACGGTGGAAGATCTCAAAGGGATCTTTGGTGGTTGCCAAGAGAGAAAAGGTCGGTACACTTTACTTGTGTACTATCAGCACACAACCTTTAGCTTGTGCAGCAACTACAAAAGTATACAGTGTGGTGTGGCACTACCGGCTTGGGCATATGACTACCAAAGGAATGCAAATCCTTCAAACAAAGATGATTTTGCCAGGTTTGAAAGAAGTGTACTTAGAGCTCGGTGAAGATTGTGTTTATGGTAAACAAAAGAGGGTAAAAATTTCAAAAATTAGGAAATGAAAGAAAAAGGAAAAAACTTGAGCTAGTTCAATGATGTTTGGGGTCCTACAAGAACACCATCATTTGGTGGCTCATTGTACTATGTAACATTTATAGACGATGAAACTAGAAAAACATGGGTTTATGTCATGAAGAATAAGTCCGATGTATTTTCCATATTTCAAAGGTGGAAAGCCTTTGTGGAGAATGAAACAGGTACCAAGGTTAGAAGCCTCAAATCCGACAAATGGAGGCTAACATTGCAACCAAGATTTTGTGCTAGCAATGGAATTCGGAGGCAAAGGACAACCCCAAGGACACCTCAACAAAATGGGATTTTCAAAAGGATGAGCAGGGCAATCATGGAGCGAGCATGAAGCATGCAGCTACATGTAGGCCTACCGCTTGAGCTTTGGGTGGAAGTTGTAAGTACATATGTGTACTTAATCAATCGTTCACCCTCAATGGTATTGGATGGGGGAGTTCCAGAAGAGACATAGACAGGTAAACTAGTGCATTATGCATTTCTCAAAGTGTTTGGGTGTGAGGCTTTCATGCACATAGATAGAAGCTTAGGATCAAATCTAGATGCAAAGTCCAAAAAGTGTTTCTTCATCGGCTATGGAGAAGGTGACTTTGTGTATCGCCTATGGAATCTGAAGATGATAAAATCTTAAGGAGTAGGAATGTAATTTTTAACAAGAAAAATATGTATAAAAATTACTTGGAAAGAAAACAAACAAAAGAAATAGGTGATGAGTACATGGAGCTTGAGGACGATGAAGACTCAAGGACTACAAACGGTGACAATGTGCAACAACGTCAACCAAATGAGCCTCAACCTATTCCCCAAAGATCTACAAGAGCAAGTAGACCTCCAGAAAGGTTTGTTCCTTCCTTCAACCATCCCTTGATCTCAGATTCTAGAGAGCCAGAATCATACGAAGAAGCTATGCAACACGAATCCAAAGAAGAATGGATGAAGAGCATGCAAGTGGAGATGGACTCACTACATTGCAACCAAACATGGGAGCTGGTTGAGTTGCCTAAAGCATTAGGTAAATATTGAACCCTCAAAAGGGCCCCATAAGAATATTATAAAAAAAGAAGTGGGGAACCAATGGTTCGCTTTGATGTTGACACTTCTATCTAGTGACTTTTCTATTTCTAAATCTTTTAGAATTTCCTTTTGGTGAATAGACGGTAGGGCGGCTCAAATACTGAGGAGCTCTCTTCCTTTTCGCTCTTTTTTTTTAGAGCTTCTAATTTCTTTTCTTTCCCTCCATTCTAAGATACGAGAACGCTCCACACAGAGAGGAAAGAGCGGGTATGCTCATCGTCATTGTGAGCTTGTGAAACAGAGAGGTAAGAGCAAGTAATCTAAGACTGCTTGCTCCTTCTGTGTTGTTCTGCTTTATTCTGCTTGATATTATGATTTGTTTTGAGACCACAGGAACAGAGTCTAGAAAAAGAGCTCTTGTTCTATAGTTCCAATCGTTGTTTTGTTTTCTCTACAACCCCATCTCCAAACTCACGTTTTCCTCTCCACCTATGATCACTATTGCGCTTCCATTACAGCTCCTCCTTTAAATTTATGGTGGCAATAGAGGAAGCTTTGTCGCATCCACTACAACACTACATGGAGATATCGACGCGCGTATATCGACAAAATTAGCGGGCGTCGATATATGCGTCGCAATGTGCATCAATATACACGTGGAAAGGCTTTATTTCCCACGTGTATAGTGACACAAAAAAATTTGGGGGAAAAAAGCGAAACCCGCGAGCAGCAGGGGCCATTTTCTCTAGCGCTCTACTCAAATCTTGGCCTCCACCTGTTGCGCAGGTATTATGCCCCCCCCCCCCCCCCCCAACCTCTCTCTCTCTCTCTCTCTCTCTCTCTCTCTCTCTACATCGTGTGTGTGTGTGTGTGTCTAAGAAAGAGAGAGAGAGAGAGAGAGAGAGAGAGAGAGAGAGAGAGAGAGAGAGAGAGAGCGGTGTGTGTGTGTGTGTGTGTAGGAAAGAGAGAGAGAGAGAGAGAGAGAGAGAGAGAGAGAGAGAGAGAGAGAGAGAGAGAAGTGTGTGTGTGTGTGTGTAGGAAAGAGAGAGAGAGAGAGAGAGAGAGAGAGAGAGAGAGAGAGAGAGAGAGAAATGTGTGTGTGTGTGTGTGTGTGTGTGTGTGTGTGTAGGTAATCAAAGAGAGAGAGAGAGAGAGAGAGATAGAGAATTAATGTATGCTTAGGAAATTAAAATTAAAGAAAAATAATTAAAGAGAGAAATGAAATGAAATGTTATATTAACGTCTTCGAAAGGCCAAAGTGACCTATGAGACATGAGACAAGAAAGTTACAATGTGATGGATCTGATACAAAGTCAGAGTAAGAAGATGACAAAATAAAATATTATGGAATCCTAAACTGTTGGGTATGGACTAAACGGCTAAACCAGCTAGCTGAGATAGGTAGATCATAGGAGATCCAGCAGCTGTCACTGGCGGATCTCATCAATCTCCTCCATGGTCAGTAGTCTGACCGGGCGTTATGCATATCGAGCCAAAGTGACCTAGCTAGATCCTCTGATGCAGCCTCTGTCGATGTTTTGTAGTCCTCCGCAGTCGTGGATGTCTAGATCTCCCCAGCTCAGTCGCTCCTTCGATCAGTAGAGAGATAGGGAAGTAGAGAGCGAGAGAGAGAGAGAGAGAGAGAGAGAGAGAGAGAGAGAGAGAGAGAGGTAAGTAGAGAGAGAGAGAGATAGGAAATAGCTAGAGAGATAGAGAAAGATATATATATAGAGAGAGAGAGAGAGAGAGAGATAGTAAATAGAGAGATAGAGAAAGAGAGTTATATATATATATATATATAGAGAGAGAGAGAGAGAGAGAGAGAGAGAGAGTAGGGAAGTGAAGAGCGAGACAGAGAGAGAGATAGGAAAATAAGGAAATAGAGAGAGAAAGAGAGATAACGAGAGCGAGATCGAGAGAGAGAGAGAGAAAGAGAGATAGCGAGAGTGAGATCGAGAGAGAAAGAGAGATCGAGATCGCTTTTTTGAGCAAGAACTATGCAAGGCTTGTGAATCTTTCTCAAGTTGCTCATCCATCTCCACATTATCTTCTGGCTTGGACAGGGAGGCCCCGTCCGGTTTACAATCAGGTAGAAAACTTTCATTGGGCTGAGAACTTCCATGGCTTGTGCATGTGGTGAAAAAAACACCAGGATGGGCATAATATCCTTGGAAAAACCTGTGCAAAAAATTGCAAACAGACGAAACATTACAAAAATGACAAAAATGGCCATGCTTTAATATATGGTTCATCAAGTGCGGCATTGGAAAGCTTTCTCTGACAGGCTACCTCGGAATGGAGGCAGGTGGGTTCGTAGACAGAGAAGAAACAATGGAACTAAAAGAGGCAAAGGGGTTTTGCCTGCTACATGCATTGCCATGTACACCTGGGAGTGCATGTATGTGTCTACCCATATAGGATTTGACCAATAAAGACGAGATTTTGACCCGGTGGTCCTGATCTCCGTACACCTCTGGACCGAGGTGTACGAAGATTGGGCAAGACCAGAGAATGCGAGGTAGTTAACATTGTGAGGAGTATATATATATATATATATATATATATATATATATATATATATATATATATATATATATATATATATATATATATATATATATATATATATATATATATATATATATATATATATATATATATATATATATATATAGATATATATATATATATATTAAAACAACATTCATAATCATTGTAGATGGCAACGTCATCAACTAACATGGAGGAAAAGATTGCATGCTCGTGCACGCTCTGCAAGTATCAAATCCTGCGCAAGCGTAGGATATGTAATGAGCATGTGCACAAGTATGGAGATTTTGCTAGAGAAACCGTACAGAATCTACGATACGACTCCTATGGAATGGGCATTGATTTCCACGACATAGCACCTACATCTGAGAGAGAGAGAGAAAAAAGATTATGCGTGAAGGTCCGACCAATATAGAGCCACGGATGGAAGCAGAAAAGGGCTTACAGACAGAAGATGATGGCATGGAGGAGATGTTGGATGTCTCTCCATACGTTGCCGTACTAGGGTGATCTACTAATTAACCATTTGCTGGATCCAATGCATATATTCAAGAATGTGGGAGAGCTCCTCTGGAACTCAATCATGGGAATGAAAGACAATCGAGCTTCACGAGATGATTTGCAGTCGGTTGGAAAGATGCCAGAGTTGTAGCCTTTCACCAATGCAGAGGGTCAAACAAAACTTCCAAGAGCGCCATGGGTATTGCTAAAAAACGAAGAGTGACAAGAGAAAAGGGTGATTTCAGAGTTCAGGACACCATAGGATATATGCGATGTCTCAAGACAGCATTCACCCGTGACGATCAACTGTTAGGACTGAAATCGCACGACTGGCATAAGTTCTTGCAATTCATTCTTCCAATTGCGATCAAGGGGTGTTTAACGGAGGAAGTGCGGACCTGCATACACAAGATTTCAAAGCTAGTGCGGTGGATCTCTTCCAAGGAGATATGAGAGGAATCTATTGCAGTCGCAAGGGCTAACTCCATTGAGGCAGTTTGCATGATTGAGAAGTATCTACCCACGAGCTCCCTAACTATCCAAATGCACTTGCTCGTCCATGTAGTAGATGAGGTTGCAGTGGCAGGTACAGTCCACAGCCGTTGGATGTTCTTTCTAGAGCGGTTCATGAAAACACTTAAGGTTTTTGTTCGCCAAAAAGAGCGTCCAGAGGGGAGCATGGAAAAAGGATGGCTAGTGCAAGAGTCTCTTGTATTGACGACCGAATTTCTATCCGTTTCTGACCCAGAAATGCCTCGACTGTGGAGCCATGAGGAGGATGCAAGACTGGTGGGAGAGGAGCCGCAAGGGCAAGGGGTGCCGAAGAAAATGAACCTGGCCATGCGAGAAAAGATCATGAAGTTCTGTATACTAAATTCAGCGCCGATGCAAAAATGGCTTGAAAGGTACGAAGAAGAGAAAGAGAGACGCAATCTAGAGCGACAGGATTTCACGCGAAGTCGAACGACTAGAGGCTTACCCTTGCCAGACTATCTCGCTCCTCTACCTGAATTCCCTACAATGGCATGGTTGGACAAGACAGTGAGAGCAGCTCGACAGATCGGAGAACCCATATCTCTAGAAGAGGAAGAGTTGGCTATTGGATGTGACTGGAAGTATCATACATACATGGAACTGTGGTTGTATGGAAAGCATTTCAGAACACAACAAATTGACAGCAGAAGAAACATGTTTGACAGTGGGGTAATGGTTAGTTTCATGCAAAAGAGCAGGGCCAGTGCTAGAGACACGAATGAAAGCACTAGCAACCTGGATTACTGTGGTCTGGTGTCAAATATCCTGAAAGTAAGCTTCAAGCGGTTTGAGATGTTTTTGTTGGCTATGAAGTGGTTCAAGGTGATTACTTCTGGTCGCAATGCAACGATACACAGAGATGGAAACAAACTTGTGCAAATAGATTCTACAAAGACTTGGACAGATGCGAGCGACACATTTTCTCTCCCCGAACATTGCGAGCAAGTGGTCTTTATACTGGACCCTCGAGAGCGACAATGGTGGTTTGTGGTTCAGGTTGCTCCAAGAAATAAACAAGTATTTGAAGGGCAAGATCTCCTGGAGGAAAGTCAGTCAGACAACGTCCATACTACTGTGACATTAGATGAGATGGACGAAGGTCTGGCAGAGGAAGCTGACAGATATACAAGGGATGATGCAGACGAGCCAGAATTGACACTTGTAGATGAAGATGCAATGGATGAAGACAATCTGCCAGAACGAGTTGGGGCAGAGTTATGTTTGCAATTAGAGATAGACGATGATACGGTGCAAGATCTTATAGATGATGCCTCACTTGTCAAGGCCTAGGCCTGTAAGTGTTTGTGTGAAGACTTTGATTTAAAATTAAGCTTAAAGTTAATTTAAAAACTGTGTTCTAACGCTTTATTTTACTTTCTTTGTGCAGGACTTTAGTATGGCAGACGAGATTCCAGATCCCGCTTCCATGAGTGCAGATGCATTCATGGGATTCGTTACACGGATGACGCCTGCTCAGATGGCAGAGGCTTCTCAGTACTGGGTAGCCAGAGGCACGGGTACTACACCTCCGGGCTTCACACCCAAGGGACCGACGCCTAGGGGGGGGACGCCTACGGGGTTCAGGACGCCTATGGGTACGATGCCTATGGGTACGATGCCTATGGGTACGACACCTTCTTCTCCCATCACGGCCGCTTCGACACCTAGGGGTGGGGCAGAGGTGGGTACGTCCTCATCTCTGCAGCATAGGCGCACTCGTCGATCTCGGCGATCATCAGGTGGAGGTGGTGGTTGCTGTTGAGGAGGGTCCACAGATGCTTCGACCCCTCCTCGCTCACGACCCCCGTCTTACCCAGGCACACCTCTCGACACACCTCTTGGCACACCTCGGACACCTTGGGGGGCACACGATCCTAGTGCCTCCAAGCTCTATACTGTATGAGGAGATGGTTCTGTTGACATGGATAAAGTCGGGACTGAGATGCGACAGCGGATTCGCCAGCTCATGGAGCTGCAGTTTTCGACCAGCATTGTGACGTCTTGGGATCAGCAAGAAAAGGAAAAAGTCACTTACATAGTGGAGACCATCCTGAGAGAGTACCAGCCAGCTCCGGGTTCTTCCGTTGTTTCGGCACGGTGGATCAAGGGTGTTGCACAGGACACCATCAAACATTGACAAGATGTAGCTCAGAAGGCTTTCAGGACCGGCTCGCCAAAGCCTTCGAGCATCCCACACGAGACGTGGCTGCAGATCAGGGAGGATGAGCGGACATCGGCCACGCGGTTCAGACAGCAGGGTGAGGCCGCGCAGGTACGACAGATGACTAGGGGGACATCTCATCTTGGCAACGGAGGCTTCGTTACCTTTCGCTAGGAGTTTGTGAGTTTCTAATCCAATCTTAACTATGGTGTTTTTTAAAACGCGATGAATCATGTATTCTTATTACTTTGATTTTTGTATAAACGCAGAATCTTGCGATGCATCAAGCTCCATCACGCGAGGAGGAGTAAGATGGATATCGCAAAGGTATCTATGAAGTACTGAATGATCTTGAAGCTTCAGGAGAGCCTGTAGACTGGGAGGCCTTACAGTCTCGCTGATCGCTTGAGGTGAGACGTTAATATGTGTGAGTTGATTTAATAAAGTCAGTATATGTGAAATAATATCAATACTAATTTTGTGAGTTGTCCTATGTACAGGTTGCGACGCCTAGTCATTAGTGGACCAGATTTGAGACACAGACACGCTTCTGTGTCTCTTTTTGTACAAACTGTTAGTGTTCAGACAGTTATTGTTTCCCTTATGGTTATGATTATTGTCATTGTCATTGTATAGACAGTTATTGTTTCTCTTTCTGGTTATGCTTATGGTTATTGTTAATTTTGTTTATGGTTATAGTTATCTGCATTATGGTTTTGATCAAAGTGATTATAGCCGGTTATGGTTTTAAGTTATGGTTATGCTTTTAAGTTATGGTTATGGTTCGTTATGGTTATGCTTTTAAGTTATGGTTATGGTTCGTTATGGTTATGCTTGTAAGTTATGGTTATCCTTTTAAGTTATGGCTATGCTTTTCAATTGGTACGGTTGTCTTTCATTGGCCTTACATCTCATGTGAGATCCTACATGGATAGCATGTAGGAGGCGTATACATGATATGGTTTTTTTTTTAAGTTTATGTAAAAACAAAGGGAAATCTGCCAAAATTTATGCGCGCGGGAGCATGGTTGATATTTTGGTGTTGCTCGCTTTCTTGGGCAGAGGGCAGGAAGTCTGGCTGTGGCTGTGTCCATCTTTTAACTGGGCACAGGCCAGGCTACCTGCCCTCTACCCAAGAAAAAAAATTTCTGCTATCACTACAAGAGGTTGTGTGCTCTTGTGACGCTAGTAGCGACGGAAATACACTGGGTTTTTATAACCCCCGGCGTCGCTAAAACCGTCGCTAATAGCGTCGTTACGAGAGCGTCGCTATATGCGATGCTATAGGCGTCGCTATAAGAGTCGCTATATAGAGACGCTCATAGCGACGCTCATAGCGACGGTTATAGTGACGTTTACACAGAAGTCTATAGCGACGCTCCAGAGCCATAAATAGCGACGGTTATAACGACGCCCGAGAGATTTTTCTTTTTGGTGACAGGGCATTGAATGCCCTGCCACCCATCAACCATATTGTACTTGATTCACTTTTTAAAAAAAGTGCAAGGGTAGATAATAGACCCAAAATAATCACCCACAAGACGCATTGTTTGCAAAATTGACAAGCGTAAAATTGACAATTGTACACATCATAGGCAAAATGAATTGATTGGCAAATGTAATAATGACAATTGTACAACATCATAGGCATAAAGAATTGATTGGCAAAATGAACTGCGGTGACAAATGTAATAATATACATGGTTCAAAAAGACGTATAAAATCCTTCTCAATATACATAAGCTATGAGAAACCCTAAACTAATGCTATCTAGCTACGGCTAAACTGACGTCGTCTAGTCCGACGTCTCATCGCGTCCAAGCGGCGTATCTGTTGGATTCTGCAAAAAAAGACAATAAGATAGCTTTCAGTAAGTATAAGCATATAACGACATTTATAAAACAATACAAAAAATAGAAAAGAGTAAACCCTAATACTAACCATGCTGCCGCGAGAACTGAGAATGTCCATCAGGGCGTTTAAGCCCTTCCTGCCTGTGTACTCGCGCTCGTACGGTGTGGGATCACGTCCTGTCATCGACCACTGTCAAAACATACAAAGATTTCATTATGTTAGAATTAAAAAACTCATAAACCCTAAACTATCTAACATAAAGAGCAATGCGAAAACACTTACAAAATCGGCCTCAAATGATGCACATCCACCGCTCCCCAAGTGGTGCGAGCTCCTTGCCTCTACTCGCGCTCTGGCTGCATCCTTTTGTTGCTTCCACTTGTCGGGATTCTCGCGCGCTGCTTTCTTCGCATTCTTCCAATCTTCTTTGGCCAGCCAATGTGGCCTGTTCCACCTATGCTTGATTGCTTTTTGCACTTTGGAACGCTTGTGTTTGCAGTATTCGCGCATTCGAATCTTCATCAGGTCTTCATTGAAGCGCAGATCCCGTGTTGGAAAGGGAAACTCATCATGAAGTATGCTGATGACTCTGTCTTTTAAATCACTTGGTACTTCACTCCATTTGTTTAGTATGTAGTGTCTAAACAGCTGAGAGCAAAGACCACGCATGCGCGAGATCACATTCTTGCCGTCATCATCCATGATGATGTCGCCGCTGAAGTCGACGGAGTAAGGCAAGCCCTCTGGCCGGTGACGCGTGAACTTGGGTGTCCCGGCAGGGGTCTCTAGTGGCGTGTCGATGGGGGTACGGACGTCAGGTGTCTCCACCGGCGTCTGGGCCCCGAAGCGAGGAGTGTCGAGTGGGGTGGCTCCTGGCGGAGTAGGTACAGGTGTGTAGCTGCTAGGAACAGTCAGCCGTGCAAAACCTGGCGTAGATGGCGATGCCGTGGCTGGTGTGGGGGCGGGCAAAGAAGGGGAGGGTAAAGAGCCTCGTCGAACACGAGGCGGTGTGGCGGCATCGGTGGCAGAATCCCCACAACAACCGCCACCGCCACCACTAGAGCGCCGGTGTCTAGACGAGTGTGAAGCTCGTCTCGTCGATGCCGAAGCTTCGGAGCGCGCCGAATGCTTCGAAAGAGAGGGAGATGCGGATAGAGTAGGAACGCGCGATGATGCGCCAGAGCGATGACGCTCCACGTACCACTGTCTCTGCTACGGTGACAAAGAAGAAAGAAACTCCTCATCATCCATACCTGCATTAAACACACGAATATTTAAACTTGATATTGAATGAATAGAGTAGACAATGACGCAAAGACCATTAAATACAATGACGTAATGATGCATATAAATACAATGACGCAATGAATTGAGTGATAGAAGAGGCAAGTCGAAAACTCAGAATTTTCAATCAAAAGATGTGAGCGCGAGTAGAAAAGAGCGTTATACACCATGGAAGGTACTTAGAGAGCCAGAGCTTTTACAAAACGGAGCAAAATTGTTCAAATACAATATTTGTGGCTTTAAGAGATCTCTCTCTCATCCTCGCATAACTCAGCATAACTTCCTATATCTATATAGAGATCTCCATTTAAACACATATCCTCTGTTTCATTTTGTAGCTCCTCTGCATGCACCCCATATAGAGTAGTAGCATCTTGATGCTCGTCTGGCACCACCGCAGCGGCTTCTGATTGAGCATCTTCTCTGATCTCCTCCATTGATGACGTTTTGATTGGCACATGGTAGCCTTCATACGTCCTTGCACTACGAGGGGCTACCTCTATGACGTACCACCAGTTTGATGTAGACTTTGTAGGATGAAATATTACCTGCCAGAGCCACATAACTTACATGAGAGCTTTCAAGCACATAACTTGTAAAAGGGGGATGTTAACTATTTACATAGTTACTTGTTCACAATGCTCGGGTAGTACGAAAGTGTCTCTTAGGTCAGTCCATTTCTTAGTAGAATCCACCTCAAGAAAACCAGACTCTCCTCTACGCACAGTAGCGTTGCGACCCTCCATGATTATCTTGAACCATTGCACGTCGAACAAGTCGACAAAAAATCCTCTGTAATCGATCCTCAAAATCTCTTGTAGCGTGCCGAAGTAAGTGAGTTCCGCCACCACAGGATCTGCATCAGAGGAACGTCGTCGACTAGACTGTTCAAATTTTTCCATGATTCCACAATCTTGAGTAAAATGCTTTTTGTCGATCCGTTCCACCCTAAAATGTCGACCTTTACACCATGCCGCTATGTATGACTTATACTACAACGAACAAAGATTATGAGTGGCCGTTCAAACGTTTAGAAATAAAGTCACTAGCTAGTCGTACATTGCAAACTTACCTTGGTCGCGCAACCCCGAGAGTACTCCCACTCTTCCTCAGTCACTTTGTCACCGCATTGTTGTGCGCTTTTCAATTGGTTGTGCAACCATCTTAAGCTCATGAATGTTCGTAGGCTCTCCACACCCGTCGGATAGTGCATCGGTGGTCGTCTTCCCCGTCTCCACTCGATTCGTGCCCTTTGTCGCTCTTGCTTTGCATCCTCATATTGTGAAATCCACTTTTGCATCACTGGATTGTGAAGCATGCAAAATCGGTTGATTTTAGCCTCTAGGTCTTCCGTCATATTCTTCTCAACACCGAGATTGCACATGACAATCCCAGATATGCGCTCATCATCTATGGTTCTCCATAGCGTGTCCCGGGCTTTATCAAATCCGTCTAGCCACTCTCCAATGTACACTAGGGACTCTGATACCAACCAACCTTCTGCCATGCTACCCTCCGGACGTGCCTTTTGACGCACATATCCCTTAAGCGTTTTCATGAAACGTTCTAAGAAGAACATCCATCTGGAATAAACTGTGCCAGCTATTTCCACCTCATCAACTATGTGAACAAGAAGATGCACCTGAATGGTTAGCATGGTAGTAGGAAAATGTTTCTCAAACATGCACACAAGCTCCGCAGCATTTAGTTTGGCGAATGGTATGGAGTCTACGTTGATCTCCTTTTGTGAGATCCATTGCACCAGCTTTGCAAGTTTGTAGATTGTGTTACGGATGTCGAGAGACAAACATCCCTCAATGGCAACCGGTAAAATAAACTGTAAAGTATGTGCAGCAATGATATTAAAGTCCACATTTTATGCAATGATATTAAAGTCCACTATGAACGTACCTGACACATGTTATGCCAATCGTGTGACTTCAAACCGGTAAGCTTTCCTTCTTTAGTAAAACACGTTCGAAGCGAGTGCATTACGCCAGTGGGGGTCCGCAAAGATTGAATGGTCTCTTTTACTTTGCGTTCTTGGGCTCCTATGAAAATCCATGGTGCTTTAGGGAGTTTTATCGATCCATCAGACGCTGTTTGCGGCTAATATATCTCCATACGATCCACATTTCTAAGGTCAACTCTGGCTCCCAAAGTATCTTTCTTTCTGGTCAGATGGTCCCATAGTAGATTACCCACATTCTTGAATATGTGCATTGGATCGAGCAAGTGATTGATCATGAGTCGGGGCCAGTATGGTAACTCGTACCATAGAGATAGTCTCTTCATCCCTGGAGGCAATCCGTCATCGCACATCTCCTTCTGCTCTAACCATGCTTGTGCAAACATCCTTGGTGGCTCTCTTCCCAAAAAGACGTCGCGTAGCACATGATTCTCTGGAAGATACGCTTGATGACCTTCGTAGATTTGCTTCTTCAGTGAGGGCGCCCTACGTGCATTCAGTCTAGGTCCACATGTGACACATGCTCTGTATCCGATTGTTTGAAGCCCTGCATGTATACACATGATAATAGATCAACTATGGGAAAAAACAAGATTTACAGTGTCTGAGTGAGGAGTGTCAATAGTTCACCTGAGCATTCTGTTAGCCCGGGATAGTCATGCATGGTCCACATTAGAATGCCTCTGATCAAAGCATTCCGTCGTCCTGTGTGTCAGCTCATATCCACCACCTCTATGCCAATCCACAATTGTTGTAGCTCTTCCAATAGTGGACGAAGATACACATCCATATTCTCCACTTTATATCGCCCTGGCACAATCAAGCTTAGCCATAGGTGACTCTTCTTCGTAGTCAACCACGGGGGAATGTTGTAGTTGACGATGACAACGGGCCATACATTGTAAGATGTTGATCTTTGACCAAATGGATTTATGCCATCCATAGCCAGGCCTAAGCGCAAATTTCGAGCTTCCCTGGCAAAATCCGACCATGTTCCATCTATATGTTTCCAGGCTGCGCAATCTGCAGGAATTCGTAGCACACCATCCGAAGATTTATTCTCCTCATGCCATGATGCTAGGGCGGCCATGGACTTACATTCGAAGAAAAGCTTGATGCGAGGAAGCAGAGGAAAATGTCGCAAGACCTTTTGAGGAATTTTTGTCCCGTGGAGATCTACTCGATATCTTTCAGAATCACATTTCGGACACTTCTCCATGTCTATGTATTCCCCTCTGAAAAGAATGCAGTCATTAGGACAAGCGTGGATAGAATTGTAATCCATCCCCAAGTTTCGCAAAATCTTTCTTGCTTCATCTCGGGAATCTGGCATCACATTGTCAGCTGGTAGTATGTGCTCTTTAACACTAGGTTGGTAATGGGACACTTTTATGTCCTGGGACACTTTTATGTCCTGTTAAGTGACCATTTTCCTTGAATTATGTCAAGAGTTTCAAAATGGATTTTGAGGTGTTATCTATCTAGAAAGTTGTCTCATGAGCTGAAAAAAACTCGACATTTTTTTGGAATATCAATTTCATCTTTAACATTGTCCTTGCACAACATTTCACAACCTAAACTGTGTGAAAAAACGGGTCCAATTTTTGGCTTTTTTTAACTTTTTGCAACTATACCACTCTAGAATTCATGTTTGTGAGGTCTATAATGCTAGAGAACTATCTTTAGTAGTCCTCAACATGTCCTGATGCTTCTAGGGAGAAATAAATATTAAAGTTGTAAGTTATGACCAAATTACAAAAATTGTCAAATCCTGTTTTTTAGCCAATTTTAGCTCTTCTATGATTTTTTTGGTGGATTTCATGATATCCAAATGCATTTCTGATTTTCTATGTCGCATATTGTAACATAAAGCTAACATTCCTTGAGTTTTGGGGCACCTAATACCCTATTTTGCATAGTACACAACGATGGTTGATTTTTTCAATTATAGAAGAAAACGAAACATTCTAGTATATGAAGTATAGCTTTTTCAATATTGTTAGTTTCTTGTGACAACTACATGAATTTTGTAGGTAGTAACCATATCTAGTCATAAGGATCAAATTTGGCTAGATATTGAATAATTTCTATGGGATTCTACAACTCATAATGTTGAACCCAGTTTTTTCATGTTTGCTGTATTTAACACTTCATCTTTGTCCCCAAGATTCCCCTTGGTAAGAGATGTATTATTCTTTTGACATGCTCCATGGCTCCTTATGAACATAAAGGACAATAGGGAACTAAGAAAACATGCATATATTATTTGTATTGAGCATGGCGATAGAAACTTTGATGATATGTTTGCAGAATGGTAAAAATTCAACTTTTTTGTACCTATTTATTTTGGAAAAACAAAAAATAGTGAGTGAGAAGCAATCATATGTTCAGATCACCAACCCATTGAAGTTAACTAGGGAATTTATCTCAAGTCCTACAAAAATCCCTAATCTTATTTTTATGCAACAAAACATAAGAAATGACTGTTTTGATGAAAATGCACTGGTCCATCAACTTTGGAGGCTTGGTGTGACCAAAAGATGAGAAATTTTACAAGTTTCTTATTTTTTCCATGTGTAGTAGTCCTTGAACTATAACCTCATGAAAGGATTTTACAAAATGAGTGGATCTACTATGGTTTTGGAGGTTTTTTTCAAAACCTTGAAAGGACACTTTTATGTCTTGTTAGGTTACCAACCTAGTGTTAAGCAATCTACACAACATAAAAATACGATACAGTCGTGTAAAAATCTATCAGATCATTATACATTTAGAGTTTTATTAAAGTGAACTAATTGTAATAGATCACCTGAAAAGCGTTGTGACGCTAGTGTCACTCCATCCAAACTTTGCCTGCATGTTGAGAAGAACCAGGAGTGCTTTCAATCTAGACATACGTGCTCCATTATACAATGACGTATCGGCTTCACTTTTCATATCATCATAGATAAGCCTTTCTAAATCCATGATCGTCTCGATCATTTCATCAATCTCGGGCTCAAACATTGCCTCGTTGGGAATGTGCTCTGCATGATCATCCCCCGAGCTGTCAGAGGCTACATCTTGTGGCCTCACATATGCTGCTTGACCAAAGCGCCTGCGAACACGTCTATTGGGTTGCAAGATTGCTGCTTGTTGGCCAGCGTCAGAGTCCGACGAGTTATAATTGGCAACAACTCGATCTATAATAGATGGATCGAACTCGCCAAATTCGCGAACGTGCTGCAAAGAAACACGTCTTGTCCGTCGCACAGCATGCTTGCATTGATTACAAGGACATAAGACCCTCGTTGAGAGATAGGTGTTTCGGTTGGACGGTCCCACATCCTCGTCGCTACTCATAATGAGGATAAAAAACTTATAACCTGGACAACAAATTTAATATTCTATTGGCATTCTTCGTCTTATCTCTCTCTCTCTCTCTCTCTCTCTCTCTCTCTCTCTCTCTCTCTCTCTCTCTACCTCACATTCTCTAGTCATTTCCAATCCCCGCACACCTCGGTCTAGAGGTGCACGGAGATCAGAACCACCGGTTCTTCTTTATGGAGTTGAAGTGTGGGGTGGGAGCATCTCAAAGTCTACTTGGAAAGAGTTTGAGAATGTCCAAAAGCGTTTTCTTACAAACTTTCTCCAAGTTAAGACACAAACACCATATATGCTCCTACTTCTTGAGTCGCGATCTCTTCCAATTGAGGTTATGGGCATGGAAAGGGTTGTGGAGTACATGATAAAGATGCGTCAAAACCCCTCACATCAACTTCCTACAATTGCATGGGAAGCAAGCAAAAAAGTTCAAAAGACGCATAAAAGCAAGATCTTGAGCACGGGATGGATGCAAGACATAAAGAAGTGGTTTGGGAGATGGGATGCATTACACTTGCTACATGATGCTTCAATTGACTCTCAAGTGAATGAAGCTTTTCTACAACGCCAATGTATTACGGCTTGGGAGAAATCCGGTGGGTCACGCTTCATACATTACACCACCTATATTGCCCCCAACTACAAAACCATGTTCTTCGCTGAGAGAGGAAACCGTACTCACACTTACATGCTTGAGCCTATTCCCTTGTCCGCGATACGCACTATCGCAGCAATTCGGCTTAGCTCCCATTTCCTTCGATGCGAGATAGGGCGTTGGGGCAATGGAGAAGAGTCAAATCGATTGTGCACATTATGCTCACTGCAAGTTCGAGAGTCTGAGTACCACACACTACTAGAGTGCTCAGCTTTTGATCACATCTGAACTTGCTTCTCTCACATTTTCAGCCATAACTTAGACCTACACACTTTCCTCTCCCAGCCAAAGTGTGGGCTCTCCATTGCGACTCTCATCACTACAATTTTGGAGCATCGAGAGTCACTCATCAGCCGTACACATACTACATCACATGTAACTTTGGTCCCATAGGTCATATTTGACCTCCGAGGACGATAATAAAATCTATCTATCTATCTATCTATCTATCTATCTATCTATCTCTCTCTCTCTCTCTCTCTCTCTCTCTCTCTCTCTCTCTCTCTCTCTCTCTCTCTCTCTCTCTCTCTCTCTCTCTCTCTCTCTCTCTCTCTCTCTCTCTCTCTCTCTCACATTCTCTAGTCATTTCCAATCCCCGCACACCTCGGTCTAGAGGTGCACGGAGATCAGAACCACCGGGTTATAATCTCGTCTTTATTGGTCAATACCTATATTTGTGGGTACAAGAAATCTACAGACCCACGTCTACATGATACTGCATGTAGTGGACAAAACCCCTTTGCCTCTTCTCTAGCTGTAGCACTTCACAGCATCTTAACATCTTTTCACAGTAGATCTTTTCACTGTTCGTCTAACTCTAAACCCTAAACCGTAAGTAATTCTTGCGTGGACTCGATCTAACGTAAATAAGCGTAAATCTAAATAAACGTAAATCTAACTAAAAATAAACCAAAATCTAATTTAACGTAAGTCTACATCTAACCTAATCTTTAACGTCTTTTGGGATAGTTTCCTACGACGTTAAAACTCTCTTCTTCTTGTGTGTGTGTGTGTGTGTGTGTGTGTGTGTGTGTGTGTGTGTGTGTGTGTGTGTGTGTGTGTGTGTGGGTAAACCTAAGTCTAATCTAATATAACATAAATCTAAATCTAACGTAAATTATGTTATATTAAAAACAAAGAACTAAACTAACAGGGATTATAAGAACCTTAAAACTGATTTAACACATAATTTTTCACATAACTCGGCAAGAGTTGGCATTCTCATCACTAAAGATGTGAGAGTTAACTTCCGGCGGTGACGCTGCCTCATCTCCATCCACATCTGACGACAGCAACTGGCCCTTTGGACCGTTCTTGCTCTTGTTACTAACTTTGAAGTTGCTGTTGAATGACTAGAGGTTGTCTAGATGGTCATTGTCGGGGATGTGGTGACTCTTGCCGCCTTGAAGATCCACCTTCTTCCCTATCTTCTGAAGACATTTCACCAGTACTTTTGGATCGACGGAGCCCACCATGAGTGAAGGCAGCAATACCCTATATTCCATTGAGGGCTTTCTTCACCCGCTTCATGCAGGCATCGCAGTCTATGGAGACCTAAATCTAATCTAATATAACGTAAATCTAAATCTAGCGTAAATAAAGGTAAATCTAACTAAAAATAAACCTAAATCTAATCTAATTTAACTTAAATAAACCTAAATCTAATTGAACGTAAGTCTACATCTAACCTAATCTTTAACGTCTTTTAGGATAGTTTCCTACGGCGTTATAACTCTCTTCTTCTTGTGTGTGTGCGCATGTGTGGATGTGTGTGCCAATAAAAAGAGATAAATAGTATAACCTTTCTATCACCCATGCCAAGTATGATAGATTGGTTATGCCATTTCCCTCTTGAATAATAGGTCTTGAGTTCAACTCCTCGTCGGCTAGATCTTTAGGTCTTTTAATTTTAATTAGTTTCCTACGACGTTAAATTAGTTTCTGTCTCTTTCTCTCTCAATGTGTGTGCGTTTTTTTGTTTATGCATGTTTTCTCTCTCTTTTCCTCTCTCAATGTGTGCGTTTTTTGTTTATGCATGTTCTATCTCTCTTTTCCTCTCTCAATGTGTGCGTTTTTTGTTTATGCATGCTCTCTCTCTCTTTTCCTCTCTCAATGTGTGTGTGCATTCTTTGTTTATGTATGTGTGTGTGTGTTTTTGTTTATGTTTGTACTCTTTCTCTCTCTCTCTCTCTCTCTCTCTCTCTCTCTCTCTCTCTCTCTCTCTCTCTCTCTCTCTCTCTCTCTCTCTCTCTCTCTCTCAAAAACAATATGTGTGTGTGTGTGTGTGTGTGTGTGTGAGAGAGAGAGAGAGAGAGAGGGAGAGAGAAAGAGGGGAAGGGAACATGAGAGTGAGGAGAGGGAAGGAGCATACTTGGCTCTCCTTCCTCTCCTCGCGTGTGTGTGTGTGTGTGTGTGTGTGGAGAAGAAAGAGAGAGAGAGAGAGAGAGAAGGAGAGCGTTACCTGCTCCTTGCTTGAGAGCGCCGAAAAACTCAGATCTGAGATCTGAGTTTTTGGGCGCTCTCTGTTATTTTTTTTAGCCCAGTCGGCGTCGCTATGAGCGTCGCAAATTTACTTGTAAATTTGCGACGCTCATAGCGACGCCGGGAATTTTTTTTTTTTTTGAGCGTCGCTGTGTGAGCGTCGCTAATATGAATAGCCTCTTGTAGTGTATGGTCGTCGCTATATGCGTCACTATGCGCGTCGCTATCAGCGTCGCTAATAGTGACTGGTTTCACAGCGGCGCGTATAGCGACACTCATAGCGACGGGCAGCGACGATATATGCGTTGATAACACCTTCTTTTGTTGTAGTGATCTTGCTAATATCTAGGGTATGCAGCACCTCTGTCTCTTTTTTTTTCTCTCTCTCTCTCTCTTCAAGTTGTACACTGAAGTTATACGTTGTTCTTATTTTTCATTTTTCCCTTGTTGTATCCAATACAAGCATTTGCTTAAGCTGTGTGTGTGTGATTAAATGGGTAGTTTTCTCTCTGCAATAGAGCCATACTATCACCTTTAGACTTGTTTTGATCTCTCTCTCTCTCTCTCTCTCTCTCTCTCTCTCTCTTCTCTACTAAGACCACAAGCTGCTCACCACCTTGAGTACAGAAACACTAAAATAAGAATTGATTTATTTGTCTCTATATGAGAAAAGATGTCCTTCACTCAAGTTTTAATGAAAACTCTGTATATATTCACAGGGAAGGCTGAAGTTTTTCGCTTTTCAACTACATGAAGTCACGCTTCATGCAAGAGAGAACAAGCTAAAATTTGTACGACATTCATAATACACACAACGTGTTTATGTTATAGATAGAGTGGTGTAAAGGGAGCACAATCTTTTTCAATCAATCTTGTTTCTTTTGTTGCTATGTGTTTCTTAGCTTGTGTTGATGCTAGAAATATGTACCTTGAATGCTTTTTCTGTCTTCTCTCTATGTCACTTATAAAGAATAACATAAAGGCTACTACTTTTTCTTATGATGGGGGGAATCCTATGTTTGCACTTTGCAGAAACAATGCTTGGCTTTTGAAGGTTCATCAAGCTTGCAAGGATCTTAGTGGTAAGGACCGCTTTGAAGAGGGGAATTTTGAGCATTAAGAAACCGCCATCAAAGAAGTCAGCATGTGTATCTAGAACCCTCGTCAGAGGTCAAAGCAATTGCCATTGGTGAAGATCAAGGTGGGAACCCTCTGTTTCTCTTTCTTTGTGTAAAGTTGTTGTTGTTCCTCTTAGATTTAGCTTGATGCATCTAAAGAGCACAATCTGGAAATGGACATGGTTGCGATGGTATGAGTGTATGCTCATGTGTGTGTGTGTGTGCTTGGTGTGTGCATGTGGCAGTATATGTTCATGCTTGATTCTACACCCACTATTGGGTAGCACTGATGATGTTAGTGAGGATGTCATAGTAGTTGGTCAATACTACACATAATGAGGCTGATAGTCATGAGCTTATAATTGCACTTTTCTTTAGGACTGAATTTGTGTTTTTCCGAGATTCATCTAGGTATATATGGTTGGGGTCGGATGCCTAAGATTTGGGACTCCTTACCGATGCCAAAACAAAGATAGAGGTATGAAAATAGGACACCTGTGGGTTGCAAGAGAGGGGTTGATGGCTAGCTACCAAGGATTTGAGAAATGGATCCAAAATTCCAATTCCACTATTATAGGGATATACCTCATATAGATGAGGGCACAAAAGTTACATAAGCACTTGGATTAGCCACCGCTTTAAAGCATCGATGATCTCAAATAAAGGCTCATGCACTCCTCTTTGGTGACATTGTCCTTGAAGTTTCACTACCTAGGCATTGTCCTTGAAGTTTCACCATCTAGGACCTTTGCTCATTTTGAGTATTTTTTGCATAAGATCATTTGGTTTGATGACATTGAGATTCACCGAGTAAAATTAGACCTTGCAAAGAGCACCACACTAAGATTACATATCCACGTGAGCACCTTTAGCTCAATATAATGCTTCCACAATATGTGCCTCGTCGAGGGCACTATGATGGCTCCCAACCAACCCTCTCAATGATTTACCCCCACTTTATTACCTGGGTGGTATTTTCTTCTTAGTTGCACACGATTCATGCAAGTGGTTGTACCTTATTCTCGTGCAATGCATGTACTTCTCCGAGAACCAAACCGACAAATGATGAGCGACAAATGATGACTTGGCTCATTGATTGTGCACTCTTCTTGGGTTGACATAGATTAGACTAGGCTTCTATTAATGCCAAAAGTTGATTTTTGATGGTTGATTTTCTTTGGGTCTGATTTAGGACTACTCTTGACTTCTTTGGGGTTGATCTAGGATGAATACGCATGGTCAATGTAGTTGATGTATGGCTACAAATAGGCAAGAGATATGGTTGATCAGGTGATAGAGATGGTTGGGGATCAGGATATTCCTAAGACTAAACAACCTTGCTCATGCAAGAAAGAGACTATAGGGCTGAAAAGGGGATGTCTTTTGGGATCCAACAAACAGGGTGATGGTTGGCTATCGAGGAGTAAGGGAATGCAACAAATATGCCAATGCTATTGGAGGGACATTTCCATATAGGTGTAAGACACATATTGGACATTGGCTGTTGAAAGTGAGCAGCGGAAGGTGAGAGAGGAAGAGTGAGACAATGGCGATAACACACAAAGAGATAGAGAGAGAGCGTATGCAAAAGGATGGCAAGCCCAAACTCCAAATGGTACAATGCTAAGTGTACAAGTTGGGGAGAAGAGATTGCCCCTCCCTCCTATATATAGGATATGTAGGGCAAGGTCGGGCAATGACCAGAAAACACCCACAAGCATGCAAAAGAAAACCATCCAAATGTGGGGTCAGAAAAAACCTATGAGTGGCTCTATTTGATTGAGAAGCAGGTCCAGTCGGTCCTATAGAAGCACTAGCACCCCCACTGTATGTAGAAACCAATTCAGTGGAACCCCAAAGATCTCTGAGGCGGCGGCTCTATCCTGAATGTGTGAAGCAATATGTTGCACAGCAATATGTCTGGAGACCGCAAGCTAGTAACTCGTCGCGGAGCAGAAGCATGCCGGATATAAAGTCCTGAAGAGACGGGAATGATGAGAAGTCTAAGTCCATCAAGGTCTTCTCTAGAGTGAGGATCCTTCCGGGTGTCTTCGCCTCGTACATGTTGCAAAGAAAAGTCCATACCTCATGTTTAGTAGTGTGAGAATGTAAAGACGTCAACACGTTATCCACACAATTGATGAGTATGAAGGAGTAAACCTTGCAGTGGTTGAGATGCCACAGATCCACCATATCCTGTGTAACAATACCTGATCCGACAGAAGCAATACCAATAGAAGAATTTGTAGGGCAAATGATGAGCCAACATGAAAACTAACAGATGATGTAGTAAGTGATGAAGTCGATGTAGAAGCAACCAATGCGGGAGCAAGACTAGGGCACATGACATTGGCAGGGTCTGTAAGCCATGTCCAAAGGTCAAACTACATAATCATAACCATGATCTTCATCTTCCAGACAACAAAGTCAAAGCCATCTAGCTTTTCACTGTGAGGAAATATGGGCATGGCGGGGTAGGTTGCCATAGCTACAGGGAAGGAATCAACAGTAGATGAAGTCTCGTTTGTAAACACAGAAGCAGAGTGGGGAAGGATCTGAAGAACCTCGCCGGGTGGAACACCAAATGACCGCAAAGTAGGGGGTAAGTGACGGGGAATGCAAAGGGACTCCGAGGGGATGCCGAGGGAGCAAGAAGTAGGTGTTGTCCAAGCCTGAAAAATGCAGCAAAAGGGGGCTGAAGCTGCATGAAAACATAGAGGTTGAGCAATCCACGCAGTGATGAATCACCGGATGTCGAGAAGGGTAGGTACAGGACATTGTGGCACCAAAACAGGCTGCAAATCAGCAATGGAATGGTCGGAGAATCACACGCAAAATCACTAGACTGTTCAGCTTCCAAGCAGGAAAACCAAGGGGCAAGGAGAAGGACTCCGGCCAGCCAAGGTAGGCTGAGAAAAACGCTGAAGTACATGGGAAAAAATGCAGGTCACAAAGCTTCTCTGGTGCACAAAAACGCAAGGGCTGTAGGGCTGAAACATTGGTGCATAGAGAGGCAGCAAGATGGTGCGATGAGGATGGGAAAGGAGGGCAATTGCTGAGGAGAAGTCCAGGTGATGAAGCCAATCCACTAAACCCTGAGCTGAGAGCAAAAACACTGGCCCCCAAGGAGAAAACGCTAGTGCCAAAAAAACGCAGGTGGATGTTGAGGCGAGTCTTCACGATGGAAACTCCTGTAAAGTCCTTCCAAGCATGGCGATGGCTGATCCAAGGCCTAGGGCTCTGATACCATGCCAGAGTGAGCAGCGGAAGGTGAGAGAGGAAGAGGGAGACAATGGCGATAACACACAGAGAGACAAAGAGAGGGCGTATGCCAAAGGCTGGCAAGCCCAAACTCCAGATGGTACAATGCTAAGTGTACAAGATGGGGAGAAGAGATGGCCCCTCCCTCCTATATATAGGAGATGAAGGGCAAGGTCGGGCAATGACCAGAAAACACCCACGACCATGAAAAACAAAACCATTCAAATGTGGGGTCAGAGAAAAACTTGTGAGTGGCTCAGAAGAGCCTCGGTGGGCAATGTGCTATGCATACCCTAAGTGTGCCTGAGATCCCTGTGCAGCAGGTGTACATGTGGCCAACCCACAACCAAGGGCAAGTGCACCTGATGTGTGTGAACCTGTAAGCAGGGTGCCAAGCATCGAGAGGAGCATCTGGAGATGAAACTCTAACAGCTGTCATGTGCACAACTAGCATTATGCGCACATACAAAATCCCTACTTCTAGGGCTTAGGTTATTCTAGGAATTGATCTGGCACCTTTGAGAGCCTGTTGGAAGGACCTACACGTTAATACAATTTAGTTAGGCATACATACCCTTTGATTTCACAAGGTAGTTTTCAAGCGTTATCATACGGTTGTGGGTGTTTGAACCTGTCAGCATGTAGAACCTTGTATAAGACATAGGATTGCAAAATCCAATGCACACCAGGTTAGGCATCTAGTAGTTAGAGCCGATAGACTTAGATTTGACAGACTGGCTCAAATTGCGACCATTTCCAGTTAAGTCACTTATTAATAGCTATTAAGTGACTTTATTAATAAACTAACAAGGCAAGAATTTTAGGTAGGTCACTTACATTAGAACCTGTAAAAGAGCAATGAGGTCAGTCATTTGAAGACAAAAGCAATAGAAGAGAGCAGAAGTAGAAGAACTTCAGTGTTAGTAGATTAACACCATAGCCGTAGCGTTAGTGGATTAGCACCCTAGAGTTTTCTAGATTCAATATCAGCACTTAGGCGATTTTCCATTGGCTGGCATTTTTACCTCTTCTTGGCAGATTTTCGAGCATGGCGATCACCCTACAAATGGATCCCTCTTGCAGGCGCCAACCTTGGGATTAGCCTCTGTGCATCAGATAAGCCTCAACACCAACAAATGCATCAAATCAGCCAGCAGCCTTGTGTTTTCAGCATGGTTGCATGGTAGCACCAGCATCAAACGCATTCGTCGCAAAGAACTGATTAGAAACCCAGTGATGAGCCCAATAACACATGCATTTAGCATTTAACTAGCAAAAGGCATCATTTGTAGTTGGATTTGTGCAATCTAAAGCAAATACTACTCCGGTAATGGAGGGGGGGGGGGGGGGGGGGGGGCGCCCTTGGAGGAGGTTTGGGACCCCATCTGGTGTCATCTCTCTCTCTCTCTCTCTCTCTCTCTCTCTCTCTCTCTCTCTCTCTCTCTCTCTCTCTCTCTCTCTCTCTCTCTCTCTCTCTCTCTCTCTCGCTCGCTCGCTCGCTCTCTCATAGAACCTTCTTTCACATTCTCCATTCTCTCTCTTTAATGAGTAAACAAACTAACAAAGCACTAAGTACCAAGGAACCCTTGAATTTGTGCGAAACATACATCCTGAGCTAAGAATCGTTAAAACAATTCCGTTGCACATTACATTGGCCTCCAACCAGTCTCCAACATGAGCGACTAACCGTATCACATAAGGCCGAGCATAGCCACAAAACAACCATGGGGCATATCGAAGATGACACGTGGTGGTGAACCATGACCTATTTGTTAACACCCCTTTTCATCTAGAGATCAAGAGATAATCAAAGGATTCAGTAGTCAAAAGCTTCTGAAGAAGAGGATTCATGACCAAACCTGTAGGATTCATGACCAAATCTGTAGGATAAGATGTTGTAGGCTAGTAGCGCAAATCAACTGTATTGTCCCCTTGAGTGTGATAGCTCCACTACATCCATAGGTGGCATATCTCACCACATTTGGGGTTGATACACATGGATCAATATGGAGTAATGGACAAGGATATATCAATGAGAACCTCTATGCCCAACTGCCTTAGTCCATCTTGAGCCAACCGAGGCGAGAAATAGTCTCTCTCTCTCCATTCTCACATCGCCATTCTCACATGGTATCATCACCAGAAGAAGGGGAGCACTCATCTACCACCGTTTGAGCATGGGGAGGCTAGTGATCAGCCTACAACAGCATTCCATCACGAAGAACTGCTCACAGGCCCCAGCGTTTTCAGCCTCGCGTTTCTTAGGCCTCAATTCTAGCGTTTTTTCCTAGTAGCATTTTACAAGGGACAACTCCAACATTTTTCAGCGATCCCTCTTCATTCCCTACCACCTCATTGCCTGAGTTTTCCATCGGGGCATTAATCTCTTTTGTGGTTGCTTGAGTTCTTAGACTCTTGCTGTGTTTTCAAGTTTGATCTGAGTGTTCCTAGCTTCAAAGGTGATGATTTACAGGTCTTGTCTTTCCCGGCGCCCCCCTCCATTGCCTCTTAGGCCCCCGTTTCTTCCACAGGTATACATCGCTCTATCAACACTATTTTTGACATTTGTTCCTTGCTGTTTTTCTCTGTTTTCAGCCACTAGACGGCTGGGACACTCAAGGGATACTCAAAACCGACTTCTGCGATGCTCCCATACCAATTGGTGGCACAAGAGCACGCTGATTTCAATGCTACACCAGCGATTTTAGCACCTTGGCAGTTGTTTCTTAGGTGGACAGCAGGCTGGACTTTTGTTCCCAATGTGGTAGAATCATCCATTGCTTGTCCGGGCACCATCTAGTGGTGGTCTTAGCGGTTATCTTGGACTGCTGCAGCTTTGGATAGATGGTGATAGCCGTTTTTCGGCTCTCCATAATTGCCATAGTGAGTTATCCCACCCTACCAAAATCACCTAAACACTGTGGCTATTCTTACCTTTTCATTGTACATAGGCGTGTGTGAGTTATGGGGCTTTTTCCATACTTCTTAAAACCCTCAGCTAGCTAGTCACTGGGCTAGTTGAGCCAAAAAAATAAATAAAATCAAAAAAATAAAATATATTATGGCCCATTTGTGTGTAAATACTGCATTGTATATATGGCCTAAATATAGGAATTTTTATAATTATTCTGATATTTTATTTAAATATTTATACTTAGGTGTGTGTTTTATTAAACCTATGTACACCTTCTTTCATCCTCTTACACCATAAGTATATTTCTTGCCAAAGTGTACATACTCTAACCTCATATTTTTCTTTTATACGAATTGCCCCCACATTTTCACCCTCACCCTCATGAAAACAAAAAATTGATTTCTACTCATTGGTCACGTTTATTATTTTCCTTTACTTGCAAAGCTTTTCCTCTTTCACCCAAAATAATACAAATATGGACCATATCATATGATTCCAATATCTTTCCATATCCATAATTCCTCCATTTTTTTAAATTTTTTTTACTCATTATTCTAACACCCTGTGCTCATTGAGCTAAAATCCATGAATAGTCCATACACTAGTCCCACCATGTATATATTGCTTTATTCACCAATAATCCTCCTCCATGCATGTGTAAAGGGAAACTTGGATGCTTTGTATTATGATATGACAAAGGAGGGGCTCACTCTTGGATGCATTTTACAAATTCAACAAAGGAGGGGGCCACTAAAGGACTTTTGCAGGCATTAAAAATAGGCTTTTTGGTGATATTTTTGGCACCCATCTCCACTCCAAATTTGGAGCGGTGATCAAAAGAGAAAATGTGGAGAAGATGTTGAATAATCACCTCAAAACTTTTGGTGATTTTTGGAGCAACCACCGGTGAGATATGATTTTTTGAGTGGACCCCAATCTGCTCACTTTTCTCACAAGTAGCCCATAGTCTTCTCTCACCTCTTTCCACACTTCTACACACACACACACACACACATTTCTCTCAATCCCTCACTCAAACCTGCACCTTCAATGATTTCTCTCACCTTCTTCACCATTAACCTCCCCACTTACTCCCATAGCTCTCATATGAGCTCTCCATGTACATAGACCATCTCTATGCCTCTCTCTATTATCTCCAAAGTACAATTCCATCTTACTGCTTATATATATACATAAATTCAGCATGTGTACCATGCTTAACCTCCGCAAATCAAGAGATCTCATCAATGGAATTACCATTTTCATCACGATAATCAACCTTGGCGGCGGTGGTGTAAAGAAGGGAAGACGAAGAAGAAGATCGATAGTCATTTTGAGAACCTACACAAGTAAGTCCAAAACTTCTTCAAGCTTCACCATCACAAGGATTTTCTCACTTCATTCAACCATCCACCCCATTCTACCCATTGTAAATATATTATTAACTTTCTAGTGATTACTAACACTAACCACTAACGTACTAACACAAAATAGCATTGACCTCACCATAAAAGACACCTCACCTCAAGACATGTACAAAGTATCTCTCTCTCTCTCTCTCTCTCTCTCTCTCTCTCTCTCTCTCTCTCTCTCTCTCTCTCTCTCTCCTTCCTTACTTAATACTTTACTTTCACCTTATCTACCATCAATAATGCTCTTTTTTGAGCCCACATCCATGACTCAAGCAGACAAAGAAGGCCCGCAATGTTTTGATATTCAAAAAAATCATAATCCTGATTTGTTAGCTTGTAAATTAATATTTCTAATAATCTTAATGAGGGGTCTCCAACCTATAAATAGGCCCCTCTCCTTCTTGTAAAACAACCTTCAATATCACACATAGCACCCCAACACTCTATGCGTGAGGAGAGACTTAGGTGTAGCAACCACTTGTGAGCTTCACTCTTGGTGTGAGAGAAGCTTTCAAGCTACACATTGCAAGTGAGAGAGCGTGAGTTCCACAAATCTCAAAACCACTATTGTATATGCTCCTTCATCATCAATAAATTGAGGTTTGGTGCATAAACGGCGCGATCCGATGTTTCAAATCCTCGTCCTTCCATTTGTGCAATACGGTTTGGTGAATTCAAGGTGACTTGTGTATTTTGAGTTTTTATCGGTTGATCTTGATTTTAGAAAGTGTTTTAGTGTGTTTTTCATTGCCAATTTTGTGTCCATTGTAAGAGGGTATTGTGGTGAGAGGTCTCCCACACCCTAAGACAGTGTGTGTGTGTTTTGGCAATGTTTAGCAATCACTAAGCATTGAGTGAGTTTTGTACAAGTTCTATGATAGCATCATAACAAACCATCTCCATTTGCAAGTCACAAATAAGGTATTACGCAAGATCCTTTCCTCTCTCTCTTCCCTTTGCTCTAGCTCTCTCTGGTCCATTTTATGTGTGTCTTGGTGTGAGGTTGCTTGTGTGTGTTGTGTGGTGCATCTTCTTAGTTGTGACAAAATCTCTCTTGCGTCCTAGTTCGCATACCATAACTAGGTGGTGCCCCTATCTTGTTTGGGTTTGGCTGTGGGTTTGTTGTTGTGTTGTGCTTGTGGTTGCCCCAGCCCCAATTGAGCAGCACGGGAGCCTTGAGGGGTGTGTGCGCTCCTTGCCGCACTGTCGAAGCAAGGGACTTGCCAATACACCGCATGCGAGCCACAAACGGCTCCAAGCACACAACAAGCCTAAACTAGCAAGCTCAAGAAAACAAAGGGTGTGTCACTCACCGCTCTACGCTCGCCTTCGTGGTGGATTCCTCGCCGCGATGAAGAAGAAGCTGCAGTCGTGCCGCGCTCAACCGCTTCGCCGCCGTCGTGCCTTCGTAATGCTCGATCGCACACACACTCTCCCTCTCTCTCTCTCTCTCTCTCTCTCACACACACACACACACAAGGAGGTGAAGAAGAAGAAGAAGATGGAGATGGAGCAAGAGCACTCTTCAATTGCACAAATGAGAGAATGAGTAAAAATTAGGTTTAGTTGGCTTTTATAGGAGCTCACCCCATTCACACTTGGGCGCCCATGCTTAACCAACTAACCCTAGCATGTTCAAGTTAAAGTGCGCCTCTCATCGGCGATCACTCTTGAGAGAATGAGAGAGAATGAGTAAAAATTAGGTTTAGTTGGCTTTTATAGGAGCTCACCCCATTCACACTTGGGCGCCCATGCTTAACCAACTAACCCTAGCATGTTCAAGTTAAAGTGCGCCTCTCATCGGCGATCACTCTACCTTTCCCTATTGGTCCGACAAGCCCGGTACTTGACTCTACCAAATACATAATACGCGTCCATCGTAGGTGATGGGTGTCCGTGTGCCGTGAGGGTTAACATGCCCCCCTTCCTGATGTAGATTCCGTCCTCGGAAGCTATTGAGTTGAAGCTGGTTCGTCGAGGTGGAAGAGCATTTGAGATGAATGTCCTTAGCCTTCTTTAGTCACTGCAAAATCAAACAACATTGGCACAGTAATTGCATTCTCTTAAAAAGCATATGCAGTTTTAGGTAGAAAAATTGATTGGTCAAAGAATTTCACACAATTTGTTAGCAATGAACATTAAATTGCAATGTAATCAAATGCATAAACAGATGTAAAGGTAGAAAATTAAACAAGTCTGGGGTCACTAATTGGACGGTCGAAAGGCACTAGAGATCAAGTATTAATACCATGGGTAAGCTTCTTAATTTTCTGTGGTCAATTAAGTTGTTTAATCGCGAGAGCCAAGTATTCATGTTCAAGGGCTGACTAGAGGCTATATCTAGAAAACCTTGTAGTTAAGCTACCATAAAAGGAATTTCTCATGAAATCATCGCCTGACTGATTACTTTTTCTTTGACCCCCCAAGGTCTTTTCACAGTGATTCAATTATGATGTGTGTGCTTATTTTGTATGCCTTGGGTTTTTTGCTTTTCAAGGAAAAGCGCCCACACTGGGAACCTCGAGGGCTCTAGTACCATAGGCAATACATGTGAGTGAAGTACCAAATCAAGCTGAGATTTCTCTTCCAGCTTAAAATTTTACAGTGTGGCACTTTGATTTTTTGTTTGTTCATTTTCAGCATTTAAATTTTGTAACTTTGGGGGGTCATATAACACTGATACACTCCCCAGGCTCATCACATTAGTAAACTCCCTTTATAATACTTAAGCTAAAGGTCACTAGGGTTAAGCCCACTAGAAAGCCCTAGTACATTGCACACAATGCTGCCTAAATCGGATTAAGAACCTAAGTAACCATTGTTTATTAGGAAGGCATTCCCCATGGTATTAAGAGAAGATTTCTAATACCTAGCTTGGTCAAACTAGCTTAGTCGGACTGCTTGATTTTTACACCTAAACAAGTGATTATGACAAAAGATTGCATTGAATTAAATGTTGGATACTAAGCCAATGCGCTGAATAGTATGCTACCAATCACAATCAAAGCAGACAATCATGGATGCAAAAAGATAACGGCAATGCTAATGGACAAGAAACACCTGTTTGTGTCGATGGTCGCGCTTGATTTGAAAGTTCCATGAAGGTCCAAATCCTATCAATAGCAACACGCTCCTGTACACACTAGGAAACAAAAGGAATACCTCCAGGAGGCACATCAGTGGGAAAAGAGAACTTTTCTAATCACTCAACTCTAAAACAGAAACACTCCTATCGTACTAATCTTACTTACCCTCCATCACTCAAGTGATGAGGATCAAAGGTGTTTTATGGCATAGGTTTCTGTTTCACTGTACCAAATGTGACATGTGTAGGTCTGAGTCAATGTTTTGACTTTAATGTGCATACTCGTTTGCTAATTGCTCTTGCTCTTTTTTTTTGTTTTTTTTTGTGAGTATAAAGCTTTATATGTACATTCCCTAAGATCGGAGATTGAGAGGTCAGGGAAAAAGGTTGAGAGGGAAACAAATGAATGATGACTGTCAGCAAACACTCCCCCCTTCCTTGGGTAGATCATACCGTTTGAAATGAGCTTGTCACCCTTTGAAACCAATTGTTCCAGTTGGTAATAGGTGAGGATTTTTGCCAGTAGTTTTCTATTACCCTAGGTGCCTTGTCAAGTTGCAACGGTGGTAAGGCACTCTCCCAGGATCGAACTTGAAGTGGTTCATTAGGTGATTCTTGAACACTAGGAGGTGTGGATTCTTTTGTAGCTTCATTGAGGTCCACTACTATAGATGGAGACTGTGTAGAAGCTTTTACCTCTATGGATGTATTACATGATGAGCTAGAAGCTTCATGGGACTCCCTCCTTCCTGAGCTAGGTGGAACAAATCGTTCTTTCTTTGGTACCCAAACTAGCTCGGGAGCGGGTGTGTAGCATTCTGTGATTTTTTTCTTTCCACGATCATTGATTCGTTTTGGAGCTACGGGATTGGGCTCACTTGGGTCAGGTGATAGGTAAGAGTACAATCTACGTTTTGGCACCCAGATTTGATCATTTCCTTGATAGTATCCTTGGGCTTCCAATAGTCGTTTAGGGATCCATCGCAACATTTTCTTACTTTTCTTGGAGCGAGTGGTACGTTTCTTACAAGGCTTCTGTTTTTTAGCACTAGATATGGTCACTAAAGAAGCTTTAGGGACCCACTTGTATGTTTTCTTCGTTACATTAGGATGAGTCTTGTCGGAAGCGATATGCATTGCTTGTAGCATATTTAAGGGTATAGGCATTTCATCCCCCTCAGGTGTTACCCAGGTCGTCCCCCTATTTCCCCAAGTGTCTATGGTTGATGCTAGGTGGACCCAATCCACATTGTCTGATTCAGTCATCCCAGGTAGGATATCCATATAAGGAGAATCTTGGCCAATGTCTGTATCCTTCTTACAAGTGTAACAATATTGTAGTGGGGCCGAGTGAACTGTGGTGTCAGAGCGATGATCAATAATGGTTTTACTCCCTAAGGGATGTACCTTACCAGTCACCAAATCCACTCTAAGGACAGAGTCTTGGAATTGCAAATAGACATGATTTTTAGACCAATCGTGAACCATTTGTGCTTCCCTCATGAATGGTCGTCCTAAAATCATTTCATATGACATAAGGTGTTTAGAGAAATCCATTACAATGAACGTATGTCGCACCTTGTATCCTAGAACTTTGATCTTAAGATCCTTGAGCATCCCCATAGGTTTGGCTATGGTACCATTTGCCATCTTTACCACAATGTTAGTAACACTGAGGCGGGGTTTTCCCATGGATTCCCAACAATCTTTTGTAACGATGCTAACTCCCGCACCACCATCAAGAATTCCCTTTATAGTTAATCCCTTGGTAGTGATGGGTAGGGTCGCATTAGACTCGTCGCCTTCAAAATACTGCCCTAGTTCGTTAATGGGTACCTCGATCACAGACTCGTGTCCATCTAAGTCAAGTGATTGCACATGATTCTCCTCATCAATCATAATCGAGTCAGGCCTATTTGGTTGCGCAAACTGCGGTAATCCCGTTCGTAGCTCTCCGTTAAGGAATGCTCGAAGTGCAAGGAATAACTCAGGATCTCCATACAGCTTTGCTATGATCGTGGTTCGGACCTCAGAAGACATGAAGTCCACTAGTTTGGCAACATTCATTGGCGTTTTGCAGGGTGTAGGTCCTTGACTAGGAACTGGTGAGGATGGAATCTCATATTCCTCAATGGGATCAGGTATTCCTTCGTTAAACATCCTTTCCAACAAGAAGGGTGTATGCTCACTTTCTGATGTCCCGTCCTCACTCCCTTCTTGGATGATACTAGATATGGCTAACGGTCTATGGTTCATGTGGGGTGGATGAACTTGCGTGGGAAACACTGTGTCATGAATTTTGATATGCATGGGTTCTGGTTCTAGTTTCCTTTGAGTCTCCTCCACTAAACCTCTTAGATGTTTCACCTGCTCAATCTCATCTACTGGGTTTGGGTATGTCCCAATCTTCTTTTTACGATTCTTCCCTTTTTGCCCCTGCGGTTTATCTTGGGGGTCTTGGATTGGATTTGGAAACACTTGTGGTGTTTTCAGAGGCTCTTTATGGTTTTCTCTCATTCGGTTTTCATTTGGTTCCATGTTACGGTTTTCCTTGTCGGTCTTTCCCTTTGTGGTATTGGTTCTAGTCTCCATTGTCTCGACTGAATCTGAATCATCTTCGAGGTCATTCATATACACGGGGTCATCTCCTGTTCCTATGTTTGTTTTGGAACTTGGCTTTGAATTTTCCGTATTCTGTGACTTCTTCCTTCGTGTCTTCTTTTTCTTTGCTTGGATAACTGACGCGGTATCTCTCTCTTCGAGGATATGTCCTGGCCCTTGAAGCATGGACCGTGTATTCGCATAAGCGGGTGCGACGGGTGGTATTGGCGATGTCACACTAGCAATTTCGACCAAATTCAGGGGTGTGATTTTAGGCGCATTTGGGTTATAGGGGCATTGGGCAATCAAGTGATCTATGCCACAACGATTACATGTGAGTATTGGCATTGCAGACGTGCTCCCTTGATTCACTTGCATCTGTGCAGCATTCTTTTGCAGCCTAATAGGGCACTCCGTTACTCGATGTGGTCCACCACACTCGTAGCATTGAAGAGGTGGCCTCCTAGCCTGGGTGTTGATATTTTGACCTCTGGATGCGAGAGCAGCAGCTTGATAAACCGGCTTGACTTGTCCCCAACAATCTTCCATGTAGTATATAGGACATTCTTCCAATGTATCAAGTCCGTAGGCAATACTAGTGTCTATTTCCTCCTCACAACCATCTGCATAAGCATTTGATGGCTCGCAACCCACTTGGTTCATAGGGGCGACTCTTGGATGCGGGGGCTGCGGTCCTAGCACAGGAGGTGGTAGCGGTGTAGCTTGTACAACATTTTGAGATCTAGGGACCATGTGTTGCGGTAGTTGCTCAACAGGTGGAGTAGGCATCAATACAGGAGCTCGAGGCGCATCCGTCCAGGCTACAGGTGGTCTATTTGCCATCATACGTTTGATCATTAAACAATCCTTAGCTTGGTGACCATACCTACCACATGCGTTGCAAGTTCCATTAAATTTTACTCTAAACGTAGGGCACTCACTAGTGCTATGTGGACCTAAGCAAATGGAACACCATTGTTGCTCCCTTCTTGGATACATGTGACTATTTTGAGGGGGTCGATTATCCTTAAGAGACTCTTGGATTGCCTTGGTGAGGTCTGTCAAGAATGTCTCAAATACCTTTGGCTCATTGGCAATGGGCTTTGCAGTCATGGGTTCATACTCAATGGCTTGTGAGCTAATGGATCTCGTGTCAGTAGACACCCTCATGCCTGCTATCATCAAGTTGTCCTCTAGTTGGATGGCATTGGCAGTGACATCTTCCCAGGTTGTGATACCTCTAATCACTAGTCCATTATAGATTCCTTCATTCCTCAACCCTCGAATGAATCGATCAAGCAGTTGGTTATTGTTGAAGCGCTCATTTACAGGGCAACGAGAGTTTAAGTGCTTTAGACGACTAATGAAGTCCCTTACTGACTCTCCTTCCTTACGTTCGGCCTTCTGTAGCTGAGATGCTACACCCCAAAGCACACCTTCTCGTATGTACTCCTTTAGAAACAACCTTCGAAGGGTAGGGTAGATTGTTTTCTCGTCCACCCTTAGGGTCCTATACCAATCTCCAGCCTTCCCACTTAATGTCAAGCTTAAGGCATTGCACTTATGTAGTTCGTTGCGTTCCCCTAAGGAATCACATACTTGTTCAAACACTTCAATGTGTTTCCTAGCATCTTCGTCCCCATTGAATTTTTGCGTGAGTTTGGCAATTTGTACTGCCTTACTTCTAGGCTCTCTATCAGATGCATGATGCATATTTTCCGCAATAGATCGACCTATGGTTTGAGCAAACACTGCCAAGTCACCTATGTGAGGAGGCAGGGCCGGTGGAGGTACTCTTGGAATCATATGTGGGAGAGGAACGGGTACCGGTCTTGGCATATGTGTGGATGATGCAGGATATGGAACATAACCGGGCATAGGTCCACTCGGATAAGAGCTAGGGAGCGGCACTCGAGGAGCATAAGCAAGTGGTACAATTGGAGGTGTGGGGGCCATGTGTGCATAAGGGGCTAGAGGCACATATGGTCGAGGCCCAATATTAGGTACTACGACACTAGGTAGTGGCACTGCGCTAACCGTAGATGTCATCGGTACATTCTCTGTTAGGCTTATCCCTGGAGTGAGCACTGTGTTTTCCTTGATAGACGGTTGAGCCAAGTTAGGGAAGCTAAAGTTTTCGCTCGGAGGCTCAGATTGCATAGAGACCCCAGGTGAAATGACGTAAGATGGGTCCATGGGGCTCATTAGAGGAGTCTCCATTTGTGATAGAGTAGGCTGTTGAGCCTTGCTCGTATCCAGAAATCTCATGGGGCCAGTTGAGAGTATATTTACCCCTCGGTTTTGCCTTTCTGATTGAATAATGCCATGGATAACATTACAGATCATTTTCTGTTGATCTTCGATGCTCGTGGCAGTAGAGGTGGATTGTACAATCTCTATCCATCCTACATGGTAGGCGTGGCCAGAGTGTAGATCCGTCAACACCTCAGTGTGGAGGTCGTATGTCCAATGATCATTAATGAACAATCCTTCTAGAGTCGACGTGTTAATGGTTTCTTGTGAGGTAGAAGCAATGTTGCTCCCCGTGGTTTTACTTGTCACCAACGGTACTCTAGAGGGAACTTCTAAAGGAGGCAGCTCAACAGGGCCTTCTTGGTAAGAAGTTGGCAGGATATCCACATGGACACTCTTTGGGGGTGTGGGGTCCACGTGCGATGTGAAAGGAGAGTCCACTTCCCCACCCCCTTCGTGTGCTTCATTTGCATCAGGTTCCGAGCGAGTAGCTCTACCTAATGTTTCCATGAAACGGCTAAACATACTAGTATTAGGCTGTGGAGCTTCGGGAGGTGCATGGCCTTCTCTCTCAGTGTTTTGGGTAGGGTATGCTTCCATGATTTCTGAGTCGGAGGAGGAATCACTAGCGGCTATTTTAGGGTCTTGGGTGGTGCTACCTTGTGTCCCCGCTGAGGGTCTAGAGCTTATCGTGGATGGGTAATGGGTGTCCGTATGAACAGAGGCACCCTCAATATGCTCGTGTTCTAACACTCGTCCAGAGCGTAAGTGCATGTGCTTTTGATACCCTAAGGTGTCAAAAAGCTGCTCTAGGAGGCCTTGTGACTAGTTTTTAGCGTGTTTTTTGTTTGTTTTTTTGCTAGATTTTTTAGAGCGGCGCCAAAAATGTGCGCTCCTTGCCGCACTGTCGAAGCAAGGGACTTGCCAATACACCGTATGCGAGCCACAAACGGCTCCAAGCACACAACAAGCCTAAACTAGCAAGCTCAAGAAAACAAAGGGTGTGTCGTGGAATGGGCCGTGTGATAGCTCAAAACGAGCGTATCGATCAGAGGGTCGTGCCGTGCTTTACAGCCCTCCGTTTGGTCACTCTATGCCCTCGGAATCCCTAAAACTGTCAATTTCCAGTAGGGAACTAGGCCCAAACTAGAAAGTCTAAGGGTGCAAGTGGGAAGAGAAAGGAGGAGAGTGGAGGACTTGTCCCACATGCTCTCATTCTCTCTTGAGGGAGTAGGGTATATATATAAGAGTGAGTCTAGTATATATCATAAGACTGAGGACTGAGGCCTGGGCCTGGGCTTGGGCTTGGGCTTGGGCTTGGGCTTGGGAAACCGATCCCGATCTATCTTTTATACAAACCAACCCGTACGTTTTTAGAGTCACGTTTTTTATTTTCGAAAAATTTCGCCGCCCGCTCACTCGCGTTTTTAATTTCCGAAGATTTTTTCCCTCTTTTTTCTTTTTCTTTCTTTTTTTTTTTTTGGGAGAAAAAATAAAAACTTTTTTTTTTTTTGTTGATGCAGAAAATTGCAGAAAATGCAGAAAAAACGCAGAAATTGCAGGAAATTGCAGAAAATGCAGAAAAAACGCAGAAATTGCAAAAAAAGACAGAAATGCGAAAGCAGGAAGTGAAAACGCCGAACTTGAAAACACAGAAATTGCAGAAATTGAAAAAACGCAGACAATAGCAGAAATTGAAACTTAACAGAAATTGCAGAAAACGCAAAAAACAAAAACCTTCCACACACTCCTTCCCTGCCTTTCCTATGATAGAAATTGCACCACAAGGAAGCGTAAAGTGCTAACCGAGCTTAGTGTAGGGCATTTCCCCGGCAGCGGCGCCAAAAATGTGCGCTCCTTGCCGCACTGTCGAAGCAAGGGACTTGCCAATACACCGCATGCGAGCCACAAACGGCTCCAAGCACACAACAAGCCTAAACTAGCAAGCTCAAGAAAACAAAGGGTGTGTCACTCACCGCTCTACGCTCGCCTTCGTGGTGGATTCCTCGCCGCGATGAAGAAGAAGCTGCAGTCGTGCCGCGCTCAACCGCTTCGCCGCCGTCGTGCCTTCGTAATGCTCGATCGCACACACACTCTCCCTCTCTCTCTCTCTCTCTCTCTCACACACACACACACAAGGAGGTGAAGAAGAAGAAGAAGATGGAGATGGAGCAAGAGCACTCTTCAATTGCACAAATGAGAGAATGAGTAAAAATTAGGTTTAGTTGGCTTTTATAGGAGCTCACCCCATTCACACTTGGGCGCCCATGCTTAACCAACTAACCCTAGCATGTTCAAGTTAAAGTGCGCCTCTCATCGGCGATCACTCTTGAGAGAATGAGAGAGAATGAGTAAAAATTAGGTTTAGTTGGCTTTTATAGGAGCTCACCCCATTCACACTTGGGCGCCCATGCTTAACCAACTAACCCTAGCATGTTCAAGTTAAAGTGCGCCTCTCATCGGCGATCACTCTACCTTTCCCTATTGGTCCGACAAGCCCGGTACTTGACTCTACCAAATACATAATACGCGTCCATCGTAGGTGATGGGTGTCCGTGTGCCGTGAGGGTTAACAGGGTGTTTAGAGGTTGCCTCTCTTGTTGCCCGCCCCGGACCGCCTCAATGGTACCCTCACATCGACTTGATCTACACAAGATTTTATGGCATACGCTTTCGCACGGAGTAACATAGAGACATGGACGGTCAAGTGGCTATGGATTCACGGTCTTCTCAGAGACGGCTAAACTCGACAACTCCAACTACAACATTTGGAAGATGAAGATCAAGACACTCATCACCTACAATGGACTTTGGGACTGGCTTACCGGTTCTACCAAGGCCATCAAGCCCGTGGTCACTTCTGGGTCTGTTACACAGACTGATGTTGATGCTTGGATCGACACTGATAGACGAGTGTACACATTTCTCCTTCTGAATCTTTCAGACACGGTTCTATAGGAAGTACGCACGGAGGAGCATTTTCATCGCTTTTATGGCAACGCATTATGGATCTATCCGCCAAAAACAATAACAGTAGAAGAAGTTGTAGGCGTAGAAGAGCCAGCATGTAGACTAACAGATGTAGTAGCAAATGGTGATGTCGATGTAGAAGCAGTAGATGCAGGGGCAAGGCCAGGACACACGACATTGGCTGGCCAGTTGAGCCAGTCCCAAAGGTCAAACTGCATGATCATCACCATGATCTTCATCTTCCAGACCACGAAATTGAAGCCATCAAGCTTTTCACTGTGAGGAAAGATGGGCATGGTGGGTAAACTGCCATATCTACAGACAAATAATCAGCAATAAAGAAGTCTCAAGTGAAGAATCAGAAGCAAAGTAAGTGGAAGATCTGAGAATCCGCCCCAAGGAAACACCAAATGACCGCAAAGTGAGGGTAAGTGACGGGAGAGGCAAGGGTAACCAAAGGGATGCCAAGGGAGCAAAGTCAAGGTGCTGTCCGAACCTGAAAACGCAGTAGAAGGGGGCTCAAACTCCACGGAAAGCAGAGGTTGAGCAATCCACGCAGTGTGGGAATCACCTAATGCCAAGAGAGAGAGGTAAGGGCTGTAATAACACCAAAATAGGCTGAAAATAAGCAAATAGATGGTCGAAAAGATGTCGAGAAGTCACATGCTTATTGAGCTTCCAAGTGGGGAGACCAAGGGGCAAAGAGTCGGTGCTCCCTCTGTCCAAGATCACAGAGGAAACGTTGAAGTAGAGTGGGAAAACGCTGGTGAATAGTAGGCTTCTCTGTTGCACAAAACGCTGGGCTGTCACAAGCTGAAAATGCAGGTGTAAAGAGGAGCCGCAGATGGTGTGATGGGGGGAGGAAAGGAGAGTGATGAAGAGGGCAAGGCAGAGGAGCAGATGATTCCACAAAATGCTGGTGGTCAGGCAAAAACACTGATGCTTGAAGGCAGAAACGCTGGCTGAAAAATGATCGTGGAAAAGAGAGAAATCCTTTGCAATGAAAAACTCTGTAAGGTTCTCCTGTGTATGGGCGATGGCAGATCCTCTGGCCTAGAGATCTGATACCATGTCAGAGTGAGTGGCAGCGAAAGAGGAGAGAGAAAGAGAGATACAATGGCTTTGGAACACAAGAGAGGGATGGGAAATGGCTGGCAATAACTCCAGATGGCACAACCATCTTAGTTCCCATGCCATATCATCCTCCCCAACTTCAACATTCTCAGTCATAACATTCAGCCATCAGTTCAACCCTAGTTTTCTTGAGTTATCATCCCTAGAAACTATCTACACTAGCCTCATACCATCCTCCCTCAGTTCAGTCCATTTTCCCATAAGTTAGTCATCACTTGCATGATTTACATACCTCTCCATGAGAATCTAGGTTTTCTAGATCTAGGCCCTTGCCCCATAGGCGGTGGTGGACACCTCCTCCTCGCTCACTATGCAAGATCATCCTCTCCAACATCTGCGTTTTCAGCCATAGAATCAGCCATTCGTTCATCCCTATTTTTCTTGAGTATCAGCCCCTATTCCCACCTATAGTAACTGATTCATACCATCCTCCATCAGATTAGGTTGTTTCCCTAGTAGTTTGGTATCATCGGCATCATTTGCATCAGCCCAAGAATGTGCATTGAACAGTCGGTGAAGTCTCCCTTTAGGTTCATCACTCAGAAGGTACTAGCACTGCATAAGCATAAGGTCTGGTCAGATCAGCCCATTTCCATGAGGCACCATTAGCATCATTTACATCAGCCCAAGAGGGTGCATCGAACGGTCAGTGAAGTCTCCCTTCAGTCTGGTCACTCCATAAGCACTGCGTAAGCATAAGTTACCTAGCAATCCATATATTGTGTTGTATGTTACGTAGATAGGGTTTAATAAATATTCTTGCTAACATCTAGAGTATTGTGCTGATTTTTAGAACCAACTATGGAAAGAAGATCGATGATTGAGTCGATGGAAGTAAGAAATCGGAAAAATGATTCAAATGAATGGATTGTAGACATTTTACACTGTTATGATTGGGTTTCTATGCACCCAAGCCAAAAAGGGGCATTTAAGATTCATGCTCGGGATGTGTCTGACCTAACAAAGCATTGGAAGGGGAGAATACTTGCTTGTAGACGACGGAAAACTAGATTTCAACTTGTGAATGAAGCATTGGTGCAGCATGTATTCTTACATAAAGATATTCGTGTGCATCCCAAAGTGCAGATGCAACGTCACATGCCAAACAGTGAGTTATGTTTGTTCGATGGTTTCTTTTGGGTTGTCTCTCTGGTATTGAACACTCTTTTGTTTTGTGCAGTGCTTTATCCTTCTGACAGCATTGAATGGCAAAGGATTGAATGCTTCACAGGAGTTATGCATGTATTCCATGTTGAGATAGGTAAGCTTCTTTACGAAGGAAAATCTTCGAGTCACCTTGCAGATGAAGCAATCTTCTTCTATAGTTCTAAGTACATCGTGCCCAAGGGTAGCTATGAATATGGCACTTTAGAACCATTGCCTTTACCAAAGCTGGATAGTCGAGAGTGGCCGGCATGTAACTCTTCAATTTTACATACTTGCACTCGTAAGCTTTCTGTGGACATACTCAATGCAATGAAGCCTAGCATAGGTTCTAGGAACATACATTTGAATTGGTTCATCCCAATTGTTATTCTTGGGCATATTTTTAAATCATGTGTCAGACTACACCGCACTCATTGCACTTACATCATGAAAAATCTGAGTGAAGAGTGGCTATGTAAGACCTTTGGAAAGAATTGTGGCTACAAGGCATCATCAGATCTTGAAACGATAGAATGTCGGGTCTCTTCAAAGGATGTTGTTTTCAAGTAAGAAAATGCTACTTTGATTGGTGTTTGATTTGTGTGTGCTGGTTAAGTTTATGGTTTCTCCTTATTATGTTCTTTACAGATATTTCATTGGGCTTGTATGGTTTAAAGCAAGCATCAAGACAATGGTACCTGAAGTTCGATCGATGGATGTTAGATCATGGATTCAGAAGATGAACCTAGTTGATGTATGCAATTAGGTCATCATCCTAATATTGTATGTTGATGACATGCTGATTGCAAGTGCTAACATGCAGGACATCAAAGACCTAAAAGAGGATCTATCTAAATCTTTTTCAATGAAAGATTTAGGTGTTGTAAAGAGGATACTTTGTATCAAGATATGAAGGGAAAGGACGAAGAAGACAATGAATCTATCTCAATAGGATTACATCAAGAAGGTTTGCAATGCAAAATCCAAAAATGGTTTATACACCTTTGGCTGGTCACTTTAAACTAACCAAGGATATGTGTCCAGAGACACAAGAGGAGATAGACTATATGTCTAAAGTTCCATATGCTGCAACGGTAGGTTCTCTTATGTATGCTATGGTCTGGACAAGGCCATACATTGCACATGCAGTGGGAGTTGTAAGTAGGTTCATGGACAGCCCAGGTAAAGAGCATTGGCAAGCTGTAAAGTGGATACTTAGGTATCTAACAGGGACAACAACAAATGCTTTGTATTTTGGAGGAAGTGATATTTTTCTAGAAGGGTATGCTGATGCAGATATGGCAAGTGATAAAGATACTCGAAGGAGCACTACTGGCTATGTCTTCACGGTTGAAGTCACATCAGTAAGCTGGGCTTCAAAGCTAAGGAAAGTGGTCTCACTTTCTACCATGGAAGCACAGTATGTAACAATGACGGAGGCAAGCAAAGAAATTATGTGGCTTCACAGATTCTTAGAAGAGCTTGGATTCAAACAAGACGATTGTGTCTTGTACAATGATAGCCAAAGCGCTATCCATCTTGCAAAGAACTCAGCCTTTCATTCAAGGACAAAGCACATTGAGGTGATATATCACTTCATACGCACTCTTTTGGAAGAGGGACAGCTAAAGCTAGGAAAGGTGCATACAAGTGAAAATCGTGCAGACATGTTTACAAAGGTGGTCAACAAGGATAAGTTGAGCTTTTGCCCATATTCAATCGACATTCAAGGATAAGAAGCCAGGATGGAAAGAAGTCACAGGTTTGGTTTGGAGATCAGTCTCCAAGTGGGAGATTGTTAAGTATGGAGCTTGATTTACCCCTTGTAATTTTTTGTGTTAAAAATGCACATTTGTAAGGCCCCCATTATGAGGAGATGCCATCGTGCGTGAAGAAAAATAACTCGTCAAAAACTCGCCAGAAACCAAAATTTTAATGCCCAGTCTCGAGCCAGAATATTCCTTTTCACCGGAATATTATGACCGGACGGCGGTCGAAAAGTGGTTGAAAAACGATTAGTCGGTTGGCTAGTGGCCGATAGTCAATGGCCGGTGGCCGGAGATCGGAAGTCAATGGCCGGTGGCCGGTGGCCGAATTCAAAAGCGGACTTGTCTTCTCAAGGGCGGGCACACATGGGCGGATTGGAGGGTCCGATTTGGACTTATCTACACAAGGGCGGCTACACATGGCTGCCTCTCATGAGAGAGGGAAGCCATTTTGGCCTATAAAAGGAGACCATTTCTACACACACTTCAGAGTGTGAAGTTGATGCAACAAGGTGGGTGTGAGGTGGTGAGAGTGAAGCAACGTGGGAGCTCCAAAAGGGTATAATCCCTTTGTAACCTACTTCTTGTTTTGAAGTACTAAAGGCATTGAGTGGCTGCTTTCCCGTGGATGTAGCCCACATTGGGTGAGCCACGTATATTGTGTATACTCTCTCTCTCTCTCTCTCTCTCTCTCTCTCTCTCTCTCTCTCTACTCTATAATCTCTTGTGTGTGTAAAGTATCTCTCTCCATTAAGTAATCTACTCAATCATCTATTTAGCTATGGAATATTTCCTACATGCACACCCTCTACTTTAGCCACACTATTGCCTTCTACAATCAAATCATCCACATAGATACATATTACAACAATTCCAGACTCATTCTTCCGCACATACAATGAATGGTCTGCATCAGACATCTCAAAGCCCAATGAAACAAAGAATGCCACAATCCTCTCATACCAAGCTCTAGGTACTTGCTTCATCCCATAAAATTCTTTCTTTAGCCTACATACAAGGTCGCGTAGCCTCATATTTGCATAACCTTGCAGTTGCTCCATATACACAGTTTCCTCCAAGTCTCCATTCAAAAATGCATTCTTTACATCCATTTGTTTCAAAATCCATTTTAACGTGGTAGCCACTACAATAAACACAAAATGGTAGACATCTTAGCTACGGGGCTGAACGTCTACTCATAATTAATCACATAAGTCTGTGCATAACCTTTTTCCACAAGTCTAGCTTTGTACCTTCTCACACTACCATCACCATTATGTTTTATTTTGTAAACCCACTTACATCCAATTGCCTTCTTATCCTTCGGTAATGGCACCAATTCCCATGTTTCATTTGCATTAAGTTCATCCGTAGCTTACCGCCATTTTTCATCCTTGATAGCATCCTCAAAACATGTGGGTTCTCCTTTCACTGTAATCTTAGCCATAAATGCACAACAATGAGCCGCATAAATTTTGAAAGTCAATCTTTGCATACAATTTATTGATCTTTTTGACCTGCGTGGTCCACGATCACTTCCAAGTGCCCTATTCCCTACTTTCATTCTTCTTGCACCCGGCGTTGTCAGGAGTTTTTTGGAGCAAGGGATTGCGCATATGTACATACCCATGCATGGTGCATCAAATAAAGTATTGCCCATTTTCCAGAGCCAGGTTGTTACGTGGGGCCCACATGTGTACAGGTAGGACACCATGTACATAGTGCATCGATTTTCATCGTTACTAGTACCATTGTGTTTTTCTACAATAAGGAGGAGTTGGTAGCGCGTAAAACTTCTCGAGGAAGCTATCCGCGGGCCGACGACGTGAGGTCAGCAGGTGCGTCAGATGGCATCTAGTGGCGTCAGGAGGGCGAACGAGGTCAATATTTGCACGCAGATGAGGACGGACACAACGTGGGTGTTTGCTTGTGAGAATTATGCAGAAAGGTCATCATGAGGACCTTTTTTTGGGGCCACTTCACGTGGTGGCGAGATGCATTATTGGAAAAAAGCTGAGTGCCAGGTGTGCGAATGATGCAAAAAGGTGACAACTATGCACTGCGAGGTCAGTTTTTTGGCCTGTTCGGGGTCCGTTTGAGGTCATCTAAAAGGCCAAGGGTGCCCAAGTAAGAAAGCTAAGTGTGGGAACTAAAAAAACTGAGAGAAGACCAGAAAAAACGTGGAGAAGAGAGGAGGAACAGCCGCAGGTGTGTTTTTGCTCATTTTGGAGCCTGTTTTGGCCGTAAACTGCTCATCCGAGGTCGGATTTGAGCACTTTGACATTGTAGACTGGGGTTTTGGGCCGTTCCGGACGCGATGGCGCTGTCCATTTTGCCAAATTCCTCACTCTTTTTCTGCTGTTTTTCTGTGTAATCTTCTCCGGTGAGTGAAGCTTCTTCTCCAATTTGTGATTGTATCTGGTATCTTTTACCCATATTGTGTGAGCTGTTTGCCCCATTGGTGTTGGCCCAAGCTTATTTGTATCTAAACATCAGAAGTGCTCCTCTTTTGAGCTGAGTTTTTTGTGTGTGTGTGTGTGTGTGTGTGTGTGTGTGTGTGTGTGTGTGTGTGTGTGTGTGTGTGTGTCTCTGTGTGGAGTGGGCAAGTGGATAGTCTCTCTCCTCTCACTCTAGAGGTGTGTTCCCTGTCTCGGCCAGGTGTGTTGTGTAAGCCGAGTGGTGCCCCATAGTGTGTGTGTGTGTATCTTCCCAAGAGTGTGTGTCGGGTCGTTATAGAGGCGCTGTGTGTGTTTTCATCCCGCCCACATTCTTTTGGCGCCCCCACGGAGGATCTTCTTCGAGTACCTTCTGCTTCGAGCTTCGAGCTTCGAGATTCGGGATTACAGGTTGCAGGTTGCAGACTACAGGTTACAGGTTACAGGTACAGGTACAGGTACAGATGATTCACACAGGTACAGGTAGCTGGAGTACAGTGATATACTAGCAATGATGTCACTTGCAGTTGTTGTGGGAATGCATCACTTGGCGCCTATTTGAGCGCATTGTCTGCTGGATTGTACGTTACTTGTGGAAACTGCCATTGTACGCCTTTGTGGAGCCATATATGGTTTTATTTGGCAGTCCCAGCCATTTCTGAGACTTGGTCTGGAAGATAGTCATTTCTGAGACTTGACTATATGCGATTTGCATTAGCTTTCGTGTGAGGGTCGATAGCGTGAGGTTTTTATTGAGCTGGGGGATTCTCAAATGTGGAGATCCTTTCGGTGATACAGGTAGCTGGAGCACCCTTTTCGTGACCTCGCCATAGGCTATGTACTAGTGAGTCCTACTTGATGCTCGGGTTCTATTGTTGACAGTTTTTGCGTACATAGACAGTCTATATTTTGGGTTCCTACTGCTCTACTTCTGGGGAAACTCTGGCAAAATTTTCCCAAGTTATGATGGCTGGTTTTTTGGTATTTTGAGCCATTTATGCTGTTATGCTGCTGAAATTCTGGCAAAATCAGAGGTTGAGTCAGGTGTGCCTTCTTGGGAGCTTCATGGTTGGCTTTAATGGATGATCAAAATGGCCCTCAATTCACTCCATTTCATTTAACTCAAAGAATTCAGATTAATGTTCATGTGTCCAGGAAGATCTTTTTCCAGCAGCGCATAGTCTTTATGTTTGGGCCAAGAAGATTGAGAGAGATCCTGGAATGTCCTTTGCCTGTTGTAATTCCGATGATCAACTATGAAAACTCATTTGATGTGCATGTGTTTGTTCTCATCTAAAGCTGAGCTCCATTGAAGTTTCTGGGGATTGGGTAGTGAAAAGTTTTGGGTTCTTGCACATGTGTTTGAAGGGGTTCTCTAGCCATGGCTTTCTCTTATCCGGAGTTTCATGGAAGAAGTGATGAAGATGTGGAGGACTTTCTGGAAAAGATGGAGGTTGCCTGCATTAGCAACCAGATTCATGACCCTGCGCAAATGTTACGCCTTCTCCAAATTTGTTTGAAGAGTGATGCACGAGCTTGGTCCAAAGCATTTGAAGAGGAGTTGCATATGGCTGATCCACCTATAAGATTGAGTTGGGACAATCTAAGGCATGGATTGGAAGTGGAGTTTGTGAAGATAGAAGACCCTGACAAAGTGTGGCAAGAAGTACAAGGTTTGGTGCAGAAGGAAGGTGAGCCAGTAGATGCGTACATACGTAAGTTTTCATTGGCATGGGAGCGAATGTGCAAGGCTTTAGCACCACAGGTACCCCCGCCTGACATGATGAAGAAGGACAGGTTCTTGGCTGGTCTTTGGGAGAATATACGTTGGAGAGTGGAGCTAAAGAAGCCTAGGACATATGAAGATGCACTAGAGGTAGCAAGGAACAAAGAGTGGAAGCTGAGGAAAATGAGTCAGTTAGGGGTGGAGTCTTTGCCAATGAGGTCTGAATTTCAGCCTATAGAGTCTTTACAAGGGCGCATGTCAGGGGTTCATCATGAACCAGTGGTTCCTGTTACTACTCAGGTTATGCCAGCAATGGTCACTACAGCAGTGCAAGATGATGGCCTAAGGCAAGACATGAGGCAAGTGGTTGATTTGATGAAGAATCTCAGCCTAAACATGCTAGGTCAAGTGGGAAATAATCGAGGTCGAGGGAGGTTTGCAAATCAGCCAGGAGGTGAAGAAAGGCCTAGGAATGGTGTTGGACAAAGCAATGGTAGGTTTTGGAGGCAGACGCCCACATGTTATAATTGCGGAGAGTTGGGCCACATCAGCCCGCAATGTGATAAGCCACCAAGGATGGGGGGAGACATGTATCCATTGCCAAGACAGGTGCTAACTAGGTCAAATGATTATGGCATCGAAATTAAGGGAGACGAAGGAACCAGTGGACTGACCCAGGAGGAAAAGGGAAAGACAAAAGTGCTAAGTGTAGTCACCTTGGAGAAGGCATCAAAGCTAGAGGATACATTAGTGATGCCTATTGGGAAGAGGACCACAGAGGAAAAGGAAGGAAGAAGTGCCCCAGGTCCTAGTAAGAAGAAAGGAAAGAGCCATGAAGGCGAGGATGTCAAGGCCAAGAGGAAAAGGAGAGCTCGTCGAAAGTTTCATGTTTCAGATTTTCCACTAGGGGATGGGCAATTAAGCTATGACTTGAAGGAGGATTTGACGAGCAGGAAGGCAGATGTTACTTTTGGGCAGCTTATAGAGATGGTGCCTAAGCTAAAGCGACAGTGGAAGAGGATGGTTAACCCAATGGAGAAAGAGCCAGAGAGAGGTTCAGTGAAGGTGTTGGCAATGGACGAGCTACCAGACATTTGTCCAATAGTAGATGTGTGGCATAAAAGGAAAAATTTGGGACAAGGTTATGTGGATGGCGGAGCCCAAATATGCGTCATAACACACTCATGCGTTGAGAAGATGGGTCTCACAGTGGCTGGGGTGTCAGGGTTTCAGATCAGATTGGCAAACCATCAAAAAGTAAAATGCTTGGGTGTTGTAAAGAGCTTAGAAGTGGAGGCATATGATGCAAAGGCAGTGGTTGATTTTCATGTGATGCCAGCAGGGTTGGGAGCATATCCTATTATATTGGGCAGACCATGGTTACGTGCAGTGGGAGCTGTTCAAGATTGGCGACATGGTACAATTAGCCTCTATGGAAAGACAGGTACCAAGAAGCTTTATAATATGGACACAAGGAAACGATTAGAGGAGCTTTATGAAGATGAGGATGAGTCTAGTGATGAAGACTCTTCCACGGTGACAGATGAGGACAGTGATAGCACTACCAGCAGTGATGAGGATGCTGATGTTGCATTTCTTTTGATGGATAAAGAAATCCAGGAGTGTGGTTTAGTCGCAATTGCGAATGAAGTTGAAGATGAAAGTGAAGGACCTTATGAAGTGATTGAAGGGCTGATCTCGTGTTGAGACGTGTACCTTGGCGGGAGGAGCTTTACAGAGTGTTGGAAGAGAATCATGAAGGCGCATGTGGTGGCCATTTTGCTCTAAAGATCACCTTGCATAAGATTTTGCAAGAGGGGTATGTATGGCCTAGTTTGCACAAGGATGTTCACCATTGGTGTAGGTCTTGCAATAGGTGTCAAGCATTTGGGAAGAGAGTGTTGAAGCCAGAGCTACGAAAAACCATTATGGCGTTTGATGTGTTTGAAAAGTGGGGGATTGATGCAATAGGCCCGTTACCTATCACAAGCAGGGGCAAAAGCTATATCTTGACGGCAGTGGACTATCTCTCTAGATGGGCAGAGGCTATAGCAGTAAAACAAATCACTGCAAAGGATGTGGCAGAATTTGTGTATGATGAAATATGTTGCAAGTTTGGGTGCCACTGGAGTTACTTTCAGATAAGGGGCCTGGCTTTAGAGCTAAACTGCTAGATTTTTTATGTGCAAAGATGAAGATTAGGCACCAGCATACCACTCCTTATTACCCGCAGTGTAATGGCTTGAATGAAAGATTCAATGGTGAGTTGGTACAGATTCTTTCGAAAGTGACAGAGCACCAAGGAAAGAATTGGGATTTGGAATTGCCTAGTGCATTATGGGCTTACCGTACTTCGGTGAAGACAGGTACAGGGTTTACTCCATTTCATTTGGTGTATGGAAAGGAAGCATTATTGCCTGTGGAGGTAGAGTTGCCTGCGGTCAAGATGTTAGAGAAGTTGCTTGGGCCGCCTAGTGATGCATTCAAAGAGAGGCTCTTGCAAATACAAGAGGTCCAGTTGGATAGGATGAGCGCTTTGGAGCATTATGGGCAGATGCAGGATAAGGCTTTGACAAAGATAAATGAAAAGGTCAAAAGTAAGGGTATCAAGCAACATGACTTGGTTTTGCGCTACAACAGTAAGCTGGACAACACCTTCCAAAAGAAGTTTCAAATTAAGTGGGAAGGCCCTTTCAAGGTAGTAGAGTGTTTTCCAAATGGCACATATCAGCTGGCTAACCTGGATGGTGTTCTACATAAGTCAAGGGTAAATGGATTGCGTCTTAAATTGTATCATGCTAGATTGATGATGGTGGAGCAAGATGAGTTGTCGGTGGAGCAAGAAATGTTGGTGAAGGATGAGGAGACTTGTGATGCGGCGAGTCTCATATCTCTCTTTGCTGCTGCTGATCATGAATGATCTAGCAGGCTAGGGGATTTGCAAATTATGTCAGGAGTTTTTTGGAGCAAGGGATTGCGCATATGTACATACCCATGCATGGTGCATCAAATAAAGTATTGCCCATTTTCCAGAGCCAGGTGGTTACGTGGGGCCCACATGTGTACAGGTAGGACACCATGTACATAGTGCATCGATTTTCATCGTTACTAGTACCATTGTGTTTTTCTACAATAAGGAGGAGTTGGTAGCGCGTAAAACTTCTCGAGGAAGCTATCCGCGGGCCGACGACGTGAGGTCAGCAGGTGCGTCAGATGGCATCTAGTGGCGTCAGGAGGGCGAACGAGGTCAATATTTGCACGCAGATGAGGACGGACACAACGTGGGTGTTTGCTTGTGAGAATTATGCAGAAAGGTCATCATGAGGACCTTTTTTTGGGGCCACTTCACGTGGTGGCGAGATGCATTATTGGAAAAAAGCTGAGTGCCAGGTGTGCGAATGATGCAAAAAGGTGACAACTATGCACTGCGAGGTCAGTTTTTTGGCATGTTCGGGGTCCGTTTGAGGTCATCTAAAAGGCCAAGGGTGCCCAAGTAAGAAAGCTAAGTGTGGGAACTAAAAAAACTGAGAGAAGACCAGAAAAAACGTGGAGAAGAGAGGAGGAACAGCCGCAGGTGTGTTTTTGCTCATTTTGGAGCCTGTTTTGGCCGTAAACTGCTCATCCGAGGTCGGATTTGAGCACTTTGACATTGTAGACTGGGGTTTTGGGCCGTTCCAGACGCGATGGCGCTGTCCATTTTGCCAAATTCCTCACTCTTTTTTTGCTGTTTTTCTGTGTAATCTTCTCCGGTGAGTGAAGCTTCTTCTCCAATTTGTGATTGTATCTGGTATCTTTTACCCATATTGTGTGAGCTGTTTGCCCCATTGGTGTTGGCCCAAGCTTATTTGTATCTAAACATCAGAAGTGCTCCTCTTTTGAGCTGAGTTTTTTTTGTGTGTGTGTGTGTGTGTCTCTGTGTGGAGTGGGCAAGTGGATAGTCTCTCTCCTCTCACTCTAGAGGTGTGTTCCCTGTCTCGGCCAGGTGTGTTGTGTAAGCCGAGTGGTGCCCCATAGTGTGTGTGTGTGTATCTTCCCAAGAGTGTGTGTCGGGTCGTTATAGAGGCGCTGTGTGTGTTTTCATCCCGCCCACAGCGTCTTCACAGAGGGTATGCTGAACTCCTCATCTAGACTCTTCTTAGAACCACTGGTTAAAAGCATGTTAACATGTCACGCTTTTTGTGCTAGTTAGCATTTTCAAGTTAGCACATCTTTTAAAAAATTGGGCATCTGGGTATTTTTTTACAAATCATATCAGAATTTGTCGGACGTTGTACATTTGGATTCCTTGTTTCAAGAGATTTCTAACGATATATCATACATTATAGATCTTGGAGATGTAGCTCATGTTATTGTACTAGGTAGCATATGTCAAAATTGTGCTAGTTAGCATTGTCCGAGACATGAAAAAGTATGACACGTTAACATGATTTCATCCAACTGCTATTGCCATCATCATAACCAGCACTTAAATTTGGTAACTTAGGGGCATCATCAACTTTTTCCTTTACTTTCCTTGATACATTTGAGGAGTTTGCAGAACTCGCTCTTTCACGTAACTTTCCAGTCCATCAATTCCCACCATGGATTATAGTAGAGGACCCTTGTGGCCCACTTAGAACTTGTAACTACGTACATGTATTTTTTGCATCCGCATTCTCTCTTACATCAACCCCCAATTCATCTTTTACATCAGCATACCAACTTACCATTTCATCAAAAACAACATCCTTGCTCACTCTCACTTTATCCGTGACACGATTATAACACTTGTACCCTTTCTGCTCAAGTGAATAGCCAATAAACATACATTTTTTAGCTTTTGGATCAAGCTTACTTCTTAGCTCATCCAGCCCATGCACATCAGAAATATATCAAAACACTTTAAAGTCTTATACTTCTAGTTTTTCACCACTGAACTTTTGTTCAGGTGTCATGTACTGCAATAGTAGGGGTCCTGTTCATAATGTAGACAGTTGTAGCAACAGCCTCAACCCAATAAAAAATGACGCATGTTCTTCTCATCCATTGATGATCTACCCACTTTTGCAATGTGCTTATTCTTATGCTCAACAATGCCATTTTGTTGCAGAGTATACTGCATGAAAACTCCCTCTAAATTCCATGCTTTTTTAGAAAATCATTGAATTCATTGGAGAAATATTCTCCCTCTACATCTGATCTCATGCACTTTGTATGTTTCCCAGTCTATTTTTCAATCGTAGCTTTAAAGTAGACCCATAACTTCCTCCTATGGTTGACAACGAAACTCACATAGTATCTACATCCACCTACAGATGCATTATTTGATGGACCCCATACATTTGTATGCACTAAATCCAGTGCATTCCTACTTACATGCTTATCCTGAGGAAAGGATTATTTTGCTTGCTTTTCAAATTGACTAGATTCACATACTTTCTGCATTTCAGCAACTTGAAACATCAATAAACATGTAACCATCTCTTTAGTCTACATCATTTTTCGCCTCTATAAATTAACATGACCAATACATTTGTGCCAAATATCTCTATTTAGAACAACACCTGTACCTCGTGTAAACATGGAAACATTCAACTCGGGCACATTTACATCCAAAGTAAACATTCTAACCACTTTCTTTCCTTGTGAAACCAGCCTTCCATCCTTCTTATGCTCTTCAACCAAGAGACTATTGGAGTTCAACCTGATCTGTAAACCTTCCTCAATCATTTGCCCAACAGAAATAGGTTCTTTTTAACGCTGCGTACATGTAGTACATCAGCCAAGTACTTCACTTTACCATATGTCATAGATAATGGCACATTTCTTGTATGCATAATAGGATGTGTACTATCATCCAGAGTTTCTACAAAATCAGGACTTTGTAACGACTACATTTCCTTAAACTATTCACCATGGCTGGTCATGTGTTTTGATGCACTAGAATTCATATACTAGGCATTATCACTTGATTTTTCCACATTTGCAGACATAGTATTCAGCATTGCATCACAAATACCCTCTCTAATCATCTTTATTAATGCTACTGGTTGCATAACTGTTTTGCTGCCTCCTATCTGGAGGACAAACATGTACAAAGTGACAATGTCTTCCACAACCCCAACATACTACATTTCTGGGTTGACCTACATTTTTGCAGTGCACATTTCCACGACCTCTTGGACTCGCCTTGCCTCAAAGCTTCCTTGACCACCACTTGTGTTCTGACTATGCTTGTTGTTCTGCTGTTGTTCTTAGTGGTTGCCCCTTCATCAGCCTCATCCATGGCATGTACCATGCCCTCTTTCTCTTTCTTTATTGTTGAGAAGGACGTGTTTAGAGTTTTTTCCACCCTGCATAAAGGAGTCTTCCTCAAGTTCCTTCTCTTCCACAATCAATAAGGAAAGAAAATCTATAAAGGAGGGGATGTTATCTCAAAGATGCATGCCACTTTTGATATTTTTGTACTCAAGATCCAAACCTTGCAGATAGACTTCTATTTTTTCGTCATCATTAACACTAGGTTGGTAACCTAACAGGACATAAAAGTGTCCTTTCAAGGTTTTGAAAAAAACCTCCAAAACCATAGTAGATCCACTCATTTTGTAAAATCCTTTCATGAGGTTATAGTTCAAGGCCTACTAAACATGGAAAAAATAAGAAACTTGTAAAATTTCTCATCTTTTGGTCACACCAAGCCTCCAAAGTTGATGGACCAGTGAATTTTCATCGAAACAGTCATTTCTTACGTTTTGTTGCATAAAAATAAGATTAGGGATTTTTGTAGGACTTGAGATAAATTCCCTAGTTAACTTCAATGGGTCGGTGATGAGAACATATGATTGCTTCTCACTCACTATTTTTTGTTTTTCCAAAATAAATAGGTACAAAAAAGTTGAATTTTTACCATTCTGCAAACCTATCATCAAAGTTTCTATAGCCACGTTCAATACAAATAATATATGCATGTTTTCTTAGTTCCCTATTGTTCTTTATGTTCATAAGGAGCCATGGAGCATGTCAAAAGAATAATACATCTCTTACCAAGGGGAATCTTGGGGACAAAGATGAAGTGTTAAATACAGCAAACATGAAAAAACTGGGTTGAACATTATGAGCTGTAGAATCCCATAGAAACTATTCAATATCTAGCCAAATTTGATCCTTATGACTAGATATGGTTACTACCTACAAAATGCATGTAGTTGTCACAAAAAACTAACAACATTGAAAAAGCTCTACTTGATATACTAGAATGCTTCGTTTTCTTCCATAATTGAAAAAATCAACCATCGTTGTGTACTATGCAAAATAGGGTATTAGGTGCCCCAAAACTTAAGGAATGTTAGCTTTATGTTACAATATGCGACATAGAAAATCAAAAATGAATTTGGATATCATGAAATCCACCAAAAAAATCATAGAAGAGCTAAAATTGGCTAAAAAACAGGATTTGACAATTTTTGTAATTTGGTCATAACTTACAACTTTAATATTTATTTCTCTCTAGAAGCATCAGGACATGTTGAGGACTACTAAAGATAGTTCTCTAGCATTATAGACCTCACAAACATGAATTCTAGAGTGGTATAGTTACAAAAAGTTGAAAAAATCCAAAAACAGGACCCGTTTTTTCACACAGTTTAGGTTGTGAAATGTTGTGCAAGGACAATGTTAAAGATGGAATTGATATTCCAAAAAAATGTCGAGTTTTTTTCAGCTCATGAGACAACTTTCTAGATAGATAGCACCTCAAAATCCATTTTGAAACTCTTGACATAATTCAAGGAAAATGGTCACTTCACAGGACATAAAAGTGTCCCAGGACATAAAAGTGTTTCATTACCAACCTAGTGTTAACTCTAACACCAATGGATGCAAGTGACTCACAATCTCATTGAAACCTTTGTGTTGGTCACATCCAATGATAGCAAAGTGTCCAAGCCTAGAATCATGTATATGCCCAATCATAGTGTCATGTAAATTGACAAAAAGTTAATACATAACCTTTTGAGATCCCTAGTTTTAATCTTTAATTGTCTTAATTTAAGCAACAGTCGTCCCTTCCTCTAGCAGTAGTGGTGCTACCTCATAGTCTCCATCAATCTAGTCTTAATAACCTTTTCCCATAAGGAAACTGGTCATTCTGAACTTCCAAGCATGGAAGTTGTTCTTGTCCAGCTTCTCACTGACAACCACATTAAGTCTATCATTTTTGGATGACACTTTTCCAACGCTTCACATAATCTTCGAGCAGCCTGCTAAAAATAGTCGATTACTACATGTAACCAAAATCTGCATACATAACATGTTTCATTGTACTAAATAGTGTTTTTTCACACTAAAACCAAACCAAATCTTTTTGCACCACCTATATGTAGATCTATAGAATCTCACGAACACACTCTAACTCTAAAACGGGGGTGAAAACATGCCCATACTAGAAATTTGGATGCACAATCTCAGTTGGAGGGACTATATAGAAACTTGAGATGCATAGTCTCCAAGTGGAATCACCTGAATTAGAGATTGTTGACGACAGCTCCCAGAAATATCAAAGCCGCTTACTAAGCTACTCATGCTTGCTGCCCCAAGCTCCTCATACACAACTAGGCTTTGATACCTTGTTAAGAGATAGATAAGGAGAGAGCTTGAGCTCTTGCAAGCACAAATACACACAAAGATGGAGGCAAAATATTGTACTTCTTCTTCTGCCCAAAAATTCAAGATAAGAGGTCTACAAAAACATAAAGGAAGATACAACATAAAAGGGAAAACTAGTACAACGGTCTAGCATGAGCCACTGATGAGTGAGGTGATTAGACAAGTGTGCCATCAATTCGGTAGGTAGACCAACTCGGTGTAGTTCAGCTATAGTATCCCTGGCAAAGATATGCATGACCACCAAGTCGTACATGTTGAGCTTAGCATCTCAACAATGACAATATAATGACTATAATGTATGCTAAATGTGGATTTTGAGTCCGTCAAATGAGGTTCCTACTTGTAGATAGAGATGTATTGATGTTGTCAAAATGCAGTTAATTAGACAAACATTGTAGTGCTTGTCATGCTCTCCAAGCCCGTCTTTATGGATCATCAATTGGAGTCCAGATGAGAAAGATATGGGCATTAAAAGATTTTCAAGGGGCCGTTTTTTTTGTTCTTGGATCCACCTTGGGATGGGTGCCAATGAATTTGAATTATGTCTAAGAGGGTTCTGATTGCTAGTGCTAAAAAAGGAATACAACATGTGCTTTATAGTGCTCAAATCGGGTATTCAGTGCTTAAGTTATGACCGATTCAGTTCTTTTTGCATTTTTGGACATCCACGAGCGGGGGGGATTAATATGGTTGCAATTAAAGTTGTATTTAGTGGTGTTCATTGCCTAGTGGGTTTTTCAAATAAAGCCCTTAGACGATTCTGGTTGCTTGGCTTTGCAGTAGTAACCTCCTTGTTTTTGTTCTTTGGAATCCATTGCTGATCTGATGTAGGGAAGGGCTTTTTGCCCTTTACTTTTAATTCCGTTACCATCGGTTTGTGGTTTGATTCTGTCGCAAATGGAACCACTTGATTTTCGTGCACATGTTGAATGTGCACGAAAATGGAACCACTTGATTTTCGTGCACATGTTGATTGGAGATTTGACTGTATCAAATCTCCAATCAATTTTTATGTTGTACTTTTGCTTCCATGGCTGAGCAAGCAATAATGGATGCTACATAGACTTATCTTCTACCACATAAAACTTATACGGATAGAGGTATTGATTAATTTGCACATGTATCAACATCCAACCCAATGCCTTGATTGAGTGCTCTGAATAACTTTGAATGTCCTATTGTGTTTGTTGAAGATGTCCCTCAAGTGTCAGCTCCTTGTATAGGTTGTAGGAAATAATATTTCCTTGAGCTCCAAAATCTAGGATTGCCATGGCCTCCACTTGATTACCTCCAAGCTTGACTTTTATGGTGGGATCCACTGTATGCTCCTCTTCAAAATATGGAACTTTGATCATGTTGATCCATAGTGGTGGTGCATGTTGTTGTTGTTGTCGTAGACACTTCCATTTTGCCATACAATCCCAAGCGTCTTCTTTAGCTTCTTTGACTACCCGCTCCTTTTCTTGAGATCATTTATCTCCCGGATGGATTTGTTGAATCTTGCTTTGGGTAGATGATATTTTTTAAGGCAACAACCACTAATCCAATTAGGCATTTCTTCACCATGCAATGTAACAAGCTTGATGAACCCACTTGGTGATAATCTGTGATCACCAAGGGTCCCATCCCTTGCTTTTTAACTTTTTTAGCATTTTGTTTCAATGTATAAACCAAAACATAGTGATGGCCAGTTTTCGAAATCACGGCCGCAAGAACCAATCCCAAATCGGGCAGGGACCATAATACAAGGAAAACAATGAAAAAAACTTTTTTACATGTACCACCACCCCTTCCATGCTTGCATGCAGTGGACCGCCTCTCCGCTTGGCCACACTCCTCAATTATCACCAGAGGATGAACTCTCTCTCTCTCTCCTGCTTGGCTCCGCCAACCCACTAGCTCTCTCCCTCTCCCTTGTTCCTGTGTCACCAAGCCCAATGGGTGCATAAAACGAGTTTCCTCTCTCTCAAGGGCCACCATACAAAAAGACAAGAGTCTCCCTCTCTCTCGTTCATTATTCACACACACTCACACTCTCACATTCTTCTCTCTCTCCCCCCCCTCTCAACCACACTCTCTCGTCCTCACCAAGCTACTCCCTCTCCCTCTTGTTTGTCAACCAATGCGGGCTGCTTCCCTACTCTCTCATTCCCTCATCCACTCCCCCTCTCTCTCTCCATCACCCACTCTCCCTGGTTCGCCAACCAGCCTCTCTCTCTCTCATCTCTACCCCCACCTTTTCTCTCTCTTCCCTCGTCCCTTTTTGACTCGGTCTCTCTCTCTTCCCCTCGTACAAGGCCATGTGGGTGCAGCAAAGACACTCTCTCTCTCTCTCTCTCTCTCTCTCTCTCTCTCTCTCTCTCTCTCTCTCTCTCTCTCTCTCTCTCTCTCTCTCTCTCTCTCCCCTTCACACACACACACACACACACACACTACCCCTTCCCTCCCTCTAGGTCTCCCGCTCACCATCGTCTCTCGCTCCCGGTTCAGACCCATGCGGGTGAAATAGACCCTCTCGCCTATTCTCTTCGCACACACACACACACACATTTACATACTACGCACACACCCCCTCACCCCCCAGTCTCTCACTCTCTCTCACGGACACTCACGCTCTCTCTCTCCCTCACTCTCACCATCCTGTGTTGCGGTCCAGCCAGAGAGGCCCATGCGTGTGCAAGAAACTCTCTCTCACACACACACACCACTCACACATACACACCACACTTCTCTCTCTCTTTCTTATGCTCTCTGTCTTCGACGTTCTATGTAGCCTGCACGTAAGCAGTTTATATTTAAAAAAATAGAAATGAATAAACACATCTCCTATGCTCTCGTTCACACACACACACACACACATTTGTCGACCACACACACACACAACCCCCACATACATATGCACACACACTCACAACACTTACACCCTCGCACGATTACATACATCCACACACGCATTTACACACTCGTATACACGAGCACGCACGCCTACACGCACGCAAATAAACACACAGTACATGCATGCATAGAGGCACCCACAAAAAAAAGGTAAAAAACGAAGGTACTCGACGTCGACGCCCAACACAAAAGACGGAGGACGGAGGACGGTCAAATCTCGCAATAGCAACAAAAAATCAAGAAGTGACGCCGAAGGCATGTCTCGGCCCCGAAACTGGCGAATGTGCTACATTGACTCACCAGCAAGCCCGCCATTTTCCAGCATCTCGTCCACGATGCATCTCTATAGTACCATCTGTAGGGTATTATTATTTTTTGGTTTCAAGCCAAAAATCTTGTATAAAAAAACCATTGTAAATTGCCACCTCTCTCTAGGTGATGGTCACAAAGGCCCACCTAGGAGATGTCATTTTAAAATTCTCCTAAAACAAAGCAAGGGTCAACCATCTGGGACCCAACTCCTTGCTTTGTCTCTCTTGATTAGGGCCTTAACCTAATCAGATTATCCTAAACTAATGTAGCATGCACCTATAAAAGGGCACTGAGAGGTCACTATTGGGGGGACTGGCAACACTTGCAAAGAAGGGAGAGGGGGATTTTGGGGCAGCATTTTGGAAGAACGCTCTCCGAGAGTGGTGTAACATTGTGTGTGGTACTTGAGCATTGGGATTTGGGAAGTTAGCACTATGAGAAGGAAGCCATATCCACACCTTGACTCCAAGGGTTGACACACACAAGAGAGTAGAATCTTTGTGCTTATGGAATCACCTCTAGAGAATGCACTATAGGCTCACTACCTCTCTCTATTTCTCATTATCTCTCTTTGTCACCTCAATTGCCATCTTGCCAAAGCTAAGGTTTCTATAAATATGGCTTTGAATCAAGTTTTCCTCATATCACAAGGGCATTTCATCACCTACATCTCTCTCTCTCTCTCTCTCTCTCTCTCTCTCTCTCTCTCTCTCTCTCTCTCTCTCTCTCTCTCTCTCTCTCTCTCTCTCTCTCTCTCTGTATGCAGTATTTGTGCTATTTTATGGACGAATGGATGTAGTAATTCTTCAATTGGAGAACGGAGGAGGAGGAGATTGAAGAAACATTGACTGCCTTCATTGAAATACTACTGCCAGGATGTAGCATCCTCAATATCCAAGAGGTAAGCTCCCCATCTTGTATTGCTCGTGCTAACTGCAAATTAAGAGCATCAAGTGGGAGAGCTACAAAATGCCATCACTGCTGTCAACCAAAGCACCCTATCAATGAGTGTTGATAGAGGAGGTGAAGAAAGAACGGTGAGTTTTTCGTTTGAGAAGCAAGACTCAACAAGTCAAAGGAATCGAGCTCAGTCCAACTAACCCCAGTGATTGCAAATACCGCTCAAAGAACCTTACCACAAGAGGCATCAAAAGATCAGTAAGACCTGTTGAGTCGCATCACTACCTAGCTTGAAAGTTTATCTGTGCATCTGGTGCAGCAAGGGCATGCACCTATCAAAAATCCAAAGCAAGGGAGAGGACAATGAAGTCAAAACCAAGAATACCACTGCTAAAATTGTGGGGAGGATGGCCACGGCATGTATTACTATCCACATCCAAGAAGGAAAAACTTCAATAGAGGAGGAAGACAGAATCAGATCTCTCCACCAAGAGCAAGACCACCACCGCACAGGCAACCAAGGCCCATTCCACCAGTCCAAATCCTTTGACCACCTGTACAATCACAACAACCTCTTATTCCACCGCTACCTCCACCACCTGTTGGAAACTAAGCAGTGAGTGTCATTAGGCTGGAAGCCAAAGGGAATTCAAAGGTAGAAAACTGGTCTAAGAGAAGAACAAAGGGAAAGGGAAGATAGAAGAAGTGGATGCCATGGGAGTGAAGTGTGCCAAGCACGAAGATGCCTCTCAAAGGGAGGAGAAGATGAAAGGAAAAGGCGAATCTAGAAAGCAAGCATCTAAGCCTCAATGAAAGATCGACATTGTGAATTTTTCACTGGGTGAGTATGCTAAACCATATGACCTAGTTCAAGATGTATTCATGCAGGGTCCAGAGATAACCTGGCCCCAACTACTCCATCTTGCACCAAGAATGAGGATACAATTGACAAAGATGGTAAGCACGAGAAAGTCAATACCAAGGATAGCTGGGGCTATCTCTTGGAGGAATCTTGACAACATCCTACCAATCATGGATGCCCACATCAAGGGGCAACATATCTCAAACATCTACATAGATGGCGGCGCACAGAGATGCATCATGAGTGAGAAAATGATGCACCATCTAGGCCTAAAGGTAAGTAGTCCGGCACCCTGCCAAGCTAAAATGGCAAATAACGTTAGAGTGAAGTGCGTAGGCATTGTGAATGCAGTCAAAGTGAAGGCATTCAACACAGAGGTGGAGGTGGACATTTTGGACATGCCACTACACTATCATTCTTGGAAGACCGTGGCTCATGGCTATGGAGGCTAAGCAAGACTGGAGTACCAAAATGATCCAAATGAAGGATGCAAAAGGGAAGTCCATATTCTACAACATGAAGACTGGGGAGCAACACAACATGATCTTGGAGGCATCGGAAGATGAGTCCACCAGTGACTCTTTGACCAAACTCAGGAGAAGAAACAACAACAACCAAAGAGAGTGACAGTAGCATCAAAGTAATGGGATTCATCCTCAAAGACCCAAAAATATTGACACAATCTGAAACACCATTGAAGAAGGAAAAGGGTCCATCAAGTACACGACCCTTGGTGGATACAAGTAAGTTACATTGGATTCTCTCCAATGAGTTAACTGGTGAAGAGAGGAAAGAATATGTCTCTATGCTAGGTAACTTCACCACGTTGTTTATTGATGGTTATGACAAGATCACATGCATCACAGTGGTAAACATCGCATAAGACTCAAGGAAGGAAGTAAGCATGTGGTGGTAAATCTCAGAAGGCTTGGGGTAATTCAACAAGAAGCATTTCTCAAAGAGGTGAGGAATTTGCTACAAGCAGGTTTCATTTACCTCGTCGAAGACTCGGAGTGGGTCTCTCCAGTGGTAGTCACACCAAAGAAGAACAGTATGTGGAGGGTTTGTGTAGACTACAAACCTTTCAACGCAGTCACAAAGAGGGATCATTTTCCCCTCCCATTCCAAGATAAAACTCTCAATGAGTGCTACACAGTATGTGATGGCTACTCAGGATACTTTTAGATTAGCATTGCAGAAGAAGACCAAAAAAAGACAACTTTCATAACACCATGGGGATGCTTTGCTTACAGGGTGATGCCTTTTGGCCTCACCAACACTCCAGCCACATTCCAACTCTATGTAACTTTTTTCTTCCAACCATTGTTTGGCAAGTCAATACGACTTTTCATAGATGATTTTTGCATCTACAGTTTTCGCTTTCATAACACCATGGGGATGCTTTTCTTACAGGGTGATATCAACCTTTTGGCCTCACTAACACTCCAGCCACATTCCATCATTATGTCATTGTTTGGCAAGTTAATACGACTTTTCATAGATGATTTTTGCATCTACAGTTTTTGCTTTCTCCATTTGAGCAAGGTCTATGATGGCTTGGTTAGACTGCAAACCTTGGGTGGCTAGCTTAGCGTAGAAAAGTGTCACATTGGTGAAAGCAAGGTCACTCTTCTTGGACATGTAATATCAGAAAAAGGAATCAAAGCTAACCCTAGCAAGATTCAAGCTTTAGTATCTCTATCATCACTCACCATAGCTAAGCAATTGGTCTCTTTCCTTCAGAAGGTAAGGTATTTAAGCAAGTTCATTCACTTTCTCTCTCAGGTGGTTCTCCCTCTACAACAAATCACCCATAAAGATGTCTTCTTATGGAGTGAACAAAATGAGCAATAGTTTACCGAAGTGAAATAGATCATGGCTACACTTCCCACCATTGCACCCCCTAGATGGGACGAACCATTTTATGTTAACCCCAGTGTCAAAAGTGATATACTTGGAGCCATACTAATGCAAAAATATCCCCAAACCTTTTTCATGCATCCTATCTACTTCTCTAGTCGTGTCATGACCCCATCAGAAAAAGGATTCACCGCGGTAGAGCACATGGTTCTTGCATTGATGTTTGCCACTATAAAGTTCCGCTCTTATCTATTGCCTAGAACCTTTGTAATTCTAACAATGGAAGAGCTATTTCCGTATGTGATGCAACACATGGATGTCTCATCTAGAATCTCTAAGTGGCTTGTTAGATTATAAGAGTTTGATTACTCCATGCAGGTAGAAACTTCAAGCAGGGCTAGTCTAGCAGGTATTCTTACTCATCGTCACTATTAGAAGAAACTAAAGGTCAAAACTGAAGGTAAAGAAGAGACACCAATGGTAGAAATTCCTAAGGTAGAAAGAGCTCATTCCCTTTTCTTTGATGGGGCATACAAAAGAACAGTGGACCAGTCTGCGGCTGGCGTCATCATTTTCAATGAGAAAAAGGAAAAGGTATTTTCTATTGGGTAACTATTACACTCCCACTCCAACAATGAAGCAGAGTACACGCTATAATTATTGGATTAGAACAATGTATTTTGCAAGGGATTCAACGCCTAAATGTGCTTTGCGATGCTATGCTTTTGATAAAGCAGATAAATGGCACTTGGATTTGTAAAAATCAAGTTTTACTTGGCCAATTACACCAAGTAAAGGATCTTTTAAGAAAGTTTGAAGCAATTCAATTATTTCATGTCCCTAGGGTAGAAAATCAAGAGGCAGATGCTCTAGCCAAGGAGAGAATATAAGATGTTCCCATAGGAGCAATCAAACTGAAACTATCCCTCTTTCAAGGTAGCGATTATATGCTTGATATCATTAGCTTCTTGGATACGGGAGAGTGTCCTAAAGGGTACACCAAAGGCCAAAAACAATGGCTTGTCAGAAACACAACAAGATACAGCCTTGTAAAGAAAAACTTATATTGCAACGAGCAAAGACCAGATTCTCAGGCAAGTGCCAATCTCTAGTGAAATCACGAAGGTAATCTCAAGTTTCCATGATGGTGTTTGCGGTGGCCATTTTGCTCTAGATATTACCAGCAAAGAAGATTCTACGGGCAGGATTCTTGTGGCCTAGTTTGAACAGGGATGTGCATCATTGGCGTAAAACATGAAAGGCTTATCAAGTGTCCAATGATCGTACACTAACCTATGAGCCACAAACTCCTATCATCTCATATGGTCCGTTTGAAAAGTGGGGAATAGATGCAATTGGTCCTTTACTGAGGGCCCAATCAAGAAACTATACATTCTAGTTGGTGTAGACTACATGACCCAATGGGCGGAAGCTGCAACCACCACACGCATTATAGCCCAAGAAGTGGAAAATTTCATATTTGAGCACATTTGTTGCGGTTTTGGCACACCTTTGGAGATAATATCTGATAGATGGCCAAGCTCTAGAGGTAATTTGGTGGGAGAACTGATGAAAATGTTAGGCATTACATGCCGACATTCCACCCCATACTATCCATAGTGCAATGTTCTAGTGGAAAAAGTAAACAGCATGATCTGTAAAATCATCACAAAGCAGGTGAATAACCACACAAGTGATTGGGATAAGCATCTCATGGCCGCTCTTTGGTCTTACCACACGACATTCCCACCATTGCTAGCTTTCACCCCTTTCCATCTGGTGTATGGGAAGGAGGCCATTCTACCCATCAAGGTGCAGATAGCCAGCTTGCAAGTCATGCCTAGCCAATTACAGTGCCCAATTGTCCATCTCCGCAACCACATGCTGGATCTAGATAGGCTTCAACTAGATAGGGCATATGCAATCAATCACTATGCAGCACAAGCAGAGCAACGTAGACTCACATTCGATCAAGGGCTTAGGGCAAAGGGTCTGGAAAAAGGCATGTTAGTGTTGAGATACGACAACAGATTTGACAATAGAAAAGATAAGAAATTTCAACCCAGATGGGAAGGGCCATTCATTGTCAAAAGGTGCTACACCAATCGCAGCTACAAAATGATGGAAGCAAATGGTCAAATTCACAAGACCAGAGTCAATGGATAGAGGCTAAAAAATTACGTTTTAAGATTTGATCCACAGTTCATTCTAGATATTGCAGAAGAGGGAGAACCCTCCAACTTTGCTGCTACAAAATCAGAAGCAGAGCTAGATGCATGATGTTGGGAGGCATTGTAGCACAATCTAATTGCAACCCACACAAAATTATCAAATCTGTGGATCAACAACCCGGCTAGGCCATGGAAGCACGAGCATCGGGTGAATAGACATAGAGGATTCAAGAGATCACCTCTCCAATGCAAGTAGAGATTAGCCATGGCAAGACTAATTCTAAAGATACTCTAATCACTAATCAACAACTTCTACACACATCAAGTCCACCGAAGTCTGACTTACCATAGACTAGAAACCCCAAGCACACTAATGATAAGCACACACTAATTACCACATGTCAATCATGGCACTTCATCAATAGCTACACACACAAGGTGAATGATGCTAGAGTTTCATAAAACTTATCTACACACAAGCAAACAATAGGGCACACACACTAATTACAAGATTAAGACCCAAATTAATCAACCTAATTAGTGATGCTAAATAGCACAAATCTAGAGTAATAGGAGTGGTTAATAGCAATAAGTACATACTTCTCTCAAATCTAGAATAATGAGAGTGTAATACTACTCCATGACATAATGAAATATAGAGAAGAAATAGACTAATGAAAAATATGAATTACATTAATCAAGAAGATCTTACTCTAATTACAATGGATTAGTCCTAGCCTCTTAAGCATAAACATTAAGCTCAAGGCTAGGCCATAGAGTGAACACTCTAGAGAGAGAGAGCTCTCAAAAGTGGATCCTCAAGAGTGGATACTCAAGAATGAAGCCTCCTTGCATAAAGGCTTCCTTTTAAAGGCTTTTACCACAATCCCTTCTACTATGGGTTTAAGCTTGAGCCCTCAAATTGTCATATACAACTTTGGAACTCCAAGTTAGTCCAAGACTTATAAAAAGTGAGTGGAAATATTATGCACAACCGAAGCATATGTCCCGCTTGATGCATATTCGGTGTAGCCTGTGTTAGCCATTGCTAACATTCCCCCTTCCTAATTCGGCGCATGTCCTCGTGTGCCGGTGAAGCAAAACACGGAGACATGGTAGAAAGCAAGTCCATGGAAGAAATATTGAGCTGCAAAACATAAGAACAATTAATGAGGATCAAAGGCCAACCAAGAATGAATAAAACATGAAGTACAATGAACAATCATGCAAAGTGAATTTGTTGCTTCTAAATGATGGGTGAATCTACTCCATTTATTTTTAACAGACCTAGGGCTATGATTAGGCTTTAGTCTCTTTAGTCCATTTTCCATTAGCATCTCATATTGGAAGAAATAAAAAATTGCTAGAAAAAATGAATCAAAGAAGCAAAAAAGTGTCACAAAAAAGTAGCAAAAATGCTACTAGACACATGAAAAGAAATTTTCTATGTTATGTTGTGTCTATGTGAGTCCTAGCATCTTATTGGCACTTGGCAGGGGAGGGGAATCACCTTGGCTCGCTTGGTCAAGGCCCTAAACCGATACCCTGGGCTGATAGGGGTTAGCCGTCGCCTTGGTAGGCTAGTAGGCTTTTGGAACACCTTCTTGAGGGTTCAAGGAGCCAAGAGTCGCACCTAGACTTTCCTTGGGGTGGTAGCCTTAGATGTGTTTTACTTTTTTCTATAAAATGAAAAAAACAAAACTTCCATGAGCTTCAAAAAGCTTTGACAATGTACTAATAGATTAAGAGCCTTTTTATAGCCCATAGACATGATACACTTGAATGATTTATTAATATTGGTCACATAGTTTTTAGGCTAGTAGGTTTATGAACTTGCATTAGCCTAGGGTCATAATTGATTTCTTGTGTTTCATACATAAAGTTGTAGCACAACCTAATCACAACCCACAAAATTGTCAAATCGTGGATCCGTAACCTGGCTAGAGCATGGAAGCACGAGCCTAAGATGAATGGAATAGAGCATTCAAGAGATCACCTCTCCATTGCAAGTAGAGATTAGCCATGGCAAGACTAACTCTAAACCTACTCTAATTACTAATCAATTAATCTCCTACATACATCAAGCCCACCGACTTGCCATAGACTAGTAACCCCAAGCACGCTAATGATAAGCACACACTAATTACCACATGTCAATTAAGGCACTTCATCAATAGCTACACACACGAAGTGAATGGTGCTAGAGCTACATAAAACCTATCTACACACACAAGCAAAGAATAGGGCACACACACAAATTACAAGATTAAGACCCAACTTAATGAACCTAATTTGTGATGCTAAATATCGCAAATCAATTGCTCATAGAGAGATAAGAGTGGTTACTAGCAAGAAGTACATACATCTCTCAAATCTAGAATAATGAAAGTGTAATACTACTTCATGACAAGATGAAATGTAGAGAAGAAGTAGACTAATGAGAAAATAAGAATTAGATTAATCAAGAAGAGCTTACACTAATTAAAATGGTTAGCACTAGCCTCTCAAGCATAGACATTAATCTCAAGGCTAGGCCAAAGAGTGAACACTCTAGAGAGAGCGAGCTCTCAAAAGTGGATCCTCAAGAGTGGTTACTCAAGAATGAAGCCTCCTTACCTCAAGGCTTCCTTTTAAGGGCTTTCCCCACAATCCCTTCTACTATGGGTTTAAGCTTGAGCCCTCAAACTACCATATACAACTTTGGAACTCCAAGTGAGCCCAAGACTTTACAAAGTGTGTGGGAAATATTGTGACATCCATAGATATCTCCCACTTGATGCATACTTGGTGTAGCCTGTGTTAGCCGCTGCTAACATTCCCCCCTTCCTAATTTGGCACACGTCCTCGTGTGCCGGTGAAGCAAGACACAATGACATGGTAGAAAGCAAGTCCATGGAAGAAATGTTGAGCTGCAAAACATAAGAACAAGTAATGAGCATCAAAGGCTACCAAGAATGAATAAAACATGAAGCACAATGAACAATCATGCAAAGTGAATTTTTTTGCTTCTAAAAGATGGGTCATTCATAGTCAAAAGCTAGACAACATAAAGCAAAAAAACACTCAAACTATTGTGAAGATTAAACCACTTGAATTTTCAATTTTATGCATGAAACACAAGCAATCAATTATGACCCTAGGCTAATGCAAGTTCATAAACCTACTAGCCTAAAAACTATGTGAACAATCTTAATAAATCATCCAAGTTTAGCATGTCTACGGGCTATAAAAAAGCTCCTAATCTATTAGTACATTGTCAAAGCTTTTTGAAGCTCATGGAAGTTTTGTTTTTTGTCATTCATTGAAAAAGTTAAAGCACAATCACAAGGCTACCGCCCCAAGGCAAGTCTAGGTGCGACTCTCGGCTCCTTGAACCCTCAGAAGGTGTTCCAAAAGCCTACTAGCCTACCAAGGCGACGGCTAACCCCTATCAGCCCAGGGCATCAGTTTAGGGCCTTGACCAAGTGATCCAAGGTGATTCCCCTCGCCTGCCAAGTGCGAATAAGGCGCTAGGCCTCACAAAGACACAACATAACATAGAAATTTTCTTTTTACGTGCCTAGTAGCATTTTTCCTACCTTTTCGTGACACTTTGTTGCTTCATTGATTCATTGTTTAGCACTTTTTTATTGCTTCCAACATGAGATACTTATGGCAATTGGACTAAAGGACTAAAGCCTAATCATAGCCCTAGGTCATGTAAAAAATGAATGGAGTATAAAGACTATCACTAAGAGTTTAGGACTAATGAGAAATGAACCTATATTAACCTAAGGTCAAGGCCAATTACCTATGATTAGCACACATAAAACCTAATTTTTTGATGAGTTAATATTCACAAAGTAAAGTGTTGAAACTTTAAAATGCTTAGCTTTCGAACATGAAAAAACCATAGTTTAGAAGCAAAATTTCACTTAAGCCAAGCAAGAGAATGAAGAGATGAACAAAAGAGCAAAAACATGGAAGGATTACACATATTCATGCTCTTTTGAGCATCCTTGAGCAAGCATCCCCTTTGTAGAGAAGTCTCCTTATCTTTTTTTTTGCAAAAGAAGCTGATTTGAAGCTAAGTGTAAACACAAGCTCCAAAAGCCAATTATTGAAAATCCACACAAAAAACATTAATGAATACCTAAAGCTAGGGTCTTGCATACCCGAATTTTCCAAAAGGTGCCTTTGGTTATGCACATGGTGCTCTTTGATAGCAAATTTATGCATACATAACAGCAATGAGAGATAAAATGCTTCTATATAAGCAAATTTTACAATTTAAAGTCTCTCATGCAGGATTCAAAAGTAGATTAGTTTCTAACTCAATGAAATATGGAATTTAAAACAAGCTAAGAGCTGAAAATTGGTACAATTGGTATAAATTGGTACAAAGAACTTGATTAGAGTGATGATTCCACCTCTTGCAAGGGGATTTCACATACTTAACACTTTAAATGTTAATGGCTAGGTTAGCAAGGTTAGTCCAAATTAGTAAAAATTAGCATGAAATTAGTAAAATTAGCATGGAAAGAAGCGAATTAGCAAAGGTTAGCATGAAATTAGTGAAATTGGAGGCGGAATTGGGGGTTTGGGGTATTCATAACTCAAACATTAGCATCAATTTTTTGCACAACATCATTAAATCAAACCAAAAAATGAGTTACATACACTCAAAAACCAACAAAATTAGTAGCGAAATATTCTATTCTACAAATCCTAAACTCCCTAGCTTAGGTTATCGATCCCCGGCAATGGAGCCAAATGTAGGGAGGTGTTGTAGCAAGACCTAATCGCAACCCAAAAAATTTTCAAATTGTGGATCTGTAGCCTGGCTAGGGCATGGAAGCACGAGCCTAAGATGGATGGAATAGAGGACTCAAGAGATCACCTCTCCATTGCAAGTAGAGATTAGGCATGGCAAGACTTACTCTAAACCTACTCTAATCACTAATCAATTAATCTCCTACACACATCAAGCCCACCGAAGTCTGACTTGCCATAGACTAGTAACCCCAAGCACACTAATGATAAGCACACACAAATTACCACATGTCAATTAAGGCACTTCATCAATAGCTACACACACGAGGTGAATGGTGCTAGAGCTACATAAAACCTATCTACACACACAAGCAAAGAATAGGGCACACACACAAATTACAAGATTAAGACCCAACTTAATGAACCTAATTTGTGATGCTAAATATCGCAAATCAATTGCTCGTAGAGAGATAAGAGTGGTTACTAGCAAGAAGTACATACATCTCTCAAATCTAGAATAATGAAAGTGTAATACTACTTCATGACAAGATGAAATGTAGAGAAGAAGTAGACTAATGAGAAAATAAGAATTAGATTAATCAAGAAGAGCTTACACTAATTAAAATGGTTAGCACTAGCCTCTCAAGCATAGACATTAATCTCAAGGCTAGGCCAAAGAGTGAACACTCTAGAGAGAGCGAGCTCTCAAAAGTGGATCCTCAAGCGTGGTTACTCAAGAATGAAGCCTCCTTACCTCAAGGCTTCCTTTTAAGGGCTTTCCCCACAATCCCTTCTACTATGGGTTTAAGCTTGAGCCCTCAAACTACCATATACAACTTTGAAACTCCAAGTGAGCCCAAGACTTTACAAAGTGTGTGGGAAATATTGTGACATCCATAGATATCTCCCACTTGATGCATACTTGGTGTAGCCTGTGTTAGCCGCTGCTAACATTCCCCCCTTCCTAATTTGGCACACGTCCTCGTGTGCCGGTGAAGCAAGACACAATGACATGGTAGAAAGCAAGTCCATGGAAGAAATGTTGAGCTGCAAAACATAAGAACAAGTAATGAGCATCAAAGGCTACCAAGAATGAATAAAACATGAAGCACAATGAACAATCATGCAAAGTGAATTTTTTTGCTTCTAAAAGATGGGTCATTCATAGTCAAAAGCTAGACAACATAAAGCAAAAAAACACTCAAACTATTGTGAAGATTAAACCACTTGAATTTTCAATTTTATGCATGAAACACAAGCAATCAATTATGACCCTAGGCTAATGCAAGTTCATAAACCTACTAGCCTAAAAACTATGTGAACAATCTTAATAAATCATCCAAGTTTAGCATGTCTACGGGCTATAAAAAAGCTCCTAATCTATTAGTACATTGTCAAAGCTTTTTGAAGCTCATGGAAGTTTTGTTTTTTGTCATTCATTGAAAAAATTAAAGCACAATCACAAGGCTACCGCCCCAAGGCAAGTCTAGGTGCGACTCTCGGCTCCTTGAACCCTCAAGAAGGTGTTCCAAAAGCCTACTAGCCTACCAAGGCGACGGCTAACCCCTATTAGCCCAGGGCATCAGTTTAGGGCCTTGACCAAGTGATCCAAGGTGATTCCCCTCGCCTGCCAAGTGCGAATAAGGCGCTATGCCTCACAAAGACACAACATAACATAGAAATTTTCTTTTTACGTGCCTAGTAGCATTTTTTCTACCTTTTCTTGACACTTTGTTGCTTCATTGATTCATTGTTTAGCACTTTTTTATTGCTTCCAACATGAGATACTTATGGCAATTGGACTAAAGGACTAAAGCCTAATCATAGCCCTATGTCATGTAAAAAATGAATGGAGTATAAAGACTATCACTAAGAGTTTAGGACTAATGAGAAATGAACCTATATTAACCTAAGGTCAAGGCCAATTACCTATGATTAGCACACATAAAACCTAATTTTTTGATGAGTTAATATTCACAAAGTAAAGTGTTGAAACTTTAAAATGCTTAGCTTTCGAACATGAAAAAACCATAGTTTAGAAGCAAAATTTCACTTAAGCCAAGCAAGAGAATGAAGAGATGAACAAAAGAGCAAAAACATGGAAGGATTACACATATTCATGCTCTTTTGAGCATCCTTGAGCAAGCATCCCCTTTGTAGAGAAGTCTCCTTATCTTTTTTTTTGCAAAAGAAGCTGATTTGAAGCTAAGTGTAAACACAAGCTCCAAAAGCCAATTATTGAAAATCCACACAAAAAACATTAATGAATACCTAAAGCTAGGGTCTTGCATACCCGAATTTTCCAAAAAGTGCCTTTGGTTATGCACATGGTGCTCTTTGATAGCAAATTTATGCATACATAACAGCAATGAGAGATAAAATGCTTCTACATAAGCAAATTTTACAATTTAAAGTCTCTCATGCAGGATTCAAAAGTAGATTAGTTTCTAACTCAATGAAATATGGAATTTAAAACAAGCTAAGAGCTGAAAATAATGCAACTTTTGAATGAAATGAAGTGGCTTTGAAAGCCAAATTTTACAATTAAAAGCTTTCCAAAAAGTTGGCTAACACTAGCTCATATGAAATTTTACATTTTTAGAGCAATCTATGAGCTAGAGATGACTTCAACTTAAAAGGAATGAAATTGAATGGCTCTCAATAGCCAAATTTGTACTTGAAAGCTCAAAAAAGCTGGGTAAATACTAGCTCAAATGAAAAAATTTAACTTTTGACCAGGCTATGAGCTAGCATATATACAACTTTAATCCAAACAATTGGAATGGCTCTAATTAGCCAAATTTTGTAATATATTGCAATGATGACCCCTTCTCGGATCATTGGAAAGCTCTTGTTGCCCACAACCCTTCAAAACAATTCAAATCATTAGTGCTCTTAAGCATTTAAACATACAATACAAGCACTAAAAGCATGCATAATCGACCACAACCCCAAAATGCTCTCTTTTGATCATTCAAGAAGCCCAAATTTTAGTGCTATGTAAAGATTTTGCACTCGAATCAAGCGCTTGAAATGCACAATCAATGTTAAGTTTAAGCACAAAGTCCCAACCAAGGATCAACTCATCCAATGTAGCTCTCACATGAAGCTCATATGCATGCCAAAATTGAATTTTTTTCCTTTTAGTGAAAAAATTCAATCAACATAAGCACTAAAATTTCATTCTCAATCACAATCTCAACATTTTGAATGTCTTCCATGCACAAATTATCCATCAATCATCAGAATGGATGGCATACAATCGATGATTCTATGTTTGCTCATACATATCATACATGGCATACATAGGAAAGAGAGACAAAAGCATATGATGACATAAATTTTATCTCTGCAAAGGCAATCTGCCCAAATTTTGTATCATTGAGTAAATTGTTTCCAAAGAGCTCCATAATTAGTGCATAAAAGCATTTGACGTTCAAAATATGGACTAAAAGAGTCACCATTGACAATTTAGTGCAATCCACTCAAAAAAGTTCACTTTAAGAACCAATCAATTTTTACATACAAAGCGAGAGTAAAGTTCACAAACCAAATCCCTTGGAACTGATCAAAAAATTGAGAGGTTTACTTCCCTTGAATGACGATTTTGTGATTTAGATCTAGCCAAGGTCAAATGAATTGTCTCAATTTAGGAATTAATTGCACATCCTTTTCTCGTTTTTGAAAGAGAAGAGGGGGAAGAGGCGTGGGACTCCCCTTCATAAGGTCAAAATTTTAAAAAAAATCATTTTCATTTCATTTTAGCAATTTTTTGCAACTCACGAGCGAGAGAGAGGTTGGGAGCTGAGGGGCAAGCTGCGAGTTAGTGCGTCAAAGCAAGTGTGTGTGTGTGGGTCTCAAGCCGGGCAAGTGGGTCCCGAACTGAGTGTGTGTGTGTGTGTGGGGGGGGGGGGGGGGGGGGGGGGGGGGGGGGGGCTATATGGGGGGTGCATAAATTCCAGGCGAATGGTGGGGTTAGTGAGTAACTTGAGGAGAGCACCTCCTGTGGTTGCACTAAGCTGAGTGGACTGGCCTCGAGCCTAGTGGTGGAGATGTGCTCACTGTGGCAGGATCCAATTCCGGGGCAGGAGCTGGCATTCAAGCTGACCTTACGGCTTGTGGAGCTCTTGGTGTCTACTGCCCGTGCAACCGAGAGAAGGTATTGGCTACCATCGCAAACCAAAAATGTGTAGCACTCGGTCGAGATAGCCCAGATGCCAAGTAACCATGTCACAAGCGCAATTAGACTTCATAATGGGCAGAGGAGATGGTTATGAGCCTGCAGCAATACAATGGGAAAGGCCAGTCGAGTGATAAGAGAGTCCACCACAGCCAGACGACCACCATTTGCGAGCCAGCCGGGTGAGATCAGCCACTCAAGCAATAAAGTAGGGAGAGTGTGTGGCAGCCAGTGCCAGCAGGTAGCGAGTATGGGTAATGCAAGGCAAGGTTATATCTTTCAAACACACTTAAGACTCATTCACACAATGCTATGATGATTAAGCATGCCCGCCCCTTATTCTTCATCAATAAGCATTTTCAAGGCTGGTAAGTTTTCCCATGACTGGAGTTTTAGGTGTTTGTTGTTGTGTTCAGCAGGCAGGTAAAGGTGTATTGCAGGTGGGCTAATAAACAAGCGTGGGTGTGCGGGCAGCAGGACCTATAGCATCATCCCTCTCTTACACTCTCTAGATCTGTTCCCGTAACCTAATTGGCCTCCTGCAGTATAACTCCCATAGCGTTGAAGCGAGCTTGCTATTATCTTACTACTCGGTGCAGTAGAAGTAAGGGTTGTCAATTGTCAAAATGTGGGTACGCTGACTACACAGCATGAGGAGCTCATTGGCAAGGCACTGTGGGGTCACCATGAGGTTAAAACGTCCTATCCGGGTGTATTGATGCTTGTCAAGCAGCCAAATCAATGGCAACTTCAAGGGAGTGGGACTCAATTGCAACCTTAGCATCAATTTAAGGAGTAAGAGACAGATGGCGGGGCCAGGTGACTATGTGTTTGTGGCTTTTTCTGCTTGTGTACAGTCACGAGCCAGATTCCAGAAGCGAACAACCCCAAAAGCACGCACTGAGTCCAGATTCCAGAAGCGAACAACTCCAAGAGTCCAAATCATGCACTGAGTATGTCAACGTGGTAGCTCAGATTAGTGCGCCGCACGAGGTCACAAGGAGGTCATGATGGCATTTATTAGTATGGCTAAAATGTTTGCAGGCTTGGACTACAGTGAGTTGCGGTGGCTAGCTTTCAAATAAGGTAGCCACTGTTTGTTTGGGTTTGGTAGCGACTGCGAGTCAAGCGCAGGTAGGGCTCCAATTTTTTGGGTCCACCAAAAGTGAAGTTTTATGCATGCTCTTGACAAGGAAATTATTTCGTTCGTGTGTGTGTGTGTGTGTGTGTGTGTGTGTGTGTGTGTGTAAGCATGCATTAACAATAGAAGGAAAATTCCGGCCAAGAAAGCTTGCAAAATAGACAGCTAAGATTAGTTGCCTTGCAGCCCGTGGCGATGACAGTAAAAGTATAGATCTCCTTTAGGGGATGTCCCCGGTCGTGCTTTTGAGTGTGGAGCTCGTACTCCAAATATAGCTCTCCTCATGAAATTCAAATGGGAATACCATCTTTTCAATAGACAAAAGCACTCTTGAATTTTGGCAAAATTTTCCTCTTGACCCCCTTTATTGATTAGGTATCCCCCTCGAGTACGACGCAAACTAGCACCAAAATTTGAATGTTGCAAATTGGCACTATTTGTACACAAGATTTAGTGCCCTCTAGTCCGGTTCATATGAGCAAAGTAATGAGGACACACATTCCCCAATTAAATCATAATGCAAGCTCAAAAAATTAAAGGTGACTACCAATCAAGCATTGCATACACAAAATGTAAAGCATAAATTTATCCCAATTGAAATCCCATAGAAAATCATCAATCATTGCAATCTTCAATTGCTCATATCTCTAAGCCCTTAACCATCCAAACCAAATTGACTTGCCATTTTGATACGTGTGGCGACACACAATTGATTATAGCATTTGTAGAAGCACAATTCAATGAAATTTTCACCAATTCCTATCAAATCGGTATACACATCAATTATTTGGCCAAATTAATCATAATTGGTAAAAAATACCAATTATTCATTCAAGCACCGAATTGCACATGCCATTGAGTAGGCACACACATCCAGATTTAAGCCAAAATTTTATGAAAAAATTACATAAATTCCACATTGCAATGCTCAAATTGCAAACTCAATCAAGCATAAATGATTGCATGCATGCTAAATTTCAAAAAAATTACACTATTTTTATCCAATCAAACAATGCACACTCAAAAATTAAACACAAAAATTCAAATTTGCCTCAATTTGCAATGCATTTATGCTTACACCTAATGATTGCACACACTTTTCATGAACAATTTACAATCAAAAATCATTTAGGTGCCCTAATTGACCATCAATTATAGAAAATCAAGTAGTCTTGGATAGGCACACACACTCGATTTTTTGACAATTAGGCTTATCCAATGATTGAATTAGCCTAACATACACATCATTTACATGATTGCATACCCATGTATCATTAATTCCATCAATTCCTATGTATGCACACACTAAAGATTAGGTGCACACACACTTGAAATTTTTGACAGTTTTTTCCCTCTTTGGTGTATGCACACACACAATGATTTTTATGCACACATATGAATTCTTGATGAGAATTAAGCATTATTTGGATACACACAAAGTTCATTAGTCACAATTTGACTATCAATTTCATTCCAAGTGTATCAAATTAGGTGCAAAGTTTATGTCAATTTGTGTTACACACCTAATTTTAGAAAAATTTAATCACATTGATCAATCAATAATTGACATAACAAGTGAGTGCACTTACATCGTAATTACCCTCCAAGCTATTCCTTTGCTCCGTGCAAATTCGCATCATTGCACACACTTGCCATCAAATCGGCTCTAAAATTGACCATTTGTAGGTCAAAATCAAACACTCAAATCATCAAATTCGGCATAAATTGGTACAATTAACTTGATTAGAGTGATGATTCCACCTCTTGCAAGGGGATTTCACATACTTTACACTTCAAATGTTAATGGCTAGGTTAGCAAGGTTAGTCCAAATTAGTAAAAATTAGCATGAAATTAGTAAAATTAGCATGGAAAGAAGCGAATTAGCAAAGGTTAGCATGAAATTAGTGAAATTGGAGGCGGAATTGGGGGTTTGAGGTATTCATAACTCAAACATTAGCATCAATTTTTTGCACAACATCATTAAATCAAACCAAAAAATGAGTTACATACACTCAAAAACCAACAAAATTAGTAGCGAAATATTCTATTCTACAAATCCTAAACTCCCTAGCTTAGGTTATCGATCCCCGGCAATGGAGCCAAATGTAGGGAGGTGTTGTAGCAAGACCTAATCGCAACCCACAAAATTTTCAAATTGTGGATCCGTAGCCTGGCTAGGGCATGGAAGCACGAGCCTAAGATGGATGGAATAGAGGACTCAAGAGATCACCTCTCCATTGCAAGTAGAGATTAGGCATGGCAAGACTTACTCTAAACCTACTCTAATCACTAATCAATTAATCTCCTACACACATCAAGCCCACCGAAGTCTGACTTGCCATAGACTAGTAACCCCAAGCACACTAATGATAAGCACACACAAATTACCACATGTCAATTAAGGCACTTCATCAATAGCTACACACACGAGGTGAATGGTGCTAGAGCTACATAAAACCTATCTACACACACAAGCAAAGAATAGGGCACACACACAAATTACAAGATTAAGACCCAACTTAATGAACCTAATTTGTGATGCTAAATATCGCAAATCAATTGCTCGTAGAGAGATAAGAGTGGTTACTAGCAAGAAGTACATACATCTCTCAAATCTAGAATAATGAAAGTGTAATACTACTTCATGACAAGATGAAATGTAGAGAAGAAGTAGACTAATGAGAAAATAAGAATTAGATTAATCAAGAAGAGCTTACACTAATTAAAATGGTTAGCACTAGCCTCTCAAGCATAGACATTAATCTCAAGGCTAGGCCAAAGAGTGAACACTCTAGAGAGAGCGAGCTCTCAAAAGTGGATCGTCAAGAGTGGTTACTCAAGAATGAAGCCTCCTTACCTCAAGGCTTCCTTTTAAGGGCTTTCCCCACAATCCCTTCTACTATGGGTTTAAGCTTGAGCCCTCAAACTACCATATACAACTTTGGAACTCCAAGTGAGCCCAAGACTTTACAAAGTGTGTGGGAAATATTGTGACATCCATAGATATCTCCCACTTGATGCATACTTGGTGTAGCCTGTGTTAGCCGCTGCTAACATTCCCCCTTCCTAATTTGGCACACGTCCTCGTGTGCCGGTGAAGCAAGACACAATGACATGGTAGAAAGCAAGTCCATGGAAGAAATGTTGAGCTGCAAAACATAAGAACAAGTAATGAGCATCAAAGGCTACCAAGAATGAATAAAACATGAAGCACAATGAACAATCATGCAAAGTGAATTTTTTTGCTTCTAAAAGATGGGTCATTCATAGTCAAAAGCTAGACAACATAAAGCAAAAAAACACTCAAACTATTGTGAAGATTAAACCACTTGAATTTTCAATTTTATGCATGAAACACAAGCAATCAATTATGACCCTAGGCTAATGCAAGTTCATAAACCTACTAGCCTAAAAACTATGTGAACAATCTTAATAAATCATCCAAGTTTAGCATGTCTACGGGCTATAAAAAAGCTCCTAATCTATTAGTACATTGTCAAAGCTTTTTGAAGCTCATGGAAGTTTTGTTTTTTGTCATTCATTGAAAAAGTTAAAGCACAATCACAAGGCTACCGCCCCAAGGCAAGTCTAGGTGCGACTCTCGGCTCCTTGAACCCTCAGAAGGTGTTCCAAAAGCCTACTAGCCTACCAAGGCGACGGCTAACCCCTATCAGCCCAGGGCATCAGTTTAGGGCCTTGACCAAGTGATCCAAGGTGATTCCCCTCGCCTGCCAAGTGCGAATAAGGCGCTAGGCCTCACAAAGACACAACATAACATAGAAATTTTCTTTTTACGTGCCTAGTAGCATTTTTCCTACCTTTTCGTGACACTTTGTTGCTTCATTGATTCATTGTTTAGCACTTTTTTATTGCTTCCAACATGAGATACTTATGGCAATTGGACTAAAGGACTAAAGCCTAATCATAGCCCTAGGTCATGTAAAAAATGAATGGAGTATAAAGACTATCACTAAGAGTTTAGGACTAATGAGAAATGAACCTATATTAACCTAAGGTCAAGGCCAATTACCTATGATTAGCACACATAAAACCTAATTTTTTGATGAGTTAATATTCACAAAGTAAAGTGTTGAAACTTTAAAATGCTTAGCTTTCGAACATGAAAAAACCATAGTTTAGAAGAAAAATTTCACTTAAGCCAAGCAAGAGAATGAAGAGATGAACAAAAGAGCAAAAACATGGAAGGATTACACATATTCATGCTCTTTTGAGCATCCTTGAGCAAGCATCCCCTTTGTAGAGAAGTCTCCTTATCTTTTTTTTTGCAAAAGAAGCTGATTTGAAGCTAAGTGTAAACACAAGCTCCAAAAGCCAATTATTGAAAATCCACACAAAAAACATTAATGAATACCTAAAGCTAGGGTCTTGCATACCCGAATTTTCCAAAAAGTGCCTTTGGTTATGCACATGGTGCTCTTTGATAGCAAATTTATGCATACATAACAGCAATGAGAGATAAAATGCTTCTACATAAGCAAATTTTACAATTTAAAGTCTCTCATGCAGGATTCAAAAGTAGATTAGTTTCTAACTCAATGAAATATGGAATTTAAAACAAGCTAAGAGCTGAAAATAATGCAACTTTTGAATGAAATGAAGTGGCTTTGAAAGCCAAATTTTACAATTAAAAGCTTTCCAAAAAGTTGGCTAACACTAGCTCATATGAAAGTTTACATTTTTAGAGCAATCTATGAGCTAGAGATGACTTCAACTTAAAAGGAATGAAATTGAATGGCTCTCAATAGCCAAATTTGTACTTGAAAGCTCAAAAAAGCTGGGTAAATACTAGCTCAAATGAAAAAATTTAACTTTTGACCAGGCTATGAGCTAGCATATATACAACTTTAATGCAAACAATTGGAATGGCTCTAATTAGCCAAATTTTGTAATATATTGCAATGATGACCCCTTCTCGGATCATTGGAAAGCTCTTGTTGCCCACAACCCTTCAAAACAATTCAAATCATTAGTGCTCTTAAGCATTTAAACATACAATACAAGCACTAAAAGCATGCACAATCGACCACAACCCCAAAATGCTCTCTTTTGATCATTCAAGAAGCCCAAATTTTAGTGCTATGTAAAGATTTTGCACTCGAATCAAGCGCTTGAAATGCACAATCAATGTTAAGTTTAAGCACAAAGTCCCAACCAAGGATCAACTCATCCAATGTAGCTCTCACATGAAGCTCATATGCATGCCAAAATTGAATTTTTTTCCTTTTAGGGAAAAAATTCAATCAACATAAGCACTAAAATTTCATTCTCAATCACAATCTCAACATTTTGAATGTCTTCCATGCACAAATTATCCATCAATCATCAGAATGGATGGCATACAATCGATGATTCTATGTTTGCTCATACATATCATACATGGCATACATAGGAAAGAGAGACAAAAGCATATGATGACATAAATTTTATCTCCGCAAAGGCAATCTGCCCAAATTTTGTATCATTGAGTAAATTGTTTCCAAAGAGCTCCATAATTAGTGCATAAAAGCATTTGACGTTCAAAATATGGACTAAAAGAGTCACCATTGACAATTTAGTGCAATCCACTCAAAAAAGTTCACTTTAAGCACCAATCAATTTTTACATACAAAGCGAGAGTAAAGTTCACAAACCAAATCCCTTGGAACTGATCAAAAAATTGAGAGGTTTACTTCCCTTGAATGACGATTTTGTGATTTAGATCTAGCCAAGGTCAAATGAATTGTCTCAATTTAGGAATTAATTGCACATCCTTTTCTCGTTTTTGAAAGAGAAGAGGGGGAAGAGGCGTGGGACTCCCCTTCATAAGGTCAAAATTTTTAAAAAAATCATTTTCATTTCATTTTAGCAATTTTTTGCAACTCACGAGCGAGAGAGAGGTTGGGAGCTGAGGGGCAAGCTGCGAGTTAGTGCGTCAAAGCAAGTGTGTGTGTGTGGGTCTCAAGCCGGGCAAGTGGGTCCCGAACTGAGTGTGTGTGTGTGTGTGTGTGGGGGGGGGGGGGGGGGGGGGGGGGGGGGGGGGGCTATATGGGGGGGGGTGCATAAATTCCAGGCGAATGGTGGGGTTAGTGAGTAACTTGAGGAGAGCACCTCCTGTGGTTGCACTAAGCTGAGTGGACTGGCCTCGAGCCTAGTGGTGGAGATGTGCTCACTGTGGCAGGATCCAATTCCGGGGCAGGAGCTGGCATTCAAGCTGACCTTACGGCTTGTGGAGCTCTTGGTGTCTACTGCCCGTGCAACCGAGAGAAGGTATTGGCTACCATCGCAAACCAAAAATGTGTAGCACTCGGTCGAGATAGCCCAGATGCCAAGTAACCATGTCACAAGCGCAATTAGACTTCATAATGGGCAGAGGAGATGGTTATGAGCCTGCAGCAATACAATGGGAAAGGCCAGTCGAGTGATAAGAGAGTCCACCACAGCCAGACGACCACCATTTGCGAGCCAGCCGGTGTGAGATCAGCCACTCAAGCAATAAAGTAGGGAGAGTGTGTGGCAGCCAGTGCCAGCAGGTAGCGAGTATGGGTAATGCAAGGCAAGGTTATATCTTTCAAACACACTTAAGACTCATTCACACAATGCTATGATGATTAAGCATGCCCGCCCCTTATTCTTCATCAATAAGCATTTTCAAGGCTGGTAAGTTTTCCCATGACTGGAGTTTTAGGTGTTTGTTGTTGTGTTCAGCAGGCAGGTAAAGGTGTATTGCAGGTGGGCTAATAAACAATCGTGGGTGTGCGGGCAGCAGGACCTATAGCATCATCCCTCTCTTACACTCTCTAGATCTGTTCCCGTAACCTAATTGGCCTCCTGCAGTATAACTCCCATAGCGTTGAAGCGAGCTTGCTATTATCTTACTACTCGGTGCAGTAGAAGTAAGGGTTGTCAATTGTCAAAATGTGGGTACGCTGACTACACAGCATGAGGAGCTCATTGGCAAGGCACTGTGGGGTCGCCATGAGGTTAAAACGTCCTGTCCGGGTGTATTGATGCTTGTCAAGCAGCCAAATCAATGGCAACTTCAAGGGAGTGGGACTCAATTGCAACCTTAGCATCAATTTAAGGAGTAAGAGACAGATGGCGGGGCCAGGTGACTATGTGTTTGTGACTTTTTCTGCTTGTGTACAGTCACGAGCCAGATTCCAGAAGCGAACAACCCCAAAAGCACGCACTGATTCCAGATTCCAGAAGCGAACAACTCCAAGAGTCCAAATCATGCACTGAGTATGTCAACGTGGTAGCTCAGATTAGTGCGCCGCACGAGGTCACAAGGAGGTCATGATGGCATTTATTAGTATGGCTAAAATGTTTGCAGGCTTGGACTACAGTGAGTTGCGGTGGCTAGCTTTCAAATAAGGTAGCCACTGTTTGTTTGGGTTTGGTAGCGACTGCGAGTCAAGCGCAGGTAGGGCTCCAATTTTTTGGGTCCACCAAAAGTGAAGTTTTATGCATGCTCTTGACAAGGAAATTATTTCGTTCGTGTGTGTGTGTGTGTGTGTGTGTGTGTGTGTAAGCATGCATTAACAATAGAAGGAAAATTCCGGCCAAGAAAGCTTGCAAAATAGACAGCTAAGATTAGTTGCCTTGCAACCCGTGGCGATGACAGTAAAAGTATAGATCTCCTTTAGGGGATGTCCCCGGTCGTGCTTTTGAGTGTGGAGCTCGTACTCCAAATATAGCTCTCCTCATGAAATTCAAATGGGAATACCATCTTTTCAATAGACAAAAGCACTCTTGAATTTTGGCAAAATTTTCCTCTTGACCCCCTTTATTGATTAGGTATCCCCCTCGAGTACGACGCAAACTAGCACCAAAATTTGAATGTTGCAAATTGGCACTATTTGTACACAAGATTTAGTGCCCTCTAGTCCGGTTCATATGAGCAAAGTAATGAGGACACACATTCCCCAATTAAATCATAATGCAAGCTCAAAAAATTAAAGGTGACTACCAATCAAGCATTGCATACACAAAATGTAAAGCATAAATTTGTCCCAATTGAAATCCCATAGAAAATCATCAATCATTGCAATCTTCAATTGCTCATATCTCTAAGCCCTTAACCATCCAAACCAAATTGACTTGCCATTTTGATACGTGTGGCGACACACAATTGATTATAGCATTTGTAGAAGCACAATTCAATGAAATTTTCACCAATTCCTATCAAATCGGTATACACATCAATTATTTGGCCAAATTAATCATAATTGGTAAAAAATACCAATTATTCATTCAAGCACCGAATTGCACATGCCATTGAGTAGGCACACACATCCAGATTTAAGCCAAAATTTTATGAAAAAATTACATAAATTCCACATTGCAATGCTCAAATTGCAAACTCAATCAAGCATAAATGATTGCATGGATGCTAAATTTCAAAAAAATTACACTATTTTTATCCAATCAAACAATGCACACTCAAAAATTAAACACAAAAATTCAAATTTTCCTCAATTTGCAATGCATTTATGCTTACACCTAATGATTGCACACACTTTTCATGAACAATTTACAATCAAAAATCATTTAGGTGCCCTAATTGACCATCAATTATAGAAAATCAAGTAGTCTTGGATAGGCACACACACTCGAGTTTTTGACAATTAGGCTTATCCAATGATTGAATTAGCCTAACATACACATCATTTACATGATTGCATACCCATGTATCATTAATTCCATCAATTCCTATGTATGCACACACTAAAGATTAGGTGCACACACACTTGAAATTTTTGACAGTTTTTTCCCTCTTTGGTGTATGCACACACACAATGATTTTTATGCACACATATGAATTCTTGATGAGAATTAAGCATTATTTGGATACACACAAAGTTCATTAGTCACAATTTGACTATCAATTTCATTCCAAGTGTATCAAATTAGGTGCAAAGTTTATGTCAATTTGTGTTACACACCTAATTTTAGAAAAATTTAATCACATTGATCAATCAAAAATTGACATAACAAGTGAGTGCACTTACATCGTAATTACCCTCCAAGCTATTCCTTTGCTCCGTGCAAAGTCGCATCATTGCACACACTTGCCATCAAATCGGCTCTAAAATTGACCATTTGTAGGTCAAAATCAAACACTCAAATCATCAAATTCGGCATAAATTGGTACAATTAACTTGATTAGAGTGATGATTCCACCTCTTGCAAGGGGATTTCACATACTTTACACTTCAAATGTTAATGGCTAGGTTAGCAAGGTTAGTCCAAATTAGTAAAAATTAGCATGAAATTAGTAAAATTAGCATGGAAAGAAGCGAATTAGCAAAGGTTAGCATGAAATTAGTGAAATTGGAGGCGGAATTGGGGGTTTGGGGTATTCATAACTCAAACATTAGCATCAATTTTTTGCACAACATCATTAAATCAAACCAAAAAATGAGTTACATACACTCAAAAACCAACAAAATTAGTAGCGAAATATTCTATTCTACAAATCCTAAACTCCCTAGCTTAGGTTATCGATCCCCAGCAATGGAGCCAAATGTAGGGAGGTGTTGTAGCAAGACCTAATCGCAACCCACAAAATTTTCAAATTGTGGATCCGTAGCCTGGCTAGGGCATGGAAGCACGAGCCTAAGATGGATGGAATAGAGGACTCAAGAGATCACCTCTCCATTGCAAGTAGAGATTAGGCATGGCAAGACTTACTCTAAACCTACTCTAATCACTAATCAATTAATCTCCTACACACATCAAGCCCACCGAAGTCTGACTTGCCATAGACTAGTAACCCCAAGCACACTAATGATAAGCACACACAAATTACCACATGTCAATTAAGGCACTTCATCAATAGCTACACACACGAGGTGAATGGTGCTAGAGCTACATAAAACCTATCTACACACACAAGCAAAGAATAGGGCACACACACAAATTACAAGATTAAGACCCAACTTAATGAACCTAATTTGTGATGCTAAATATCGCAAATCAATTGCTCGTAGAGAGATAAGAGTGGTTACTAGCAAGAAGTACATACATCTCTCAAATCTAGAATAATGAAAGTGTAATACTACTTCATGACAAGATGAAATGTAGAGAAGAAGTAGACTAATGAAAAAATAAGAATTAGATTAATCAAGAAGAGCTTACATTAATTACAATGGTTAGCACTAGCCTCTCAAGCATAGACATTAAGCTTAAGGCTAGGCCAAAGAGTGAACACTCTAGAGAGAGCGAGCTCTCAAAAGTGGATCCTCAAGAGTGGTTACTCAAGAATAAAGCCTCCTTGCCTCAAGGCTTCCTTTTAAGGGCTTTCCTCACAATCCCTTCTACTATGGGTTTAAGCTTGAGCCCTCAAACTACCATATACAACTTTGGAACTCCAAGTGAGCCCAAGACTTTACAAAGCATGTGGAAAATATTGTGACATCCATAGATATCTCCCACTTGATGCATACTTGGTGTAGCCTGTGTTAGCCGCTGCTAACACATGAAAGCCTCTAGCCAGAAGGGAGGGCTAATGACGGCCGGTTTTCAGAACCGTGGCCACAAGAACCAATCCCAAATCGGGGAGGGAGCATAATACAAGGAAAACAATAGAAAAAAAACATTTTGACACATACCACGACCCCTTCCATGCTTGCATGCAGTGGGCCACCTCTCAACTTGGACACACGCCTCCATTATCACCAGAGAACGAACTCTCTCTCTCCTGCTTGGCTCCGCTAACCCACTATCTCTCTCCCTCTCCCTTGTTCCTGTGTCACCAAGCCCAATGGACGCATAAAACAATTTTTCTCTCTCTCTCAAGGGCCACCATACAAAGGGACAAGAGTCTCCCTATCTCTCTCTTTCATTATTCACACACACTCACACTCTCACATTCTTCTCTCTCTCTCCCCCCTCTCATCCACACTCTCTCGTCCTCACTAAACTACTCTCTCTCCCTCTTGTTTGTCAACCAATGCGGGCCGCTTTCCTACTCTCTCATTCCCTCATCCAGTCCCCCCCTCTCTCTCCATCACCCACTCTACCTAGTCCGCCAACCAGCTCTCTCTCTCATCTCTACCCCCCACCTTTTCTCTCTCTTCCCTTGTCCCCTTTTGACTCGGTCGCTCTCTCTTTCCCTCATTCAAGTCCATGTCGTGGAGCAAAGAAACTCTCTCTCTCTCTCTCTCTCTCTCTCTCTCTCTCTCTCTCTCTCTCTCTCTCTCTCTCTCTCTCTCTCTCTCTCTCTCTCTCTCTCTCTATCTCTCTCTACACACCCCTACACACACACACACTACCCCCTCACCCCTTCCCTCCCGCTCGGTCTTTCACTCGCCATCGTCTTTCTCTCACTCCCAGTTCAGGCCCATGTGGGTGCAACAGACCATCTCGCCTATGCTCTTATCACAGAAACACACACTTACATACTATGCACACTCACCCCCCCCCCCCCCCCCCCCCCCCCCCCCTTAGTCTCTCACTCTCTCTCACCGACACTCTTGCTCTCTCTCTCCCTCACTCTCACCTTCCTATGTCACAGGCCAGCCAAAGCAACCCATGCGGGTGCAAGAAAATCTCTCTGTCACACATACACACACACCACACTATCCTCTCTCTCTCACGGTCTCTCTCTCCTGTGTTCTTTGTAGCCTGCACGTAAGCACTTTATATAAAATTTAAAAAAAATTTAATAAACACATCTCCTATGCTCTCATTCACACACACACACACACACACACACTTGCCGACCACACACACACGCAACCCCCACATACATACGCACACACTCATAGCACTTACACCCTCGCACAATTACATACATCCACACACGCATCTACACACTCACAAACATTCGCACTCATATACACAAGCACACACGCCTACATGCACACACATAAACACACAATACACGCACGCATATACGCACCCACAAAAAAAAGGTAAAAAACAAAGGAACTCCACGTCGACGCCCAACACAAAGGAGGATAGTCAAATCTTGCAATAGCAATGAAAAATCAAGAAGTGACGTCGAAGGCATGTCCCGGTCAGCCGGAAAATTGGCGAACACGCTACGTCGATGTACCAGCAAGCCCGCCATTCATCGGCATCTCGTCAACGACGCATCTCCGCAGTAACATTCGTAGGAGGGTATTATTATTTTTCGATTTCAAGCCAAAACTTTTGTATTAAAAACCCATTGTAAATTGCCACCTCTCTCTAGGTGATGGTCACAAAGGCCCACCTAGGAGATATCATTTTAAAATTCTCCTAAAACAAAGACAGGGTCAACCATCTGGGACCCAACTCCTTGCTTTGTCTCTCCTGATTAGGGCCCTAACCTAATCAGATTATTGTAAACTAATGCAGCCTACACGTATAAAAGGGAACTAAGAGGTCACTATCAAGGAGACTGGCAACACTTGGAAAGAAGGGAGAGGGGATTTTGGGACAGCATTTTGAAAGAACACTCTGGGAGAGTGGTGTAACATTTTGGGTGGTACTTGAGCTTGGGGTTTGGGAAGTTAGCACTATGAGAAGGAAGCCATATCCACACCTTGACTCCGAGGGTTGACAGACACAAAAGAGAGTAGAATCTCCGTGCTTATGGAGTCACCTCTAGAGAATGCACTTTAGGCTCATTACCTCTCTCTATTTCGACTCACTATCTCTCTCTCTGTTACAGTGTCGCCATCTCACCGAAGCTAAGGTTTCTGTAGATATCAATTTTAATCAAGTTTTCCTCACACCCCAAGGGGATTTCATCACCTACATCTCTCTCTCTCTCTCTCTCTCTCTCTCTCTCTCTCTCTCTCTCTCTCTCTCTCTCTCTCTCTCTCTCTCTCTCTCTCTCTTCGCTGACCTCCCCCTGGGCAAGGGGGTCCCCGGCTCTCATAAGCGCCACCCTACTGCAACTCCAGCCCCAGTAGCACTCCGCCAATGTCAGACCACCCCCCTGCTCTAGCAGCACACTCACGGGCCGGGCTCTGTTATGCCCATCACAGGTCCCCCTGCCTGCACAGTCTCTGCATCCCCGTCCATACCCACCCCCGTCTCCTCATTGTCCCCTGTATTTCACATTTCCCTTACCTCCAAGCTTCAAGATTATACAGTGTAATATTAAACTCCTAAGTGGCCTTTGCCACCCCGAGCCCACTGACATCCCACCTTTGGGTCTTCTAAACAACAGCGATGGCCACTCGAGCTTCATCCCGTGGCAAGCTCACTTTCGCAGGGGTTGTAGCAACACCCTCGAAGCAAGACAACATAGTCGGTCTCCAAAATGAAGTCGAAAAGCTTCGCAAGGAGAATGAAGAGCTCAAGCAAAGACTTGCTGCCATCGAGACACGGCTTGCCGCAATGGAAAACTGCAAGAAAGAAGAGATGGAGGAGATGGAAGTCAAGTTCAACAAAACAAAGGCGGAAGTGGAGACCATACTCACAAAGGAGGTCAGAAATCAAGTACACAAGGTAATTCTTTGCAAGGTCGGAGACCGTGTGGCATCCATGCTACGCGAGCGGCAACGACAAGAGGACATCTCCCTCAATGTTTGTATCGGTGGGCTCGCAAGTGACTAGAAAGGGGAGGGAGATCACAAGTTTCACGAGTGCTTTGCCCGTATCCAAGCAGTAACCCCTTTGGTACAATGGGATCTAGCAACAATCACCTTTCTTACACATGAGCATCGCACCAATCACGCAATCCTCACCTTCAAGACGAAGGCGGATCGAATCGAACTCCTTCAGCAGTCAAGGCTTCTCAAGGATACTAAAATTTGGTTTGCAAAAGATCTCACACCCGCCCAACTCAAACAAAAAACCACAAAACTCCAGAAGATGCGAGAAGCATGCATAGCATGGAAATGGGCAGTCTATGGAGGAGGTAAAGCCATCATCCAGGAGTTTTGAACTCCCAAGACGGCTCCCTCCTCAACTTCCCCTTCTTAGTTTTGTTCATTTTAATTTTCCTTTTGACACCTCTTTGGACCCTCAATCATTAACTGAGATGTATCTCACGATCCTCCTATTTAGAAGAACTCCTTTGTAATGTTTTGATTTCGGTCCCATGGGTCATATCTAACCTCCACAGACGATAATTTTCTCTCTCTCTCTCTCTCTCTCTCTCTCTCTCTCTCTCTCTCTCTCTCTCTCTCTCTCTCTCTCTCTCTCTCTCTCTCTCTCTGTATGCAGTATTTGTGCTATTTTAGATTTCCGTTGTCCGCATCCTAGCCGCTCAAAGCTAGGTGGTGCCCCCCTGCTCATCTCTTGTGGCCAGCTCGACATGCACGGTGTCGTGTTGTGGCACATACATAGTGTGAAATAAAAACATTCACCTCACTCTTGACACTTCTCGATGTATACAAATAAAAGAAATCATGTACATACTCTGATATATGTTGAAGCGTCTACTGCGGTCATTATCATGTACATACCTATCCGGGGAGTCGTGGACCTAGATGTGGCGCATTTGCGTGCTTTTCCACTTGATAAGAGGATTAATTTGGTTTGAAAATGTACATAGTCTAAGTGTTTGATGGTGGCACACTCATCTCGCCTATAAAGACTGATGCGGGCAAAAACTGCCAAAAACAACAACTAATAGGTACCGCTCCAGAATTGCATAGAAAGTGACCCAAAATGGTATATTGATGGAAAATGATACTTATCTATGATTTTATGCTTTTGTGAGTGATCCCACAAATTTAAGGATTTTTCTAACTCCGTTTGGGATTTTTCGCATCAAAAATGGTATTTTTTGGGTCAAAAATGAGCTAAAAATAGCCTAGTTTTGGTCCAAAGTGGAAAAATGGCCTAAACATTGACCAATCAGCTGAAAATTCCATGGGTAAGAGAGAGATGGCGGATTTTTACAGAAAAAACCAGCATTTTCCCTACTGTGTAATGGCTTCCATGGTTGCTCAATCTTGTGTAGGGCAGTCCCACCTCTTCGAAATCTTGTATTTGAGCTAGTGAGGGAGCGAATTAGGGTTTCCCCTTATCAAAATAGTGTGTGCGATTCACTTTAGAAGCTCTTAAATCTCTACAAAATCAGAAAATTTTCATCGTGAAGGTGGAAGCTCGAGCATTCCTTTCAACTGTTTGATGTTACGACTATGTAATTGGGGGCGAGGCTACATGATACCATGAAAGAGGTTTGGGTTTTGATTGAGAATTGTGCTTGTATGAGCATTGAGGTTTCATGGATAAAAATTTAGTGTTTTTCAATGGTCTTTTAAAGTGAAATTTAATGTGATTTGGTGATCCTCTCATCATAATCTCAACTACGAAAACAAGCAGACTCCAAGCACGATAGGAAAGAGGGTTTGTGACTTTGCTGTCACGAACGCTCTTAGATTTTCTAACACCCTTAGAAAGAGGGTTGGTGATTCTTTCGCTGTGCAGACCTAATGTTGGCTATTTGACCTATCAAAACAAGTCCAAATCCAAAAAGATTTGACATTTAGCTTGTGGACATAGTCAGGAACAAGCTGCCAAGAGGTCAAGTCCAAATGTGGTTGAACATGGATTGCGATCCATGTACCTCAACCTCAAAATTTGCTGAAAATTGCTATATAGTCTGCATATGACCTTGTCTACACACAGTCAAAATTTGGAGAAAAAAATTTGACAGAAGGACATGGATTGTGATACATGTACCTCAGCATAGTGGGTGTATCTGACTTGGTGATCTTGTAGATATACTTACGAACATGCCAAATCTCAAGTTTGAGCTAAAAATACCTTCAGGAGGCCAAGATACAAGTCAAAGTTCCTGTGTTCTGGTCCTCAACTATTTTGAGTGTTGTTTTAAGTGCAGTCCACTAAAAGTGCTCTAACTTTTGATAGACAACTCCAAATTGAGTCAGGTATAGCCAGGAAAAAAGCTTGCAGGCAATAGCACACACCTAAACAAGGTGAATTTTAACAGGTTTCCTAAATCCAAACTTTTAGGGTACCCCAAGAGTAGTTTCCAAAAACCAAAAAAGTCACAAATTCCTGACTTCTAAGAGACCTTACCAAGGGCAAAAAGAGATAAGTTGCACTAAGTCAAAGTGGGCTTGTCAAGTACTATCTTGAGAGATTTGAGTGAGCCTTGAACATGACAAATCATCCACCACTAGGGTTTTCTACTCCACTTAGAGACATGAAAAACGCAAGAGACACTGCAATGCCGACAACAGAGGGATTCAAAAAATACCTAGAGAAGAAGCATCCTCTGATCAACAAACAGAACATGAGATTCATCAAAGCCAATGAATCCATGAGAGTGCTTATTGATTATGCTCATGAAGGCATATATAGATTCACAAACGAGGATCCAAATATCTTCTATAAGTGTGTAGAACCCATTGCCAGGGAGTTGACCACCCATAAGAACCTCTATGCATTTACGTATATGGATGCCAACGGAGTGCAAGTTTTGATGGTAGATAAGTATGGTCGTGAGTACAAACTTATTGATCCAATTGACCTACAGAAATTTGCATACAAGGGTACTCCGATCTCTACCTACATTCAGTCAAAATTGATGCCAAACAACATGTCAGAGAGGATTCCACCAGGATTTTCTCCAAGACGAGAGGAGAGCACGAGAGACGTCTTCCCACGAGACCACAAATTGGTTAGATTAGTGACTGAACCACAATGTTTAAGACCATACCAAGTGGCTCAATGTGTCAAGACAAAGTACAATGGGTCAAGGGATCCATATGCTCATGTCTCACTCTTCAAACAAGTTTTGAGAGCTGAACAGATTGCTGATTTCCATACTCGGTATGAGGGATTTGGGTTGACATTAGAAGGAACGGCTTTGATGTGGTTCCACCCTCTTAATAGAGATGATTTTCCAACCATAGCACAACTCTGACAAGAGTTTGTAGAGGAGTTCTCTAAAAGGGGAATCAAGCACAACACGGTGTCACACATCTACGCTTTCAAACAAAACAGGGAAGGAAGCTTTGCTTCGCTTCAAACAGGACATAGATAGATGTCGTGTGAGAGAGTTACCACAAGATGAGAGATTATCATTTCTCTTCATAGAGGGCATGACGAATGAAACTCTCAAAAAGGGTCTACATCTAAAAGGATGCACAACATTTGATCAAGTCACTAGAGAAGCTTTATATCTAGTTGACAATTGCAAGGCCTATGGAGAGGTGACTAAAGATACAGACAACATGACTAGTAGTGCCTCATCTCTGAAGAGCAAATCAACAACAAAGACATATATTCAAATTCCTTGGGAACCAATCATTAATCAAGTGGTCGAGGGGGTGATTAGAAGAATAAATGAAGGCTACAAATAAAACCTGAATGTATGACAACCACAATTGAGGAGATGTAATACTTGTAGAGGGGATCACCCCACTCCATGGTGTAGCACTCAACCAAAGCCACAACAAATTCTAGGGCAACAACCACATCTTTTGAACGATGGGAGAGTGATAGTCAACTATGCTCAACCAATGCATGTGCCACAACCCATGAAAAACCAGTACTCCATGGATGCAAATACGCTCATGTTCATAACCAATCAGGAGTATGGTTCAAAGCACATTCTTACCAGGCCAACACAACCATTGGTTGTATCACCAGCTATGAAACAAGATGGTCCATGCTATGAGTGTGGAGGTGATCATTGGGTACGAAGTTGTCCAAACAAGGGTCCACAAATTAAATCATTTGTATTTTGTGACGATTGTGGGACAAAACATCTACGCCAACACTGTGTTAAGAATCCAGACTACAAGGGAAAAGCAACAATTAAGGTTGTAGGCATGATGCCTTCTTCAAGTGGATCTAAGATAGAACCCTCCATTCCTTTAAACATGATGACTTGAGCTCAAGCTCAAGAAGCTGCCAAAAACAAACTAGCTGAGGAACCCACATTGCCTGTTCAAACAAAAATTGAGAACATATCGGTGAGAACTTTTGGAAGAAGATCATGGAAAGCCAGACAAGACAAAATGAAATCAAAAAGGCTACATGAGAAAGTTGCTTTGGAAACTGAGCTAAACCAAACAAAAGAACAGCTTAAATGAGAGTAACAAAGCAAGAAAAATGCAAAGGGGCCTAAAGAGTCAAAGACTAACTCGGGAGGTTCAGTCTTGGTCCACAAAGTCTTTAAACCTTTGGATGCGATCTTGAAAGCTTATGATGCTAGGTTAAAGACCAACCAAAACCAAGAGGATAGATGGCTGACATATCCTCATCGAGCGTATGAAAAAGAGAGGTTGCAAATGTGCAAGGAGCTCATCCAAAAGGCCCAAGCTCTTATGGAACCACATGTTCCAGATGCTCCAAAAATGGAGGTGCTAATGCGCGGAAAAGTCCAAGAATTGGAGAGCCATGGTATTGTACACAAAGATCAAGAACAGCCGGGTGTTGAAGCACCTTTAGATACAAGGGAAGTAGCCAATACCACAGATGGGGTCGGCTCACAAGTAGTGATGCCTATTCCAGAGGTAGAAGAACCGTGGCCACAATCCTTGTGGGAATCGATCAAAAACCAAAAAGATGGTAGTGCTACTTTACAGTCAGCACCTATCCCTGAGATAAACATGGATCATGAATTTTTCCCAAGAGATAAGATCTTTAAATGGGGATGCCAGGTCTGTCGCATCCAAACAGAGTAAACCAAGCTCTCTACAGACTTTGCCATCTTTCATAGGAGAACTCGAAACAAAATCAGAGGTTAAAACGGTACCTTCTCAGTGGAAAGCCACGCCAAAAATGATGGATACCAAGAGCTTGCATGAATTGATGTCTTCTCCTATACAATGCACACTTTATCTCTTAGAGCTACTAAAAATTAGACCGCATCTATGGGGCCAAATGGGCAAACACCTGGAAAAGATGGGGTTAAAAATCCTTCACGTGACTAGCTTGCAGATAAAAACATGGATAACACCTTGCCTAAGAAGCCACAGACAAATCCAATACCATTAAATAAGGTGGGTGACTACTGTGAAGGAGAAGAAGGAAACACCACCTTACCACTTGAGTACAAAGGAGTAAAGACGGTTTCTAGATTAGATAGTGGGGCAGGAATTGCCATTGCAACCAAAGAAATATGGAAAAAATGGGAAAAGCTTGTTCTTACAAAAACTCGAATGAAACTGCAATTAGCAAATGGATATGTGGAGAAACCGTTTGGAATATTTTAAAAAATCGTTGTATCCTTGTGTGGCATAGAGTATGAGCATACCTTTGCCATAATGAATTTTGACAAGAGCAGAAAATTTGATATCATATTGGGCAGAACATTCATGCGTCAGCTCAAAATGGTACAAGATTGGGGTTATGACTATATCTACCTAAGAAACAAGGATGTCACTACGAAGATCAATGTCAAAGATCATAGTTATAGAGGTGTAGAACGAAACCTGGGGGAAGAATTAAACTCCACAACTGATTTTGAAAGCAAAGCACATATTTGGATGTACGGAGCTCCTGAGAGTGGAAGTCTTAAAAAGGAAGATTGCATCCTAGAGCGTTCAATAGAATATGAGGTATATGTACCAGAGCCATTTCCAGAGGAGTTATTTGAACCCTTTGGATAGGATCAAATACTGGCCACTCTTGATTTTTGTGTGAATGAGGTGAACCTGACTAAATTTTGCAATAAATATGGGTATGATATAACTCTCTTATTTACAATAAAGGTGTTGAAGGAAAAGGTGTTGAAGGAAGCTAATGAACTTTGTGAGTGTGAAAGCACAAAATGTGAGACAGATAGCTACGTCCTGGAGCATGCTTCCAAGGTGCAAACAAAGGAAGTAGAGCAACCACAAGAATATGTCATCATTAACATACCTGAAGAATCGACAAAAGCTGTTTCAAAGAAGCCGACTCCACAAAAAGTGCAAATGAAAGCAGATGAAGGAGAAAAAATTTCCAAGTTCAACGGCAATTTTTCAACAAATGCAAGATCAAGACAAGAACAGGGATAAGGAAGAAGGTCAATTGTCTCCTACGACAATCAAATTCAGCCTATATGGAGAAATAGGACTCAAAATCACATGTTCAACTGTGATAGATTCAGAAGCAAAAGAGAATCTAATGACTTATGGAACGTGTATCATGATGGGAAAGTCACCAATCAAAGAGCTAGAGGAGATAGTGTACACAAGTTCAAAAATACCAATTTCTAGCTTCGGAGTGACAGAAGCTGTACTCAAGTTGAGTACTGGGCAGTATAAGGATACTGTCCACATAATCGACTCCCATCACATCAAAGAGAGCCTGATCTTGACAGAAAGATGGAGGAACATCTTCTTTCAACCACAGGGAGAATCTTCAACAAAAACACCAGCAAAGGCCCCAAAAGCACCTCAAGTCAATGCAAAAAAGGAGCCACCAAGCATAGCAAAAAAAGGTAAAGCTAAGGTAAAATTTGAAGTATATCAACCTCGCAAGACGACTTTACCTTCAACGAGCCTACATCAAAATTCCAACAAAGCCTCTACATCAAGAGCCAAACCATCAACAATGCAATGGAGACCAAAGCAAGAAGTCCATCAACCAAAGTTTCCATCACAAAAAAGCATCCATAAGAAGCCAAAGATAATCAATCAAGTGCTAGTATCCAAAGAGCACATCCAAGTCAAAGACCCAGTTTGGATACAACAAACACCATTTCAACTTCAACAACAAAAGGTGACAGGGTGGGTAGCATCAAATGAGTCAATCACTACTAAGAGCTACTTCCAAGGAAACGATAATGTTTGGGCCACAAAGCCTAAAGTAACAGCCTGGACCTACCCACCTCAACCAACATGTTCTACACAAAACAAGATGCACTATAATTGCAAGACAAACAACTCAAATAGGAGAAAGAAAAACAACAAAAGGCAGAAGAAAAGACCTTTCAAGCAAGAAATGCGACAAGTTTGGGTTCCAAAGTCAAACTTCAACGAAGCTACCCAACAAAAACAGGTAAAGCAGCGAATGATTCCAATCAAGCTACTTAAAGCACAAGGATTTTGTGAAGGTAAAACTCAAATATAGTTACCAAAATTTGTAGCTCAATTTGGAACAACCAAGAAAAATCATGCAGCACAAGCTTCTACCCCAAAGCAAGCAAAGGCAACCAACAACCAACAGAAGCCAATTGCAACCAAGGTTGCTGCAATCTATAGATGGATATCTCGTCATCAACTACAAAATCAAGGCTTCTACAAAGGAAATCATCAGTTGTGGCTACCAAAGCCTAGTGTCCATCAGGTCATCGAGCAAAAGAAGCAAATGCAAAAGACGATCACACAAGGACCAAAGACAAGGTGGGTTCCAAAATCGCTTATGGAAATTCAATCACAAAGAACCCACACACAGATTCAATCGCTTCTCATGGGAGATAAAGCAAAGGCTCCATCAGTCTCTACATCAGCTAAAGAACTTGTTTCACAAAGCAGTGTCAACATATGACAAGCAAGTCAGGAGGAGCCAAAGTATGCCAGCCTAATCGACAAAATGGTGGCATCTAAAGACCAATACAATGGAAGAGGCCTAAATTTTCAAAACTTATGGAATTGGGTTTATGGCCTTGAACCGGTAAGTCCAAGTCGCCATTAAACATAGGTAGCATAAACGTCAAAGTCGGGTAGCTAAGCCACTAAATGAACGAGGTGTTAGTCCCAAAACTTCATGTAATATTCTCTGTAATCTAAGCGTCTTAGTTATTCTAGGTACTACTCAAGCTAGTGATAGTGAGGCGGTCCGGGGCGGGCAACAAGAGAGGCGACCTCTAAACACCCCTCAAGGCTCCCGTGCTGCTCAATTGGGGCTGGGGCAACCACAAGCACAACACAACAACAAACCCACAGCCAAACCCAAACAAGATAGGGGCACCACCTAGTTATGGTATGCGAACTAGGACGCAAGAGAGATTTTGGCACAACCAAGAAGATGCACCACACAACACACACAAACAACCTCACACCAAGACACACACAAACTGGACCAGAGAGAGCTAGAGCAAAGGGAAGAGAGAGAGAAAAGGATCTTGCGTAATACCGTATTTGTGACTTGCAAATGGAGATGGTTCGTTATGATGCTATCGTAGAACTTGTATAAACTCACTCAATGCTTAGTGATTGCTAAACATTGCCAAAACACACACACACTGTCTTAGGGTGTGGGAGACCTCTCACCACAATACCCTCTTACAATGGACACAAAACTGGCAATGAAAAACACACTAAAACACTTTCTAAAATCAAGATCAACCGATAAAACTCAAATACACAAGTCACCTTGAATTCACCAAACCGTATTGCACAAATGGAAGGACGAAGATTTGAACGTCGAATCACTCCTCTGATGCACCAAACCTCAATTTATTGATGATGAAGGAGCATATACAGTAGTGGTTTTGAGATTTGTGGAACTCACGCTCTCTCACTTGCAATGTGTAGCTTGAAGGCTTCTCTCACACCAAGAGTGAAGCTCACAAGTGGTTGCTACACCTAAGTCTCTCCTCACGCATAGAGTGTTGGGGTGCTATGTGAGATATTGGAGGTTGTTTTACAAGAAGGAGAGGGGCCTATTTATAGGTTGGAGACCCCTCATTAAGATTATTGAAAATCCTAATTTACAAGCTAACAAATCAGGATTATGATTTTTTTGAATATCAAAACATTGCGGGCCTTCTTTGTCTGCTTGAGTCATGGGTGTGGGCTCAAAAGAGAGCATTATTGATGGTAGAGAAGGTGAAAGTAAGTTTTAAGGAAGGGGAGAGAGAGAGAGAGTTACTATACATGTCTTGAGGTGAGGTGTCTTTTATGGTTAGGTCAATGCTATTTTGTGTTAGTATGTTAGTCGTTAGTAATCACTAGAAAGTTAATGTTACATTTACAATGGGTAGAGTGAGTTGATTTGATGAAGGAAGAGGGGTGAATTAAAAGAGAATCATTGAGATGGTGAAGCTTTTAAGAAGCTTGAACTCACCCTTGTGTAGATTGTGGAAAAAATGACCGTTGGTCTTCTTCTTCTTCTTCTTCGCTTCTTTACGCCGCCGCCACGGTTGACCACCACGATGAAAAGAGGATTTGTTGATGAAAAATCCTCAATTTGCAGAAGTTATCATGGTTAAGATGCTGAATTTTAGATATTTTAGGAGAGGTAAATGAAATTGTAACATAGAAGCAATAGAGAGAGACATGGAGAGGGTGTATGTATGTAGAGGTTCATAAAAGAACTATAGGGATGAGAGAGAAGGGTAATGGTGAAGAGGGTGGGAGAAGCCATGGAAATTGCAGGTTTGAGTGAGGGAAGGAGAGGGAGGGATGTGTAAGAGTGAGTAGGTGTGTGGAAGGGTGAGAGAAGACTAAGGGCTACTTGTGAGAAAAGTGGGCAAACTGGGGTCCACTCAAAAAATCATAGCTCACCGCTGGTAGCTCCAAAAATCATGAAAAAAGTTGAGGTGATTATTCAGAGCGTGGGCTACATTTTCTCTTTTGACCACCGCTCCAAATTCGGAGTGGAGATAGGTGCCAAAATTCTCACCAAAAAGCCTGTTTTTTATGCCTGCAAAAGTCTTTTAGTGGCCCCCTCCTTTGTTGAATTTGTACAATGCATCCAAGAGTGAGCCCCTCCTTTGTCATATTATAATACAAGGCATTCAAGTTGCCCTTGACCCATGCATGGAGGAGGATTATTGGTGAAATAAGAAATATATACATGGTGGGACTAGTGTATGGACTATTCATGGACTTTAGCTCAATGAGCACATGGTGTTAGAATAATGAGTAAAATTAATAATAAAAATATGGAGGAGTTATGGATATGGAAAGATATTGGAATCATATGATATGGTCCCTCCTTGAATTATTTTGGGTGAAAGAGGAAAAGGTATGCAAGTAAATAATATAATAAAAGTAACCAATGAGTAGAAATCAATTTTTTGTTTTCACGAGGGTGAGGGTGAAAATGTGGGAGTGATTTGTATAAAGGAAAAATATGAGGTTAGAGTATGTACATATTGGCAAAAAATATAATTATGGTGTAAGAGGATGAAAGAAGGTGTACATAGGTTTAATAAAACACACACCTAAGTAGAAATATTTAAATAAAATACCAAAATAATTATAAAAAATCCCTATATTTAGGCCATATATACAATGAAATATTTACACACAAAGAGGCCATAATATACTTTTATTTTTTTATTTTTTTTATTTTTTTTATTTTTTTGGCTCAACTAGCTCAATGACTAGCTAATTGAGGGTTTTTGAAGAAGATATGGGAAAAGTCCCGTGACTCACGCACGCCTATGTACAGTGAAATGGTAGGGATAGCCACAGTGTTTGTGTGATTTTGGTAGGGTGAGGTAACTCATTGTGGCAATTACAAAGAGCCGAAAAACGGCTATCATTAGCCCTCCCCCTGGATGATGGTATATTCATGTACCATCATAGAGCATCTTTTCCAAAGAGAGTGCTTCAGAGTCCTTGACGAGATCTTTATTGTTTGGCCCCTCAGAATTTTGGCTGGAGTTACACTCATGCTTCATGTAGCAATACTTACATGAGACAGCGGCCTTTGGACAGATCTTTGGTAGATCCTTTGGTAGAAGGCGACTCAAATAGGGCTTCAAGCGATACCCGTTTACTTTCCTGGAGTGCTCTTTACCATTCAAGTCCATAAGCTGATAGTAACTTGAATTGAAAGCCTTCTTGACCATGTATGGCCCTTGCCATCTAGTTTCAAACTTGGCATCAAAACGATTATCGAGTCGATTGTCATACCTTAGCACAAGGTCTCCTTCATTGATGCCTTTGTCCTTCAGTTTCTTGTCAAGCTTCTCCTTCGCCTGCGTAGCTTTCCTCTTGTAGCACTCGTATGCTGCTTCTCTTTTCCACTCAAGCTCAGCTAAGGTAAGAAGTCGATCCATCCATGCTTCTTGATCATCTTGTGCTGCTTTGCCATGAAGTCGCATTGTTGGAATGTTTAGTTCAATTGGCTGTAAAGCCTCTTGACCATAGACCAAGTGAAATGGTGTGAACTCCGTGGCTTCCCTATATGTGGTTCGATACGCCCACAAGGCACCATCCAAGAAATCATCCCACAACTTTGTCTTGTTTTTCACCATCTTTCTAATGATGCCTGCAATGACACCATTAGCTTTTTCTACCAAACCATTTGATTGGGAATAGTAGGGTGTACTGTGACGATGTAGAATGTGAAGTTCTTCACAGACTTCTGTGAGCAATCCCTTTCTAAACCCTAGACCATTATCAGAAACAATCTCCAAAGGTGTGCCAAATCTACAACAAATGTGAGTGTAGACGAATTTGCTCACTGTCCTCTCATTTACCTTTGCCACACTTTGTGCTTCCACCCACCTAGTCATATAGTCTACAGCCACTAGAATGTAGAGTTTACCATTTTTTGTCCTAGGCAGAGGACCCATAGCATCAATGCCCCACTTTTCAAAGGGTCCATTTGCAAGCACTATTTGCCTTGGACCATAAACCAGTCTTCTATTCCCATTTACCTGACAATTGTGACAACTTTTACACCAATGTTGGACATCCACATGCAGACTTGGCCAAACATACCCCGCAAGCAAAATCTTCTTCACAGTTAATTCTTGGGCAAAATGACCACCACATGCTTCTTCATGCAAACCTTTTAGAATGGCTGGAATTTCCTCAATAGTTGGTACTCTTCTGCATACTTGATCCCTCCCTCTTTGATAGAGGGAGCCTTCTAGGAAGAGATATGTGCTTTCCTTCTTCATGAGTCTCCTCTTCTGAGCTTTTGTGAAGTCTGGTGGAAACTCACCCTCCAAAATGTAGCCAATGATGGGAGCCAATGACTCCAATCCCTGGTATCTCGGTTGCTTGACAGTTGCTGCCACCATGATGACCTGCACTTCTTCCTTTACACATGCAACGGCTTGTTGTGCAAGTAAATCAGCATCTTCATTTTGTTTCCTCGGAATATGATATAGTTGCACTTCTTCAAACTGATTAAATAGCCTACGGATGGTATGAACTTTGGCCCTTAGTCTTTCATTTTTGCATGCCCAGATGCCTAAAATCTGCTTCACAATGAGAAGTGCATCCCCTTTTACCATGAGACGTTGTATACCATGGCCAATGCACATCTTCAAACCATGAATTAGTGTGTCGTATTCTGCTTCATTGTTGCTAGCTGAACTTGGTAGATTGAACTTCTCTTTCATGACCAACTCTCCACTTGGGTCGAGCAACACTAGCCCTCCCCCTGCTTTTCCTGTGGCTCGACGAAAAGCTCCATCAAAGAACAAGGTAAAAGCATTAGGAATACTTTTTGGTGGTGGTAATGGTAGGGTCTTTACTTCAGGCACCTTAATCTCCTTTTCATGCACCCTATAAGTGAGAATCCCTGCCAATTGTGCACGCACACTATCTTCTACCTTGAAAGAGTATTGAAACTCTTGCAACTCCATAATCCACTTTGAGATCCTAGTACTAAGATTCATTTGAGATGACACCCAAGGCAACAAATTCTCTGCGGTGAGGATTACAAAAGGTTTTGGGAGCAAGTAGGATCTAAACTTCCTCACCGCAAACATGAGAGAAAGCATCATGAGTTCTGCTTCTGTGTAGTCTCTCTCCAAAGCATTCATGACCCTACTAGCAAAGTAGATGGGTCGCATCCTTGTACTGTGGGGATCTTGTTGTAGCAACACGGCACCAATTGTTTCCCTTCCAACACTAGAGCTAACAAAGAATGTGTACTCCCAACAAGGAGGCATGAGTGTTGGTAGCTCTGACAAAATGACTTTAATGTTACAAAAATACTCTTCAATCTCATCAGACCATGCAAATTCTACTTGTTTTGTTAACTTTTGCAAAGGATGAAGCAACTCCGAGGCTAAGTGAATGAAGCGTGACATATACTTCACCTTCTGAATGAAAGAGATGACCTCCTTAAGACTCTTGGGTGATGTTAGCTCAATAAGAGCCTTTGCCTTTGAAGGATCCACCTCAATGCCTTTATAGGAAACCTTGTGACCAAGCAAGATCACTTCATCCTCAGCTATGTGACACTTGTCGGGGTTGAGTTGACCTCCCATGTCATAGAGCTTCTTTAAACCTTCTTCTACCCTTTGTAGATGCAATGATTTTGAGCTATAAATGCAAAAATCATCAATAAAAACCCTAATGGACTTTCCAAAGAATGCTTGAAACACCATGTTCATGAAGCGTTGGAAAGTTGCAGGAGCATTTGTCAGGCCAAATGGCATGACTCTAAAAGCATAACAGCCCCAAGGAGTGATAAAGGTTGTTTTCAATTGATCCTCCAATGCGATACCTATTTGAAAGTAACCCGAGTAGCCATCACACACAGTGTACTTCTCATGACCAGCTACTTCATTTAGTATCTCATCCTGAAATGGGAGGGGAAAGTGATCTCTTTTTGTTGCCTCATTAAGTGGACGATAATCCACACACACCCTCCACTTGCCGTTTTTCTTAGGAGTGACAACAACGGGAGAGACCCACTCTGAATTCTCCACTGGATAAATGAAACCTGCTGCTAGAAGCTTCCTTACCTCCTTGAGTAGAGCCTGCTCCTTGATGACTCCTAGCCTTCGTAGCTTCTGAGCCTTAGGTGTGGCCTTTGGCTTCAACTCAATTTTGTGTTGAACAGTATCTACTCCACGCACATCGGTGTAGTCTTTAGCAAAAAGCCTAGGAAACTTCCTTAGCACACATTTGAACTCCTCTCTTTCATCCTTTGTAAGTGTTGTTGATAGCATACCTTCCAGCATCCCTTCATCTTGAACACCTTCGTTCTCTTGAGGACCTACCTCCTCCAAGCCTTGACAAGAGGTCTCTTGGTTGCTTGGCTTAAACCTTACCCCCATGACTTCGATGGAAGACTCCTCTTCAGTAATGCTGCCGCTACTTTCTTCTTCTGAAGTGCTATCGGTCCAACCTTCTTCCGTCTCACTTTGAGATGATTCTTCATGGAGCTCCTCTTGGCGTTGCTCCTTCATGTCAAAGACAACCTTCTTATGATTGTCATTCCTGCAAATTAATTTCCCACTCTCCCAATCCTGCAAAGCTCGCATTTTCATTAGCCATGGTCTTCCTAGGATAAATGGATAACCACTTCCCTTGGTCGACATAACATAAAAATCCACTGCTTTCTTAATGCCAAAGGCCTCCACAAAAACATTTTTACAAATGCCTACGCACCTAGCCTTGCTATTGTTTGCCATTTTCACTTTGATTTCAGGTGTCTCATGGATGTGCATGCCTAGTCTTTGCATGAGCCCTTCTGTCATGATGCAAATTTGTGCACCCCCATCCACTAGACCTTTCCTAACCAATTTTCCTTTTATGTAACAATCTAGCACAGGTGTAATATCCTCGTTCATTTCAGCATGTGAAATTTTTACAACAGAAAAACTCTCTTTTACCTTTCTCCTAGTGCTAACTGCCTTTGTTAAATCCCTCCTAACTTGTGGGCATAATGCAAGAAACTGAGGCCATGAGATATCAGGACCCTTACCTCGCATGTCTTCCAACAGGTTGTATGGAGCCATACCATGTCCAAGAGGGAAGTCTTGGAGATTGATACGACGTCGAGTCCTCTTAGCTTCCTTGGTCTCCTTTGCCTTCTTGCCTTGTCCATGGTCACTCTGTGATGGAACACCCTCTTTCTCTTTACCTTTTCCTCGGCCACGCTTAATGCCATTGGCTTCCATGTCAAACTCATTTGAATTTGTCACCTCTACCACATGCACATTTGGATCTAGCAAAGGTGGAACTCCTTCTACCCCTTGTGGAGGTGGTCTTGGTCCATTTGGCCTTTGTAGAAGCCTTGGTTGTTGACCAGCTCCTTCTCCTGCATTCATCACTGGGTAATTCAAGTTAGGTCTCCCTGGCTCTCCACGGGGCCAAGGACAATTATACATCCCATGTCCAGACTCTCCGCAATTCCAACATTGCAAGACTCTCCTAGGTCGTGGGTCTCGCTCTTCAGACTTCTTTGCTTGTCCCTTTGGACCTACGGCTTGTGCAAGGTGAATTGACAGGCTGCTTAAGGATTCATTTAACTTCTCAATCACTTCAACCGTTACCTCAGGAAGCTCCTTAGATGTTGATGCTTGTGACTTACCTTTGGGTCTAAGACCTTCTATTGGAACCTCCCCCCTTAAGCACTTGAGTTTCCTATATTTCTCAGTAGCCCTAGTTTCAGCTGCATCAAAGGTAGCAGGTGCACCCGCCTCAACTTTTACCTTAAGGTCAGGAAAGAGTCCGGCTATGAACCTCTCCTTCTTTAGAAATTCTGCACCATCACCAGGGTTAGCAACATTTCGTATCCATAGAGCCCAAAGACGTAGGAACTCTTGCTTGTACAAGTAGTAGTCATCTAAGTCTTTTTGCTTATGAGAAACAATGTCTTGCCATAGCTTTTGAGTGTTTTGGGGATCAAAGAAGTATCTCTTGAAATGATTGACAACTTCCATGTAATTTTCTTTAACTTCCTCAGGCAAAGAGTCAAACCAAGTGCTAGCGTCTTTCCTAAGGACTACCTCAAACATTTCTACACGTTCTTGATCAGTTACTATCCTCTTGATACGACAAGACATCTTGAAATTTGCTAGAAATAATTCTGCATCCTCTCCAGGCTCTCCAAAGAAAAGAGGATATCCAGACATTTGGCATTGGCTCTCCATTGAATTGATTTCAAAGTGACGCGTTTTTGTTTTTTCTTTCTTTAAAAGATTTACACAATAATATTTTCTAAATTGCAATCTATTCTACAACAAAATAAAAATATTCACATCAAATGACCTATGATAATCAATAAGAGGTAGAATGACAGGGTTTGGTGATGCGAGAATTTCTCCTACTCTTTGGGCACCAAACATGAATACCATACGTTGTTGAAAATGGATTTTTCTACTAATTGCAATGTTTATTCTAATGTGTGGAGTGAAATGGAAGGGGAAAACCTCTATTCCTGGGCCATTATCCATGGTCTATGCATGACCTAATACTCAAAACAAAACAAAAATATAGACGTCCAAACTAAGGTCGTACCTAATCAGAGGCAAAATAAAAGGGTTTACAGAAGCGTTTATCTCGGCCAACCTAAGAGGACCTAAAATCCTACGAATTACTCGCTGAAATTGCAACTTAGTACTAACAATTATGTGTACCCTTTGCCTTGCAATGGGAATGAAAGGATCATACAAATTCTCGTGATTCATGCAACCTACTTGACTATGCTAAAGGTTGAACCTACACAAAAAGATACACAAGCCTGTTCCTCCGTGGGGGCACCAAAATTGAGGCGGTCCGGGGCGGGCAACAAGAGAGGCGACCTCTAAACACCCCTCAAGGCTCCCGTGCTGCTCAATTGGGGCTGGGGCAACCACAAGCACAACACAACAACAAACCCACAGCCAAACCCAAACAAGATAGGGGCACCACCTAGTTATGGTATGCGAACTAGGACGCAAGAGAGATTTTGGCACAACCAAGAAGATGCACCACACAACACACACAAACAACCTCACACCAAGACACACACAAACTGGACCAGAGAGAGCTAGAGCAAAGGGAAGAGAGAGAGAAAAGGATCTTGCGTAATACCGTATTTGTGACTTGCAAATGGAGATGGTTCGTTATGATGCTATCGTAGAACTTGTATAAACTCACTCAATGCTTAGTGATTGCTAAACATTGCCAAAACACACACACACTGTCTTAGGGTGTGGGAGACCTCTCACCACAATACCCTCTTACAATGGACACAAAACTGGCAATGAAAAACACACTAAAACACTTTCTAAAATCAAGATCAACCGATAAAACTCAAATACACAAGTCACCTTGAATTCACCAAACCGTATTGCACAAATGGAAGGACGAAGATTTGAACGTCGAATCACTCCTCTGATGCACCAAACCTCAATTTATTGATGATGAAGGAGCATATACAGTAGTGGTTTTGAGATTTGTGGAACTCACGCTCTCTCACTTGCAATGTGTAGCTTGAAGGCTTCTCTCACACCAAGAGTGAAGCTCACAAGTGGTTGCTACACCTAAGTCTCTCCTCACGCATAGAGTGTTGGGGTGCTATGTGAGATATTGGAGGTTGTTTTACAAGAAGGAGAGGGGCCTATTTATAGGTTGGAGACCCCTCATTAAGATTATTGAAAATCCTAATTTACAAGCTAACAAATCAGGATTATGATTTTTTTGAATATCAAAACATTGCGGGCCTTCTTTGTCTGCTTGAGTCATGGGTGTGGGCTCAAAAGAGAGCATTATTGATGGTAGAGAAGGTGAAAGTAAGTTTTAAGGAAGGGGAGAGAGAGAGAGAGTTACTATACATGTCTTGAGGTGAGGTGTCTTTTATGGTTAGGTCAATGCTATTTTGTGTTAGTATGTTAGTCGTTAGTAATCACTAGAAAGTTAATGTTACATTTACAATGGGTAGAGTGAGTTGATTTGATGAAGGAAGAGGGGTGAATTAAAAGAGAATCATTGAGATGGTGAAGCTTTTAAGAAGCTTGAACTCACCCTTGTGTAGATTGTGGAAAAAATGACCGTTGGTCTTCTTCTTCTTCTTCTTCGCTTCTTTACGCCGCCGCCACGGTTGACCACCACGATGAAAAGAGGATTTGTTGATGAAAAATCCTCAATTTGCAGAAGTTATCATGGTTAAGATGCTGAATTTTAGATATTTTAGGAGAGGTAAATGAAATTGTAACATAGAAGCAATAGAGAGAGACATGGAGAGGGTGTATGTATGTAGAGGTTCATAAAAGAACTATAGGGATGAGAGAGAAGGGTAATGGTGAAGAGGGTGGGAGAAGCCATGGAAATTGCAGGTTTGAGTGAGGGAAGGAGAGGGAGGGATGTGTAAGAGTGAGTAGGTGTGTGGAAGGGTGAGAGAAGACTAAGGGCTACTTGTGAGAAAAGTGGGCAAACTGGGGTCCACTCAAAAAATCATAGCTCGCCGCTGGTAGCTTCAAAAATCATGAAAAAATTTGAGGTGATTATTCAGAGCGTGGGCTACATTTTCTCTTTTGACCACCGCTCCAAATTCGGAGTGGAGATAGGTGCCAAAATTCTCACCAAAAAGCCTGTTTTTTATGCCTGCAAAAGTCTTTTAGTGGCCCCCTCCTTTGTTGAATTTGTACAATGCATCCAAGAGTGAGCCCCTCCTTTGTCATATTATAATACAAGGCATTCAAGTTGCCCTTGACCCATGCATGGAGGAGGATTATTGGTGAAATAAGAAATATATACATGGTGGGACTAGTGTATGGACTATTCATGGACTTTAGCTCAATGAGCACATGGTGTTAGAATAATGAGTAAAATTAATAATAAAAATATGGAGGAGTTATGGATATGGAAAGATATTGGAATCATATGATATGGTCCCTCCTTGAATTATTTTGGGTGAAAGAGGAAAAGGTATGCAAGTAAATAATATAATAAAAGTAACCAATGAGTAGAAATCAATTTTTTGTTTTCACGAGGGTGAGGGTGAAAATGTGGAAGTGATTTGTATAAAGGAAAAATATGAGGTTAGAGTATGTACATATTGGCAAAAAATATAATTATGGTGTAAGAGGATGAAAGAAGGTGTACATAGGTTTAATAAAACACACACCTAAGTAGAAATATTTAAATAAAATACCAAAATAATTATAAAAAATCCCTATATTTAGGCCATATATACAATGAAATATTTACACAGAAAGAGGCCATAATATACTTTTATTTTTTTATTTTTTTTATTTTTTTTATTTTTTTGGCTCAACTAGCCCAATGACTAGCTAATTGAGGGTTTTTGAAGAAGATATGGGAAAAGTCCCGTGACTCATGTACGCCTATGTACAATGAAATGGTAGGGATAGCCACAGTGTTTGGGTGATTTTGGTAGGGTGAGGTAACTCACTGTGGCAATTACAAAGAGCCGAAAAACGGCTATCAAAATAGCCGTTTTTCGGCTCTTTGTAATTGCCACAGTGAGTTACCTCACCCTACCAAAATCACCCAAACACTGTGGCTATCCCTACCATTTCATTGTACATAGGCGTACGTGAGTCACGGGACTTTTCCCATATCTTCTTAAAAAACCCTCAATTAGCTAGTCATTGGGCTAGTTGAGCCAAAAAAATAAAAAAAATAAGTATATTATGGCCCATGCGTATGTAAATATTTCTTTGTATATAGGGCCTAAATAAAAGATTTTTTCATAATTATTTTGATATTTATTTAAATATTTCTACCTAGGTGTGTGTTATTTCTGCTCTGTACATTGCCTCACCATTACCATAATTTTTCTTACCATTTTTCATACTCTTTATTCCATATAGAAATATTTTCATGTAAGATTCTCTTATATTTGGTGTAACTCCACTCCAACAAAAATCCAAAAAAACTAGTTTTATTTATGTGTATATTTTTCACTATTGTGATTTTTCCCTTCCTACATCTATTTTGTTTTTTTTTTTTAATTAAAACACAAAAAATATTTATCTTTTTATGGTAGCCTCATAATGAGAGAGATTTCTTTTGACCCCTTTATATTTTTTCCACTTATATTATTTATATTTGACATGTACATATTTTTTAGACCCCTCAATATTTGATTTTCTTAGTTGTACTATTCACTTATATCATGATCTCAACAATATCTTCAATTATAGATCTACCAAATAAGGTCAAGGGTAGGTGGCATGCATACATGCACTATGGAGGGCTCACTCTTGGAGGTATTCAAAAGAATCATCCAAAGAAGGACCCCACAAAGACCTTGTGCAGTGAAAAAAAACGGTCGGTTCTGCTGAATTTTTAAAGTTCACTTGCTCTCCGAATTTGAAAAGGTGATACAAACAAAAGTTGTAGCTCGTGGGCTGAACTTTTGCCTCAAATTTTTTCATATTTTTTTGAGCTACGAGCTGTGAGCTATGATTTTATTAGTGGACCCCAGTTTTCCCATGCTATGCAGCCACACTCTCTCTTCCACTTTATCATTTTCCTCTTTCACACACACTTCTCCACTCATCATCCCCACCTCTCTCACCACTCCTCTCTGCACCCTACTCACCTTCTCCTCAACCTTGAAGAATAAGAGAAACCATGGTGAACTCATACCTCCCACACACAATTCCATTCCAAAATTGACCACCTAGTCTCATTTTTCCTCCTCCAAATTACCCATATCTATCAAAAAAACCACAAAATTCAGCCTCTTCTCTTAAAAGACAGCATCATGGTGGTTGATTACTCAGCTTCAATTACCTTGTCTCTCAAGGAAGGTCAAGAGTGGAGAAAAAATGTACCGTCAAAGCTAGTGGACCGTCAACAAGCGTCAAAATTGGCCCTACTCAAGACACTTGGAGCATCAACCTTGTAAGAAATCCACCTTTTCTTACCTCTTAAGAGTTTTTTTTCCTTATTTGTATCCTACATGGATACTCCCATTGTAAATATCCAATTCCATTTGTAAATTAATACTAACACTAACCCACTATGAAAAGTCCTATCACCTCCATTTCTCTCCTCTCTCTTTCCCCACCAACTTCTTGATAATTCCAAGAAAAAGAAATTAGATAAATTGCTGAAAATCTAACCCAACCATGGTTAGAGGAGTAACCCTAGCCTTCAAAATGGCTATAAAAGGAGGGTGTAGCTAGCACAAAAGGGGAGCCATAAGCAAGAGCACTATGCTATAGCTTGAGAAGCCAAGCTCAACCTCTCTAGAAGGAGCTCTTGAGTGGAAGCTCATTGTCTTATGCATGTGCATGTGTTGTAATAGGGGATTAGCAAGGGAACTCTATGCCATTGTAAGAGAGAGAGTGATCATTCAATTGAGAGTAGGAAATCTATCATTTCTCCTATTAGTGTAAGCCCAACATTCGCTGAATCAAGGAGGGTGGATTTGGACTAAGCTTGGATACTTTGTCTCCCTTCCAACGTGAAGTAATGGACAACAATGATGCGTAAGTGTCTTGGTGTTTTTTGTTAAGTTCTTGATAGCTTGTCTCTGGTGTTGTCATCAATCTAGCCATAAATCCCACATACTGTAAGAGGGCGACACGGTGGAGAGGACTTCCCTGGCCTTATGACAGTGATTGGGGTGGCTTTTCTTGTGATGTGTTGTGGTGAAATTTACGCAAGCTATGTTGAACAAATACTAATCTCACTTTGATTTGTCATGACAGATTTGTAAGAAGGTATTAATGCAACAAGCACCCCCTCCCCCTTTCTCTCTCTTTCTTAAATATATAGTTGTGTTTGCTTGATCATTGCCGATACGTTTCAAAGCAGCCCGAGCACTATCTCTCTCTCTCTCTCTCTCTCTCTCTCTCTCTCTCTCTCTCTCTCTCTCTCTCTCTCTCTCTCTCTCTCTCTCTCTCTCTCTCTCTCTCTCTCTCTACGCGTCCTAGTTCGCATCCAAAACTAGGTAGTGCCCCAAATTTGTGTAGGGTTAGGTTGCGGGTTTGTGTGTGTGTTTGTTGTTTTTTTCCAACCCCAACCCAATTGAGCAGCACGGGAGCCTTGAAGGGTGTCTAGAGGTTGCTCTTCTTGTTGCCCGCCCCGGACCGCCTCCCTAGAAGAGTTGAGCATATTTACATTGTGTTTCTCATGCTGGTATAGGTGAGTATAAGAGTCGAAGTCATTGTAGTATAGTGGTAAGTGAAGAAGGAAGTTCAAAAGACAGTCACGCACTAAGCACAGTGAGGTATGAGTGGAGAAGCTTCTACATCGAAAATCCTTCTCGGAAATGTGGAAGCTATTGAGACGTCCTTTGATGTCACATGTGCTACAATTATTCCTTGAAGTATCCATCAAATCCCTCTTTTGCACTACATGCTTTTATTTGCAAAATTTCTCATAAGCATATAGAGTGTCCCATAATGGGCACTTGCATTAGGAACTCTTCCTTTGTTTCTCCCATGCCCTCACCTTGCATGACAGATACTTCAATTCCAAATGCTTAACTCCAATAAGAGCGTATACCAAAGGCACTTTTTTCCCACCCGGTTTTTTGCCTTTGGTCATCTAGGTTTTAAGACCCTAATCTAGAAACGCTCATCATCGACTTCTTATATATATATATTTCTTCTACATCAACAATAAGGAAATGTCTACCCAAATCAATTGACAACAAGTTGGAGCAAAAATTGAGGTCTCCATATGCTTATCAAGAGAATCTTTTATCTCCTCCAAGGTTGATAGCAAGGCTCCATCAAACAATGGCAAGTAAAAGAATGGACTACAACGACAAGCAATGAAAAATTCAGCAAGCGAGCAATCCACAACAATCAAAAGTAGCTCACATAGTGCTTCAACATTGGTGACCTATTGAAGACAACGCAAACTGCAGTGGACATGGAAAGCAAATCCATCATAAAGTCCACGCAACAAACAGGATCAATTCTACAAGCTCAGACAAATCAACATCCATCTTCATGGTGGCCAAGACTGGCAACAAGGAGGCGAATGCACATCAAGAAGAAAAGTTGCCTCAAAAATCAAAGATCAAATCACGCATCAACAACATGGCATATATGAATCACTCAAGGAAGGGGGGAGCGTCATCAATGACAACATACTTCCCAAGCTAAAGACCAACCTTGCAGATAAAGCTAAAGACAACTCTATGACAAGACTGCACAAGGTCGTGTCAAGGGACGACACAAATTAGGAAGGGGGAGATGTTTGAGGATAGATCAAACGGGCGCCCAACTGGCCGGACACATAGCTGAACACCACATTTGTAGTTTATTATTTTATCGAGCTAGTGTAGTAATACTCTGTGTAAATCCTAATTCCAGAGTAGCAGTCAATTCCTTGAGTTGTAATTATGTCATGACAATTATAAAGGTCCATGTGAGTCGGCCACTTGCCATTTAGAAATCCCTAGGTATAAAGGTCAATAACTTTAATGTGAAAAGAGACTTATCTTGAAAAGAAGAAAGAGCTCTGTTGTACGTACGCTCAAGCTACGAGCTGCTCCAACTTGTAATCATCGCAGTTAATGAATGGGTAATCCGTTTTTTGATTTCGAAACTTGCATTGTGCTCCTCTCTCTTTGCTCTTCAATTCTAGTGTAAGCATTGTCAGTTTTGTTGTGGTTGCGACTACATGTTAGTGAGCCTTAATTGCAGATTTGAGTGCTTAAATCACTGTTTTTAGTCATTTTGACCGTAGGTGAGTGTTCTTAGACCATAGGAAGACATTTCTGGCATGTTATGTTACAGTTTTTAGGACCTTTTTCATGATGATCGTGATTTTGGTACCTTGTTGGATTGCGACCAGACTTGCTAGGATAGTGCCCCTAGGTGTCCTAGACCTCCTCCTAAAGTTCCGTTGCATTTTGAGTCCGTTTGAGTGCCGAAATGGCGTGTTGACCTAGAGTTGTGAGAAAGAACATAGGCAAATTTCCCTGATCATTGAGTGTTGGTTTGCTTGTTGAGTTAGTGTGTTTGCTTGTTAAGGTTCACTTCTTGAGATTGATGATCTCAAAGAGTCTCCATGCCCCATCCGAGTCACTTCCCTGAGTATTGGCATTATGTTAGTACCAAAAAGCTATGCTGCAGACGTCCGTCGCGGTGAACCGCTAACATCGCTGCCTATCATGCAGGTGACCCGGGTTTGTTCCCCGGTAGCGGCGCCAATGTTAGTGGGTCGCCGTGACGGCCGTCTGCAGCATAGTTTTCTGGCACTAACATAATGTCAATACTCAGGGAAAGTGACTCGGATGGGGCACAGAGACTCTATGCGATCGTCAATCTCACAAAGTGAACCTTAACAAGCAAACACACTAGCTCATCAAGCAAACCAACACTCAATGATCGTGAAAATCTGCATATGTCATTTCTCACAACTCTGGGTCATCACGCCATTTCGGCACTTGAACGGACTCGGAATGCAATGAAACTTTAGGAGGAGGTCAAGGACACCTATGGGCACTATCCTAGCAAGTCTAGTTGCAATCCGACAAGGTACCAAAATCACGATCCATCATGAAAAACGTCTTGAAAACTGCAGCAGAACATACCAGAAAGGTCGTCTAAGAACACTCTCCTATGGTCAAAATGAATAAAAACAGAGATTTAAGCACTCAAATTTGCAATTACATCTCACAGACACGTAGTCGCGAACCACAGCAAAACTGACAATGCTTACACTAGAAAGAAAGAGCAAAGGAAGAGGAACACAATGCAAGTTTCGTAATTGAAAACCGATTACCCATTTATTAGTTGCGATGATTACAAGGTGGAGCAGCTCGTAGCTTGAGTGTACGTACAGCAGAGCCCTTTCTTCTTCTAAAGATAAGCCTCTTTTCACATTAAGGTCCTAGGGCATTCTCAATGGCCAATGGCCGGCTCACATGTACCTTTACAATTGTCATTGATAGAATTACAACGCAAAGAATTGAATGCTACTCTGGAATTAGGATTTACATAGAGTATCACTACACTAGCTCACACAATTAATAGACTACAAATGTGGTGTCCGGCTAGGTGTCTGGCCAGGTGGACGCCCGTTCAATCTGTCCTCAAACATTCTCCCCTTCCTAATTCGTGTTGTCCCTTGACACGACCTTGTGCAGTCTTGTCATAGGGTTGTCTTCAAGGTTGGACTTCAGCTTGGGAAGTGCTTTGTCGTTGACACTCCCCCCTTCCTTAAGTGATTCATATCTACCATGTTGTTGATACGTGATTTGATCTTTGATTTTTGAGAAAACGTTTTTTCTTGTTGTGCAGTCTTCTCTTTGTTGCTAGTCTTTGCCGCCATAAAGATGGATGTTGATGTGTCTGAGCTTGTAGAACTAATCCTCTTTGTGGCGTGGACTTTGTGTTGGGTTCTCTTTCCATGTCCACTGCAATTTGAGTTCTCTGCAATAGGTCACCAATGTTGAAGCACTATGTGAGCTACTTTTGATTGTTGTTGATGACTCTCTTGTGGAATTTGTCATTGCTTGTCATTGTAGGCCATTCTTTGACTTGCCATTTTTTTATGGATCTTTGTTGTCGCCCTTGAAGATAAAAGATGCTCTTGATAAGCACAATGGGATATGTTATTGTAGCTCCAAGTCGGTGCCGATTGATTTTGGTAGTCGATTCCTTATTGTTGATGTAGAAGGAATATATACAAGAAGATGATGATGAGGGTGTCTAGATTAGGGTTTAAAACCTGGATGACCAAAGGGAAAAACCCAGTGGGAAAAAAGTACCTTTGGTATACGCTCTTATTGGAGTTGAGCAATTGGACTTGAAGTACCTGTCATGAAAGGTGAGTGCTTGGGAAAAACAAAGAAAGAGTGCCTAATGCAAGTGCCAATTATGGGACACCCAAAAGAACCTCAAATCCATGCAGAGAATAAATTACCAACCATCACGAAAAAAGGTAAAGCTAAGGTAAACACTGAAGTATATCAACCTCGCAAGACGACTTTACCTGCAACAAGCCTACATCAAACTTCCAAAGAGGCCTCTACATCAAGAGCCAACCCATCAACAATGCAATGGAAACCAAAGCAAAAAGTCTACCAACCAAAGTTTCCATCACAAAAAAGCATCCAGAAGAAGCAAAAGAATATCAACCAAGTGTTGGTATCCAAAGAACACATCAAAGTCAAAGACCCAATTTGGATACATGAAGCACGGGTTCAACCACAACAACAAAAGGTGACAGGGTGGGTAGCATCAAATGAGTCAATCACTGCTTAGGGCTACTTCCAAGGAAACACTAATGTTTGGGCCAAAAAGCCTAAAGTAACAGCATGGATCTACTCGCCTCAACCAAAGAGTTCTATAAAGAGCAAGACCAAGCTATAAACGCAAGACAAACAACTCAATCAAGAGAAAGAACTACCACAAAAGGCAAAAGAAAAAATCAAAGCAGCAAGGAATGCGACAAGTTTGGGTACCAAAGTCAGACCTTAGCAAAGATACCCAACACAAATAGGTGAATCAGTGGATGATTCCAGTTAAGCTACTCAAAGCACAAGGATTTTATGAAGGTAACAATCAAATATGGTTACCAAAAAGTGTAGCTCAATCTGGAACAACCAAGAGAAATCATGCAACACAAGCTTCTGCCCAAAGGCAAGCAATGATAACCAATAGCCAACAGAAGCCAATTACAACCAAGGCTGCAACAATCTCCAGATGGATACCTCACCTTCAATTACAAAAGCAAGGATTCTACAATGGAAATAATCAGGTATGGCTACCAAAGCCTAGTGTTCATCAAGTCATCGAGCAAAAGAAGCAAATGCAAAAGACGGCCACACAAGGACCAAACACAAGGTGGGTTCCAAAATTGCTCATGGAAACGCAATCACAAAGAACCCACACATCTCGACAACCGCTTCTTATTCAAGATAAAGCAAACGCTACATCAGTTCCTACAAGAGCTGAAGAACTTCTTTCACAAAGTAGTGGCAACATACGACAAGCAAGTCAAGAGGAGCCAAAATATGCCAGTCTAATCGACAAAATGGTGGCATCCAAAGACCAACACAATGGAAGAGGCCTAAATTTCTAGAACTTATGGAATTGGGTTTCTGGCCTTGAACAGGTAAGTCCAAGTTGCCATTAAAAATACATGGCATAAAAGTCAAAGTCGGGCAGCTAAGCCACTAAATGAGCAAGGTATTAGTCCCAGACCTTCATGTAATATTCTCTGTGGTCTAAGCGTCTTAGTTATTCTATGTACTGCTCAAGTTGGAAGATTTGAGCGTAATTATGTTGTGTCGTTCATGCTGGTATAGATGAGCATAAGAGTGGAAGTCATTGTAGTCCCGGGGGATTCACTCTATATACAAAATGGGATGCCAGTTGCGAGCGGACAACTTTGATAAAACCCCTATATACGACTCCTATTAGGGAATATGAACTCCCTTTCTACGCTTATATGACAATCAATGCAAAAAACTACCATGCCCCTATCTTACATATAAATTTTAGGTCTCACATGATCTAATTGAGTAAAACTAGTCAAAGAGCGTGTAGCATAGTGGTTGGCAACGTACTAAGGAACCACTTTTGTTGATAACTAGATGTACCCTCTACGTGTCTTAGTTTGACTTTCAAAATATGTGCCCGTTCATCCTGCACTCTAGCTACTCGTCCAATTTGACCCATCTAAATTACTCAAAAGACATGGTTATAAAGTTGTGTTAGGTTCTCCATGTAAATTTTCATCTATACAAAATCTTTATAGATTTCATCCTTCAACAAATGAACTATAATCACAAAACAAGCAATTGATACAAAGCAGTGTTAGTTCTTGCATGTATCTTTGTAGCTATTGACTTACAAGTTTGAGGGGAGAATCTTTTGGGAAGCCATGCTTTTGAAACACAAAAACTTCCCCTCATTTTTCCCTTTTATCACTTCTCCCCCATAAATATGATACCCCCTCCCTTATTTTTAAGCTTGGGAGATAAATTATTGGGGGCCTGCCCCTAACTTATGTGCTTATGTAACTTGTAAAAAAACCCCCCTCCCTTGCACTTACGTGGTGCGGTAAGTTTTTCATGGTGAATCTCCCGGGATTGTAGTATAGTGGTAAGTGAAGGAGAAAGTCCAAAAGACACTCATGCACTTAGCACAATGAGGTATGAGTGGACAAGCTTCTACATCAAAATCCCTTCTTGGAAATGTGGAAGCTATTGAGACATCCTTTGATGTCACATGTGCTACATTTGTTCCTTGAAGCACCCATCAACTCCATCTCTTACACTACATGCTTTTTTTTTGACAAATTTCTCATATGCAACGTTGTGCATCATTTTAGATGTAGGTCCTTTTTGAGAGTTTCGCTCACCAAGCCCTCTATGAATAGAACTGATAATCTTTCATCTGGCGGTAACTCTCTCACAGGACATCTATATATGTACTATTTGAAGAAAATAAAAGATTCCTTCACGTTTTTGTTTGCTTTTTGTTTGAAAGCGTAGATTTGGGACACTATGTTGTGCTTGATTCCTCTTTTCAAGAACTCCTCTACAAACTCTTGTAAGTGTTGTGCTATGTTTGGAAAATCATCTCTGTTTAGAGGTTGGAACCGCGTCAAAGCCGTTCCTTCCAATGTTAACCCAAATTCCTCATACTGAGTAGCTCTCAAAACTTGTTTGAACAAAGAGACATGAGCATATGGATCTCCTGATCCACTATACTTTGTCTTAACACACTGAGCCACTTAATATGGTCTTAATCGTTGTGGTTTAGTCACTAATATAACCAACTCGTAGTCACTTGGAAAGACGTCTCTCGCTCTCTCCTCTTGTCTTGGAGAAAATCCCGGTGGAATCCTCTCTGATATGTGCTCTGCCATCGTTATTGGTTGAAAGTAAGTAGAGATCGAAGTACCCTTGTACGTATATCTATTGAGATCAATGGGATCAACAAGTTGGTACTCTCTTCCATACTTATCTACCATCAAAACTTGCACTCCGTGGGCATCTGTATATGTGAAGGCATAGAGGTTCTTGTGGAATGTCAACTCTCTAGCATAGGATTCTACACATCTATAGAAGATGTATCGATCCTTGTTTGTAAACCTATATAAGCCCTCATGAGGGTAATTTGTAAGCACTCTCATGGATTCTTTGGCTTTAATGAATCTCACATTCGGTTTGTTGATCAGAGGATGCCTCTTCTCTATGTATTCTCCCAATCCCCCTGTTGTCGGCATTGCAGCGTCTTTCTTGTCTCTGAGTGGAGTAGAGAACCCTGGTGGTGGATGATTTGTCATGGTTAAGGCTCACTCAAAACTCTCAAGTTAGTCCTTGACAAGCCCACTTTGGATTAGTGCAACTTATCTCCTGCTGCCCCTGATCAAGTCTCTCAGAAGTCAAGAATTTGTGACTTTTTTGGTTTTTGAAAACTAGTTGGGGGTACCCTAAAAGTTTGCTATTGCCCGCAAGCTTTCTTCCTGGCTATACCTGACTCAATTTGGATTTGTCTATCAAAATCTATAGATGTTTTGGTGAACTACACTTGAAACGGCACTCAAAACAATTCTAGGACTAGAACACAAAAACTTTGGCTTGTATATTGGCCTCCTGAAGGTATTTTTAGCTCAAACTTGAGAGTTGGGATGTTCTCAAGTATGTCTACAAGATCATCAAGTCAGATACCCCCACTATGCTGAGGTACGTGGATCGCGATCCATGCTTTTTGTCAAATTTTTTTCTCCAAATTTTGACTATGTGTAGACAAGGTCATATGCAATATACCAATTTTCATCAAATTCTGAGGTGGAGGTACATGGATCGCGATCCATGTTCAACCACATCTGGGCTTGTCCTCTTGGCAGCTTGTTGCATTCTATGTCCACACGCTAAATCTCAAATCTTTTTGGATTTGTACTTGGTTTGATAGGTCAAATGGCCAATACTAGGTCTGCACAACGGTTTTTTGTCTGCCACCTATTTTGCTCACTTTTGACCCAAATTTGCTTAATTTTTTTCAAAATTGGACTTGGGGATATGTTCCCTTGTGTATGCACTACTGATTTGGAAATTTTCAGTTCAAGCTGTCATTATGCACTTTTGACCCAAATTTGCTTAATTTTTTCCAAAATTGGACTTGGGGATATGTTCCCTTGTGTATGCACTGCTGATTTGGAAAGTTTCAATTCAAGCTGTCATTATGGGTACATGGTTCGCGATCCATGTTTGGAGTCCAAATTAACATTTCTTGGTACCATCAGAACCAGCAGGACTAGTAGGTCCTATGTTATCAAATTTTTTGAAAATGGACCTTTGGATTGAAAGTTAGGTCAATTAAGTTAGGTCAATTATGTCACTTGCTCAGGGTACTTAACATTTCATGGCTTTTGGTTTGGTTTTTGGTATCCAAATTCACTTTTGAAAAGACCACTAGACTCCGCGTGATGAGGATCCTCTAGCTATGGTGCAAATATGGTATTAGTCTGTGACAACGGAACATGGATCGTGATCCATGTACCTATGTGTCAGATGGTACTGGAACTTGGCACACAGCTTGTCCTTGGTCTCTTGATCCCTGCTATATGGTTTTTGTGAATTTTGAACTTGTTTAGGTCAGACAAAAGTCATTTCGCAGGTCTATTTTAGGGTTTTCATCTTTAACTGCTTTTGGCTCTTTTCACCCATTTTTTGAACTTTTTTGACAAAATTTCTTTGGAGACTTTTGCTCACAATGGTCTATGCTACAGGCTGGACAAGTTTCTGTCAAAAATTTATCAGGGATACATGGATCGCGATCCATGTTCCACCACTTTTGGACTTGATCTTTGGTGTGTTGATAGGTTATGATGTTTGTAGCTTGCTCCACAAATCTTTTTGAATTTGGATCAGAACTTTGCTCAACCAAAATAGACTTCTACAGTCTGTTGTGGCAGTTTTGACAATGTTCTGTTTTTGGCTCTTTTGACCACTTTTAACAACTTTTTTGCACATGATTCTTTTGGGAAAACTGTTTGTCTATGTTTCAGCTACCTACTGCTCAAATCTCAACCAAAAAAAATTCAAAAAATTTTCATGAGGTGCATGGATTGTGATCCATGTTTGGAAGCCAAACTGACATTTCTTGGTAACATCAGAATCAGCATGTTTACTAGATGCTATGGTATCAAAAGATTTGCACTAGTTTTTGTCATTCAAAAGCAAGTTTTTATGTCCGTCCTGCGGTTTTTGACTAGTTTTTGTATTTGGCTATTTTGACCAACTTTTTTCAATTTTTTGACATTATGCCTTCTGGGAAAGTTGTTCTAAATGATATCAGGGATGTACTTGTTAAATATCAGTCCCAAATTTTAAAAAGGTGTTGGAATTAGGGTTGCAGAGAAACACACACAGCTTGGAGAAGATGAAGGAAGCTCAAGGCACACAATAGAGAGTGTGTTACTTAGTGTGCAATGGAAAGATAGATAGACCTAGAGTGATGGGCGTATATACAATGCACGGGGGAAAAAACCTCCTAAAGAGGGAAAAATGCCCCGGCGGTCCTAGTGTGTTCACACACATCACTACCACATGTATATGGTAACGAATCCCCCCTGGAGTGATGCGGTGAACGAGAGCTGGCACATGAGTAAAACGAAGTGCCATGCCCTGAGGACAGGATCAGTCCACAAAGGGGAGTAAGCCCAAAGCTTTGCGGAAAGCTTCAAGCTTCTCACGAGACAATGCCTTTGTGAAACGATCTGCAAGGTTGTCCTGTGTTGGCACATAAGCCAAGCTGATCTCTCTTGTTGAGAGCCTCTCCCTGACATAGTGGTAATGCACCTCAATGTGCTTTGTGCGAGCATGAAAAATTGGGTTCCTCGCAACTGCCAATGCGCTCTGACTGTTAGTGTAGATAGTGTTGGCAGTGTCCTGTCCAACACCTAAATCAGCCATAACGCGTCTGAGCCATACACACTCAATCGTAGCTGTGAAGACTGCCCTGTACTCAGCCTCACAACTCAAAGTGGCCACAGTAGGTTACTTCTTGCTCAACCATGATATACATGAACTGCCAAGCATGAAACAAAAACCACTTGTGGACACTCGCGTGTCAAAACAACCAGCCCAATCTGAGTCCGAAAAAGCATGTAAGTCTAGCGGCAATGATCCCCCCTTGGGATAAAACAAGCCAAGATATAAAGTACCACTAAGGTAGCGGAAAATCCTCTTGACAGCCTGCCAATGCTTAGACCTTGGGCTATGCATAAATCTACTGACCTGTGAGACTGCAAACTGAATATCCGACCTCGTGTTGCATACATAAATGAGGCAACCAACAGATGTTTGGTAAAGAGTGACATCAGCAGGATCACCAGCATCATGTAGACTGAACTTCAAACTTGTTTCCATGGGAGTGGCAATAGGTTTGCAATCCTCAAGTCCAAACTTACATAGCAATGTCTCTATGTAACTTTTCTGACACAAGGCAATACCACCATCACACTGCTTAAACTGTATACCCAAATAATGATGCAACAACCCCAAATCTTTCATCTTGAAAGTAGCATTCAAATCAGACTTAAATTCAGCAATGTGTCTCTCATTTGGTCAAGTGATCAGCAAATCATCAACATAAAGAACCACAATGAGAAGTACATCATCCTCACGCTTTACATACAATGTGCTTTCTGTTGGACTGTTACGAAAGCCTCGTTTAACCGAATGAGTGTCAGCTTTCTCATACCAAGCACGAGGAGATTGCTTCAACCCATACAAAGCCTTCTTACATCTGCACACTTTGTCCTCTTGTACTTTTATGACAAAACCGCGAGGCTGCGTTACATAAACTTCCTCAAATATGTCACCATTCAAGAAAGCAGTAACAATGTCTGAGTGATGTACATTCCAACCAAAATCATCTGCCAATGCACATAGAAAACGCACAGTAGTCATACAACAAGTGGGAGCAAAAGTCTCTTCATAATCTATGCCTTTTTTATGTGCATAACCTTTTGCAACAGGTCGAGCCTTATGGCGATCGATCTCACCATCCGGCTTGCGTTTCAACTTGTAAACCCTCTTCGTACCAATGGCATTTTTTGCCAGGAGGCAAATCACATAAAGTGCATGTGTCATTTTCTATAAGTGCATCATATTCTTATTGCATGGCAGCCATCCAATTTTCTGAATTCTGTGCTTCATCAAAAGTCAGAGGCTCCTCAACGTCATGTAAGCTAGACACAACCAAAGCATAACATTCTGATGCATAAGATGCATGGGGAGAGCCTGAACGAGTACGACTAGACAAAGGTGCATCCAATTTACTGTCACGCAAAGTGTGCACCAGCCATTTTGGCATACCTCTAGCCTCCTCATTTTCAGCCCTTTCCTCATCAAGTACATCATGTACATCTGCATCAGTAATAGGCTGATCTAAAACATTTTCAGAAACCCCCATAGGCTGTACATTTGCCTCATTGGAACTTACATTCGTATTTCCACCACTGAAAAGAGGCAACAAAGTGTCATAAATGTCCTGTGAGCTTACATTATTGTCTCTAGTACATGACAGCAAGGGCTGAATAGAATCTTCCACAAACACTACATCCCGAGAAACCAGAATACGTTTTGTTTGCGGATGATACAACCTGTAACCTTTGCTTTCAGCACTATAACCAACAAAAATAAATTTGACAGCCTTATCATCAAATTTTCTGCGCTGCACTTGTGGCACCAAAGCATATGCCAAACAGCCAAAAACACGCATGTGCTCAATAGAAGGTTTTCTATCATGCCATGCTTCATATGGAGTAATAGACTGCAAAGCTTTCGTAGGACACTTGTTAAGTAAATAAGTGGCACACATAATGGCCTCAAGCCAAAAAGAATGCGGCAAAGCTTGACTTTTGACCATACATCGTGCCATTTCCGTCAGTGACCTGTTTTTCCTCTCCGCAACACCATTTTGCTGAGGTGTATAAGGCACTGTACATTGGTGTTTTATCCCACGACTAGCCATAAATGCATTAAATTCATGAGACATATACTCCCCCCCCTCGATCGGAACGTAGGGTGCCCATAGTACATTTCGAGACATTTTTAGCCATAGCCAGAAATTGTTTGAAGCACATAAAAACTTCGGACTTCTCTTTAAGCGGAAATACCCATGCATGCCTGGAGTAATCATCTATGAAAGTCACGAAGTACAGGTAATTGCTCAAGGACAGAGTTTGCATGGGCCCACAAACATCACTATGCACAAGTTGCAACCTGCATGTGGCCCTAACTGAACCATCCTTTGGAAATTTAGAACGCTGCATCTTACCCAAAATACAGCCTTCACAAACATGTTTGATAGGTGCTTCAAGAGGCGGTAAAGAAGCAACCATATTAGATTTCTGCAACGCAGCAAACTGGAAAAATTCAGATGACCAAAACGTGCATGCCAAAGTTTTGCATCTGAAATAGCCCTTGAATCTCCAACAGCATTTGCAAAATTTTGTCCACACTTCTCATACAAAGTGAGCTTATACAACCCACGGCACAAAAGGCCAGATGCAACAATTTCATCACCAAAATTGAGATCATGAACTGTACATCTGTCATCCACAAATTTGACTACAAGTCCAAGTCTAGCAAGTGCGGATACAGACTAGAGATTCTTCTTGATCCCAGGTACATAAAGTGCATCAACAAGTGTGAAAGCACTGCCATTAGCAGCAGTAAGCACAATCTTTCCAACTCCCTGAACTGGATAAGAGGCATTGTTGGCACAAGTGACTGAATTCCCATGAGGGACAGACTCGAGAGAGGTAAACAATTCACGATGTGAGGTTATATGCTTTGTAGCACCATTGTCGAAATACCACACATGTGAATCTGGAGCAACTAACAAAAGCATGCATCATGGACAGCACGATTGTAAGTGCACTCTGCGCTAAAAGCCCATTCTGCATCAACATCAGCAACACAGTCTCCTTTCACAGAAGACTCAACAATGGCTGCATTTGTAGTGGAACCAGCATTTGCAGTGGAACCACCCTCTTTCTTCTTAGCCTCTTTGGCCTTCAACTTAGGACACGACTCGATCAAGTGATCATTAGCTTTACAATAATGGCAACGCATCTTCTTTTTGCCCTTATCACCGGAGTTTCCAGACGAATTGCTGCCAGCAGCAGCATTAGGAACAAAATTTTTGCCACTCACAGCAGAACCATAAGAAGTGGCTGCATTGTTGTTACCACCCTTTCTTTGAGAAGCAATAAAAGCCTGTTCAACTGCACGCTGCCTAATCCTGTTTTTTCTGAAAAGTGACTCTTGCAATAGCAATGTGCATAATGCATCAAACTTGATAACTTCAGGATTTCCTTGGGTCATCAGTCTCCAAGTACTAGCAAAAGTCTGGTAGGAATCTGGTAAGGCATCAAGAACAGTCTGCACAAGGGAACTGTCTGAAATGACTTCACCTGCAGAAATAAGTTGCTCATTGATATCCTTGACACCGGCAAGGAAAGTGTCCATATCATCTTTCTCATGCATAATCTTCGACTCTAGCTCTTTACGCAGCAAAGCAATTTTAGCCTCATTGCGACTTGCATAAAGACCAGCCAATATATCCCAAGCCTGTTTTGCAGATTTTGCTGAACGGATGTGAGGAACAATGGTGCGCTTCACAGACAACGCAATCAATGCATGAGCCCGCGCATCCTTTACATCGCAACGAGTTTGTTCTGTCGTAGGCAAAACAACTCTAACAGCTGCAATCCTTGCAGCAAGACCTGCAACATCCTCAACACCGCCTACATCCTCAGAACCAGGACGTACATCAATGCCCTGCACAATGTTCCAAACACCCTTTGACACAAGAACATGTTGCATCATATAAGCCCACATAGGGTAGTTGTCCCCATCCAACCTGTTCTCAGCAGCAAACATCTTGAACACATCTGTGTTGTTGTTGTCAGCCATGGTAAATGTTGCACCTGATGTCACAATTGCCTGAAAATAGGAGAAACGGAGCGAGAACAACCTGTGCTATATAGCACAAACCGTAGAAGACTATAAGGCACCTGCTATGCAGAAAATGGCACTGACAAAAATTCTACACAAAATGACAAAATAGCCTGTGCAGTACTGCCTGTAGTGGAAACGGAGGCCGTAATGAGCCCAAATCAAAATTCTGAGCAGACCCAGCACTTTGAGCTATCCCAAAATATTTGTCGATCTGCGAACACTTGCCAAAGCTCACTGAAATCGGAGAAAGTGAGCAGGCATGTGCTGGAGCAGCTGGCGACTAAGCTCGGGAGGACGTGACCTGCTCTGATACCAGTTGTTGGAATTAGGGTTGCAGAGAAATACACACAGCTTGGAGAAGATGAAGGAAGCTCAAGGCACACAATAGAGAGTGTGTTACTTAGGCCATGGTCACACAAGGCTTAGTGAGAACTAAGCCTGGACAAAATCTGATAGGTCGCAAAGGAACGTGACCGGCAGTAGCAAGTAGAGAGAGAAGCAGAAGGTGCCGACAGGAGAGAGAGAGAGAGAGAGAGAGAGAGAGAGAGAGAGAGAGAGAGAGAGAGAGAGAGAGAGAGAGAGAGAGAGAGGGAGCTGACCAAGAGTGTACCGGCATAGTTTTGTAACTGTGCCTTTTTAGGCACAGTTAAAAAACTATGCCGGTGGAAAGGTTTCGTTGTCAGACGTATGGCTGTCAGACTTACGGCAAACTAAGCCTCGCGTGACCATGCTCTGTCGGATTCTGCAAAAGAAAACAATAAGATAGCTTTTTGTAAGTATAATTAAACATATAGCGAGCGACGTTTATAAAACAATACAATAAATAGAAAAGAATAAACCCTAATACTACCCATGCCGCCGGGAGAAGTCAGGATGTCTATAAGGGCGTTTAAGCCCTTCCTGCCTGCATACTCACGCTCGTACGGAGTGGGATCACGTCCTGTAAACGACCACTGCCAAAACATACAAAGAATCCATTATGTTAGAATTTCAAATCCCATAAACCCTAAACTATCGAACATAGATGTGAAAACACTTACAAAATTGGCCTCAAATGATGCCCACCCGCCGCTCCCCAAGTGGTGCGAGCTCCCTGCCTCTACTCGCGCTCTGGCTGCCTCCTTTTGTTGCTTCCACTTGTCGGGATTCACGCGCGCTTCTTTCTTCGCATGCTTCCAATCTTCTTTGGCCAGCCAATGTGGTCGGTTCCATCCATGCTTGATTGCTTTTTGCACTTCGGAATGCTTATGCTTACAGTATTCGCGCATTCGAACCTTCATCACATCTTCATTGAAGCGGTCATCCCGTGTTGGAACGGGAAACTCGTCATGAAGCATGCTGATGACTCTGTCTTTTAATTCTTTCGGTATTTCACTCCAGGTGTTTAGTATGTAGTGTCTAAACACCTGAGAGCAAAGACCGCGCATGCGAGAAATCACCTTCTTGCCATCATCATCCAAGATGATGCCACCGCTAAAGTCGACGGAGTAAGGCAAGCCCTCTCGCCGCTGATGCGTGAACCTAGGTGTCTCGACAGGGATCTCTAGCGGCGTGTCAATGGGGGTACGAACGCCAGGTGTCTCCACTAGAGTGTGAGCCCCGAAGCGAGGAGTGTCCACTGGAGTGACTCCTGGAGGAGTAGCTAGTGGTGTGTAGCTGTGGGGAACGGCACTCAGTCGCGCAAAATCTGGTGTTGATGGCGATGCCGTGGCTGGTGTCGGGATGGGCAAAGAAGGGGAGCGTAAAGAGCCTCGTCGAACACGAGGTGGTGTCGAAGCATCAGTTGTGCCACCCCCACAACAACCGCCACCGCCACCACTAGAGCGCTGATGCCTAGACAAGTGTGAAGATCGTCTCGTCGACACCAAAGCTTCGGAGCGCGCTGAGGACTCCGAAACAGAGGGAGATGCGGATGGAGTAGGAACGCGCAATGGTACGCCTGAGGCATGATGCTCCACGTACCATTGTCTCTACTGGGGTGACAAAGAAGAAAGAAACTCATCATCATCCATACCTGCATTAAACACACGAACATTTAAACTTAATATTGAATGAATGGAGTAGAAAACATGGACAAGTAGATAGAGAGAGAGAGAGAGAGATAAATACAATGACGCAATGACGCAAATACTTAAAGAGCCGGAGAATCATACAAGAACACTCCAGTGCTTGTAGCTTTGGAATGTTCAAAGGCTAGCAGCAACAGAAAGCGTTTTTCTTCTATTCAACTTGAGTGATGAAAAAGGCAAGTGCATAACTCTGAATTTACAAAACAATATTTATGGCTTTAGGAGATCTCTCTCTCATCCTTGGATAGCTCAGCATAACTTCCTATATCTATATAGAGCTCTCCGTTTAAACAGATGTCCTCTGTTTCATTTTGTAGATCCTCTGCATGCACCCCATAGAGAGTAGCAGGTTGATGTTCGTCTGGATCCACCTCCACGGCTTCTGACTGAGCATCTTCTCCGATCTCCTCCATTGATGCCGCTGTGATTGGCACATGGTAGCCTTCATACGTCCGTGCACTATGAGGGGCTACCTCTATGACATACCACCAGTTTGATGCAGACTTTGTGGGATGAAATATCACCTGCCAGAGCCACATAACTTACATGAGAGCTTCCAAGCACATAAATTCTAAAACACACGTTAACTATTTACATACTTACTTGTTCACAATGCTCGTGTAGTACAAAAGTGTCTCTTAGGTCAATCCATTTCTTAGTTGAATCCACCTCAAGAAAACTAGACTCTCCTCTACGCACAGTAGCGTTGAGACCCTCCATGATTATCTTGAACCATTGCACGTCGAACAAGTCGACAAAAAATCCCTCTATAATCGATCCTCAAAATCTCTTGTAGCGTGCCAAAGTAAGTGAGTTCCGCCACCACAGGATCTGCATCAGAGGACCGTCATCGACTAGACTGTTCAAATTTTTCCATGATTCCACAATCTTGAGTAAAACATTTTTTGTCAATCCGTTCCACCCTAAAATGTATACCTTTACACCATGCTGCTGTGTATGACTTATACTACAACCAACAAAGATTATGAGTGGCCATTCAAACATCTAGAAAGTTACTGTCGTACATTGCAAACTTACCTTGGTCGGGCAACCCCTAGAGTACTCCCACTCTTCCTCACTCACTTCTTCACCGCATTGTTGTGTGCTTTTCAGTTGGTTGTGCAACCATCTTAAGCTCATGAATGTTGGTAGGCTCTCCAGACCCGTCGAATAGTGCATCGGTAGTCGTCTTCCCCGTCTCCACTCGATTCTTGCCCTTTGTCGCTCTTGCTTTGCATCCTCATATTGTGAGATCCACTTTTGCATGACTGGATTGTGAAGCATGCAAAATCGGTTGATTTTAGCCTCTAGATCTTCCGTCATCTTCTTCTCAATACCGAGATTGCACATGACAATTCCAGATATGCGCTCATCATCTATGGTTCGCCATAGCGTGTCCCGGGCTTTATCAAATCCGTCTAGCCACTCTCCAATGTACACTAGGGACTCTGATACGATCCACATTTCTAAGGTCAACTCTGGCTCCCAAAGTATCTTTCTTGCCGGTCAGATGGTCGCATAGTAGATTACCCACATTCTTGAATATGTGCATTAGATCGAGCAAGTGATTGATCATGAGTCGGGGCCAGTATGGTAACTCGTACCATAGAGATAGTCTCTTCATCTCTGGGGGCAATCTGTCATCACACATCTCCTTCTGCTCTCACCATGCTTGTGCAGACATCCTCGGTGGCTCTCTCTTCCCAAAAAGCCATCGCGTAACACATGATTCTCTGGAAGATACGCTTGATGACCTTCGTAGATTTGCTTCTTCAGTGAGGCGCCCTACGTGCATTCAGTCTAGGTCCACATGTGACACATGCTCTGTATCCGCTTGTTTGAAGCGTTGCATGTATACACATGATAATAGATCAACTTGAGAAAAAGCAAGATTTATAGTGTCTGAGTGAGGAGTGTAAATAGATCACCTGAGCATTCTGTTAGTCCGGGATAGTCATGCATGGTCCACATTATAATGCCTCTGATCAAAGCATTCCGTCGACCTGTGTGTCGGCTCATATCCACTACCTCTATGCCAATCTACAATTGTTGTAACTCTTCGAATAGTGGACGAAGATACATATCCATATTCTTCACTTTATATCGCCCCAGCACAATCAAGCTTAGCCATAGGTGCCCCTTCTTCATAGTCAACCACGGGGGAATGTTGTAGTTGACAATTACAACGGGCCATACATTGTAAGATGTTGATCTTTGACCAAATGGATTTACGCCATCCATAGCCAAGCCTAAGCGTAAATTTTGAGCTTCCCTAGAAAAATCCGTCCATGTTCCATCTATATGTTTCCAGGCTGCACAATCTGCAGGAATCCGTAGCACACCATCCGAAGATTTATTCTCCTCATGCCATGATGCTAGGGCGGCCATGGACTTACATTCGAAGAAATGCTTGATACAAGGAAGCAGAGGAAAATGTCGCAAAACCTTTTGCGGAATTTTGGTTCCGTGGAGATCTACTCGATATCTTTCGGAATCACATTTCGGACACTTCTCTATGTCTATGTATTCCCCTCTGAAAAGAATGCAGTCATTAGGACAAGCGTGGATCGAATTATAATCCATCCCCAAGTTTCGCAAAATCTTTCTTGCTTCCTCTCGAGAATCTGGCATCACATTATCAACTGGTAGTATGTGCTCTTTGAGCAATCTACACAACATAAAAATACGGTACAATTGTGTAAAAATCTATCAGATCATTATACATTTAGAGTTTTATTAAAGTAAACTAATTATTATAATAGATCACCTGAAAAGCATTGTGACGCTAGTGTCACTCCATCCAAACTTTTTCTGCATGTTGAGAAGAACCAGGAGCGCTTTCAATCTAGACACACGTGCTCCATTATACAATGGCGTATCGGCTTCACTTTTCATATCATCATAGACAAGCCTTTCTGAATCCATGATCGTCTCGATCATTTCATCAATTTCGGGCTCAAACATTGCCTCATTGGGAATGTGGTCTGTATGATCATCCCCTGAGTTGTCAGAGGCTACATTTTGTGGCCTCACATATGTTGCTTGACCAAAGCGCCTGCGAACACGTCTATTGGGTTGCAAGATTGCTGCCTGTTGGCCAGCGTCAGAGTCCGATGAGTTATAATTGGCAACAACTCGATCTATAATAGATGGATCGAACTCGCCAAATTCGCGAACGTGCTGCAAAGAAATGCGTCTTGTCCGTCGCACAGCATGCTTTCAATGGTTACAAGGACATAAGATCCTCGTTGAGAGATAGGTGTTTCGGTTGGACGGCCCCACATCCTCGTCACTACTCATAATGAGGGCAAAAATCTTATAACCTGGACAAAAAATTTAATCTTCTATTAACATTCTTCGTCTTTTATCTCTCTCTCTCTCTCTCTCTCTCTCTCTCTCTCTCTCTCTCTCTCTCTCTCTCTCTTTGTTCACACTATAAACTACCTCACATTCTCTAGTCATGTCCAATCCCTACACACCTTGGTCTAGAGGTGCACGGAGATCAGAACCACAAGGTTATAATCTCGTCTTTATTGGTCAATGCCTATATTTGTGTGTACAAGAAATCTACACACCCACGTCTACATGATACTGCATGTACTGGACAAAACCCCTTTGCCTCTTCTCTAGCTGTAGCATTTCACAGCATCTTAACATCTTTTCATAGTAGATCTTTGTTTGTAGCATGCAGGTACGTCATTCTTGCAATGTAGCTGATGTCTGCTCAAGGCACTTAATTCTTATTCTAGATTTGACGGGATGTGGTGTGTGTGTGTGTGACCCTTGGAATCGTCATCTTGCATCACTAATTTCTGTGTATGCTCAATTTGCTCTTCCATTAGCTGAACATGACGGCTTATTGTATGGTAGCAGCAATCAAACATGTAGGTGGAATTACTGGTCCACATGGACTGTCGAAGCCATTTTCTCGCCATTTCTTCTAACCTTTATCTTAAACGATTTCCTCATCATTTCTTCTAACCTTAATTAAATAATCTAAATCTAATTTAATATAACATATATAAATCTAAATTAATAAACCTAAATCTAATCTAATATAACGTAAATCTAAATGTAACGTAAATAAACTTAAATCTAATCTAACATAAATCTAACTAAAAATGAACCTAAATCTAATCTAATTTAAATAAACCTAGATCTAATTTAACGTAATTAAGTCTACTAAAACCCTAATCTTGAACGTCTTTTGGGATAGTTTCCTACGGCGTTCAAACTCTCTTCTTCTTGTGTGTATGTGTGTGTGTGGGTGTGTGTGTGTCAATAAAAAGAGAAAAATGGTATAACCTTTCTATCACTCAAGTGTGGTAGATTGGTTATGTCATTTTCCTCTTGAATAACAAGTCTTGGTTTCAACTCCTCGTCGGCTAGATTTTTAGGTCTCTTTAATTAGTTTCCTACGACATTAAATTAAACTCTCTTCTTCTCGAGTGTGTGTGCACGCCAATAAAAATAGGAGAAAAATGGTATAACTATTCTATCACCGAAGTGTGATAGATTGGTTATGCCATTTTCCTTATGAATAACATGTCTTGAGTTCAACTCCTGTCGACTAGATCTTTAAGGTCTCTTGGGATACTTTCCTACGATGTTAAAACTCTCTTCTTCTTCTTCTTCTTCTTTTATCTCTCTCTCTCTCTTTGTTTTATATATATCTCTCTCTTTCTCTCTTTTCGTCTCTCAATGTGTGTGCATTCTTTGATTATGCATGTGTGTGTGCGGTTTTTTGGTTTATGCATGCTCTCTCTCTGTTTTCCTCTCTCAATGTGTGTGTGCTTTCTTTGATTATGCATGTGTGTGTGCGCATTTTTGGTTTATGCAAGCTCTCTCTCTTTTCCTCTCTCAATGTGTGTGTGCTTTCTTTGTGTATGCATGTGTGTGTGCGTTTTTTGTTTATGCTTGTGCTCTCTCTCTCTCTCTCTCTCTCTCTCTCTCTCTCTCACACACACACACACACACACAAAAACACAATGTGTGTGTGTGTATGTGTGTGTGTGTGAGAGTGAAAGAGAGGGAGAGAGAAAGAGGGGAAGGGACCATGAGAGTGAGGAGAGGGAAGGAGCATACCTGGCTCTCCTTCCTCTCCTCGTGTGTATGTGTGTGTGTGTGTGTGTGTGTGTGTGTGTGTGTGTGAGAGAGAGAGAGAAGGAGAGAGAAAGAGGGGAAGGGAACATGAGAGTGAGGAGAGGGAAGGAGCATACCTGGCTCTCCTTCCTCTCCTCGTGTGTGTGTGTGTGTGTGGAGAAGAAAGAGAGAGAGAGAGGGAGAGCGTTACCTTGCTTGCTTGAGCACGCGTCGAAAACTCAGATTTGAGATCTGAGTTTTTGAACGCCCTCGGTTATTTTTTTTATCCCTGTCGGCGTCGCTATGACAGTCGCTATGTTACTCTTGACATAGCGACAGTCATAGCGACGCCGGCAATTTTCATATTTCAGCGTCGCAGTTTGAGCGTCGCTAATGTTAAGCATGGCTTGTAGTGTGTGCCAACAAAGGACAACCTTGCAGATCTTTTCACAAAGGCATTGTCTCGTGAGAAGCTTGAAGCTTTCCGCAAAGCTTTGGGCTTACTCCCCTTTGTGGACTGATCCTATCCTCAGGGCATGGCACTTCCCTCTACTCATGTGCCAGCTCTCGTTCACTGCATCACTCCAGGGGGGATTTGTTACCATATACATGTGGTAGTGATGTGTGTGAACACACTAGGACCACCGGGGCATTTTTTCCCTCTTTAGGAGGTTTTTTCCCCCGTGCATTGTATATACGCCCATCACTCTAGGGCTATCTATCTTTCCATTGCACACTAAGTAACACACTCTCTATTGTGTGCCTTGAGCTTCCTTCGTCTTCTCCCAGTTGTGTGTGTTTCTCTGCAACCCTAATTCCAACAATTAACAGAGGTAAAATACATCCTATAAAACTCGTGAGAATTATGTTAATCTCAGATAATTAGTTTAACTTGTTATCCCAACAGAAAAACATTGTTTTTAAGAGAAAATTAAAAGGCGAAAATAGAAAATTAAATTAAAAAGGTTTGAGATAGTTATCAAAGGTAAACAACATCTTAAAGAACCCGTTATAATTATTTTAACCACAGATAATTAGCTTAGGTAATTATCTTAGTAGAAAAACACTATTTTTAAGGAAAATTTAAATGGGGAAAATAGAAAATTATACTAAAATGCTTTGAGATAACTTTTTGAGGTAAAACATATCTTAAGGAACCCGTGGTAATTAGCTTACTCACAGAAATGATGTCAAGGTTAGAAAATTAGTATAGATATTTATTTGAATCAAATTATACTAATTTTAGATAAAAAGTAAAGGGGGAGATTAGTAAATCATGTTAGATGATTACATGCTATTTTTCATAGCTATATTACATCATGAAAAAGCCATGATAATTATGTCAATGCTCGAAACTTAGTATAGATATTTATCTAAGTCAAATTATAATTGGGCTTTTCACAATGGAGGAGTTATGTGCACATACATAGCTCTTCTCCTTTTTGCCTTTACTGCTCTTTCTAGACAAGTTGCCCCACAGTAAGCATGCTAGGAAGCTGGTAATCACACAACCACATCATTTGAAGGGGGGTTTGGCGCGCACACACTTTTTCCCGTCTTGCACTGCATACCAACATAGCTTCCTCATTCAACACTCAAGATTATGGAAAAGGACATCGAGTCTATGATGGGGCAGTGGGAGGTCTTCTGCATGTGCACGTCTCTCGTGCCACTTGCCAGGAAGCATGTAATCATCATCTCAGAAAGCTAGCGATGTCGAGCATATCGATGTTATAATGCTCTTTGGAGAGCTCTGTCCTGGACAGCGGGTATGGCAAACTTGCATGCTTAATGTTTGCAAACTATATAAAGCACACCATGTAGTTTTTTGCAACAAACAAAGGCTACTTGTCAAAACGCATCAAATCAGGTTTATTGACAAAAACGCATGGAGCTGAAGTCTAGTGAAGACTATTCTCCACTGAACAGTGAAGTCTAATGAAGATGAAACTCTTCAATTCAACATAACATAGAATTTAGTATTTTCTTGGATCACAATTTATATCATTTGCTACTATGAATCGCCGAGCATAGTTCAATAACATTTTGAACCAACAATTTCAATTTTTACTTTAAGGCAGAGCCCTCGTCTACTGTAGACGACCTTGTTATAGTATAGACTGTCCAAGTGCCTATGTCCCCCAGTACCCCAGTAGCTACATAGTCAATAGTGGAACTCATTAATTAATTAAGTGCGAAGATTCTCCACCTTCTCATTAGCAAAAGCAAAAGTTCTCTCTCCCCCATTCCCACGTACTGCCTCCATCCTCACACCTCCCGCTCGCCTTCATTCTTGCAGGGCACACAGGCGTACCCTCCGCCCTCTGCCATTTCTAGATGAGAGAGAGAGAGAGAGAGAGAGAGAGAGCTCTCATCCTCGTGCCGTTCGTCCACACTCCCACTCCCTATCGTCGACGTTTCTCTCCCTGATTCTCGTGTCTCTATCATGGCAGTCGGGAGACAAAGATAAAAAGAGAGGTCTCCATGCCTCTAGGCAGCCCACATTAGAGAGAAGAAAGACAGAGAGATAGGAGCCTAACTCAGAGAGACAAAGGGAGAGAGAGCCTGTCGTTTGTCGCTTCTTGCTCCTGCGGGAGTTCTGCCCACACAGCACCCAATCGCTATCGAAACCCTACACACACTTGGCTACTCTTGGTCTAGGAGCTGTCTACGATTCGTCCGCAGCTGTCTACCACCCTGCGATATCACCCTGCTCCTTGCTCGTGTTTTCCCCTACAATGCCCGCTCATTCTCTTGTCCACTGCCAGACAATTTAAGGAGGCGCAAGGGTCTTTCCCGTATAGAGGGCTCTTGCCTCGCCACACTCACACACCCCTTTATGGTTTTCCTGCTTCGTCTACTGTACAACCACCTCATCAATATCCAAACATCGAGATCTCGTAGGTACAGCCACGAGCGAAGCATAACAAAGCAAAACTTTCGTCCCAAGTTCCAACACCTCCTTAGCTAGAAAAATCTCCTTCTCTCTGCACGGACATTCTAACACACGTCTCTATCTCTGTTGAGAGGAGGCCTCTCTCTCTCTCTCTCTCTCTCAACGTGCCTCCCCCACGCTTCTTTTCCCTCAAAACTACAGCACCATTCTCGTCAAAACAAATGAGAAAAAGATTGTAGGGATATACTACTCATTTGGTCGAGGAAGGCAATGAAGCCAACTAAATGTTTTTCTTTTAAGGGAACAATGATCTCAAACAGGTTCACTTTACACATAAGGAGAAGATGTCCCAAATATCTTTCACTCACGAGTGGGCCTAATCTCAGTAATGGCCTTCACAAACATATGGCATTAAAAATTATAACATCCGTCTATGTATGCCTTTGTCCAACTACATAATCCTCATCCGCCCGATCACTTAATAATCCACGAGGGTTCACACAAAAAAGAAAATGCAAGATTTACATAGTAGTAGCTGCAATATACAAAAACAATTTGAGCAAAAAGAGTTCCTACAAAGATGTTGCAACTAGTCATTACTCTTAGCCTTGCTGGTAGAGGAAATGAGATGCAAAGCAAAAACACACACACACACACACACACCACTCTAGCTAGGTGGACACAAGACTTGCTCACCTCTTATAGTCGATAGTAACTAGCATATGAGTTGACGAGCCAAAACATTCTCTCCACATGAAATGTAGCATATGAAAGAGCCAACGCATTGCCGCATGTCGCTACCAGTCCCCAGGCAAGGGAGAGATATCTCACACAGTGAATGAGACTTTACTTGAGTGTGCCTAGAGTTGCACCCAAATACTTAATTCTCATAAAAAATGCTGCAATGAATTTATACATTAACACCAAGAATGTATATATTTTTTGGACATCCAATCTTTACACAAATCTTGTAAATCAAGTTTTCAAAATTTTGTCATGCATAATCTATCAAGAATATAAACGTGTCATCAAAAAACCAAGAAATAATATTTTAGATGCTCTTCCTGTGTTTTAGTTGAGGAATTAACTATGCTTATTGAAATTGACAAAAAAGTTAGAGGTGTCTATTTTTACAGTTTATATCTGTCAACGAGAAATGAAAATAATTAAGCAATTTTACTTATGTATTACTTAGATAGCGTGCATGTCTACATAGCATGAAGACTCTTCAAATTATACAAATAGAATGTTTTACTTCGTCTATAATTCCATGCATGAAACCTGTGTATTGGACCCACATAGCTTAATATGATTTAATACAACATTAGAACAATTTTTTATTAAATAAAATATAGAAAAACATGTGGAGTCAGTATAAATAAGCCAACTACAATTTTTTCCTATGCCTTTTCATTTATTTCTATGCATACTATATAAATCCTCTATATTCAGTGCTTGTAGCTTTGCGCAAGCACTCTCTATGGGCCCCATTATTTATCATAATTTTAATTTCTATCTCATCCCTCTATAATGCTCTTTCTTTATAGTGGCTTCTTTGACATTCAAATCAAAAAAAAAACACACACACACACACACGCACACATGAACTAATATATTGACTCTACTGAGTAGAAATTCATATATTTCATGAATATTTTTGACAATATTTTAATTTAACCATAGTAGTTTGTAAAGGTTACATTGGGGTTTGGAATTGATCTTGCCTTTGCTTGCATAGCCGTGAACTGCTTATTCCTTATAGCTACTAGTATTTTACATTCTCCTGATCCTATGGCTCTACTTCAATTCTTCAGTTGGAATCTTCGAAGATGCCTCAACTCACTCTAGGAGAAGCTTAAGCTATTTGTCAAGACCTTGCTTCGATCCCCCCCCCCCCCCAAAAAAACAGCTGCATAGGCAGCCTACGTAATTTACAGCCTCCCTATCGCACCACCTGTAACCCCCTACCCTCCATCTTCGTCGTTCCCAACTAGCAGGCTCAAAGCCCTCTTCAACTGTGGAGTACGTCCTCTCGCCCTGATCTGGCCTCTCAGCACCAGCACCAGCAGCATGGCCAAGCCATAAAAAGCCCCATGCTCCCCTCTTCAACTGTGGAGTACGTCCTCTCGCCCTGATCCGGCCTCTCAGCACCAGCACCAGCAGCATGGCCAAGCCATAAAAACCCCCATGCTCCCCACTTGGCTCCATGTCTGCACGATCTCGCGCCCTTGTCATAGCAGAGGCACAACCGTGATCTACCCCGAGCAGTGCTCCCTACCTTGGTCGCAGGCGAAGCTCAAAGAGAAGATGTGGGTGACGGTGGAAGAGAAGGGCTAATCGCTCCGGCCTGCCCTCATTGACATCTGTGCGGCCTATCTTGCTCATTTCCCTGTAGAGAGAGAGAGAGAGAGAGAGAGAGAGAGAGAGAACAGAGCTGCCTACAGAGCCCTACAGAGCTCTGCTCCAGCTTGTCATTGGTCGTCAGCGCTACAGCCAATCCGCCGTTCAATCCACCCTCTCTCGTGATCGTCGATCATCGAGGAGCTCGACGTTGACAATACCAATACCAAGCATGTTCACGTCCATGTCAAGAAGAGAAGGGAAAGAGTCTGCCTCTGCCTGCGCCTACCTCTCCACGCCACATGCTGGCTATATATATATATCTTCATCTATCTCTCTCTCTCTCTTCCACGTCCCCACCCCCTTTTCCTTCTATCCAGCCAAAAAAAAATCTACTAATATAGAAATTACCAAAATACCTCTCTAATTTGTGAAAATTCTCAAAATATCCTTCGAATTTTCAAAATTTTCAAAATGTCCTTCAAAATTTCCAGATTCTTAAAACACCAGAGTTCACCATTTATGTTCTCAAAGTATCTCATAAAAATGCTCACTATATTCTCTTAATTTTGTCATTGTCAAAGTTCATAGGCCATTTCTATTACATTGGTATCAAAGCTATTGGTTTCTCTTTTCTTGCTTAAGAAAAGAGGTCCTTAAGTTGTCCATGAAAGGTTGGATCTGATCAAGGTACACTGTTGGGAGCTATAGTTTTAATAATGGAATCTCTCTGGGCTTGCCTTTGGCTTAATCATTATTGAGCTACGAACAAGCTCAACAGGAACCATAATCAACCGAGAAATATTAGACCCTCTCCACTAGTCTTTGCAATCAACAGACTCTAAACCACGGTGTGGCTCCTTGAGAACTAATTTTCTAAGGTAAAGAAGAGTAGCGACTACGGTTTTCAAGGGCACAAAAGCACAAAGTAATCTATACATAAGTGTAATTAGCATGGGTGACAATAACCAAGAGAATAGAATGAATATTGATAACTTTGATTTTGCACATGAAGGTACTCATGATGATGTCCCCATGTTTGTTAATTACCTTGTAACTAGGTTGCGAAAAGCTATGGGCAACACTACTTTGCAAGCTGAAGTTACTCAAGACACTACAACAAAAAAGGTTGTTATCGGTGCATATATCGACGCACTGCGTCGATATCTACGTCCCTTTGAATCTGACGCTATTTGCGTTAATATCTGCGTGGAAAGGCTTTATTTGTGACGCAGATATGGACGCATATAGCGACGCCGATATCGACGGATATATAGACGCATATATCGACGACCATAACAGGAAAAAAAAATCTTGGGCAGAGGGCAGGTAGCCTGGCCTATGCCCAGTGAAAAGATGGACACAGCCACTATGCACAGCCAGACTTCCTGCCCTCTGCCCAAGAAAGTGAGCAACACCAAAATCAACCGTGCTCCCGCAAAAATTTCGGCAGAGTTTCCTTCGTTTTTACATAACTTTTCAAAAAAAAAATCATGTATACGCCTCCTACATGCTATCCATGTAGGATCTCACATGAGATTTAAGGCCAATGACCATAACGAACCATAACCATAACTTAAAAGCATAACCATAACGAACCATAACCATAACTTAAAAGCATAACCATAACTTAAAACCATAACCGACCAATATAACCACTTTGATCATAACTAGAAACAAAATTAACAATAACCATAAGCATAACCACAAAGTTAAACATAACCATAAACAAAACCTGAACCATAACTATATATGAAAAATAACCATGTCTATACAATGTCTATACGATGACAATAACCATGAGGGTCAGGAAAACAATAACTGTCTAACCAATAATCATAACCATATATATATGTCTATACAAAAGGAGACACAGAAGCGTGTTTGTGTCTCGCAAAGCGTATATATGAAATCCGGTCCACTGATGACTAGGCGTCACAACCTGCACATAGGACAACTCACAAAATTAGTATAGATATTACTTCACATGTACTTACTTAATTAAATCAACTCACATATTAACGTCTCACCTCAAGCGATCAGCGAGACTGTAAGGCCGCCCAGTCTACGGGCTCTCCTGAAGCATCAAGATCATTCAATACTTCATAGATACCTCTGCGATATCCATCTGACTCCTCCTGACGTGTCGGGGCTCGATGCATCGCAAGATTCTGCGTTTATACAAAAATCAGAGTAATAAGAATACATGATTCATCGTGTTTTAAAAAACGCCATAGTTAAGATTGGATTAGAAACTCACAAACTCATAGCGAAAGGTGTCGAAGCCTCCGCTGCCAAGATGAGATGTCCCCCTGGTCATCTGTCGTATCTACGCGACCTCACGCTGCTGTCTGAACCGCGTGGCCACTGTCCGCTCATCCTTCTTGATCTGCAGCCCCGTCTCGTGTGGGATGCCCGAAGGCTTCGGCGAGCCGGTCCTGAAAGCCCTCCGAGCTGCATCTCGTCGATGTTTCACGGTGTCCCGCGCAACACCCTTGATCCATCTCCTCGGAACAACGTCAGAACCCGGAGCAGGCTGGTACTCTCTCAGGATGGTCTCCACTATGTAAGTGACTTTGTTCTTTTCTTGCTGATCCCAAGACGTCAGAATGTTGGTCGAAAACTGTAACTCCGCGAGCTGGCGAATCCGTTGTCTCATCTCAGTCCCGACTCTATCCATGTCAACAGAACCATCTGGCTATACAGTATAGAGCTTAGAGGCACTAGGATCGTGTGCCCCCCAAGGTGTTCGAGGTGTGCCAAGAGATGTGTCGAGAGGTGTGCCTAGGTAGGACGGGGATCGTGAGCGAGGAGGGGTCGAAGCATCTGTGGACCCTCCTCCACAGCAACCATCACCTCCACATGACGATCGCCGAGATCGGCGAGTGCGCCTGTGCTGCGGAGATGCGGACGTACCCGCGTCTGCCCCACCCCCTAGGTGTCGAAGCGGCCGTGATGGGAGAAGCAGGCGTCGTACCCATAGGCGTCCCTCCCCCCATAGGCGTCCCCCCCCCCCCCAGGCGTCGGACCCTCGGGTGTGAAGCCCGGAGGCGTAGTACCCGTGCCTCTGGCTACCCAGTACTAAGAAGCCTCTGTCATCTGAGCAGGCATCATCCGTGTAACGAAGCCCATGAATGCATCTGCACTCATAGAAGCGGGATCTGGAAACTGGTCTACCATACTAAAGTCCTGCACAAAGAAAGTAAAATAAAGCGTCAGAACACAGTTGTTTAAATTAACTTTAAGCTTAATTTTAAATCAACGTCTTCACACAAACACTTACAGGCCTAAGCCTCGACGAGTGAAGCATCATCGATAAGATCTTGCACAGTTTCATCGTCTATCTCTAATTGCAAACATAACTCTGCCCCAACTCGTTCTGGCGGATTGTCTTCATCCATTGCATCTTCATCTACAAGTGTCAATTATGGCTCGTCAGCGTCATCCCTCGTATATCTGTCATCCCTCGTATATCTGTCAGCTTCCTCTGCCATACCTTCGTCCATCTCATCTAATGTCACAGTAGTATGGACGTCATCTGACTGACTTTCCTCCAGGAGATCTTGCCCTTCAAATACTTGTTTATTTCTTGGAGCAACTTGAACCACAAACCACCACTGTCGCTCTCGAGGGTCCGGTACAAAGACCACTTGCTCGCAATGTTCGAGGAGAGCAAATGTGTCGCTCGCATCTGTCCAAACCGTTGTAGAATCTATTTGCACAAGTTTGTTTCCATCTCTGCGTACCGTTGCATTGCGACCAGAAGTAATCACCTTGAACCACTTCACATCCAACAAAAACATCTCAAACCGCCTGAAGCTTACTTTCAGGATATCTGACACCAGACCACATTAATCTAGGTTGCTAGTGCTCTCATTCGTGTCTCTGGCACTAGCCCTGCTCTTTTGCATGAAACTAATCATTATCCCATTGTCAAACGTGTTTCTTCTGCTCTCAATTTGTTGTGTTTTGAAATGCTTTCCATGCGACCACAGTGCCATGTATGTATGATACTTCCAGTCACATCCAATAGCCAGCTCTTCCTCTTCTAGAGATATGGGTTCTCTGATCTGTCGAGCTACTCTCACTGTCTTGTCCAACCATGCCATTGTAGGGAATTAGTGTAGAGGAGCGAGATAGTCTGGCAAGGGTAAACCTCTAGTCGTTCGGCTTCGCCTGAAATTCTGTCGCTCCCTATTGCGTCTCTCTTTCTCTTCTTCGTACCTTTTAAGCCATTTTTGCATCGGCGCTGAATTTAGTATACAGAACTTCATGATCTTTTCTCGCATGGCGTCGTTCATTTTCTTCAGCCACCCTTGCCCTTGCGGCTCCTCTCCCACCAGTCTTGCATCCTCCTCATCGCTCCACAGTCGAGGCATTTCTGGGTCAGAAACGGATAGAAATTCAATCGTCAATACAAGAGACTCTTGCACCAGCCATCCTTCTGCCATGCTCTCCTCTGGATGCGCTTTTTAGCAAACAAAGCCCTTAAGTGTTTTCATGAACCGCTCTAGAAAGAACATCCAACGGCTGTGGACTGTACCTGCCACTGCAACCTCATCTACTACATGGACGAGCAAGTGCATTTGGATAGTTAGGCAGCTCGTAGGTAGATACTTCTCAATCATGCAAACTGCCTCAATGGAGTTAGCCCTTGCGACTGCAATAGATTCCTCCTGTATCTCCTTGGAAGAGATCCACCGCACTAGCTCTGAAATCTTGTATATGCAGGTCCGCACTTCCTCCGTTAAACACCCCTTGATCGCAATTGGAAGAATGAATTGCAAGAACTTATGCCAGTCGTGCGATTTGAGTCCTAACAGTTGATCGTCACGGGTGAATGCTATCTTGAGACATCGCATATATCCTGTTGGCGTCCTGAACTCTGAAATCGCCCTTTTAACTTGTCGCTCTTCGTTTTTTAGCAATACCCATGGCGCTCTTGGAAGTTTTGTTTGGCCAGCTGCATTGGTGAAAGTCCACAACTCTGGCATCTTTCCAACTGACTGCAAATCATCTCGTGAAGCTCGATTGTCTTTCATTCCCATGATTGTCTTCTAGAGGAGCTCTCCCACATTCTTGAATATATGCATTGGATCCAACAAATGGTTAATTAGTAGATCACCCCTGTACGGCAACGAATGGAGAATGGACAAACGTTTCATTCCTGGAACAGGTTGCCCCTCATGTTGCTCCCATCGGCGACGCCACTCTTGTACATGCATAGGACGACATTCGATGCGACCAAGCTGACCTTCGCGCAAGTGATGGCCATCTGGAAGATAACGGTGGTGGCCTTGATAAATTGTCTTTTGAAGAGAGGCAGAATAGCGCACATCCAAAGACTACCCGCAAATTGGACATGCATTGTATCCCGAAGTTGTTAGCCCTACATATATTAAAGCATGAATCAGGCAAAGGCAAAGTGCTTGCGAATAGTGAGAATTTTGTAAATCAAGAACCATTACCAGAAGCTTCTCCGTATCCTGGCCAATCATGCATAGTCCACATAAGAAGTCCATGGATCCTTGCATGTTGTTGTCCTACTGGTTCAACCGCATCTGCTATGTCGATCCCATGCCATAACTCCTGGAGCTCATCAACTAGTGGAGCTAGATAAACATCTATGTTTTTTGCCTTGAACTTACCATGTACAATCAAGCTTAATATCAAATGACCCTTCTTTATGGCAAGCCACGGCGGGAGGTTGTAATTGATGAGGCACACAGGCCAAGTGCTCCATGACGAGCTTCTCAAGCCAAATGGATTGACTCCATCCATTGCCATGCCCAAACGCAAATTGCGTGGTTCACTCTTAAAATGTGGCCAGGTATCTTCAATGTGCCTCCAGGCCTTTGAAACAGTAGGCACCCTAAATGTTGCGTCAGTGGATCTATTTGTAGAATGCCACCGCATCAACTTTGCAATGGAACCACAACGAAACATGCTTTTTATCCTAGGAATAATAAGGAAATGCCGCAACACTTTAGCTAGAACTGTCTCGCCAACTGCATCTTGTTTGTAGCGCATTGCTCCACACTTAGGACACGACAGACAATCTGTGAATTCATTGCAAAAAAGAATGCAATCATTTAGACATGCATGAATCTTGTTGTAGTCCAAGCCAATTGAGGTTAATAGTTGCTTTACGTCTGGCCTGGAGGGGAGCATTTCATTGCCAGCCGGGAGAAGTTGCTCGCGCAACAACCTGTTTAAGCCACATTAAATTAAAAAGCTCTCCAAGCACGTCACCGTTGCAATCGAAAAATCTCTTTTGTAAATTACGTACCTAAACAAAGCAGTGACGCTTGCATCTGACCACCCGTACACTGACTAAAGATTCAAAAACGCAAGACAAGTACGAAGCGTCGATATTTTGGCGCCTTAATAAATTGGTTGACGTGCCAACTTCCTCAACATGTCTTCAGGAGATAGGTGCACGGCTTCTGGTGCTGCTTCGTTAGCGTTCTCCTTGCTTGTCTGGAAGAAGGTATCCAGCATCTCCTCCATGCCGTCGTCTTTTGTCTGTAAGTCCTTTTCTGCTTCCATCCTTGGCTCTATATTGGTCGGCCGGACCTTCACGCATAATCCTTTTTCTCTCTCTCTCAGATGTAGGTGCTATGTCGCGAAAATCAATTCCCGTTCCGTAGAAGTCGTATTGTAAATTATGTACGGTTTCTTTAGCAAAATCTCCGTACTTGTGCACATGCTCATTACATATCCTACGCTTGCGCAGGATTTGATACTTGCAGAGCGTGCACGAGCATGCAATCTTTTCCTCCATGTTAGTTTATGATGTTGCCATCTACAATGATTATGAATATTGTTTTAATATATATACTCCTCACAATGTAAACTACCTCGCATTCTCTAGTCTTGCCCAATCTCCGTACACCTCGGTCCAGAGGTGTACGGAGATCAGGACCACCGGGTCAAAATCTCGTCTTTATTGGTCAAATCCTATATGGGTAGACACATACGTGCACTCTCAGGTGTACATGGCAATGCATGTAGCGGGCCAAAACCCCTTTGCCTCTTTTAGTTCCATAGTTTCTTCAACATCCAACGGCTATCCGTTTCTTCTATCCGTTTGACCTACGGCCGCTTGCCATACGCGCTCTTGACATTACTTTAAGACTACCTAATGGACTAATGATGGTTTCGGTAGCCATAGAAGCCATTTCCGAAGTCCGTTTGCATTTTTTCGTACAAAAACGCAATCGGATTTGACCTACGGCTTGTGTATTTGGCGTTTCTTCTATCCGTTTGACCTACGGCTTGCCATACGCACTCTTGACATTGCTTAAAGACTACCTAATCGTCTACGTATGGTTTGAGTAGACATACAAGCCATTTTCGAAGTCCGTTTGCGTTTTTTCGTAGAAAAACGCAACTGGATTTGACCTACGGCTTGTGTATTTGACGTTTCTTCTGTCCTTTTAACCTACGGCTTGCCATACACGGTCTTGACATTGCCTTAAGACTACTTAATGGACTACGGATGGTTTCGATAGGCGTAGAATCAATTTCCGAAGTCCATCTGCGTTTTTCCGTAGAAAAACGCAATCGGATTTAATCTACGGCTTGTGTATTTGATGTTTCTTCTGTCCATTTGACCTACGGCTTGTTGGGGTATAAAGCCCAATGTGGTCGCCCAGGTAAGTGGGCGGGCCGCCAGGTATGTACACATATTCTTTTGTAAAAACCTAATAAGAACTCACTATGCTCTACACATTATAGTAGAGCGAGTTCACCATATCGTCGTGCTCTTCTTCTCACACTCTCTCTCGCGTCGCACTTCCGCTCGTACTCCTTCAACTGGTATCAGAGCTCAGATCGAGGCTCGGGGCAGCAGTGCAGGAGGCTAGAGTCACCAGCTCAGATTGGAGTGAAATTCGATAGGCAAAGACACAGCCCCAAATCTTGTGGGAGGACCCGTAGGGCTTGGTGTGCTCAGAATTTCATTCTGAGGTCATCTCGGTCACCGTTCGGCTTCGACAAAGTTCTACGCAGGTCATTTTCGACTACGTGGTCTCAGTGGGTGCAGATCCGGGGTGCAGATCCGACTCTGCAAATTTGGGGTTTTCGGCCTACGACTGCAGATGCTCAGGATATCGACACTCCCAGAGTGTTGATTTGTGGCTGTCTACACATCGAAGGACGGCTCACAGTTCTTGGAGGCGTGTCACATACGACACGGGCGCATCTACACACAGACTGTAGGCGACATCCACTAGTTCATCAGGTATCTTGTGTCTGCTGCTTGATAATCCAGATTTCATCCTGACATTGTAGGTACTTCCACATGGGATGTATTGTCAGAGATGATGTATGTCTGTTGAGGGTTTGCTGGCTGTGACTCATGCAGCAAACAACCACCGCAGCGGTTACAGCATACAGTGGGAAATTTGTGGATGTATGACTTTGTGGGAAGTCTATGTACTGTCAGATTTACTGCAGCCTTTGTTGAGGGTCGAGTGAGGTTTTATTGAGCTGGGGGATTCTCGAATGTTGAGATCCTTTCGGTGATACAGGTCTTGGAGCGATCCCTCGAGCACCCTTAGATAGGCAGCTAGGATGTATTGACTGTGAGTTACACAGTTGGGATTGCATCTTTGCTTTACTACCGTTGAGGCAATGTCGCAGTCTATGCTTACAGGACAGTGACAGGACAGTCAGAGACAGTATAGGTGCAGGACAGGTTTACCCACAGCTTACAGTGTCAGAGAGATAGTGTTTTTGAGCTGTTTTTTGGTGTGCTTTTAGTACACCAGAGCCATTTTACAAAGGAGACTCTGCCAAAATTTTTGCAGAATCTGAAGCTTTCTTGGTTCATTTGACAGGTTGATATTGGTTCAGAGGTCAGTTTACAGGGGAAACTCTACCGAATTTTTCCCAGAAAAGTAAACTACTGTGAAGCGTAGCTATGGCTGGATCACAGGACACTGCTCTTTACAATATCAAGAAGCTGGATGGAACCAATTTCCCATTGTGGAAGAAGCAGATTTGGCATGTGTTGGTACAAAAGAAGCAGATAAAACCTATAAAGCTCAAGGGGATAAAACTAGAAGATATGGACGAAGATGAATGGAACGAAATGGATGAATTGGCACTTTCTACCATTATGCTGACTTTGGTAGAAAGCGTTTACTTCAATGTAGCAGATGAGATGTCGGCTTATCAAGCATGGTTAAAGCTGAGTGATCTTTATGAGAAGCAGAGTGCAGCTTCACAGGTATACTGGCTTAAGAAGCTTGTTGACTTGAAGATGAAAGAAGGGACACCTATGTCCAATCATCTGAATGAATTCAACACAATCTATAGTCAGTTGTCAGCTCAAGGTTTCAAGTTTGATGAACCTGTTAGAGCTATGTTCCTGTTGATCACATTGCCGGAAAGTTGGGACACTTTTCGCACAGCTTTGAGTAATTTTGCACCTCCAGATGGTTTGAACATAGCAGGTGTAGAAGGAAGTCAGCTTACTGAAGAAACCAATAGAAAGACAATGGACAAAGGCAAAGGAACAGCCTTAGTTGTCAGGGGAAGGACCAAAGAAAAGTACAAAGGTGGAAAGAGGAATCAGTCTCGTAGCAAGTCCCGCAGTGCTAAAGGCAAGAGTGACATAGAATGCTACCATTGTGGCAAGAAGGGTCACATGAAAAGAGACTGCAGAGAATGAAAAGCAGAAAAAGGCAAAGAGAAAGCTGAAGACCATGGTGAGAAGAACAAGTCCTCAGTGAAGATTCAAGAAATAAATGTGACAAACACTGTTGCAGAGGATGACAGTCTAGTGTCAGGAGACATCTACTTCTTGAAGAATACAATGGACTCAGCTCTTCTTACAGCATCTGATGGAAATGCACTGAGTGACTGGATTATAGACTCAGGGGCATCACTTCATGTGTCTCCAAACAAGGAGTGGTTTACCTCTTATGTGACCACTAAAGATCATGTTCGGCTAGGCAATGGGCAAACATGTGAGATCTTAGGTGTTGGAGATGTTCAATTGAAGTTTCAGAATGTCTCTTCTTTCACGCTGAAGAGTGTGAGACATGTTCTCGCAATTGCAAAGAGCTTGATCAGCACAGGTTTACTTGATGATGCTGGCTACGTCACCACTTTTGGACAGAACATGTGGAAGATATCCAAGGGTTCTATGACAGTAGCACATGGAGTAAAGTCTGGAGGACTTTACATGATTTATGTATCAAATGTCTCTAAAAATGTAATCAATGTAACCGAGCAGCCGAACGTTTCTTTGTGGCATAGCCGGTTAGGACATATGTCCAAGAAGGGAATGGAAATATTGTCTCATTCTGGTTATTTGCCTGGCTTTTCATTTAATGATTTTGAATTCTGTGAACATTGTCTGTATGGTAAGGAAACACAGCAGCCACATAAGCATAGAAGCAGTAGAAGAGATACACAGTTGGCACTTGTTCATAGTGATTTGTGTGGACCTATGCCTAACCTATCTCTAGGGGGAGCTTCTTACTTTATGACATTTATAGATGATTACTCGAGGAAAGTATGGGTTTACTTTCTCAAGCACAAAGATGAAGCGTTTAGTGTTTTCAAAACGTTTGTGACACTTGTGGAGAATCAGAGTGGCAAGAAGCTTAAATGCTTCACTGACAATGGTGGAGAGTATGTTTCAAAGGCCTTTCAGGACTTTTGTGAGTCAAAAGGTATAAAACGTGAACTTACTGCTCCTTACAATCCTCCTCAAAATGGTGTTGCTGAGAGGATGAATAGGACCATACAAGAGAAGGTCAGAAGTATGTTGTCTAATGCACAGCTGCCAAATGGGTTTTGGGCTGAAGCTGTATCAACAGCTGTTCATCTTGTAAATAGATCTCCTAGCAAGGTTTTGCAGAAGGATTCAGTGCCAGAGATGGTATGGTCAGGCAAAATTCCCTCATACAAGCATCTCAGAGTCTTTGGCTGTGAGGCATATACTCACGTTCCAAAGGAATTTAGGAACAAACTTAAGCCAAAGAGTAGAAAGTGCATCTTTCTAGGCTATGGTAATTCTGGTGAGATGGGGTACAGACTTTGGGATCCCGAATCCAGAAAGGTTGTCTGCAGCAATGATGTTCACTTTAATGAATCCAAATATCATTCTAAACCAGAGAGGGTTGAGGAGATTAGAAGAGTTGTCTTCCAAGAAGATGGACCTGCACGTGCAAGACAAAATGTCAGGGCTCAAGAGGAGCAAGGGCAGGATAGAGTGGAACCACAGGTTGTGGCTGAGCCTAAGCCACCTATTGTGCGTAGATCTGGACGTGTCACGCGACCTCCTGATAGGTTTGTTCCATCTATGAACTATGTCATGTTGACTGATTGCAATGAGCCTTCATGTTACAAGGAAGAAGTGCAAATGAAGGACTCCAGGAATTGGCAATTGGCCATGCAGTCAGAGATGACAGCTCTGCATAAAAACAAGACATGGAAGCTAGTTAAATTACCACAGGGCAAAAAGGCTCTACCTTGTAAATGGGTTTACAGGTATAAGATCACCGCTCATGATAGTCAACCAAAGTACAAAGCAAGGCTTGTTGCCAAGGGCTTTAAGCAAGAACAAGGCATTGACTTTGATGAAGTCTTCTCTCCGGTGGTCAAGATGACTACATTGAGATGCTTTCTTTCATTGGTTGCCATATTAGATTTGGTGTTGCACCAAATGGATGTCAAGACAGCGTTCTTGCATGGTGATTTAGATGTGGAAATTTACATGCAGCAGCCAGAAGGGTTTGTTGAGAAAGGCAAGGAAGATTGGGTATGCCAGTTGTTAAAGAGTCTTTATGGCTTAAAACAATCACCGAGGGCATGGTACCATAAATTCCACAAGTTTATGCTTTCTCAAGGCTACAAACGTAGTGAGTTCGATCACTGTCTATATACAAAGAAAGCTAAGGATGATAGTTGGCTGATCCTTATTTTGTATGTGGATGACATGTTGATTGCTGGCAAGCACTTGGAAGAAATTTCAGCTTTGAAGTCAAAGATGGCAAAATCGTTTGACATGAAAGACGTGGGTGAGGCAAGTCATATACTTGGTATGCGCATTGAGAGACACAGATCAAAGAAGTTGATTTGGTTATCTCAAACAGAGTATATTGACAAGGTTTTGCAACGTTTCAATATGGAGAAGGGAAAGGCACTGAGTGTTCCATTTCCACCATATGTGAAACTTAGCAAACAAGATTGTCCTGTGTCTGAGGAAGAACAGGCTGAAATGGATAAGATTCCATATGCGTCTGCAGTGGGTAGTTTGATGTATGCAATGATTGCTACTTGCCCAGACATTGCATTTGCAGTGGGAGTAGTAAGTCGATACATGTCAAACCCAGGCAAGAAACATTGGGAGGCAGTGAAAGGAATATTGAGATACCTGAAAGCTACAAAGAGTATGCATATATGCTATGGGAGTCAGGAGCTAAGTGTAAAGGGTTTTACAGACGCAGATTATGCAGGTGACTTAGACAACCGAAGGTCTACGTCAGGGTATGTCTTTACACTGGCTGGTGGAGCAGTATCATGGCGTTCTAGATTACAAGATTGTGTTACTCAGTCTACTACAGAGGCTGAATATGTTGCAGCATCAGAGGCATGCAAAGAATCAATTTGGCTTAATCGACTAGTAACAGATTTGGGAATCAAAGAAGAGATGCCTGTGTTATAGTCAAAGTTGTTAGGAAATAAGACGTAGCTAAATAGATAATTGAGTAGATTACTTAATGGAGAGAGACAGATTTATATACACGAGATTATAGAGTAGAGAGAGAGAGAGAGAGAGAGAGAGTACACACAATATACGTTATTCACCCAATGTGGGCTACGTCCACGGAAAAGCAGCCACTCAATGGCTTTAGTACTTCAAAACAAGAAGTAGTTTGCAAAGGGATTATACCCTTAATGGAGCTCCCGCCTTGCTTCACTCTCACCATCTCACACTCACCTTGTTGCATCAACTTCACACTATGAAATGTGTGTAGAAATGGCCTCCTTTTATAGGCCAAAAGGGCTGCCCTCTCTTATGAGAGACAGCCATGTGTAACCGCCCTTGTGCGAATAAGTCCAAATCAGACCCTCCAATCCACCCATGTGTGGCCGCCCTTGAGAAGACAAGTCCGCTTTTGAATTCGGCCACCAGCCATTGAATTCGGCCACCGGCCACCGGCCATTGACTTCCGACCACCGGCCACCGGCCATTGACTTCCGACCACCGGCCATCGGCCATTGACTACCGGCCACCGGCCAACCGACCGGTTGTTTTCCGACCACTTTCCGGTCACCGGCCGGCCATAATATTCCGGCGAAAAAGAATATTCCGGCCTTTAAAGTTGCCCCTGATTCTTGTCCGTGAAAATTTTGGTTTCCGGTGAGTGATTTTCCTTCACGCACGATGGCTTCTCCTCATAATGGGGGCCTTACAAATGTGCGCTTTTACCACAGAAAATTACAAGGGTAAATCAGGCTCCATACTTAACAAAAGTGCTATACAATTGGCTTGCAATCCAGTTTATCACTCAAAGACAAAGCATGTGGATGTGAAGTATCATTTCATCAGGGAAATGCTCGAGGATAAGCAACTTCAGCTTGTCAAAGTTCACACCACAGAAAATCCTGCTGATCTACTTACAAAAGGACTTCCCTCAGAGAGCTTTGCGCATTTTCGCAAGCAGTTAGGTGTAGGGTAGTACATCACTTCTCTACATCTCTTGTATATTAGCTTGTATAGTAGCTTCTCTCACACTTAAAGTACCACATTGGACTTTAAGTGGGAGGTTGTTGGGGTATAAAGCCCAATGTGGTCGCCCAGGTATGTACACATATTCTTTTGTAAAAACCTAATAAGAACTCACTATGCTCTACACATTATAGTAGAGCGAGTTCACCATATCGTCGTGCTCTTCTTCTCGCACTCTCTCTCGCGTCACACTTCCGCTCGTACTCCTTCACGGCTTGCCATACACGCTCTTGACATTGCCTAAAGACTGCCTAATGGACTACGGATGGTTTCGGTAGGCATAGAAGCCATTTCCGAAGTCCGTTTGCGTTTTTTCGTAGAAACACGCAATTGGATTTGACCTACGACTTGTGTATTTGGCGTTAATTCAAACCCATTGACCTACAGCTTGCCATACACACTCTTGACATTGTTGTAAGACTACTTAATGAACTACGGATGGTTTTGGTAGGATAGAAGCCATTTTCGAAGTCCGTTTGCGTTTTTTTGTAGAAAATCGCAGCCAGATTTGACCTACGACTTGTGTATTTGGTGTTTCTTCTATCCGTTTGACCTACGGCTTGCCATACGTGCTCTTGACATTGCCTAAAGACTACCTAATCCTCTACGAATGGTTTCAGTAGGCATAGAAGCCATTTTCGAAGTCCACATTTCTTCTGTCCGTTTAACCTATGGCTTGACATACACGGTCTTGACATTGCCTTAAGACTACTTAATGGACTACGGATGGTTTCGATAGGCGTAGAATCAATTTCCGAAGTCCGTTTGCGTTTTTCCGTAGAAAAGCACAATCGGATTTGACCTACGGCTTGTGTATTTGGCGTTTCTTCTATACGTTTGACTTAAGGCTTGCCATACGCGCTCTTGACATTGCCTAAAGACTACCTAATCGTCTACGGATGGTTTCAGTAGCCATAGAAGCCATTTCCGAAGTCTGTTTACGTTTTTTCATAGAAAAACGCAATCGGATTTGACCTACGGCTTGTGTATTTGGCGTTTCTTCTATCCGTTTGACCTACGGCTTGCCATACGCGCTCTTGACATTGTTTTAAGACTACCTAATGGACTACGGATGGTTTCAGTAGGCATAGAAGTCATTTCCAATAGCCATTTGAGTTTTTCCATTAAAAAACGCAACCAGATTTGACCTACGGCTTGTGTATTTGGCGTTAATTCAAACCCATTGACCGACGGCTTGCCATACACGCTCTTGACATTGATTTAAAACTACTTAATGAACTACGGATGGTTTTGGTAGGCATAGAAGCCATTTCCGAAGTGCGTTTGCATTTTTCCGTAGAAAAACGCAACCGGATTTGATCTACAGCTTCTGTATTTGGCGTTTCTTCTATCCGTTTGACCTACGGCTTTCCATACGCGCTCTTGACATTGCCTAAAGACTAGCTAATGGACTACGGATGGTTTCGGTAGGCATAGAAGCAGTTTCCGAAGACTGTCTGCGTTTTTCCTTAGAAAAACGCAACCGGATTTGACCTACGGCTTGCGTATTTGACGTTTCTTCTGCCCGTTTGACCTACGGCTTGCCATACACGCTCTTGACATTGCCTTAAGACTACCTAATGGACTACGGATGGTTTCGGTAGGCATAGAAGCCATTTCCGAAGTCCGTTTGCGTTTTTCCATAGAAAAACGCAACCGGATTTGACCTACGACGTAGAAGCTGTTTATGAAGTCCGTTTGCATTTTTTCGTAGAAAAACCCAACCGGACTTCAAAAACGGCTTGTATTTTGGACGTTTCTTCTATTCGTTTGACCTACGGCTTGTTATATGCTCCCGCCCAACCTTTTTTGAGGAGAAAGTTTGTCTCTAAGAGCAACGACAGTGTTGTTGTTGCTCCCTAGAGGACTTTCATGTGTAAAGGTGAGAGTTGAGCTTCGAATGTATTTTGAGCTGGTCAAATGAAGTCATAGGCTACATCAGACGATTCAGGTCACTTTGGCTTGACATGCACAACGCCCGGTCAGACTATTGACCATGGAGGAGATTGATGAGATCCGCCAACGACAGATGTTGCATCTCCTATGATCTACCTATCCCAGCTAGCTGTTTTAGCCGTTTAGTCCACACCCAGCAGTTTAGGATTCCATAATATTTTATTTTGTCATTTTGTCATCTTTTTACTCTGACTTTGTATCAGATCCACCACATTATAACTTTCTTGTCTCATAGGTCACTTTGGCCTTTCGAAGACGTTAATATAACATTTCATTTCATTTCTCTCTTTAATTTTTCTTTCTTTAATTTTAATTTCTTACGCATACATTAATTCTCTCTCTCTCTCTCTCTTTCTCTCTCTCTCTCTCTCTCCTACACACACACACACCGCTCTCTCTCTCTCTCTCTCCTACACACACACACACCGCTCTCTCTCTCTCTCTCTCTCTCTCTCTCTCTCTCTCTCTCTCTCTCTCTCTCTCTCCTACACACACACACGATGTAGAGAGAGAGAGGGGGGGGGGGGGGGGGGGGGGGGGGGGGGGGGGTTGGGGGGGGAGAGTGACATACTACCTGCGCAGCACGTTTCGGCCACGATTTGAGCAGGCCAAAATGGCCCCTGCACGCGGGTTTCCCTTTTTTCCCCCAAAATTTTTTGCGTCGATATAGGCGTCGATATACCCGTGGGTAACTGCGTCGATATAAGCGTGGCAAAGAAAGCCTTTCCACGCATTTAGCGACGCACATTGCGACGTGTATATCGACACCTATATCGACGACCTCTATTTCCGTTGATATATGCGTGGAAAGGCATGGCCGTCGATATATGATGCTTCGATATCTTCATGTTATGTTGTAGTGAGAACTTCGTGCTTATAGGATTTCCCTTCCTCTCCAAGAGGAGAGAGAGCTTAGTAGGCCTCTTGATGAGACTCCCAAAAGAAGACTCTCTCCCATAAGAGAAGAGGAATCCAAAGAACGAGAAAGAAGTAAATCCCTGAGTTCCTCTAAAGATGTGGCTCCATGAAGTCGGCGGTCTAAACAGTCACCAACTCCTCCCAAGAGCAAACGCTCAACCCATAGTCCTTCTCCTCGTCACTCCGAAAGAGAAGAGAGGAAACAAAGGAACAAAAAGGTAAGAAAGAGGTCATCCTCTTTTCCTTCTTCTTCACATTCATCCTCTTCCAACGAAAGCACCTATTCTCCTTAAGAATACAAGAGGAGAGGACATCACAAATCTTATCCTGCATGGCAAAGGTCCCAAAAGCTCAAGAAAATCAAAGTGAGAGGAAAGAGTATCTCTTTTCTCACCTGTGATGGAACCTTCGGTGCTACCGATTAAGTATTGGTCTTCATTCAGAAATTTGATGCGGCCTTTGGAGATGAGGACTTCAGGAGTCCTCCAAGCTACGCCATGTAGCTATGCACTTCCAAAAATCTGTTCGTCAATAGTGGGCTACCCTTCGTGGCCATGGCAAAGCCCCAAAGACATGGAAAACTATACGAGTTTCCATCATGAAGCAATTCCTTGCAAGTGATGCAAAGGACAAAGTGCTTACCGAATGGCGGAGTTTGAAGTTGCTCTCCAATGAGTTTATCCACAAATATGTGGACAAGTTTTGGGATTTACATCTCAAGGCTACTTTCTTTCAAAAGTATAGATTTCGTCGAGTAAAAGCAACAATTCTGTGCGGGATTACCTAAAGAAATGGTTGAGTATGTCAACTCTCAACGGCCTAGTTCTATCACTGAAGTAATCCACCACACAATGGTTGCTTCGCGCATCAATTTTCAACAAGAGGCTAGAAGGAATGCCAAGCCCATGGAAAGCAAAGACAAGAGTGATGCAAAGTGGGAAAACAATGTCCAAAATTCCTCCCAAGGCAATCAACAAAAACAACAATCGGTCCAAGGAGAAGGAAGTCTACAAAGGTTAAAATAAACTCTCTCTTGAAAAGCTTTTTGTAAGGACCACAAATGCTTCAAGTGTGGGGAGCAAGGACATGGCTATCGTTCTTGCCCCAATAAAAATGCTCGCAATGAGGCTCTTAGAGCTTCCACGATCGAAGCTCCAAAAGAGGATGCTCATTGCAAAGGATCACCTCTCTCTTATGCTTGGGGAAAGGTAAGGGGCCATGATGCCTTCATCTCGTTTGACCCTGGCTCTACTCACAACTTCATATCAACGGAGTTGGCCACTAAGTTGGGCATTCAAGCTCCACAAGAGGATGCTCACTGCAAAGATCACCTCTCTTCTATGCTTGGGGAAAGGTAAGGAAGCGTGATTCCTTCATCTTGTTTGACCCTGGCTCTACTCACAACTTCATGTCAATGGAGTTGGCCACTAAGTTAGGCATTTAAGTTTTCGAGATGGGAGATAATGTAACTATCGATGGAGCTTTCAAGGGACAAGAAGCCTCCGTTACTCCCTTGATTGGGAAGGAGAGGCTTTGTATCCAAAGCGACGTCGACAAAGAAGACTTTTTCATCTCTCCTGTCCAACATGAGAATGTCATCCTAGGGGCACCATGGTTCAATCACATGGCTGCCAACATGAAGTTCCCTGAAAATTGAATCTACTTCACCTACGAGGAACAGAGCATGTATATAGATGCTAGTGAGTCCGGTCGTACTATACCACTTGTAAATTCTCGTTCTTTTGACAAATCAATGAAAAGCTCAGTTTTTGCATACATGATTTTTGTCAAAGAGTCCCTAAAAGGTCCTAATGTTTCAGCAAATGTAAATGGTTAGAATCAAGAAGAGTTAGACTTGTCTAATTTTCTAAATGGATTCCAAGATGTGTTCATCGATGATATCCCTATGGACTTACCTCCAAAAAGAGGGGATGATGACCATCGAATTAAGCTCCTACCAAAAAGTTCACCACCTAACAAGCCTCCTTATCAAGTTTTCCAAGCTCAACAAGAGGAGATTATGAGGCAAGTACAAGAATTCGTAGACAAAGGGATGGTGAGTCCAGCTCCTCTCCCTTTTGTTCTCTAATCCTGTTAGTGCAAAAGAAAGATGGTACATACCGCATGTGTGTGGACTATCGAGCGCTAAGCCACATCACTATCAAAAACAGATTTCTCGTACCACGGATAGAGGGTCTGTTTGATAAGCTACAAGGTTCAACCTACTTTAGTAGGAATAACTTTAAAAGTGTCTATCATCAAATAAGGATAGTGAATGAAGATATCCTGAAGACCACGTTTCGTACAACGTTCGGTCTTTGAATATCTAGTCATGCCTTTTGACTTGACTAATACACTAGACACATTCAATCGTTTAATGGAGAAATTATTTAGACCCCACCGCAAATTCACTGGCACTGGAGAGTTCTTTGATGATATCATCATCTACTCTAAGTCCTTGGAGGAGCACAAGCAACATCTCCAAGTGATTTTTCAAGGTTTGAGGGAGAACAAGCTTCTTACAATCAAAAGAAAAACAAATTTTTCCTTCAAGAGATACAATACTTAGGTCATACTATCTCTCACGATGGTATCCGTATGGATCCATCTAAGTTAGAGGTAATAAAGGCATGGCCTAATCCAAGGAATCTACATGAGCTAAGAAGCTTTATTGATATGTGTGCATACTATACACGCTTCATAGAAAAAATCTTTCAAATATCAGGGCCATTACATGACTTAACAAAGAAGAACATTAAGTACTCATGGATTGCTAAAGAGCAAAGTGCTTTTGACAAGCTCAAAGAGAAGCTTACCTCCCAACCAGTTAGCGGTAATAAAGGCATGGCCTAATCCAAGGAATCTACATGAGCTAAGAAGCTTTATTGATATGTGTGCATACTATAGACGCTTCATAGAAAAATTCTTTCAAATATCAGGACCATTACATGACTTAACAAAGATGAACATTAACTACTCATGGACTGCTAAATAGCAAAGTGCTTTTGACAAGCTCAAAGAGAAGCTTACCTCCCAACCAATGCTTATGCTTCCGTGTCTCTCAAAGCCATTTGAGATGCAATGTGATGCTTGTGGTGATTTCCTTGGAGCACTCTTGCTTCAAGAAGGGCATTCCATAGCATATGAGAGCCGAAGGCTCAATGCCAATTCAAGGGTCTTGGTCATATACGAAAAAGAGCTTTTAGCTACTCTACATGCCATAGACACATGGAAGCACTATCTACTAGGGATCCGTTTTATTTTGCAAACGGACAACCAAAGTCTCAAGTACTTCATGACGGAAACCATCCTTTCCGACAAACAAATGAGGTGGGCAAATTTTCTTTCGCAATTTTATTTTCATATTGCTCACATTGCTAGTAAGTGTAATCAAGTGGCCGATGCACTTTCACGATGATCAAGAGTTAATGCGGTGTCTATAGCAACTCACAATGATCTATCTTCTATAATAGATGAGTATGCTACTAACCCCGACTATAGAGACATAATGTCAGCCCTTGCATTGGGAAAGAAAGAAGAATTGTTCGCCTTCCAGGATGGTTATCTTCTCCATTGCAATAGGCTATGTGTTACCCATTCCGTTTGTGAGAAATTCATGTCAGGGAATAGAAGTAATCAACCTACTCTTCGAGGAGTAGAGACGTACTTCTGGTGGCCTACCATGAAAGTGGACATACAAGAGTATGTTTCAAAATGTGTGGTATGCCAAAAGACCAAGTACGATAGAGGAAAGCAACCTGGACTACTCTAGCCATTTCCAATGGTTAATTCACCATGGGAGAGTATATCCATGGATTTTATCTCTGGATTACCCAAGTCTATTTATGGAAATACGAGAATATGGACAATAATCAACAGGTCTAGCAAGCAAGCACACTTTATTCATGTCAAAAAACTATTAAGGCACATCAAATGGCAACTTTCTTCATATCTCAGATTTTCAAACACCATGGACTACCAAAATCCATCATGTCAGATAGAGATCCTGTAATTTTTCGAAAGGTCTCTTTGAAAATCTAGGTACAAGATTGAATTTATATTTGGCCTATCACACCCGCAAACGGATGGCCAAAGTGAGATGGTCAATCTTACGATTCTCGATCTACTAAAGACTTATATTACAAAAGTAGATCAACGCTCACAATGGAAAAAGTACTTACCCCTTGTATTGTAGAGTATGTGTACAATAATATTGTCCATACTACCATGGAAAAAGCACCTTTTGAGATCACAGAGGGACGACCTAAAACTCCCTTGCTACGTTAAGTACATGGGAAGATCTTCGATGCCGATGAGTATAGTCGTTACCTACAAGAACCTTTTCAAAAGATTAAAGAGGCTATATCCATCCCTCATCAAAGGCCAAGTTGTTGTTGACAAGCACAGAAGGGCCTTAACGCTCAAAGAAAATGATTGGGTCTTACTTATTTTCCAAGGCTCGATTGAGGCAAACGACAGAAAAAAATCCTATAGACCATCAAAAGTATTATGCTAAACTAGCAAAAAGATACTATGGTCCTTCTCAAATCTTGAATCCAATCAATAACATGGCTTATCAACTCAAGTTGCCCAAACATTGGCTCATACACAATGTTTTTCATGTGAGCCTACTTAAACCCTACAAAGGAGAGCCACTAACAGAACCAAGTATTGAAGACCCTCCATAAATTGAAGACCAAGAAGAGGTTACAAACCGAAGCTATCCTTCGGCATGAAGACAAGGTACTACGACATGATAAGATTATCCGACGGTATCTTATTAAGTATACCAATGTAGTGAAAATAGCCTATGAACTTTGAGAATAGAGGAATTAAGAGAATTAGAGTGAGCATTTTTATGAGACTACTTTGAGAACATAGAGGGTGAACTTAATTAGCGGTAGCAACACAACCATTATACTTAATTAACTTGGCATGAACAATACTTTTGCAAAAGAGAACATTAGAGAAAATGACAACAATTGAGGACCAAATTGGAGGGAGGACCGGTTACACATAAATCTGGTCCTCAACTGTTGTCATGTTCTCTAATTCTCTCTCTTGCAAAAGTATTGTCCATGCCAAGTTAATTAAGTATAATGGTTGCGTTGCTACTGCTAATCAAGTTCACCCTCTATATTCTCAAAGTAGTCTCATAAAAATGCTTACACTTTCTCTTGATTCCACTATTCTCAAATTTCATAGGTCATTTCCATTACGTTGGTATCAGAGTCAGTTTAGGGTTTAGGGAGAATGAAATGGACTCAAGAGCATATATGCTTGCGGCACCGTAGTCTTCCAAGCCCCAACTGGATTAGTCATCCATCTTCGAATGATGTCGTAGGGTAAAAAGGGATCCTCTACCCGCTAAGAAGCATTGACTAATGACTAAAGCTTTATCTCTTCTACCTCATAGTCAAGGATGACTATGGTTTCAAGAGAGAGGTAATGTCATAAAATCTAATATCTAACTACCCAAATGATTTTCTCATAATAAATTGATCATTTACTATGGGAGAATAAATGGGAACGAGGGTTAGAATATAAACATGTGCTTATGGATCTATCTCAACAGGGGACAAAGGTTAAAGGGTCCAAATGAGGGATGGTATGTCAAAGAGCAAGGCTAGATAATGGAGCTTAAAGACCTTAGGGTTAGCTTCATTCAAGACCTCCAAAGGTTAGTGTTAAAAGTCATTTGACCTTAAGGCTGTGCTTGAGGTGGGAACCTGGCCCAAGCTTGAGGTGCTTAATGACTAAGGTGCTAAGGTGCTCCATGACTAAGGTTCTTGAGCGGCTTGAGGAGATCCAAAAGTCAAACATGATCCCTACTCAAGGGGGGGGCGAGCCCTCATTGTAGGAGCATGAGAGAGAACACACACACCCTCACACAAGGCAAGCTTGGTCTAAAGAAGTAAGAAGGACACTTCCCAAATAGTTCTTCATGTTGCCCTCATGGTGTGCCTAAAGCCTATTGGTTGGCCTCTCAAGGGATCCAATGATAATTTAGCTAATATATTTAATTGATTATGCATTTATCAAGTCCTCTCTCTCAAAGGGGAAAGGGGGTCGCTTGGGACCTCCTCTTCCCTACCTCATTCCCCACTAGTTCTCTCAACCTTTGAAGGTGTTTGAGGCCTTGGGACTGAGGCCGGCGATGATTAATGCTTTTATAAAGTTTACGTTATGCTCGTGATGCATGAAGCTTTCCATCTTCATTGGATCACCTACGTCACAAGGAACACAAAGATTGTATTGTACCAAGTCTCTCTTGATGGGAGAATCTATAATACAAAAGCCTATTGCAGGAGGGACCGGTTCCACATAAAGCCGGTCCTCAACTATTGTCATCTTCTCTAATTCTCTCTCAATTTAATTAAGTATAATGGTTGTGTTGCTACCGCTAATTAAGTTCACCCTCTATGTTTTCAAAGTAGTCTCATAAAAATGCTCACTATAATTCTCAAAGTTTCGCCATTCTCAAATTTCATAGGCTGTTTCCATTACATTGGATTAGAGCTATTGGTTTCTCTTTTCTTGCTTAAGAAGAGAAGTCCTTAAGTTGTCCATGAAAGGTTGGACCTGTTGATTGCAATAGGGTAAGTGGGACAGAGATCTATTATCTTGGTTGAGAAGAACTTAGTTCGAGATACACCATTGGGAACTATAGTTTTAATAATGGAGTCTCTTCAGGCTTGCCTTTGGCTTAACCATTTATGAGCTACGAGCTAGCTCTGCAAGAATCATAATCAACCGAGCAATGTTAGACCCTCTCCACTAGTCTTTGCAATCAACAGACTCTAAACCACGAGTGGGCCTGCTTGAGAACTAATTTTGGAAGATAAAGAAGAGTAGCGACTAAGGTTTTTGAGGGTACCAAAGCACAAAGTAATCCATACATGAGTTTAATTAGAATAACTGACAATAACCAAGAGAGTAGAATGAACATTAATAACTTTGATTTTGCACATGAAGGTGCTAATGATAATGTCTCCGTGTTTGTGAAAAATAAACAGATGAATCCGGTCCTCAATTGTTGTCATGTTCTCTAATTCTCTCTCTTGCAAAAATCTTGTTCATGCCAAGTTGATTAAGTATAATGATTGTGTTGATGTCGCTAATTAAGCTCACCCTCTATATTCTCCAAGTAGTTTCATAAAAATGCTCACTATAATTCTCTTAATTCCGCTATTCTCAAAGTTCATAGGCCATTTCCATTACAACTCGAGCGAGCATATGTGACGAGTTCTCGGCACTATCTTCTTGTGAAGTGGCTTGGTGGGCAAGGAGATTGCAGTGCTAGAGCACCCCCAAGATTTTTGCACTTAATTGTGTATATGGCTTTGTGCATGTGGGTGTTGGAAGATGCCATGGCTCGGTGGGAGCATGGCTTTCATTGTATCTTTTTTGGTTTATTTCTAATATATTTCTCCACACACTATTGTGTTTCAAGAACTTTTGCTAAAATGCAAAAGTTTAAGAGGTTTGGGAATAGATTCCCTTATTTTTGGTGAATACCCTCTTTTTTTAAAAAGATAACAAGCAGTATTTAAAAATTCTATGATTATTGTATTGAAGCCTCCCTAAAAGAAATTTTGAGATTCTTTTTTAGATAGACATGACATTTTATTCAAAACCTTGAACAAAGAACACCCATGGTGTCAAACTAGTGTTAGTGATATCATGTTTTGGTACGAACCTAGTGTTAATGATGTCAGCTAAGTGACAATGTGTGTTAAAGGTTCCCTAAAAAATGCTACAAGGAGCTTAAATACATAAACTATATGGCAATCGAAAAAAATTTACATACATCAAGGTGACCTATAAGAGTGTGAAATAAACCATTTTGGAGAAGTGTACTCAAGACTATCTCAAAAAAGAAAGAACAAATGTGCACTTTCTTCACCACTATATTCCACTGATTATGATGAACAAAATGTAAAATACTTGTGAAAATGTATCAAGTTCATGAGTTATGGTTTACTCAAAACATGTACAATTGGCCTTCTACACCACCATCCCACATAAGGCATTTGAAGGTCTCTCCACAAGACAAGACTGATGATGGTTTCAACACAATCCCAATTGTTCGTGGAGGAGCTAAGCATAATGGTCATTACCACCTCTTTTGTGAGGATACTGTAGACAATCTAGCTTACCTTTTCACCAAGCCTCTCCCTCAACACAGACTAAAATATTTCTTCATCAATGGGAAGTTGAAGCACCCACCTAGCACTGAAGAGAACATGTTGGAGATATGTCACCACTATATGGTGGCAGACTAAATTACATTTCTTAGTTATATGGCCACAATGGCCCTACACATGCATTTTCCTCCAATTTGCCATATATTAGTGTTCTAAGCTGGAGTGGCATTTTTCATGCATGGTTACCTTCCCTCTTATGGCACTAAACTGAGATGAGTTAACCTAAACTAAGCTATCCCCTGTTCCCAAACAAGCTTTTAGGTCACTTAAAAGGTGACTCCCATGCACTCATTCTATAGTATGAGCACTCGAGTTACTGAATTATTGCTCCTGAATCATTCTCTCCCACTCGCATTGTGTTTGTCCCTTCTCTAACATATTTTCACATGCTACAGAACTTAAAGATTAGAAAGACGGGAGCAATCGCACAATCAAAATTCTTTTTTACCATTGCAGTAGTGGATGACAACTTCACATGATTGAAAGAGATGGACATGTACTTTAGGCACATACAGTAAGTATCCAGAGGATGATGGAGGTTGTGGGTTTTGGTTTAGGAAAAGGGAGGGAGGGAGGGGGGGGGGGGGGGACCAATGGGGTCCTAGACAACCCTCTCAGGGACCCCCCGCTTGATATTTGCTTTCCATGGCATAAACAAAATTTTCATGGATGATGTACCTCAATGCATAGACTAGCTCAACTACAGGGAGATTACAACAATTTGCACAGATGATATACCTCAATGCATGGACTAGCTCGACTACGGGGAGATTACAACCATGGCAACTCAATAAGATGAAGCACCTTCGAGGCTGATTTGATGCACCTATTTGAACTACCTCAATGTAGGCTTCATAAGGCCACCACAGTGAAGACCTAAGGCTTGTTTTGCACACCCAATGTAAAAACACAGCAAATTGAAACCATACTCACTAGAGTGAATGATGAGAGTAAGGGGTCATCCAATTGGCCAGGAGATGGGTTGCCTCTTCGGTGATGGTTTACTTAAAGAGGCGCTATGGGTGCCAATAAGACCCAGCGGCAGGCTGCAAAAATGTGGCATCGAGGATAGAGATCTGGAAGAGAGAGATGGGGCTGAGCAGCACAACTGCCAAAATGCCAAGGTGATAGCACTAGATTGTGAGGGAAAAGGGTTACTCTTATAATGGAACATGGTCTAGAACTCCGGATGTGCAAACTTTGCCCTAATTGTGCAACGTGCAGTCTCACTGGACCACAACCACGTCTAATTCTAGGCTACATGCTCATGTTGCCGGACACCCGCTGAAGTGGAACGTCCGTAACACATACAAAGCATTCATGGAAGCCTTGCAGAGGCAGTGCACTGCTACCTCTTTGCCTCAGCAATGGAATCCCTCATCCTAGGAATCACAAAATACTAGCCGCAAGCATCAGAAGCAACTACCTCTAGGGTAGGTGCCGCAACCTGAGTAGGGTGACTCAGGAGTGACGGGGGTTGAAAGGCACAAGAGTCTAGAGAAGATAACCATATTATACTACAAGCAGAGTGAACCCGCTCAACACGCTCCAAGGCCACACTCAAAAGTGGAGATGAACAATGACCTAGAAATGCACAGCGTTGGCAGTACCCGTGGGCCGCTTCCAGCCATCAGCTGGTGCACCCCAAGGGGATGATGCATACGGCTAAGGCAGACAAGGCTTATATATAATAGTATAATCGTCCGGAGCAAAACACCAAGACTCGTGGACAGGACACACCAACCTGCTGAGAGGAAATTTGGCCCTTGTAACAGGTTCCAACTATACCTGAAATTACATCCGCAAACTACAAGAAGCGTGGTCAGCTCACCTGAATATAGATGTGTCATTCCGAGTGGACAGGAACCAGGAAACGAAGCCAGGAATACCTATGAGTGTAGCCATGGTGGAAACCAAGTCTCAAAAAGGCATAAGCATGCTGGAAAATGATGTGATGATGAAGTGAGGGATAAACTAACTTAAATTCAGCACCGAAAAGCTAGATACTAAGGGACTAAGAAATGTAAGTCTGGCCGGAGATGACGCAGGATAGCACCAACATGGACCGAGTGCAATGCACGTCCCAAAGGAAACATCCAGCAACAAGCGCTTCAAATCCAACCCTCACGCCCATGGATGTATATTGGAATAATCGTGGGTGGTAGAGCAAGAGGGAGAGTGTCCTGATGAGAGTCCGCCAACCGCTGTCAAATTGCCAATACTGGGAGAACAGAGCAAGACTGAACCAGCCAAAGTGCCTTCATAACGGACAATGATAGGGAAAAGAACTGCCCATCGCAACAAGATCAAAAAAGCTGGGACTCCCACCAGGAGAACTGATGACAATAGTAAAAAATGTACGTGAATGTGCATGCATGTTATAATTTACATGAAAGAAAGCAAATACACACAAAGTAAGACACAGCCCTAGAAGTAGAATACGTTTTGTTATCGTACAATTGACTTTGCTGGAGCTTTGTTCACATAAGCATGCATACCAATCTTAAGTAATGAAGATTTGCGGTTACCCTGCATTGAGAAAAACCACTGAAATGTGGAGTCACAGGTCAAGACCCTCCTATTGTGCAATTTGTAAAGAGACTTTTCTAGCCCCAGGAATAACTGGATCCGATGACGGCCACACAACGCAATAATTTAGTTCGATGCCACTATTTGCGCACCAAAATTCCCCAGAAGATTTACAAAGACAGTAGTGAGAGTCGAGACGTCTTTTGGGCCCGTCAGAAGTAGGGGAAGATAAACCTGTGAATGTGGGAAGAAGGCTTTTGGCTTCTACAAAAAAGCAACCCTTATAAAGTGGAATCATTCTAGCTGAGCGATTTAGCTTAATCCACTCTTATTCTACATATTTTCCTGTGAAGCCTTTTCCAGAGAGAGATTCTCTGAAATTAAGGCGTGGAAATCAGCTTCAGCTCTCTTCAAATCCACTGGTCTTCTTTCCATTGCTTCCAAGCTGACCTGAACTTCAGCAATCTCCCTGTGTAGCTTATCCAATAAAAAGACTGTATCATAGCAACTAGCAAAGTTTTCATGAATGCTAGTCAGCAGTCTGTAAGCTTGGCGAGACGCAGCATCTTTCTTGGCATCCCTGCATTATACGCCTCATGCATAAAACAAATCCTAGAAATTTCAAGACTACAGAAAAGTTAAAATATCAGCACTAACCTAAATACCAGTTCATCAACAAGGGCATACGTGCGTTTAAGGCGCCCTTGATTCGCATTGATCTCACGTTGCAGATCCCAAGTCTCACCAAGGATGCGTGAGATATCAGCATCTTGCTTTTTGCTGTTCTTTATTAGTTCTGTGATTCGACTCACGTAACTGCTTCTTGAAGGCCTTTTCACACTTTTCTCCATCAACCTGGCAAGTATCTCATTCTCCTCCTCTCTGTTCCGCAAAAAGGAGAACATTCAGACAGACATTATGAAGATTGCCAGCTTGACGTCTGGATACAATCTCAGTATACCTTTGCTCCAATTTGACCATAGTCTCTTTAATTTTGTGTCTGACAATTTCCAAGTCTTCCAGATGTAGTTCTTCGTTTTCAGCCAAAGCTGAAGATTCCGAAAGAATCCGTTTGCTTGACTCCCTGTGTATATTGACAAACTCAATTCACTCACAGTCAGAGAGTAAATTTTTTTATTAGAAAATTGCAAGGAAAAGATCCTTCCATTAATTAATAAAACTGCCCCAAGGGCTACAAACAACCTCTGCGAAAGAGGGCTACATCAGAAACATGGGGAGGCTCTCTCAGTGAGAAGACAAAGTATTTACAATGAGGGCTAGATCACGAGATGGGAGAAGGAAACAGCCACACTGGTGGCCAATAGTGCCATCTAGGCACACCCTGAACCATGGTGAAGAAAGGCCCGAGGCGCCAAAGTCGCAAGAAAGCCTCGTGGCGCTGGGTCTCTCAAACTGACCCTTGAGTGTATGAATCACAAACAATCTCTACCGGTGGGACAGGGCGAGCCTCGAAGATGCGAAAGCAACGAACCCACCAGATAAACCAGTGTCAGTCCGCAAATGAGCTCCTAACACCACTCTCTATCATTGCACCACTCCTGGGGGATGAGCTTTTGGGCAAGCTGAAGTGTAGGTCAACCCCCCTGAGTCACTATCATCTTGCTCGTGGAAGCCATCTTAAAACAGAGCGTTGAGCCCAAGAGCAGACCAGGCTGCAGCACCCCAAGTGTACTGTTGAGCTGTGGAAAGTGCTGGCATCAACCGAAGAAACCGAAGTCAAACCTGCTGTGCCATGGGGCAGTCCCACAAACAGTGATGCTGACTCTCCATAGGGTGGCCACAAAAATTTTAAAAATTTATGTGTTGATTCAAAACTTACTTGTTACATACAAATTGCCTGCACAAAAATTACATGCAGAAGTGACTGTACAATCAAGACTTAAAATACTACTTAATCAGTATATACATGCGCAGTCTAAGAGATCTTTGTCGATTCATGCTTTTATCGCCCACCAAAACATAAAAACTCCAAACCCAGCCTCGATTATATGAGCAATAGCAATTACCCCCACAGCCTTGCTTGTTTTTGTAAGCAGATCAATCAAGTCTTTGCCAGAGGGCATGCATGGTAAGTTGTTGCATAAAGAAAGGAGTCTCCACAAAAGCTTATTAAAGAGTAGAATTTCCTACAAACTAAGGAACTGATATTTGCATATACTCAAGTTAACAAAGCTTGTCGAGCTTAAAAATATGAATCACATTACACATGGTACAAAATTAACACAAATGACCAAATTTTGGGTTCAAAACACAGTAGTGCAGCTTAAACTCACTTCATCCACATTGATAATGCAACATATAGGAAGGTAGTGAATTAATCTTTCACATTCCGATGCTCGTTGAAGTTCACCTAAACAAGCTTCAATGAAATTGACACAAAGGAATTAAGATAATGCAAAATCACATACCACTCAACCTTTGGATCCAAAAGATTCTGTTGACTCAAACGCAGCGTTTTCGATACCTTAGTTTGGATTAAATCAACTTTTACGCTCTTCAAATGTTGATTTAGACCCATAACTTCATCTGTTAACTGTTTAGAAAATTCCAATTTTGAGAGGAAGTATGTCACACAAAAACCAATGTCATACAAAATGTATGGTTGCAGCATCATATATGAGATAGAAATGAAAATAAAATTGAAAGACCCTACTTAAGACCTTTCTATCACAAAGAGATTACGTGGCATGACCTTAGCAACAGGTCACGGAGACCGTTGGCTGGATCAGTGCAAACAAGACCCTTTGCACACATATTTATAGGTACTAAGCCCAAAAGCAACTGATACAAAAAGCTAGCGCCCTCAAAACAGTTTCTGCTAAAAACATCCAAAAGACTATGAAGCCATCAACTCACCATGTATGGTATAATGTATTGACTACATACAAAAACATCGCCACTACCATTATCACTGCCTAATAGTGGGTGTGATATCGTCAATACACATGGACCACACAGTCAATGTGCCGCCATTGTGAAAGAGTAATTGACATGACTAATCACGAAGGCCGGGACAATACCTTAAAACTGTAGCAGGAATCCATGCTCCAACCATATTCTTTTTGTTTACACCCACTTGATTACATTTACAAACAAGCAAAGTTCTCTAAAAAGCTTGCATTAAAATTTATGAATGTTCAAATGTTTTAAATAGCATTCATTAAATCTAACCTGTCAAAATTACGTTACCTTCACATTTTCTGAAGAAAGAATGCTGAGCTGTTCCTCTAGCCTGTTCAAATCTCCATCTTTAACATTTGCTCGCCCCTTAAAAGAAGAAGCTGTAAGATTGTTTTCTAGTGTCGTATGTATGTCATGACCATTGGCAATATCCGATTCAGTAGAGACCTTGTCGACCAAAAAACGAAACAGTCTGTGTGTTTCCTCCTCCACAGGATAAAGAAACTGCAGGCCCAGGACCAAGTGTCATCATGACTACAAACCTGCATATACGCTTTTAATTCAAAATCTAAGCCATGCAAAACCAGCGTATGAAACCAAAACAAGAGGAGCATTAATTTTTTGTGCATGCATCCTTCCAAATACAGAAACTGGATCGTGCAACTCTTATGCCAATGTTAGTTAAATTCGTTCTCTTCTCCAAATAAAGTGTGATCAAATATTTCAAATGCGGTGCGCATGAGAGCAGGATTGTATTTATCTTAAACCCCATTACTTTTTTTATTAAGCGCACAATCAGTTTTTTCTACTGTATCCTGCATTCAGATAGAGTATGAAGCACCAGAGATGATATCAAACTCCCCTCCTCCCTCATAAGAATGATGGAGCCTTCCTCTCCATGATCCTAATGGTCGGCGTACACACCCTTCCTCTTCTTCCTCTCTCTCTCTCTCTCTCTCTCTCTCTCTCTCTCTCTCTCTCTCACACAGATTGATGAGATCCGCCAACGACCGATGCTAGATCTCCTGTGATTCAGCTATCCCAGCAAGCCGCCATTTTTGCTTAGTTCACATCGACCAGTCTAGGATCCCATAGTATATATCTTTTGTTTTTGTACTGTTGTTATTTTGTTACTCTGACTTTGTATCAGATCCACCACCTTGTAACTTTCTGGTCTCATAGGTCACTATGGCCTTTTGAAGACGTTAATATAACATTTCATTTCTCTCTCTCTCTCTCTCTCTCTCTCTCTCTCTCTCTCTCTCTCTCTCTCTCTCTCTCTCTCTCTCACACACACACATATGTGTGGTCTCATAGGTCACTATGGCCTTTTGAAGACGTTAATATAACATTTCATTTCTCTCTCTCTCTCTCTCTCTCTCTCTCTCTCTCTCTCTCTCTCTCTCTCTCTCTCATATGTGTGCAGTAGACTTGCCTGATGAAACCTGAGGTCGCCTATAAAGCCAAGATGCTTAATGGAGGAGGCAACTTCAGTGCACAGGCGGACACGATTGGACATGGAGGCGGGAAAGGGAGATATGGAAGGTACGGAAGCTCCTTCGATGAGGGAAAGGGCTCTCAGGCATATGGCTACCAGCCCCGCCGGTTGACACAGATCTTGCACCAACTCTGCTCCCGGTGGTGACGTCACTCCCGCCTGCTCCAGTGCTTGTAACAATACCTCACGCGCTTCCTCCATCTCTGTAGTTGTGCACACATGCTCGCTATGAGCATATTGGCCTACTACAAACATACTCAGGCCGTTTACACACTGCTGCTGCCCATCCATTTTTTAAAAGCCATCACTCACCTTGTTACACACGAGCGCGCGGCCATCCGTGGGCGCTGCTGAGCTGGACTCCAGCGCATGCCCATCCAGTACCTACGGGAAGTTGGGAATCAAAATTGTCGAGTCTTCCCGCTCTTTAACACTAGGTTGGTAACCTAACAGGACATAAAAGTGTCCTTTCAGGGTTTTGAAAAAAACCTCCAAAACCATAGTAGATCCACTCATTTTGTAAAATCCTTTCATGAGGTTATAGTTCAAGGCCTACTACACATGGAAAAAATAAGAAACTTGTAAAATTTCTCATCTTTTGGTCACACCAAGCCTCCAAAGTTGATGGACCAGTACATTTTCATCAAAACAATCATTTCTTACGTTTTGTTGCATAAAAATAAGATTAGGGATTTTTGTAGGACTTGAGATAAATTCCCTAGTGAACTTCAATGGGTTGGTAATCAGAACATATGATTACTTCTCACTCACTATTTTTTGTTTTGCCAAAAGAAATAGGTACAAAAAAGTTGAATTTTTACCATTCTGCAAACCTATCATCAAAGTTTCTATAGCCATGCTCAATACAAATAATATATGCATGTTTTCTTAGTTCCGTATTGTCCTTTAGGTTCATAAGGAGCCATGGAGCATGTCAAAAGAATAATACATCTCTTACCAAGGGGAGTCTTGGGGACAAACATGAAGTGCTAAATACAGCAAACATGAAAAAACTGGGTTCAACATCATGAGTTGTAGAATCCCATAGAAACTATTCAATGTCTAGACAAATTTGATCCTTATGACTAGATATGGTTACTACCTACAAAATGCATGTAGTTGTCACAAGAACTAACAATATTGAAAAAGCTATACTTGATATACTAGAATGTTTCGTTTTCTTCTATAATTGAAAAAATCAACCATCGTTGTCTACTATGCAAAATAGGGTATTAGGTGCCCCAAAACTCAAGGAATATTAGCTTTATGTTACAATATGCGACATAGAAAATCAAAAGTGCATTTGGATATCATGAAAGCCACCAAAAAAAATCATAGAAGAGCTAAAATTGGCTAAAAAACAGGATTTGACATTTTTTGTAATTTGGTCATAACTTACAACTTTAACATTTATTTGTCCCTAGAAGCATGAGGACATGTTGAGGACTACTAAAGATAGTTCTCTAGCATTATAGACCTCACAAACATGAATTCTAGAGTGGTATAGTTGCAAAAAGTTGAAAAAAGCAAAAAACAGGACCCGTTTTTTCACACAGTTTAGGTTGTGAAATGTTGTGCAAGAACAAGGTTAAAGATGGAATTGATATTTCAAAAAAATGTCGAGTTTTTTTTAGCTCATGAGACAACTTTCTAGACAGATAGCACCTCAAAATCCATTTTGAAACTCTTGACATAATTCAAGCAAAATGGTCACTTAACAGGACATAAAAGTGTCCCATTACCAACCTAGTGTTAAAAATATTTGGCGCCCTTTGCTCTCCTCAACAGTTCAACCCAGACGGGTTTGTGTTTAACAGTGGCTGGTTGTCCTGTGCGTTGCTTCTCCATTCACATTGCCTCCACCAAAGTGATCTCATCTGCATGCTCTCAACGAGGTAATTTGTTTTGCTGTGTTCTTATCATAATAGAGTTGATATAAATATTATAGAGAGAGAGAGTATTATTGTTGTGTGTACCATTGTTGAGACATCAAGGTGGCCCTTTCCATTATTGACCTCAGGTTTATTTTTAGTGAGAGAGGGAGGGCAATATAAAGAGAGAGAGAAATAAATTTTGTGATTTTCATGGAATAGGGAGATGGACTCACAAACGCCTGACAAGTACTCCCAGATGTCCCAAGATAATGAATTCACTCCTCTGTTTTTCCAATACACCCAAAGCTCGTACTCCCCACCTTTGGTCCATGGAATGTCACCTTTTGGTGGGTCTCCATTTGGCTTTAGGCCAGTCCAACCACTAAAACCTAAAACCCAGCATGTAGCTCGATGATCGGCTCTTCCATCTCAACCACAAGTGGAGGTGATAGCCACACCAACGATGACCGAAGACAAGGCTACCAATATGGTCATGGACGAGCCACAACAAAGGGCAGTGACCAAACTACAAGCCAAGAGGAGGATTCAAGAGGTGGGCACTGACGTGGGAGGAAAAGGTGTAAAAGGGAAGAAGAAGATGCAACCACACAAGGCAAGCAAAGAGGAGAACAACAAGGAGAAGAAGGGATGAGAGAACTGGAAGCATGTGTGGGTGGTACAACTTATACACGTTTGTGGTGCCATGCATGATGAATTTGGGAAGACTCTGAAACAGGGTGTAGACCTTTAATCTAAAGTTGCCACACAGCTTGCATTTTTGTTTCCTGATCGCAACAAGGATGGTCAGGCTTGCAGGAAGAAGTGGGGACGTGTCTACGACGCGTACAAGAAAGACAAAGCTCACAACTCCATTTCAAGGAATGATCGCAAGATAACGTGCGATTGGTATGACATAGTGGATGAATACATGCACGGTAGAGCCTCGGGGGTTCACCGTTTAGTACCCCCCTATATAACGTGCGTTCGCGGGGTATTTAAAAAACCCTCTTTTAACATGTTTGAATGAATAAAATGACCCCTTATTTTAGAGATTTTTTTCAAAGTTGAATATAAAAACCCCTTATTTTAATGTATCTCAGTTAAATTGCCTAAATTGTTTGCATTTTTTTACCCCTCCTTTCGAACTCACTATATACATTAACATGATTACATAGTGCACCCATTGAGAGTGGAGCAAACGTAGTAAGTGAATCCCACGCATCGGCATTGGGAGGCTTTGCGAATGAGGAGATGGTTGAGGCTGTTGTGCTTGAAGAGTCTACTACCACAGAAGATGGGGTAGATGGCACAAAATCATCAATAACTAAAGAAAAGTTGTTGGCTATGAACACTACTGACACACGCAATCGAAAAGATCAAAAAATCGAAGAGTCTTTGGATGACTCGACAAACATTGCAAAGCTTATGGCAGGTCAACAGAGGGAGTCAGACACAGATCGCAAGGTTGCGTAAGCTGAACCGCTTGGTACCCTCACAAATGCGGTTGCTGGCTTGATGGATGTTGTAAAACATATCATTGACAAGTGAGCATACAGATGTGTAGCTCCCACAATATCTTGCTGCTCATGAGTGCCGAGCACTCTCTTTCTGGTCTCTGTACACTCAACAATTGATACCGAGTGCTCTTTGATTGTATCTCCAACTCTTTGGGCTCCAATGTTTACGTTTTTGTTTGCATTGTGTTTTTGCCTATCGTGTTTTCACATATTGATTGGTTGGCTGGGTTTTCCAAATCTAAAATTCGAAGGCGATTCATTACAGGCTGATGATGCATTGGCATGCTTATGGTGCATTTTAGTCTACTAGTTTTGTGGTTTCATTGCAGGTTGATATGGTGAAGAACTGGGGTTATGTTTTATTCGCGTTTTTTGTTCTGACGACTCCAATGTTTACGTTTTTGTCTGCATTGTGTTTTTGCTTGATAGTGTTTGACATTAAAGAGTGTCCACAGCTACTCTAATTTTGCACGTATCGATTGGCTGGCTGGGTTTCCAGATCTGACATCCAAATGCGGTTCAATATTTGTTGATGATGCATTGGCATGCTTATGGTGCATTTTAGTCTACTGGTTTTGTGGTTTCATTGCAAGTTGATCTGGTGAAGAACTAGAGTTATGTTTTAATCGCATTTTTTGGTCTGACGACTCCAATGTTTACGTTTTTGTCTACATTGCGTTTTTGCCTATAGTGTTTGACATTAAAGGGTGTCCACATCTACTGTATTTTGCCATGTATCGATTGGTTGGCTGGGTTTTCCAGATATGAAATCCAAAGGTGGTTCATTACGGGCTAATGATGCATTGGCTTGCTTATGGTGCATTACAGTCTACTAGTTTTGTGGTTTCATTGCAGGTTGATATGGTGAAGAACTGGGGTTACGTTTTAATCGCGTTTTTTGCTCTGAAATCCAATGGCTTATGATGCATTAGCGTCTGTTTCTTTTTTGACATTATCTCATGGCTGGTCTGTAACTTTGTGGTTTCCTTGCAAGTCATGGATGAACTGGTCATCGTGTTCTGTGTTGTTTCCATACTCATGTCAGCAATAATAGCGTTGGAGCTTACAGATTTTGATGGTCATTATGTTGAGAAGTATTCACATCAAATTCTCTTCTTAAGTCTATGCATGGGTCAAATTGTTCCAGCAAGAGCGGCTCGTATTGGAAGGAGATGGCACAAAAATAGAGCATGCTTTTCCTATTCAAGACCGAACACATTCATGGGAAAATGCTTGATGGGCAGCTACATAGATCAGATGTTCAAGATCAGGCTACGAATAAGCAAGGACACCTTCAATTTCTTGACCACATGCCTTGCTCCACATCTTCATCATGCCAACACTACTTTTTGCAAGGGAATACCAATTGAGAAACAAGTATGTGTAGCTTTGCATAGATTGGCTTCAGGATCAAACTGACAAGTTATTGCAGATATGTACTCCATCTCTACATATGCAGCCCAAAAAATCATCATCAAGTTTTGTGATGCTATATCAGCGTCGGGGCTACATGACCTTTTCATCAAGTGGCCTTCACTAGAAAGAATGCAAAGCCTAGCAATGGCTTTTGAGGCAATCCATGGAATTCCTTATGTAATAGGTGCAGCGGATGGTAGTCATATACCCATAATTGCCACACGAGCCCACCACGAGGACTACTTCAACAGAAAAGGTTTCCACTCTATCATTTTGCAAATGACAATAGCTTCATATTGTATTGTTTGGGACTATGACATAGGATGGGCAGGTTCCATGCATGATTGGAATGTGTTTCAACATAGCCATCTACGTTAGAGATGCGCATCAGGAGCTCTAGGTAACTATTGCTTGCTGGGTCCGTATCTTGCACGATTTTGGATGTTGCCACCCTTCAAAGGTAGCAAAGATGGATTATCTCCTCAACAGTACTTTTGGAACTACATAAAATCTAGCTCACGAATGGCAGTGGAGCGTGCATTTGGAATGCTCAAGGCTCACTTTAGAATTCTATTGAAGTGTTGTGACATGATTCTTGAGAATGTCCCAAAGATGCTTCGCACATGTTTGGTATTGCACAATATGTGCATTGTCCATGGGGATGCATTTGATGATGTGTGGGTATGAGAAGCACAAGGTGAGATGCAACATGCACAAGCCGAGGAGGCAGTCTCCAACCCTAATCCAATAGTTTGTAGCGGGTTGACTGCTGCTCTTGCAAAAGTCACAAGCTTGATTGAGTTGGATCCCTCACAAGTAGCCGAAAGGGCACAGAATGTGGGCAATGTTCCTTTTGATGCTACAAATGTAAGTGGAGCACAGAGGCATGACAATCTTTCAAAAGTAATGTTCAATGAGCGAGCAAGGAGAAGTGTGAGGCTCATGTTTGGAGACGATGACTCTGTCGATGAGAGTTTTGACAATGACAACTAGGGTGATTTTTTGTAATGGAATGTAGTTTGTTCATATTTTTAAACTTGGAGTTTGGTACTTGTTTGATTAGCATTTTAAGAGTTTGAGTTCCATGGTTTTTGTGAGTGTTGTGTTTATGTTCAATACTATGGGAATTTGATGTCCAAAAATGCTGTTGTTTTCTTGCATCCTCAATTTTTGACTATCGGTGTCGCCTCGTGTTACATAATGAACTTAGATAGTGACCTCTTTGGATGAGCTGGATTGCTCGATGAGGTAGAGCATGTGACGACCATGCATAGAGTCTTGAAGGACAAGTGCAACCAAAATTTTATGCACTCTTTATCAGATTTTGAGTGAGTTTATTTTTTGAATTGGGCTGCATGTGTGTAACGGGGTTTCTAGACATAGGCTGCCCATGTTTTACTTTTAAAGACCCAGGCTTGGGCAAGTTACAGGCTACCATGGGCAGTGTGCAAATAGCCTCATACTCCGTCCATACTGCTGGTAGGTTCTTTATGTAACATACAGAGAATCTGTAGATATCATTCTTTTGCATATTGAATGGCTTTTCACATTTTGATCGGTTTTCAAAACTTTGAATGCACAGGGATCGAACTCGAGTGCATAAACCCATCGATCCTAATCCGAATAGGATACCCATCGGGTAATTATGGACACTGATAGCAATACCTACATTGTGTATATAAAAAAGCAACACTTGGTCATCGTCTCCTCCACTTGGCTTGCCTGGTGCAATGTGCATGGTTGTCCTACTGTCGGCGAACGCTCTTGCCTCCCCTACACGCTCAAGCACCACTTTACCCTTGACTTCTCCATCCGCCTGCCTCCCTTGCACGCTCAGCCGCCAACTGATCCTCACCTTTTGCCTCCCTACATGCTCAAGCACCACTTGCCCCTTGACTTCTCCATCCCCACATGCCTCCCTTGCACGCTCAGCAACCAACTGATCCTCACCTTTTGCCTTTCCTCTTTGGGTATCCCCTCATGATTCTCGCTATTTTGACATTTTCCAAAATCGAGGGCACATACTCGCTCAAATGAAGAACAAGGTTGGCACTAACTTGCCAACGGCGGCCCTGCCTGAGGGGGGGAGAGAGAGAAGGGCGGGGGGGGGGGGGGGGGGGGGGGGGGGGGGGGACTTGCTTACACTCAGTCATAGAAACAAACGGAAATGGTTTCATTTGTTGCATTGGAGTGTAGAGACATAGACACAAACACACATGGAGAGAGAGAGAGAGAGAGAGAGAGAGAGAGAGAGAGAGAGAGAGAGAGAGAGAGAGAGAGAGAGAGAGAGAGAGAGAGAGAGAGAGAGAGAGAGAGAGAGAGAGAGAGAGAGAGAGAGAGAGAGAGAGAAAGAGAGAGAGGGAGAGGGAGGTAATGTCGAAATCAAAATGTTGAAATGAAATCATGCAAAATTGATAATTAAACTTACACGAGTTGAATGTTCATGAGTTGTTTGGCTCATCAACTTTCTATGTTTCCAAAGTTCAAAGTCTCTGGAGTCCACTATGTACAAGGGAGGAGCTTAGCACAAAATGTATATTTGATTTGGTTGTTGAAGAAGATGGGGCGCTGATCTTTGTTTTGACGTAGTTGCTCTATGTAGGAGGAAATATGTAGCGTCCTTGACCTCCTTAGGCCAGCATGATGTAGAGTTGGAATGGAACATCTACGTTTTAGTGTGAGCGTGTACGCCCTTTTTATTGTCGACTTTGTGGGGAGCACATGTGCAGAGTCTTTGTAATGTCCAATAGAGAGTTTTGCGAGAAATGTGCATGACATAATAGCATAGTAATGGAGATGGAGAAGATGGAAAGCTTAAGAATTGAAGCATGGCTCTTGGTTGGATTTGCATTCCATAGCCAAGAGTTTTGGTGTAGGCTCTCAACTTCTCAACAAGCTTGGAGAAGGCAATGGAGTTCTTGCACTTTTTCCAAGTGAGAATGAGCATATGAGTGTGTGTGTGTGTGTGTGTGTGTCTGAGAGAGAGAGAGAGAGAGAGAGAGAGAGAGAGAGAGAGAGAGAGAGAGAGAGAGAGAGAGAGAGAGAGAGAGAGAGAGAGAGAGAGAGAGAGAGAGTACCCCCTTAGCACACCCCTAGCTTCACTTGGTCATCCCCTCCTTGTAGCTCGAGCTAAAATTTGATTGGACCCCTACAAGCCTAGCCAATAACATGCTTTAGTCATATCAAGCAACCATGCTATCATTAGGACAAGTGTGCTTCTTGCCCCTTTGACAGAGAGGGCTTGAATAATGCTTGTAAAAATTGATTAATAAACTAAAATCTCATTGGACCCCTTTAGAGGCCAGCCAATAGGCTTTATGCACCTTATGAGGGCAACATGGAGAGGAACATGACATGTGTCCTTGTCGCCTCTTTGGACTAGGCTTTGCCTTGTGTGGGTGTGGGTGTGTTCTCTCTCTTGCCCCTACTTTTAGGGCTCTCCCCCTCTTGAGTAGGGATCCTTGTTGACTTTTGGAACACCTCAAGCCCCTCAATCTTGGGGAAGGTTCACACCTCAAGTTCAACCCTAGCACCTCAAGCACCTTAGTCATCAAGCACGACAAGCACCTCAAGCACCTTAGTCATCAAGCACGACAAGCACCTCAAGCATCTTATTCATCAAGCACGACAAGCACCTCAAGCACCTTAGTCATCAAGCACGACAAGCACCTTAAGCTTGGGCCGGATTCACACATCAAAGCTCAGCCCTAGCTTGTCTAAGGTCTAAGGACTTTTAACACTAACCTTTGGAGGTTATTAATGAAGCTAACCCTAAGGTCCTTTAAACTCCATTAGCTGGCATTGCTCTTTGATAGACCATCTCCCATCTGGACCCATTACCTTTGGTCTTGTGCTAAGATGCATCCAAAAGCACATGTATATATTCTAACTCTTGTTCTCGTTTATTCTCTCACATTAAGTGATAAGTTTAATATGAGAAAATCATTTGGGTATAGTTAGATATTAGATTTTATGACAGCCACACACATGGATGCATGGCCAAGTTTTAGTTGGACTTGGCTATCTAAGGACGATTAAACATGGGCATTTAGAGGCTCCCTAGAATATTTATAAGGAGGCCTTCTCCATGAGTATTTTAGGCACTACACACTAGAGGTGTGCACACTTGACGCACACACACTCACAACCTTGTTGAAGGATTGTTAGCCCCTTGTATTCCTATCTTCTCTAGTTGTATAAATCTCCATCTAAGTTCTATGTTGAGAGCACATGGGTGGATGATGCCATCACTTTGTAATAGTGTGCTAAATAAACTAAAGTTTTGATTTGCCACTAATCTACTCTGCATCATATCTCTCTCTACTCTCCTTGCAACTAGATCTATATTGTATTCTGCATTTCTTACATGGTACCAGAGCACTAGGTGCTTGTAGCTAAGAAAGGACGAGAAGTACTTGTGTTACCGTACAAAATTAATCATGTCGACGTCTTCAGGTGCTGCTGTCGGTGCTACTCCGCTTTGCATTCATCCACCAGCCTCCACAAAAGGCAAGCTTGATGGCACCAACTACACATTGTGGAAATTCAAATTTTAAAAATCAATGCAATTTTGATTTGTATGAATTTTTGGATACGGTGTTGGGACCAATGGTGCAGACTCGGAGCCCACGGCAACAATTGATCTGAAAATCCAAGTTTTCTAATTACTTCGTATGCTACTCTTCTATGTGCCTAGAAAATAAGGAATGCACATTGCAGATTCATTATGCACTATCGTCATGTGTGCAAGCGATAATGTCCTCACTTTGGTTTAGCATACACTAAAGCACATGCAGCTTGGAACATATTGGCTCACCAATATGAGGCGCACAATCACACTAGAATTCAAGATCTAGAAAATCAACTTGTTGTTGAGAAACTTACTGACAGAGAAAGGTGGAGGCCTTTATCAAGCGGATTAAGGACCTTCAAGATCAATTGGTTGCCCTTAGTTTGGCTATTTCTTGCAAGATTTAGCTCAACGCTTCATTTGCATACTTCCAACAAGATATGATAGTCTTATTACGGCACTCAACACTCATGTTCATCCAACCCCTCTTATGTTTGAAGAACTGAGTGCAATGTTGCGTGGAGAGGAGCTGCGACTAAGGACAAGGGATGGTGGAGGTGATGATGCCTTCACAGCCACCATTGCAAAAGCCAAGGGGACTACGTTAAATTCCTCTAAGAAGAAGCCCAAGAAGAGAAAATTTTTAGGTAGCTGTTTTTTACTGTGGCAAGAAGGGGCGTGCTTTTAAAGACTGTAAAAAGAAGAAAGCAGACAATAAGAACAACACCATGAAAGATTCTTGAAAGGAAAGAGAATCCGTTAACAACCCGAGGCAAACCTCAATGAACTATGGTCTATCATAGAAGAGGTATGTTCATCAGCAAAAACTCCGCTTGTTGATGGTTCTTGGATTCTAAATCGTGGTGCATCCCGACATATGACTAGTAATAAAGACTGGTATAGTTTGTGGAAGCCTTATAGGAACCCATCATTGTAATTGTTGGGAATAATGCAAAATGTCCAGCCGAAGGGTCTAGGAAAATTTCTTTTGTTCCACAGGTGAAACTAAAGAACTCTTTGATGTGTTGTACATGTCTTAAATCAAGGAGAATTTCCTCTCCATTTTTGCAATCAATGAGTGTGATCTTGAAGTCTGTTTCAAGAAAAGTGGAGCAAAAATCTTGGATTCGAAAGGCAACACAGTGGGAAAGGACATAAGGTGCAATAACCTCTATGAATTTTTTGCACTTACGATCACTACAAGAAAAGGTAGAACTCAATCATGGCATGAGAGATTTGGTCACTTAAGCATTGTTGTCCTAGAAGAGATGCAAAGATTTGGCACGCATGCCTCAAATCTCAAATATGAATGAAGTATGTGAAGCTTTCATGATGGGCAAGCAACAAAGAAAGGCATTTCCTCAAGAGAGTAGTAATCAAGCTCAGTCTCCTCTAGAGTTTGTACATGTGGATCTCTGTGGTACAATGTCTACGTTCTCTACTTTTTTTTTTTTAGTTGCGATGAATTTAGTAGAAAGATGTAGGTGTTTCATTTGTGAGAAGTTTGAAGCTTTGAAAGTTTAAAATGTGGCAAAAGTTTGTAGAAAATGAAACAAGAAAGAAGGTGAAAAAGCTTCGCACAGATCAAGGAGGAGAATTCATTTCAAATGGAATAAAACATCACCTTACTACATCTTACACATCGTAGCAAACTCGAGTTGTGGAGTGTCGTAATTGGACGGTGGTAGCAATGGCAAGGTGTATGCTTTGGGATATGTCATATTCCTTTTGGGTCAAAGCAGTAAGTACATCACTATACATTCTCAATCGAATCTACAAAAAGGCTTTGAAAGGGAAAACACCTCAAGAATCCTATCCTAGTAAGTAACCTTTGGTCTTGCATTTCAAAACATTTGGGTGTTTCTATTATGCACATATTCTTCTCTCACAAAGAAAAAAGTTAGAAGCCAAAATCAAGAAGTGCATATTTCTCGGATATTGTGCAGATTCTAAGGCATATAGACTCTATCATCTAGAGGCAAAGAAAATACTCACCAGTTGGGATGTGGTATTTGAAAAAGGACCACATTTGGCAGAAAAACCAGGTTCGTCCACTTTCTCATCAAATGAAGAAATAACTCACCATGTTCAAGACCAAAGTCAAGTAAAAGCTCAGGAGAAGGAGTTGTCTTGATGATGACAGCTCAAATAAATTTAACCAACCTATTGTAGCATCACAAGAAAAGCCACTACCAAAGTGGGCGCAATAGCTTTTTGATGCTTAAAACCCTCAAGTTCATAATCCTCAAGAAGAGGAGGGGGGTTGGGGACAGTCAAAGAGAATAGAGGAGCAAAGAAGATCCTCTCAACACATCGTGAAGATGGCTCTTATGATAGAAATTGTGGGCTTTGTGAAGGATCCAGCCTTTGTCAACAAGGCCATAGCTGATCCAAGTGGAAGGAAGTGATGCAGCCAGAGTATGACAACATCACAAAGAATGACAGTTGGGAAGTAGTGGATCGCCCTCCAAAGAAGAAAGTCATTGACACCAAACGGGTGTACAAAGTGAAGCATAAGGTTGATGGGTCATTGCAGAGGTTTTAAGCAATATTAGTAGCGTAAGGTTTTTCACAAGTCAAAGAATTTGATGTACGCTTAGCTTGCAAGATTGCCACACTCAAGTCTCAAGCATGGCGGAGCGTGTTCACACCAAGTTCTTTTCACCTATGAAAATGATCTTACTTTTTAAAAAAATAGGCCAAAGTTTGTTCGTAGGTACCCTTTGAAATATTTTTAAAGTTATTTACTCTCTTGGGAAGCTATTTTGTAAGAAAATTGGTTGTATATAGTAGCATACCATGTGGGTTCCATGATTGAATGCACTTCATGCAAATGAACAAGGTAGCATTAGGAAGGGATTGGGGTCTAAGAGGGCCTCTTTATTTGCCATGGGATTTAAAATGAGATTATGGGATGGGCAAATGGGTGGATTCCATGTGGACTGAAATGGTGGATATGGCAGGGCCTAAAAGTGAGTGGTCAAACGTGTAGGCATAGATACTCTTTTTTAAAATATAAACAAAAAATATTTTATAGAATAAAAGAATTGAACTTTTTTCTAAAAAGTTGGGACAAAAACCAATCATTTCTCTCTCTAATGGCTGTCAGTTTCTCCCCTCCCTCTGTCCTAAAAGGGGGTCCTCCAAAAACGTGCTATTCATTCCCTCGCTCTCTCTCTAGTGTACCATCTCTCACTCCACCTTGGAAATTGCATCTCTTTCTTCAATGTCACTTTTCCCTCCCAGAAAGCTCTACAACAGAAGTTTGAACCTCATTTCTCTCCTCAAGCTTGCAGCATTCTCCTCAAGATTATCTCCTATTAAAGCTCTCCATTGCTCTATGAAACTCACTGCACACCTCTCCCTAACGCTGAAGATTTGCAGCATGTCCTACTCTTAGATCCTCTCTTTTTCTTTCCTCAAGTGGCTCCTTGCTCCTTCTTCTCCATTAAGCTCTCTAGAGTGGATCTACTTCCTTCTATAGATTCTTTGCAACATCTTCCCCATTTAGCCAACTTGCAAGTGGAAGGGCATAACGGTGAGTGGCATTGACCATCTTTGTGTACCTTCTAAATTTTTTGTTTATGCAACTAAGAACATGGTTGTGCATAGATTAACCATAGTTTTTATGTGCAAGTTGTGCTACTATTCTCCATGGCATCAATAGGCACTTGACAAGCTCTAAATGTTATTGGATCCATTTCTTACAGCAATATACAAGATGATAGTGGTTATTGGGTGATTATCGACTACAAACAATTGATGTGGACAATGCAGCCAAGCTCAAGAGGTGCACACAAGGTCTCAAGGAGACACATAACTTTTTTGGCATAGGAACGTCGCGCCGCTCGTGAGACCAATGTTGACATTTGGGTTGACGGCCATTTGTACCCTTACGATCCTATAAGCTGCTTCCATCCATCCTTTAATAGCCTTTCAACATTTCTTCAATTTCTTGGGAGGGGAGAAGCAGGCTTGTTAGGCTATTGCAAGCGGTTGTGTATGGGTGCAGGTGCTTCTTTGCATATGTGGATGCACGAATGTCAAGCTCTTCACCTCAAGACGATGGAATTACAAGAGAGTGTTGCCTCTTCGGAGAGGGTGGTTGAAACTCTTCGACAACAAATGCAAGAAAATGAGTCCCACATTAAGAAGCTTGCCAACACCATCACATACTTGAAAGAAACACCCCTTGGAGCAAGGGAACGCAAACGCACGTATTCATCCATTGAAACTCTTGCACATTCGGGAGGAGCACGCAAAGGACGAGTGACATCCACAAGGTAATTTGGTCTTTACTTGCATGGTGCATTCTTACTTCACACTATTTTCTAACATTTATTTTTATTGGTTGCTAGAAACTTCATCCAGGAGGCATGCGGTGGAACAAGCCAAGATGATCGAGTCAACCTTCTCACTAGTTGTCTCAATATCCAGGATGTGATTTCTATCTTACAATCACCTGGAGGTAAGCACATTAAGGATGCAGTCACCAAGGACCTTATGCGTAAATTGAGAAATGTGGTTAGTGATGATGACGTGCAACAAGCTTGTGATGAGGCTGGAATCAGCACCAAAGACTATTAGGCTATTTTCCAACTCCTAAAGGATGCCCTCAAAGAGCAAGGCATTGTGGAAAACCTATTTCCCGTTCCTCACAAGGTCAACTCGCAAAGAAGGCCACAGACGAAGATGTGTTCTCCCGCATTGGGACATACCTACACATTGAGGACACAATGCCAACTTCCCTTTATGCTTCGTGCACAACAAAGACAAGGGGAAAAGGTAAGAAACAATCCATAAGACCTTCGGAGAAGGGCTTCCCTTACACAATGTGGAACAATATTTTTGTGGATCTTAGACGACTTCAACAAGCCATGCTTAGATTTTACGAGTTACCGGAAGAAGGTGACACACTATACTTTTTTCTTTTGGTATTGTTCTTATCATAGACTTTGAAGTTTAAGGTCTTGGCACTATTTATTTTGTAGTGCTTGGCACAAAGGTCGCTTTTGTGCTGAAACTCGATGAGTGTCAAATAGTGAAAGGTCGAGGTTAGAGAGGCTACGTGTCACTCTAATGAACGAGGCCCTTTTGCAAACCAAGTGAAAGGATTCAATCGAGCCATCTCCCACCATGTCTTTTAGCATGCAATCAGAGAAAGACATTTGGTGGTTGGGTGCTATTGACGTGCCCAAAGAGACCAATGGAGTACTTTCATGGCTTTTTGAGAGAACTCCATGGATCATAGAAGTAATACACTCCCAAATTGCAGGTCAGAAGTTGGAGGCTGAGGGTTTTGGTAGCTATGATGTGGAGTGGCACTTAGGTGTGAAGACCATAAAGTGTTTGCTTGGCTGCAAACAAGGGGCTTCTTCTCTCATGCCTTGTTCATTTTGCACTTGAGGGTACAAACCTAATGGACAAAAATCACATGAGAGCACTGCAAAGGTCGGTTCCATGCTTCCATGGCAAGGGCATGGAGAACAAGGGTTAGATTGTCGTGATGTCAGAGATGAAGGTAGAGAATGGGAAGCGTCTATTCTGAGATGTCCCATGCTCAATGCCCCAAACCATGATCAAAAGGACCACGCTTGGAATCCAATCTTTCCATTTCCTCTATCGAATGTACATTTTTGCACATTACACGCATTCATGCACATTTTTGATAGGCTATTGAAGCTCCACATTGACTATGCTTTCACAATGAAACCATTGGAAAAGTCCCAGGAAGCGACCGAAAGAGTGGAGGTACTCCTGAATTCCATTGGCTATCACGGTGGAAATGTGTATATCGTTGCTGCAAAGAACACAGGGGAGGCCCATGAAATTGCTCAACAAGTGTCAATGAGTGGACAAAAAGCCAGACACTTTTTGAAGAAAGTTTCCCAAGTAAAGCCAAGTCGATATGCTGCTCAAAACAGCTCCAACCAGTAGGCAGGTAACCTTTGGGAGCTTTGGAAGGAGTTATGGAAAGCTACTACTGACAATGACTGTACTATTTATGGTAACAAATGCACACTTGGATTCATGATAAACCTGAGAGAGAGAGAGAGAGAGAGAGAGAGAGAGAGAGAGAGAGAGAGAGAGAGAGAGAGAGAGACCTAACCAAAGAGACGACCTCTGTAACCAAGGCGCAAAGCTGATGTTGTCAAAGACACTGAGTGAAGAGCAAACAAACTCCTTCAACCGTTTTCAACCAATTGAAAACAACATATAGGGGAATCCGCCTCGTATACTCATTTCAAACCACTTCTATCCACCAAAAGAGGTATTTCCAGAGTGTTTGTTGATGGAGAGAGAGAGAGAGAGAGAGAGAGAGAGAGAGAGAGAGAGAGGGAGAGAGAGAGAGAGAGAGAGAGAGAGAGAGAGAGAGAGAGAGAGAGAGAGAGAGAGAATACAAGAATTGGAGCACAACACATAATAGGCTATTATCCCGTATCAATGTTGAGCCCACGCGCCATGATCCACACAAAGAGAGAGAGAGAGAGAGAGAGAGAGAGAGAGAGAGAGAGAGAGAGAGAGAGGGGGGGGGGGGGGGGGGGGAATACAAGAATTGGTGCATGGCACGCAATAGGCTATATTTCCTTCTCAATTTTCAGCCCGCGCGCAGTGATCCACACACACACACACACACACACACACACACAGAGAGAGAGAGAGAGAGAGAGAGAGAGAGAGAGAGAGAGAGAGAGAGAGAGAGAGAGAGAGAGAGAGAGAGATTCCTTGCTTTTTTCTCTTACAGTGGAATGGCAAGAACAAAGCCCACATCAAGGAAGGCAGGGAAAGGACCAGGGCTTGCAAAGAAAGCTTGTGGAAGGTCTATTAGTAAGAAGAAAAGTTCAGGTAAACCAATGAAGATATTGAAGGGACCAAGAATGAAGAATATTCAAAGAAACATGGGTTTATTTAGAGAGATCAAAAAAGCTCAGAAATGTATTGTGCTTTGTGTCCCTAAACTTCCTTTCCAAAGAGTAGTAAGGCAAATTTGTGAGGAAGCATGTGCTGGTACAATGAGATGGAAGGCTGTTGCCCTGCTTTGTCTTCAAGAAGCACCAGAAGATTTTTTACTAGAGTACTTTAATGATATCACCATGGTTGCTGCTCATGCTCACCGGGTCACAATAATGGACAAGGACAATGAGACACTCAAGAGAGTACGTTGGAGATGCGATAAGCTCCTCATCCCTAATGATTTTATTGACCCTAAAATGAAGGATATATTGCTAATACCACCAAGCCGATGGGAGCATGGGGTTAAGATTCATGAGGTTACTCATGATGTAAACACCAGAGCCAGAGCTGAGCAAGAAGAAAGACGTTACCTGGAAGCAAAGAAATTAAAGAGGATACAGACTGCTACTGCTAATGAAGAGGCATAGAGGAGAAATTATGGGCTAATTACCACAGACTTAAATGAAAGAAACAACGATATCTTACATTCATGAAAGAAGGACTGTTAGCAACCATTCCCCTTGATGATGATACTTGGCAATTAGCTATGGATTCTGTTGATATTGGGATTTTGACAGATCCCAATGCACAAATTACTGACTCTATTGTTTATTTATGCCTAAAGTAAGTGCTCTTCTCTACCTTTAAGATCCTTTACTTTTGTATGTGGTCTCTAATTAAATCCTTGTTATTGATTGTAGCTTAATAAAGAGCCAACTCCCTCAACAAACCCATACCGAAATACATGTTTTAGATCCACAGTTGTCTGTGCCACTCCGAATAAAAAACACCCCTCATGGCACATTGGAGAGAAGGTTTGTCCACTGTCCAAATGCTTTAGGTCACAACTCTGGTGTTTCCATACAAATCAAATAATCATTGGAGCCTTGTATGCATTGAACTGGAAAAACAAGTGGTATGGACTATTAACTCCATACAAGGAACACATTTAGAGATAAAAGTGTGAATGTTGATATAACCTTGAGTGTTTATTTGGGCTATGGATGATGACCTAAATATTGTTAATAACAAATAACTTTCACTGTTCATAGATGTGTAAAAAGATTACTTCACATCTATGGAAGGCTTTGTGGAAATCATGAACTCTACAGGGCAACCTTTAAAGCTGTCAAAGTGCCTAATCTGCAAATAGACCTAAATTCTTGTGGTTGAAGATGTCTTCTCCACACAAAGTACATACTACAAAGTTTTTTTGGTTTGAATCCATTTATGTCTAAGGTATTTTCGTGCTATGGTATGGACCAACTTGGTCCTATTATTAATTGAATTATTGACCACAAGTTAACCTACATTTGCATAATGCTGTGGAAAATTATACCTTGGAATATTTACAAAGGTACTGTGCATCAGCTATTCAACATCTACTATCTATGTCAACTCCAAGAGTTTTAGATGCAGAAGAAAGTTTTGTCAACAACCATATAATAACTTTAACAATGACCGGTGATGAGGAAGTCATGCCAGTTTCCACCACTGGAAACTAACCCCATATTAGAGAAACATACACCTGTTTGCTTTGCAATTGGAGCGGCTGAAACTGAAGTTGGGGTTGATCAATGTGAAGTAGACCAAGCTCTTGGAAATGCTGATGTAAAATGCTCTCCAGAGCCGAGGAATGCAATAGAGGGTCTAGGCCAAGTAGAGGAGGATAAGGGAGTGCCTATTATTGTGGCACAGGATGAGGCACATGATCAATATGAGGGAGTCCAAGCTCCAGCAATTGCTGATGTGAAGAGCTCTTCAGAGTTGAGAGAAGATACTGAGTGCCTAAACCATGTAGAGGAGGAGGCCAACGTTGCAAATCAAAGCCAAGAACAGACAACAGAACAAGTTAACCATTCAGCCATGGAAACACAAGAGTCCTGTACTACACAACCACAAGAGATGGATACCCTTGGCAATACAGAAGAGAACATCGACACTCAACAATAGAATGTCAACATTAGAAATGACCAGTATGGACTCTTGCTTCAAGTAGATATGGTTGTTCCGATAATATCCATTGTACTTAAATAATATACTCTTTTTTGTATCTAACTACTTATATGTATGCACACAATGATTGCAGAGACTAATTATTTTGGATCTCAATGGATTGTTGCTGCTACGATAGCCGTACAATGTACATACAAAGATCTCCAATTTAGGTAGTTTCCGCTTGGGAAATCTTAGAGTAGTAATTCAAACAGGCACAAAGGAATTTTTGAATTTTTTGATTCCATGGTTTAGGGTTGCTATCTGGTCTTCAATGCAGCCCCAAAACCCCCTTATTTCCATAGTTTGCAGTTTGGCTGAAATTCAAAGATCGAATTTTTATTTTGTGTATAGTCAAAGAAATTGTAATACCATTGCGGGACATTTCCACCCAACTCCATTAAGACTTTCATAAGCTAAAGTTCCTAAATATAATTGTATTGTCCAATGGCCAAAGTAGAGGAAAATTGGATGGTCATGGGAAGTATATATATATAAATATATATATATATATCAATGTGCCTTATGATGCTCTCAATACTTTGTTGATTGATGATACAGGTTTTACTTAATCCACCCATCACTACTATTTCCCCACCTTCATTTGAAGGGCATCTTCAGATTTTTACCTAGAGGACATTCTGGTCCCATACCTGCAAGAAATGTACTTAAGCCCATTGAGCACATCGGAATTTGTATCTACAAATGTACTTAGTAATTCATTGTTTATACATTAAATTGATACTGTCTACTGGTCTATGTGTTTCAAATACTTAGAGAGAGAGAGAGAGAGAGTTGTGAGAAAACACTTGATATTAAGATTAAACTGGTCAAAAAAGTTACATTTTGTTGAAGCCATTTAGGCTAGATTACATGGGCACAATTTGAATACGGCCAGAAAGATCTCCACACAGAAAATGCTTCTTCCTTCGTTGCATTACTCTTCGTCCGCCCAGCAAGAAATAAAAGTTTACGGAGTCAATGTCGACAGTCTCCTCCACTATGTCATGTCGAAGTTGCAAAAGATTGCATTGCTGCCTGATTGTAATTACTGTCATAAGATTTAGGTCTTTGTCCACCACTTCCACGTCTATGACAGCATTGCTTGCCAAACTTGCTGCCTCTTGATCCTTAGGCACATAGCAACCTTCAACATTGTGAGAACGCTTGTACCAAAAGGAGATTATTAATGTCTATGTCACAAGCAGGTACTTGACAATGAAACTGTCAAGAGCAATCTCTCACCATATGCCACCTGTTTCTTTCACATACCACCCTCGATCAAGAAGCTTACCACACAAGAGGGAATCAAATGATTTGCAGAGCGGCATAGTTTTAGCAACATGTACATTGTAGGTATGAAATAACTCAACAAACAGAACAATAGGACAGAAATTTGCAAGTTTCACCAATTTAGTGGGTACATAGTTTTAGAGAGACCTCTGAACATCCCTATAGAGCTTGCTCCTCAATGCCTCACTCATTGTTGTGTCGGGAACGGGCCAATCCACGGAGTTCCAGTTGGTTGGTAGTGAAACCTTCACCAACAGATTCCTTTGATTGAGTTGGTAGAAATGGTCATAGAAGAAAATATCCTTGTCTGCAAGGCTTTTGCTAGTTCTGCCCGCATATTGCATGTAACATTTATTGGCCTTGTAACATTTAATGGCCTAGTAACTTGTGTGTAGCGGAAAATAGCATGAACATAGTGAGCATTTCATTAGAATAGATTCCTAATGAGAATAACAAGAGTGCTTGGGTGGAGAGAGAGCAACAAATATAACACCTAGTTAGATAGCATGAACAATATTTCAAAAGAGAGAGAAATCAAGCTATTGACAACAATTGAGGACCGGATTTACATGGAGCCGGTCCCCCTCCAAAAGGCTTTGTATTATGGTTTCTCCCATCAAGAGAGACATTTTACAATACAATTCTTTGTGTTCCTTCAATACTAGCTAGTGCAATGAAGATGGAAGCTTCAAGGACTAAGCAAAAGTCTTATAAAACACAACATCAATTCCTCACGGTCTCAGACCCAAGACCTCACACACCTTCGAAGATGGTGAGAGCTAGCGGGGTATGAGAGTAGATTGAGAGGAAGAAGGAGTAGTCTTACAAGAAAGATGTACATCGCCTCACATAATCACTCATATTATCATAGCTTAGCTTGGTAATTAGCATGGTAGAGGAGATGAGCATGCATTGAAGCTTGGCTCTTGGTTGGATTTTCATCACAAAGCCAACAGTTGTTGGTGTAGGCCTCCCTTTTCACAAGCTTGGAGTAGGTGATAAGCTTTCCAATAAAGCTTGAGAAGGAGAGAGAGAGAGTCTTCTTACTCCACACATGGTCTATGTGAGTGTGTATGCAACAATGACTTGAGAAAATCAGTCCCCTCTCTCTCTTGGTCAACCCCTCTTGCTATTTGCTCATGCTCACACCCTATTGGACCTCTCTGGGCTTAGCCCTGGAATTTCAAGAGGATAAGCGATACCCTTCTGACATGTATCCCCCTTAACCCTCTTGTGAGAGCTTTAGGTAATTAATAAATGCAACTAAACTCTCATTGGACCCATTTGTCTCCTCGCCAATAGGAATTAGGCAAGCCATTGGGCTGTTGAATGCTCATTGGACCCCTTGGGTCTAAGAATCTGGAAGGGACCATAGTACCTTTTTGCTACCTAAGCATAGTACTTTTGGTGTTCCATAGGATTCTTGCCCGTCGTGTGCCTTAATTGAGCCTTGGGAAATTTGAGTAAGACCCAATCATTTTCTTTAAAGGTTGGGATCTTCTATGCTTGTCAGCAACAGCCTTTTGCCTTTGTTGTGAAATAGAAATAGCATCTTTAATCTTTTGGAAAGATTCTTGTAGGTCTCGGCTATACTCATCTGCAGAGAAGATCTTCCTGTGTACCTTAAGTAGCAGGGGACTTTTTGATCTTCCCTTAATTACCTCAAAAGGTGCTTTTCCCGTGGAAGTATGTACAGTCTTATTGTAGGCATACTCCACTAAGGGTAAGTACTTCTCCCATTGGGATCTTTGATCTACTTTCGTTACATAGGCTTTTAGTAGATCAAGAATTGTTAGGTTAGCTATTTCACTTTGGCCATCCGTTTGCAAATGATAGGCCGAAGAGAAATTTAGTATTGTCCCTAAATTTTCAAAGAGACCCTTCAGAAATTACTGGTCATTCTAGGATCTGTATCCGACACTATGGACATTGGCAAGCCATGGTACTTGAAGATTTGTGAAATGAAGAGGGTTGCCATTTGATGGGCTTTGATAGTCTTTTTGACAGGTATAAAATGAGCTTATTTACTGAACCTGTCTACTATCATCCATATTCCCATATTCTCATGGATAGACTTAGGCAATCCAAAGATAAAATCCATGGATGTGCTCTCCCATGGTGAATTAGGGACTTGCAAGGGTTGAAGCAATCCATGTTGCTTCCCTCTATCACACTTTGTCTTTTGGCATACCACACATTTAGAAACATACTCTTGTATGTTTGCTTTCATGGTAGGCCAATAGAAATATGTTTCATTCCCTTTTAGGGTAGACTGAATCCCTCTATGCCCTGCATAAGGAGGAGCATGAGATTCATACATTACTTTCTAAAGTAGTGAATTAGTAACGCATAGTCTATTGCAATAGAGAAGATAACCATCTTGTAAGGTAAATGGTTCCTCTTTCTTCCCTAATGCAAGGGCTGAAATCAGATCTCTAAAATCGGGATCAATAGCATACTCATCTATCATAGAAGATAGATCATTGTGAGTTGCCATTCACTCTCGATCGTCTCGAGAGTGCATCGGCTACTTGATTATGCTTGCCAGCAATGTGAGCAATATGAAAATGAAATTGCAAAAGAAAATTTTCCCTCCTCATTTGTTTGTCGGAGAGCTTGGTTTGCGTCATGAAGTACTTAAGACTTTGGTGATTGGTTTGTAGAATGAAAGGGGTCCCTAATAAATAGTGCTTCCATGAGTCTAAGGCATGTAGAACTGCGAGGAGTTCCTTTTCATATATGCCCAGAGCTTGCTCAACAGGGTCGACCTTCGAATTTCATAGGCTATGGCGTGCCCTTCTTGGAGAAAAACAGCACCAAGGCAATCACCGTTTTTCTTTAAGCTTTTTGAAAGCATTGTTCTCCTTGGCAGACCATGTATACCTAACATTTTTCTTTGTTAGGTCATGTAGTGGTCCTGCAATTTGTGAGGACTTTTCTATGAAGCATCTATAATATGCACACATACCTATAAAGCTTCTTAGTTCATGAAGATTCCTTGGCTTAGGCCATCCTTCTATTACCTCTAGCTTTGATGGATCCATTTGGATGCCATTTTGAGAGATAATGTGACCTAAATATTGAATCTCTTGTAAGAAAAATTCACTTTTCTTCCGATTAACATAAAGTTTATTCTCTCTTAGAACTTGAAATATTACTTGGAGGTGTTGCTTGTGTTTGTCTAATGGATTAGTGTAGATGATGACATCATCAATGAGCACTCCAGTAAACGTTCAGTGAGTCCTAAATAGCTTCTCCATCAAGCGGTTGAATGTGGCTGGTGCATTGGTCAAGCCAAAAGGCATGACAATGTATTCGTAAAGACCAAACTTAGTGCAAAATACAGTCTTTACAATGTCTTGATCAACTATCCTTATTTCATGATAGCCAATTTTTAGGTCAATCCTACTAAAGTAAGTCTATCCTTGTAGCTTATCAAATAGATCTTCTACCCGTGGAACGTGAAACCTATTTTTGATAGTGATCCTATTTAGTGCTCTATAGTCGACACACATACGATATGTGCCGTCTTTCTTTTGCACTAGTAACACGGGTGAGCAAAATGGAGATGAGCTAGGCCTAACCATGCCCTTCTCAACTAACTCATGCACTTGCCGCATAATCTCCTCTTGTTCAGCTTGAGAAACTCTATAAGGAGGTTTGTTAGGCTGTGAACTCCCTGGAAGAAGTTCAATTGCATGGTCATTATTGCCTCGTTTAGGAGGTAGTTCACAAGGGATGTTGTCAATAAAGACATCTTGAAACCCCTTGAGAAAATTGAATAACTCTAAATCTTTGTGATTGTTTATATTTTCTTTTGTGAAAGCATTAGGCTCCTTTTGAGAATCTTTAACAAAAATCATGTACACGGGAATAGAGCTCGTTATTGACTTGTTGAAAGCTTGCATATGTACAATGGGTATGGTGTTACCCCTTTCCTTAGCATCTACGTACATGTATTTTTCCCTATGCTTAAAGTAAAATTTCCTTTCACGGAATTTAACATTGGCAGCCATGCAATCAAACCATGGTGCCCCTAGGATTACATCCTCGTGCTTGAGAGGAGAGATAAAGAAGTCCTCTTTGTCCACATAGCTTTGGACATGGAGCCTCAATTTCCCGATTAAGGGAGTGACTGAAGCTTCTTGATCCTTAAAAGCACCATTTGTGGGTAGGAAACCTCCCATCTCATAGGCTTGGATGCCTAGCTTGGCAGGCCCAATGCAAGGCTGAAAAATCCCTATTCTACTTACTCAAATGAAATTAATAGTACCAACCATTTATAGCTAGCTTGAGGACCTCCCTTCTTGAGCAAGAAAAGAAAAAGCTTGTGCTCTGATACCAATGTAACATTTAATGGCCTAGTAACTTGTGTGTAGCGGAAACTAGCATGAACATAGTGAGCATTTCAGTAGACAGATTCCTAATGAGAATAACAAGAGTGCTTGGTTGGAGAGAGAGCAACAAAAAGTATAATACCTAGTTAGATAGCATGAACAATACTTCAAAAAAGAGAGAAATTAAGCTATTGACAACAGTTGAGAACCGTATTTATATGAAGCCGGTCCCCCCTCCAAAAGGCTTTGTATTATGATTTCTCCCAATGTCAAGAGAGACATTTTACAATATAACTTTCTTTGTGTTCCTTCAATACTAGCTAGTGCAATGAAGATGGAAGCTTCAAGAACTAAGCAAAACACTTATAAAACACAACATCAATTCCCTCACGTTTTCAGACCCAAGACCTCGCACACCTTCGAAGATGGTGAGAGCTAGTAGGGTATGAGAGTAGATTGAGAGGAAGAAGGAGTCCCCTCACATCAATTCCCTCACGTTTTCAGACCCAAGACCTCGCACACCTTAGAAGATGGTGAGAGCTAGTAGGGTATGAGAGTAGATTGAGAGGAAGAAGGAGTCCCCTCACATAATCACTCATATTAGCATAGCTTAGCTTAGTAATTAGCATGGTAGAGGAGATGAGCATGCATTGAAGCTTGGCTCTTGGTTGGATTTGCATCACAAAGCCAAGAGTGGTTGGTGTAGGCCTCCCTTCTCACAAGCTTGGAGTAGGTGATAAGCTTTCCATTAAAGCTTGAGAAGGAGAGAGAGAGTCTTCTTACTCCACACATGGACTAGTTGGAGTGTGTATGCAACAATGACTTGAGAAAATCAGCCCCCCCCCCCCCCCCCCCCCCCCCCCCCCCCTCTCTCTTGGTCGACCCCTCTTGCTATTTGCTCATGCTCACACCCTATTGGACCTCTCCAGGCTTAGCCAATGGAATTTCAAGAGCATAAGTGATATCCTTCTGACATGTGTCCCCCTTACCCCTTTTGTGAGAGCTTTAAGTAATTAATTAATGCAACTAAACTCTCATTGGACCCCTTTGTCTCCTAGCCAATAGGAATCAGGCAAGCCATTGGGCTGCTGATTGCTCATTGGACCTCTTGGGAGACTGCCCAATAGTCTTCGAGAGGCCTTAATTCCTATTGGTTCTTTTATTAAGTGTTTTTAAATTAATTAAACTAGATTTACTCTAGCCTAATTCTCATTGGTCCACCTCCATGGCCATCCGATAGGATTTGAGTACACCTTGTGGGCATCTGGGCTAGGGAGCTGACATGTGTCCCTCATTCCCTTTGTGTACAGGAGCTTGTGAGTGTGTGTGTGTGTGTGTGTGTGTGTGTGTGTGTGTGTGTTTCTCTCTCATGCCCTACTTCCCGGGCTCGCCCCCTCCTATGTAGGATTCTCTTGAAGACTTTTTGAGCACACACAAAGCATCCAATTAATTTCCCAGTGTTTGACCTCTGGACATAACCTTTGAATTTTGGAACCTTAGCATTTTGGAAGTCTTAATGGGCTGAACCTTAGGGTCTTTTAAGCCTATTGTTGCACATTACTCTTTTACAGATGGCCCCCCCTTTGGATCCCTACTGTGGCCGTCTGCCAGCTTAACCAATATTCTAGCTTTTTCTCCCCTAGCACTTCCCCATATTAAATGATCAGTTTAACATGAGAAAATCATTTAGATGAATTAGATATTAGTTATTATGACATTGCAAGACCCCAATATGAGCATGGGTCACAGAGATGAGACCTATAATGCACTCTAGTGGCTCCCATTCCTCATGTGAGGAAGGATAAACATATGTGAATGTAAAAGAATAGAAATAAATACAAACATCTATATAACCTAATTAAATATTTTTAATAAGAAAAGACAAAATAGATTCACATTTGAAATGTAAGATAACATTTATAGAGGAGTGCTAAATAATTAACTCACAGTTGCATCGTGGATTATGCACCATGGAGACATCGCCGTTATTAGCAATCACATCAGAGTGACTGAAAACATGTTGAACAAAGACCTTTTTCACAATCTTCTTACTAACCTTGACTTTGAAATCCAAAACTCTTGCTTTCCATGCAGAACGAAACATATTTGTTGCCTTCAAGCTTTTCCTCCTTCTTGGCTGCATAAGAACCCAAGAACCTTTGCTTATCCTCTGCTCTTGCCACCTATTATCTGTAGTGAGAGAGTTTCATGAGATTGAGATAGTGTTTATGCTACTACACGATCTTCTTGGCACACTAATGGTGAGGTTAGTTGGGGACATTGTAGAGCAACCTCTAGAACTTCTTGGGCGGGAAGAAGATGAAGCCATAGCTATAATGGAGGGAGAATGAGTCCTGAAAGCCTTTCATAAAGGTAGTGGATATCTTTTAATGAAGGGAGAGAGTTAGCTATCAATCAGTAGTCAAGTTTCAGCAACTTGATGGTTACTGGAAGTGGCCCTACTTTGTGAGACGAGGAAGTTACGTTATGAAAATGGGACAAATTATCTCAATACGTTAAAATGCTTTCTTTCATTTTTGTGATATTTTCCATGCATTTCTACGTTACGTAAGGTTGCTGCTCATTGGTTGCGCCTTCTTTCTCTCTCTTCAATAAGGCCCTCCAAATGACCTCCAAAATTTCCTAATGACTTCTCCATGAGTATTTTAAGCACTACACACTAAAGGTGTGCACACTTGACACACACATACACACATCCTTGTTGAAGAATTGTTAGCTCCTTGTATTTCCTACTTGCTCTAGTTGTCTAAATTTCCATATGAGCTCTATCTTGAGAACGCATAGGTGGATGATGCCATCACTTTGTAATAGTGTGCTAATCTAAAATTTTGATTTTCCACTAATCTATTTTTCATCATATCTCTCTCTACTCTCCTTGCTACTAGATCCTTATTGTGTCCCCCATTTCTTACACTTACCACCATAATATAGGTTTTCACCACATGCAAAGTCACTGAATGCTATAGCAACGAAAACCACATGCAAAGTCATGAATGCTATAACAACTTCTTTCACATTGCAATGTCTTCTTGGAGCCGATAAGGTGCTAACACTAAAGATGTGAGAGGTGTATGGGGAGGCCTTTCTAACCTTAGAAGGTCCTCTAAAAAGACGGTCTATAGGCATTACTAATAAATTGCTTTGAAGGAGACCCACACAATTGTCTATGCTAGATGTGTGATAAAATCTTCCTTGCAATATGATGATGGATGGCTAGCCAAGCTTATCACACCATCTAACACATGGATGTTTGTGCTACAATCATGTTTAAGAACCAACATTGTCTATCATAGTTAACAACATTGTCCACCACAGTCAACAATAGATAGTCTTGACTCTTAAAGTAAACACTCTTGAGACTTAAGTACCTTTTTCATTTTTTTATTTTCTATAGAGAGGCCTCTTTAGTGTGATTGGTGGCCTTGACAATGACTAGCAATGGAGGAAGTGTTTAATAGAAATGTTTGAGGCCCGTGTCACTTAAGGCAGTGTTCAGACTGCGCATCGAGCACTGTTGTGGACCAACCAGCCCCTGTGCTCACACTTTTGCAATTCACACTGCGCGTGCCCAAGCGGTGGTGCCCAAGTTCTCATAGCCTGCTTCTGGCCTGGTTGAGCCTCCCATTGAAAGGGACAACCTGCTACAACCAATCAACATCTACTGCGCTTTCCAACTGGTAGCTAAACTTCCATTGCCTTGATTTTGCAGTGTGAACTACTCCATGGAACTTCTTGCACCGGTGAAAGCAAGAAGGTGGAAAAGCGAAAGCAGGGACGTGCATAATCTGAACAACCCCTAAGATTTGTCCAACATGCCCAAAAAGAGCCTTTTATCGGTTGCCCCATCTGTCACACATGGACAGACAAGACATAAGAATTTTTATGAGGCAATTATATTGGCCGACCACCTAGGAAGTCAATCTCTTGTGGCCCACATCTATTTCTCGTGTTCAGGGGTGAAGTTTTGCTATATTTGAAGCAAAGCGACCGAAGGCCAACGTAATGGTCCAATGCTATACCACATATATATATTTATGTGATAGGCGTATGCCTAAAGTCTATGATAGAATTGTGGCTATGCTGCGGCATGGGACTGTTGAGTTTGTGGACTCTGATTACACAACAAAACTTTGTCATGGATCAAAGATTGGCGCATTCCTTTACCTTGCATCTTAAGGCCATCATGTCAGCCTTGAATCACAACGAACCTTTGTAGCGACGGTGGGTTGGTGCATTCACCACCCTTGCAAAGCTTCCTTGTGATCTAACACCGAGTCAACAACGGTCCCATGCCACACCATAACCATATTTGAACCATGGTGGATAGCGCACTGGGCCGTTTCAATGTTCATACGATGAATCACATATGGCCCGCATAGAGGTGGGTGGACTTGTGTGACATGAGCTGGCGTCAAGGGTTAAAAATAAGCTCGCGGAAAGAACGCCGTCCGGACGGGTGTGACAGGGGCCTCCCAGTGGGTTATAGACTCCCGTTTCAAATTTAGCTTTCCCGCCTCTCTCTGTTGTGTCTTCTGGCGATGGCGAGGAACAAACATGGCGAGGACCAAGCAGCATGGCAAAGCTCAGAGCAGAATTCTGACAGACAGCTTTCTAGTTGCTCCATGGAGAGCAATGCGTCGTCCACAAACCGTAGCACTGCAAGGACTGCGGAGAAACGCGACGTACCGGAAGACGAGAGCAGAACCAGCAATCGACAGACTGAAACAATATCGGGCGTCGTTATGGAGTGCTCTAGCTCTGGATCAGCTGCCTCTCTACCTCAAGAAGGGGAATCAGAATCCATGAATCAGAACTATGAAACATCTACAGCGTCCCAGGGCTTTACACATCTGAAGCAGAGGGAACGGTCACCTGATCAGGGGGAGAGCAACCGACAGACGGAAACATCAGTTACGGAATGCGCTGGTTCTGAATCTGATCTCGCTTGGCCTGAAATATCAGACGTAGATATGGAATGCGCTGGTTCTCCATCCGCTTTCTCTTGGATTCAATCTGAAACGTCTATGAATGATAGAATAGCGCAAATGTACGAATCAAAGGCACCGCTCAACTTGAGGTTAGGGCAGAAATTGCAGGAGCGTTGTATACGGTTGCTGACAGATCTCGAAAAGGATATTGATCTGGCCGACTTCCTGCCTGATGTCCACTTGCAGGAGATCGAGCTGGCCGAACGAAGAAATCTCGTGGACGCAAAGATAGAATCTGCTGAAGGTCCAGCTGCATCTTATACCCTCGGAGCCGGAGGTATTCCTTGCATTTCCAAAGAATTTCGGATTATCTGAGACAAATCAGTTTTTAATGGATTCTTTCATTTGCAGGGGCCAGCCCGTTTCAGGGAGAAGTCGAGCCTGCAGAGAATTCGATTCGTAATGTCCGCAGCATGAACCAAGTAGCTGAGGATCAGATCACAACCGCCGATCAAAATCGACAAAGGCGACAACTGCGTGCGAAGGGGAGCCAAATCAGCTCTACAAATGAAGTCCAGGTGTCATCGATGGCGCAGCAGTCAGAAGCAACAGAGAGATCTAATATGGCTATTGTACCTCGGGGTGTTCAGCACATAATGTATCCTCAGCAGAGCTTCAACCGATGGCCGCCAAACCAGTTTGATCCAATGCGGGCGATGCACCAGCTGGGAGGAATTACATCTACAAACGCCACCCACGAGCAACCTGACAATCCACTTGCTGCACCGCACCAATCAATGCATCCTCGGAGGTTCCTCGTCAATGACTACCAAAGCTTTAAGCAAATGGCAGGCCAGTTGGGAACAATGCACGAAATGCAACAGACAGGAACGTATGCAAGCCCTTCCCGTATAAGGCATCTTGACTCGCTAGAAGAGCCCCAATCGACTCACCCTCAGGGTGCCCTGCTCAATGAACGGCAAAGCGTTTTGCCGATGGCAGATCAGTTGGCATCAATGCACGCAATGGCTCAGTCGAGAGGACCACATGCAAACCCTAATTCCTGTAGGCATCCTGACTCGCTAGTAGAGTTCCAACCAAGGCACCCTAGTCAGGGAGCCCTGCTGAACGAACGGCAAAGCTTCTTGCCGATGGCGGATCAGCTGACATCAATGCAGGCAATGCAGCCGGCAGGAGCACATACACGCACTTCCTTTATGCAGTATCCTAAGCATCCACAGCGCCAATTAATGTTTAATAGCATTCCCAATTCCGCATCAGGAAGCATGCTAAGGACTAACGTTGATGCGAATGCACAAATCAGCCATATTCACGATGCGTATATCAACACCAATTATGAAGGGGGCCTTGGCAATCGTCTATGCCCGGCTAATCCAATATACCCTGGCATCAGCAACGTTGGCTATGCATCATCACCTCCAGTTGGTCCTAATCAACGCGTCTACTCGTCTGCACTGCCTGAGTCACCCTTATACCCTCACACGAGTTTGCGTGAGCAGCGTTCCCCTGCTCCGCAAATTAGTTTGGGGTCAAGAATGGGATCATACTCCACAAGCCCTTCTAATCTTTCTGGAAGTCCCTCTCCTTGCGGCAATTTCCACCTCGACTATGACGTTCTCATTGCGGACGGGGTTGTACTTCAAAAGGAACGGCACCCATTCAACCGTGCTTCCATTCCATTTGAGCAGGGTGGAACAGGAAGTTTGAGTACCCGAGAAGCAGGCAATTTGGGGCGTTCCCCCCCTTTTAATTTTCCTCAGAGGAGAAGACACAGTCGAAACAGAAATCCTTCCCCGAAGGTCAGTTAATGTCATTAAAGAGCTCTGCGGATTTCAGTAGTCCATAAACTTCTCTAAGCTGATCATGAGTTCTCAGGTCCTTTTGTCGAGGAATCTGTTGTAGATTATTGAGACGTTGTAGAATTTCCTGCAAAGCCGCACTTGGAAATAGCAGTTTGGAAATGAATGGCTGGTTACTTGCAACAGAATGACCGAAATTTCTAACAGAAATGGATAACTTCTCTGATTTATTCCGAAGTTTTTTGTCAAGGGATCACAAAGCTAGCTGCAAGAAGGCATGAATAGCAGTTAGATCTCTACATCTGTGATTTTGCGGATGCAAAAGAAGGCTAGGAGAAAGCTAGTTGCATTTATAAGATGGCTATAAGTTCAAAGCGATGTAATCCTGTTGCGTTCTTCTATTTTGCATAGTATGCACTTTATATTGTTCTAGCTGCCTCGAAGGACGTCCTATACAGACATGACTAAATTAACAAGAGCGTTTAAATCCTTTTATAATTACCAAGGTCCCAAGCTCCATGTAGACCCCCTTTCGTGTTATTGCTGCAGTTGCAATGCTGTCCTAGACCATAATGTCATTGAGAGTTGCTTGTCCATTAAGTCCAACAATTCAACATCGAAATGTAAATCTGCAGGGTATCCCAAACACCATGAGAGATTTCCAAACTCCGGGATCGAGCAGCAGCAGTGTTAGTAATGCTGGCAATCCCCTGGAATTATCAAATGCATCACCTAGAGAAGAGCTGGAGCAAAAATATGCAGATGTTTTTACCTTCCTTGATGAATCTCCAGATCATGGTAATCATTTAGTCCCAACGAAGTTGATTGCGCACCTGGAAATCCTGTTTATCATGACAGTACATGGACTCCGGTTTCAGTAGCAGTGCTGCAAAAGACTAGCATCTCTGTTTTGACGTCTCTCTGTTATCACATCCTAACTATTTGGCACAAAATGCAGCTCCGTCGTCATGTTCGCATGTGGACCCACCAGCTAGAATGCCTTCCTCGGCTAACAATGTGGAAGTACCCAGGATGTCTTCTTTTGCTCACAATGTGGGAGTAGCTGATGAACCAGCTGCAGAGAGTATTTCTTCCCGGCCTCCAAAGACCGATGAAGTGGCTCGTAAATACATACCAATTGGACACAGACTCATTCCTGCTTTCAGTGAGGGAAAAGATGGTTCAACACCAAGGCAAACAGCTTCACCAGCAAAAGTCCAAACGAAGCTGAACGTGTCTGCACCTGCTTTCATACCCAGCAAGAGCTTTTGGTACGGGCCTGAAGAGGAATCTGAAGCTGCAGGTGCTGCATCGCAACCAAGATGTCTATTTAGAGGCAAGGAGCTGGTATTGAAGGCTGATGCACCTCCCTTTTCGCCTGAGATAAGAGCTCCCTTTCCTCCTAATCCAGCTAGAAATCCTTTTGATGATATGGGGTTGCCTGAAGATTTTTTCCAAGAGATGGATGAAGATCATGTCACCAGAGTTCTTTCGACCAGACTCAGGGAACGTCGTTTGTCGATCTTTGAGGAGATTTGTCCATCCGCAGCTTCTACGTCTGATTCTTATAAATATGCTTCCATTTAATTAGGACTGAACCCTAGGCAATAGAGCTAATTTCTCAGATTAACCTCGTGCATTGATTCATTCTGATTTCTAAGGCATAAGCTTAATGGTGTTTCGCACAAGAGGGGTACCAACGACTGACACTCTCTCTCTCTCTCTCTCTCTCTCTTCTTTTATGGCCTGCCATCTTTTCGGCCATCGATTAAAACATCATCTCTTTCTCTCTCTTTACTTTGTTAGCTATCTTGTTTTCGCTCCCTTCCTTGTTGATGCTTTTTGTGGTTTTGAATTATACTCTTTAGCCCAATGTTTTCTTGAGTAGCTCACAACAAGGGTCTACAAAAAATAAAATAAAATAAAATAAAATAAATATAGCGCGCGCGCACGCACACACACACACACATGAGGCACTTTGGAAAGTGCAACTTGCATTCACCATTTTTTGAGAGGCTAGAAGCAAGAGCTCACACATGCAAGGGAAATGGGATCAAGGGTGTCAATTGGTTTGGCGTATATCAAAAAACAATTGATTGGGACCTACATACTAAACTAGTTTCCATGATTATCTATGGGTGTTAAGGTGAATCTTGGATGCTCAATGATCCACGTCTTTCGAGCTTTTGTAAATTAAAGCGGACAATTTATTTTTTACGGACGTTGAGATGAATCTTGGAGTTATCTAAGGGTAAACAAGTATCAGTAGGTTAATGTTGGTAGGGGATGGAAACGATCTACTCATCTCAATCCGTATATAGGTTGTGGAAAGAAGTCACTTGAAAATTCTTTGATTGACATCCATGCTAGAGGTGGTGTATTTTGGAAAGAACAAGTTGTTCTTGAAGAGCTTTCTATTTGGGGCATCTCTTCTTGGATGCACTAATTGTGAGGCAGGCTAGACATGGGTAACATTGAAAAAATTTAGGCTCTTTTTAGTAAATATGGACCCAAGCATTTTGCTATAGGCAAAATGCCATACCATTGATTGCATTGCTTGCTAGATGTGCCTAATCAGCACAAGGCTAGAAACCTATGGGTACACATATGGAGACATGTGGAAGGTTTGGGTTGTTTTTACTGAATGGGGCGAGGCCTGTAAGGTGCGAACACATGGAATCACAGGTAGTTGGCAAAGCACAAGTCTTTGATGAGACCATGCTTCAAGATGTTGTCTCTTGGACAAGGCTAATTGCAAGGTATGCCTAGCATGGGCCTTTGATGCATGTTGTGCGTATGAGAGATCTACGATCATCTTGTGATGCATCTGTTGTGAATGTATTTGGACACCTTATCTTTCATGCACAATTTTTTTAAATGATTTTTTGTAATTACTTCGTATCTATTGTAGAGTTGCACATAAATGGAACGTTCAAAATGACAGGCTTCCAAAAGTAGTTTTGTTGATGAGAGGCCTAATGAGTAAAGCATATAAAAGGCTAGATGTGATCGGTAGATTTTGACAGTGCTTCACTTATCACTTAGGGAGCCAACTACATTTTAGGATTAGGTGTGTGTGTGTGTTGTGGTTTAGTGTTGGGAGAAAAGGCATTTGGTGTGAAGAGTCGATGTTAGTTGGTTTATAAGCAAGGTGTCTCTCTTAAGAGGGCACCGTGAAACAATAGAAGGCCCTTATTATAACACCTTTGTATGCATGCCCATATCCTCTTTAGGAACAATCAAAATTGACCAACCTATTTATGTGTCAATCGTGTGTGTCGTTGGGGGGGGGGGGGGGGGGGTTCATTGCAATAAAAAGCTACCTATCATATGGGTTCAATAGTAGGGATTATTTTATTCAATATCTTCTCACATTTTCACATAAAGCAGGGTGTTGAAAAAATGATACAAATTCTTTTTTAACAATTGATTAGAAAAAGGGTCCCTTTTATTAGTGAAAAATGTACAGCTAAGGGGATTTATAAATATTCATTGAATGCATGTGATATATAAGTTTTACATACAACAATCCCCCCTCCCCACCCCCCTCGAGTGGTGAGAAGATGTATAAAGATACACACACACACACACACACACACACACACACACACACACACACACACACACAACACACACACACACACACACACACACACACCAACCATTGATAAGAGCCAACGAGACCCGCCGAAGGCGGGTTGTGCGAGCTAATGATTATCTATGGGTGTTAAGGTGAATCTTGGATGTTGAGTGATCCATGTCTTTGGAGCGTTTTATAAATTAAAGCGGACAATTTGCTTTTTAGGGACGTGAGGGTGTGTTGGAACTAGGGTTGCAGAGAAACACACACAGCTTGGAGAAGATGAAGGAAGCTCAAGGCACACAATAGAGAGTGTGTTACTTAGTTTTTTGTTTTCAGAGTCGGGTAGGGCACGCCCGACCGCTCCCCTCATACACCAAAAAAGTATACAAGAAGAACGACCAGGACTATGTACCCAGAAACCGAAGGTAGACGCTTTTGTCACTAGTTTCCTCTGGACTACGAGAATCCAGAATTATCTACACTCTTAGGGCCATGACTAATCCCTTGAGAGACCCACTTCGCCACCTGTCTATTACTTAGTGTGCAATGGAAAGATAGATAGCCCTAGAGTGATGGGCATATATACAATGCTCGGGGGAAAAAACCGCTTAAAGAGGGAAAAAATGCCCCGGTGGTCCTAGTGTGTTCACCCACATCACTACCACATGTATATGGTAACAAGGTGAATATTGGATGCTAAGTGATTATCTAGGGGCAAGCCTTGTGGATGCATGTATTATAGATTATGGCCAGCATGGATGGCTCATGCACATAAGCATGACATGTACGTAGCAATAGAATAAAACCCTAGTGAATGGGCTGCATCAAGAGAGGAAAAAGTAGAAATGTGGTACATATGGAGGATTTCTCTACCACTTAGCATAGCGAAGAAGACATCACAACTAACAGGTTGTGTAGGGTGCAATGCAAAGGCAAGGTATGGTGGCATCATTGCATAGTAACTAGGAGCTCAAGGAGATCTGATAGGAGCATCAATGGGGCACAAAGGGAAGGCGTGATGCAAATGTGATGGCAAGTCCACACATAAATGAAAATGGGGGACTATCGCATCAATAGTTGTGGAGGATAGATATCTCAAGGAAGGTTACCCAAGATATAATATCCATATCCGTGTACCTTTTTGTAGCAAGATCTTCTTAATGCCACCATCTCTAAAAACTTGAAGGTAATGGATCTCTTTTCGTGCATGGTAGATCCAGTGGAAAAGTGACCCTGGTATACTGGAGGAGAAACAAATGTGACCCTTCAACAGTGGAGGAGAAGAATATTATAACCCTTCAACACTGGAGAAGAAAAAAAGAATATAGGGGAAGGGAAAGCTCATAATAAATGGATGAGGGTAGTGCCACCTCCCCGCATACGTATGGCGCGTTAGTGCCACCTCCCCGCCATATGTATGTATGGTTTTTCTTTTTTGTATGGGCATGGCATGCGAGCATGCAATGCATTGATCATGATCTTTTTAACCCATGATTATAAATTCTTTACTTCTACCAACATCTGCTAACCTCTAAATTTTAATTCTTGCAAATTTTAAATGATTGGTATGTATACGTGCACTTTGGGATCATTTTTCAATAGAAATTATAGACACATTACTACCCTTCCATTGGAGCATATTTGATGGTGGTTTACTTCATGAATGTGATCATTCAATTGAAGATTGAAGAGTTCACTATGAGGTAATCATCGCAAGCTAGTTATGCACATTAGTGTTTACAAAAATTGTGCTTTAGTGTATTTATAAATTACTTGCATTCGTGGAAAGGGGTGACTCTCTCTCTCTCTCTCTCTCTCTCTCTCTCTCTCTCTCTCTCTCTCTCTCTCTCTCTCTCTCTCTCGCTCGTATATCCTATCCACCTTGCCCCTCAAAGATTATCTAAAATTATGGAAGATCTTGACAAGTCCAAGTTGGACTCTCTAATGCGTCCATTTGTGGCCACCCTTGAGAAGACAAGTCTGCCTTGAAATCGGCCACCGGCTAACTGACCCGCCACCACCGCCCGGCCATAATATTCCGGTGAGCGATTTTTCTTCACGCACGAAACTGGCCATGAACTTTTGGTTTTTTGGCGATTCATTTTGCTTCACGCACGATGGCTTCTCCTCATAATGGTGACTTTACAAATCTGCATTTTTTTATACTGAAAATTACAAGGGGTAAATCAGGCTCCATACTTAACAATCTCCCACTTGGAAACTCTCCACACCAAACCTATGACTTCTTTCCATCCTGGCTTCTTATCCTTCAATGCCGATTGAAGATGAGACAAAGCTCAACTTCTCCTTGTTGACTACCTTTGTAAACATGTCTACAGGATTTTCATTGTGTGCACCTTTCCTAGCTTTAGTTGTCCTCTTCCAAAAGAGTGCGTCTGAAGTGATATCTCACCTCAATGTACTTTGTCCTTGAGTGAAAGGCTGAGTTCTTCCCAAGATGGATAGCGCTTTAGCTATCGCTGTACAAAACACAATTTTCTTCCTTGTATCCAAGCTCCTCTAAGAATCTGTGAAGCCAAATAATTTCTTTGCTTGCCTTCATCATTGATACATACTCTGCTTCCGTGGTAGAAAGTAAGACCACTTTCTGCAGCTTTGAAGCCAAGGTTACTGCTGTGCCTCCAACTGTGAAGACATAGCCAGTAGTGCGCCTTCGAGTATCTTTGTCACCTGCCATATCTGCATCAACATACCCTCGTAAGGAAATATCAGTGCCTTCAAAATACAAAGCATTTGTTGTTGTCCCTAGATACCTAAGTATCCACTTCCTGTGCTCTTTACCTGGATTGTCTATGAATCTACTTACAACTCCCATTGCATGTGTAATGTCTGGCCTTGTCCAGACCATAGCATACATTGGAGAACCTACCGCTGGAGCATATGGAACTTTGGACATATAGGCTATCTCCTCTTGTGTCTTTGGACACATATCCTTAGTTAGTTTAATGTGACCAGCCAAAGGTGTAGAAACCAATTTTGCATCTTGCATTGCAAACCTTTCTAGTACCTTCTTGATATAATCCTCTTGAGATAGCTTTATTGTCCTTTTTGTCCCATCCCTTGATATTTTCATACCAAGTATCCGCTTTGCAACACTTAAATCTTTCACTGAAAAAGATTTAGACAACTCCTCTTTTAGGTCTTTGATATCCTGCATGTTAGCACTTGCAATTAGCATGTCATCAACATACAACATTAGGATGATGAACTTCCCATCTCCCAAATTCTTTGTGTAGACACAGTGATATGAGTTGCATCGTCTGAATCCGTGCGCCAGCATCCATCAATCAAACTTCAAGTAACATTGTCTTGATTCTTGCTTTAGACCATACAAGCTTTTATTTAATCTGTAAACCATTTTGAGCCTTACCCTTTACTTCATATCCCTTTGGTTGAAGCATGTAAATTTCCTCCTCTAAGTCACCGTGAGGGAATGCCGTATTTACATCCATTTGCTCAAGATTTAAATCATGAGCCGTCACAAGGCTTAAGACAAACCTAATTGAGGTCCTTTTTATAACAGGAGAAAATATTTCATCGAAATCAATATCTTTATTTTGAGAAAACCCTTTTACCACAAGCCTAGACTTGTACCTTTTCTTCCCACCTTCCTTCTTTCAGCTTGTACACCCATTTGTTATGCAGTGCCTGCTTACCTTTAGACAACTCAACCAACTCCCATGTTTGGTTGTGATGTAACGAGTCAATCTCCACTTGCATGCTCTTCATCCATTTTTCTTTGAATTCATGTTGCATAGCTTCTTTGTATGATTCCGCATCTCCAGAATATGAGGTCAAGAGATGGTTGAAGGAAGGAACAAACCGTTTTGGAGGTCGACTTTGCTCTCGTAGATCTTTGGGGCGTTGTCTGAGACTCCTCATTTGGTTGACATTGTTGCACGTTGTCACCGTTTGCACTTCTTGAGTCTTCACCATCCTCAAGCTCCATGTACTCATCACTTGTGTCTTTTGCTTGTTTTCTTTCCAAGTAATCTTCGCACATATTTTGTTTCTTGAAAATTACATTCCTACTTCTAAAGACTTTACCATCTTCAGGGTTCCATAGGCGATACCCGAAGTCAAATTCTCCATAGCCAATGAAGAAACACTTTTTCGACTTTGTACTAGCTTTGATCTTAGGCTTCTATCTATGTGCATAAAAGCCGCACACCCAAACACTTTGAGAAATGCATAATTCACCAGTTTACCTGTCCATGCTTCTTTCGGAACTCCCCCATTCAATGCCGTTGAGGGTGATTGGTTGATTAAGTACACAGACGTACTTATAGCTTCTTTCCAAAGCTCAAGCGATAGGCCTGCATGTAACCGCATGCTTCGTGATCGCTCCATGATTATCCTGTTCATTATTTTTGAAATGCCCTTTTGTTGAGGTGTCATTTGGCTTGTCCTTTGCCTCCTAATGCCATTGCTAGCAAAAAAGCTTGGCTGCAATATTTGCCTCCATTTTCAGATTTGAGGCATTTAAGCTTGGTACCCGCTTCATCTCTACAAAGGCTTTCCACCATTGAAATATGGAAAACACATCGAACTTATTCTTCATTACATAAACCTATGTTTTCCTAGTCGCATCGTCTATGAATGTTACATAGTACAATGAGCCGCCAAGGGATGGTGTACTTGCAGGACCCCAAACATCAAAATGAACCAATTCAAGTTTTTTATTGTTTCTTTCATTTTCTACTTTTAGAAATTTTACCCTCTTTTGTTTACCATAAACACAATCTTCACATCACTCTGAGTCCACTTCTTTCAAACCTGGTAGAAGCTTCTTTGATCGAAAGATTTGCATTCCTTTGGCACTCATATGCCCAAGCCGGTAGTGCCACACCACACCATCGACTTCTAGAGCCATTGCACAAGTTGAAGGTTGCATGCTAATAGTACACAAGTAAAGTGTACCAACCTTTTCTCCTTTGGCAATTACCAAATGGCAAAGATCCCTTTGAGATATTCCAATGTTTGTTTTTGAATGCAATGTTGTGACCTTCATCGGCCAATTGTCATGTAGAGATCAAATTCTTGTGAAAAGAAGGAACATGCCTAACATCTTTAAGCTTCCATTAATGTTTGTTAGAGTTTTGACACAAACTGTACCTTTACCGACAAATTCACAAGCTTCATCATCTCCCAAGTATACATACCCAAAATTACCTTTGGTGTAATCTTGGAAATGTTTCTTGTGCAGTATTGCATGGAATGAAGCCCCAAAATCTACTATCCAGAAATGAGACACATTGTTTAATAAGAGAATTAGAGCATTTTTCTCTACTTTACCTACCACATTGGCCTCCGATGTTGGCTTGTTGTCTTGAGACTCTGGCTCCTTCTTCTTCTTGGACCACAAATCCTTCTTGACGTGGTCCTTCTTGCCACAATTCCAACATTTAAGAACTAACTTTGTGCGTGACTTGCTCCACCTTGAGCGATCGATCATGACCCTTTTGCTTTTGAATCTCTCCTTAGACCTACCTCTTGTTTCTGCTGATAGTGCATTACTTGATGATTCACCCGTGCTTATCCTTCATATTTCCTTGCTTAGGAAAGCACCCACAACATCATCAAACTTAAGAGTTTTTGTGTAGAGATAGAGTTACTTACAACCATCACAAAGCTGTCCCAACTATCCGATATAGAGGATAGTATAAAGAGGGCTTGCACTTCATCGCTGAAATTGACCTTCACCGACCGAAGTTGACTTATGTTGGTGTTAAAGTCGTTTAGGTGTTTTGCAAATGAACCATTCGGTGCCATTTTTAGATTGAACAAGCGCTTCATGAGAAATACCTTACTGGATGTTGATGGTTTCTTGTAGAGGCCATCAAGTGACTTCATCAAGTCCTACATGGTCTTATCTCTAAAATGTTGAGGCCACTGTTGACGCCAAGCTTAGCCGGATTGTTCAATGCCTTTCGGTCAAGGACAATCCATGCTTCATCTGCCATTGTTGCAACTTCTTTGCAATTGACCTTGGATCTTGAGCTTCCCTTAATCCACCATTTCTCCCACTCAATTCAAGCAATCCTTTCCTTGAGATACTTTAGCTACAAGAAAACCTTGCTTTGATACCAGTTGTTAGGAAATAGGATGTAGCTAAGTAGATAATATAGTAACTTACTTAATGGAGAGAGACAGGTTTTCACACATGAGATATTATAGACTAGAGAGAGAGAGAGAGAGCGTACACACGATATATGTGGTTCACTCAATGTGGGCTACATCCATGGGGGAGCAGCCACTCAATGGCTTTAGTACTTCAAACAAGAAGTAGGTTACAAAGGGATTATACCCTTAATGGAGCTCCCACCTTGCTTCACTCTCACCACCTCACACACACCTTGTTGCATCAACTTCACAATGCATCACAATGCTCTATTTTGTTTGCAAAAAAGGCCTCCTTTTATAGGCCAAAAGGGCTGCCCTCTCTCATGAGAGGCAGCCGTGTGTAGCCACCCTTGTGCAGACAAGTCCAAGTTGGACTCTCCAATGTGCCCATGTGTGGCTGCCCTTGAGAAGGCAAGTCTGCCTTGAAATCGGCCACCGACCATTGAATTCGGCCATCGACCACCGGCCACCGACCATTGACTACCGGCCAACCGACCGGTCGTTTTTTGACAACTTTTCGGCCGCCATTCGGCCATATTATTTTGGCAAAAAGGAATATTTTGGTGAGTGATTTTTCTTTGCGCTCGAGACTGGCCGTGAATTTTTGGTTTTTTGGCAAGTGATTTTTCTTCATGCATGATGGCTTCTCCTCATAACAGGACCCTTACAAATGTGCATTTTTTATACTGAAAATTACAAGGGGTAAATCAAGCTCCTTCCTTACATTACCTTATACCAATTGTAAATAGAGGTTTTTATTAAACTATTTAATCACAAGTGGCATTCCCTTTTTTTATACATACTCGTGAATCCCCTTGGACCCAACCCTCTCTATGATTTGAAAGTACAAGAGAGAAGAATACTTAGGAAGCAGTGGGGATGCATACTCGATACATAAATTCTCATAGGGGGAGAGTGGAGTGCACACCCTCAACAAAGAATGGAAGAATTAAAAGTCCTGGTGAGATTGTCAACGTATTAAAATGGAGGACTGAAGTCATTACTACAAAAAGTCAAATAAAAAATCTAGACCCTAGTTGTTGAGCATTCGGTAATGCTTGCATTTCAAGAGTGATCTACAATGGAGGAGTCTGCCATTCAACATGCAACCTTTCCAATGTTTGCAACACATTGACTCTAGTCAAGTAACCAACATCTCATGAGGAGCTTTTCATTAAGAATGGAGATCCTTCCTATCTTCATTACCACTCAAGTGTGTCTTCAAAATACCAAGCGAATGAGAATCCAAGAATCCCTTCCCCTTCTTATTCTTCTTCTTCTTCTTCTTCTTCTTTGTCCCTTTTTATCCATGAAATTCATGAGAGAGAGAGAGAGAGAGAGAGAGAGAGAGAGAGAGAGAGAGAGGGGTGGGTGGGGTGGGGGGAGAGTTGATCCAATCCCCTCCCCCCTCTTCTCCTTCTACTTACCCTTCTATAGCTCTTACTCAAGCTCTTCCGACACATCGAGCTCAAGTTTGAGGGAGAAGTTTGAGTCACTCCTCTCCCTCCTCTTCTCCTTCCTGTTTTCTCAAGCACCCTCCACGTTCTTCTTCTTCTTCTTCACTGTGTACACGAGAGAGAGAGAGAGAGAGAGAGAGAGAGAGAGAGAGAGAGAGAGAGAGAGAGAGAGAGAGAGAGAGAGAGTCAATTCCTTTCCACGTTCTTCCTCAGTGATACCTCCCTCCTTTGTAGCTTTTCTCTTCCTTTCCTAAATTCTTCCTTGTTGCTCTTCTTTTTTGCCTTTATCTCCTAACAACAACCTCCCCTTGCCTCTATTTTTAGGTGGCTCCCATCTTGATTGTTACAGCACCATCACAAGGCGTGGGAAGGAGCATTGATGATGTGGCAAGACCAAAAAATGACTTGCATCAAAAGTGTTGTGATTGGTGTCAAATCCCTATGCCACTGCCTCCTAAGATACGATATGAGCTTCACATAGGCACTTGCAAGCCTAGGAAGCCTTCATCCCCTCCCCCTTCACTGCATGTGCCATGAGGTCCCTCTTTTTCTTTTTCCTTTCACATTGCTCCACTTATTTTGTTAGCTTCATGGGTGGCCATTGCTTGGCCAAAACCCTACATCCAAGATCCTTTGGGTGGCCTCCGTGAGCTGGATGGCCACTAAAGAGGATACATATTGAATAAGAATTGCCAAACAAAACTTGCTCTCCAATAGCCCCTGTCTAGAAATGGTGTGGAAAAAAAATAACTCATACCTTCCTTGCCACTTCCATTTGGGCATATCCTACATCACCGCATTCCAAGAGATGATAGTCTAAATAATCTAGGACAGTCCAAACTTCAAAGCATTACCCAAACTCATTTTGCAATAAATATATATCCCAAATGTATACAAATACCTCCAAGCTAGATTTTGCACACTATCTTCTAGCAAAATCTAAACAAAATTTGCTCTTTCTCTCCTCTCAATTGGTTGTCTTGAATGCCTAAACAGGCAGGAAGAGGCTAAGCTACAATCTTTATCCAAATACTGAGCCAAACCCTATTTTCTCAGCTTTTGCTCCCCTAGTGGTATAATGCAAATTCCACCGTGTGTAGAGGCTTTGAGGGCTAAGGGCATAGAGGTCATGCCCTCCCTTTGTTCTCACATTGGTATGAGATCGTTTAGTTTTCAAGAAATTTCCCCCAGAAGAACTCGTGGAGCATGCTAGTCATAACCAAGAGTTTTGCTCCCCTTTTGGAGTAGTTCATGCCCTTGAAGTATTGTTTTGAGCAGCAAAGAGTAAAGTACTCTACAAGAAGTTTAGATTCAATAGGTGATGAGTTTCTGGTTCTATGGTTGCCAAGTTGTCAGCATCTTCTTTTAAAACACTAAGCATCAAGTTGTAGAATGCTCCATCTTGACCTTTGTACTATTTTTGACCTGGCTCTCCAATTAGACTGGCTTTTATTGGCTGAACTGTTGGATCTTCGACTATAGATCTGACCACTATAATCCATGTACAATGATCTTGATTGCATATGCACCAACTGTATGTTTTGTTGGCTTGTGTAGATTTTTGGATAAACATTTGGGTTGAATTTCTGAACTTCTATCTGCACTTCATCTTTGAGCTTGCAATACCTGGCTCCACTGAAGTCTGTGAACATCTGGGAGTTTTCTGAATCTAGCTTTACTCTGATCAATAGGATCTTGGCTCCTGTGCTGCTTTTGCTGCTCATTAAGTATCTATGGCCTTCTGAATCCGCATATAAGACTTTATCTCCATTGTAGCCATATAGCTATGAAATCTGCTCTGTTGTAGTTGCGTGTGTTGCCACTACTACTAGCTTGCTCTGCTGTACTTGAATTCTCAGCACGCTTTGAGTCCATGTTGGCTTGTTTCGTAAAAACTGTCTCCTAGCAGATTTTGGTATCGATTAGCAGAATTTTTGCTGCTCGTACTAGCCTAATTTGTGAGTGGCCTTTGTTCGTTCAACTGGAAACTAATTTTCAGTGCAATTACTTGCACTCGCCAATTTCTAGCATGAAAATTTTTGAAATTTGCCTGCCCCTCAAACGGCTTTGAGTTGGCTGTATTCAGTTGTTCTTCTGCCGATCTGGTTCGCTTTGCAGTGTGTAATTTTCCCGGCTTTGCTTTTTTATGACTTGCTCGCTTTTGCGCAGTGTAATTTCTCAGGCCTTGCTTTTTGACTTTTGATTTTTGTCTTTTCTGTTCCCCTTTTTTTTCTTTTTCAACTCCTCTCTTTTTATTTTTATTATTTTTTTGTGAAAATTTGTTTTTTTAATTTTTTTTGATTTTTTATAATTTTTTTGGGAAAGTTTTGATTTTTAAGGAATTTTTTTTGTAATTTTGTAATTTTTATGGAATTTTCAAAGCTTTTTTTGTGATTTTTTGATCAATTTATGATTTTATAGAATTTTCTATAAGGTTTTTGATTTGATTTGAATTTTTTTTGTAAATTTTTGATGAGTTTTCTATTTTTTTGGTAATTTTTTAAACCCTTAAAAAAATGAATCGATTTTTGTCTTTTTTAATTGTTTTTATGTTTTTATCCTATTTATGCATTTTCATAAAAAATTGTGTGGTTTATTTATTTAATTTTTTTGCAAATTTAAAGAACCCTTTTTCTTATTGGTTTTTAATTATTGTTTTGATGATTTTTTTAGAAATTTTGTAATTGAATGATGCAAAATAAATAAATAATAAAAAGAGTTTTTATTTGCTTACCTGCTTGTGCCAATGGTGGGGTTGACCAACGAGTGTGACAACGGCGTGAAGGTGGGGTGCAACGCGTAGTACGAGATGATGGCAAGCGATAAGGGCGTGTGAGTGTGTGGGTCCTGGCATGGAGGAATCCCAAACCCCGAACGAATTTTCACGAGCGATCCCAAAAATCGAGCAAAACATGGAAATAAATACATAGGAAATCACACAACATTGAGAGTATTTTCACTACTTGTGAGCACTATAATGAGAGGGTGGAAGTATGTGTTTCTAAATAGTTCAAATATGGCTGGCCCTCCGTCCTTGCCCAAGTGTGACACCCCCTTAATTGATGGCCTATTCTCATTGAGAGAAACTTGAGCTTAATTTCCTTTAAAGATTCTCCAATGCATGTTACTCACATTCATAGGGCATCTGCATGGATGTCATTCTTCAAAGCCCCAACATTGTGGATGTGGTGGTGGCAGAGCTTGCTGACAATGGTGTGAGTAGCCATGTTGATAGCTTCCACCTTAGCCATGTCCGAAGGGCTATGATACACACACACACACACACACACACACACACACACACACACACACACACACACACACACACACACACACACACACACACACACAGAGAGAGAGAGAGAGAGAGAGAGAGAGAGAGAGAGAGAGAGAGAGAGAGAGAGAGAGAACCTAGATTTGGATCTTTGAAGCTGTTGGAGGCAAATTGGCACGCCAGGTTGAAAGCTATTTGAGTGGGACCAATGGTGGATAGATGGACCTGGCCAAAATCTGGTGCATTATTATTTTCTCCTCAAACAAGTTCTATTGCATAAGCTTCATATCCCTTGTAGGTCTTCTTATGAAACTAGAGATACTCTAGCGATGGGTAAATCTTTTTATCCTTGCACCAACTGTGTGTGTGTGTGTGTGTGTGGACGAATGAGTAAAATATGACCACGTTACAAACAATAGTTGAAATAATAGGAAAGCGGGAAGGGAGGGTAATATAGGAGCCAGCACGAAGGCAAGGTAGGGGTTGAGGTGAGGGGATGGGAGGCAATCGTGATGAGAGCGAGCAAGTGTTGGGGTGGTTTTCCTCGTTGGGGTACTTGTATTTGGGGTAGCTAGGATAAAAGGAGGGAAACTTGAACTTGGGCAGCTTAAACTTGGAAAGGATGAATTTTGGGAACTTGAACTTGGGGAAGGAGGGGTGCTTGTAGGATGGAGACTTGTAGACAGGGGTTTGCACAAAGGTGGTTTCTGCACCAGGGTTTTTTACGTTGGGGGCTTCTCCATCAATGCCTTTGCCACCATTGGTGGCTTCTCCATAGGCGGCTTGCACATTGGGGACTTCTCCTTGGCCGGAGTTCGATGAAAATCAATTTCACAAACATACAAAATTTCCTTCAGGATAGATTCAAAGAGGAAAGTTTGTAAAATGACTGGTAATCTTTTCAATTTAACTCTATTTTTTGAAATTTTCCAAGCGGACTTTCTCCCTCTCTTCAACAAACTGATTTGGTTTTTGAATCGGCTCAAGGCAAAGCTAAGGAGCACTTTTCTTGAATACAGCACCGCGCCCTTGTACACTGACGGCTTGTCACGGGGCTTGATCCACCACTGAAGTAGTTTGCCTACGTGTTGCTTCGGTCATGAGAGCAGAGTTTGCATGGGCTAAGAAGCCATATTTTCTACTACAGCTCTTTTGTACTTCTCTCTCTCTCCTCCTAAAAGAGGACTAAAAACTCTTGAAAACAGTCGGACTGTCTTTGAGGAGTTTTGTAGTGCTCAAATTATAATCTCCCTCGAAATTGGTGGGGTTTCTCCCATGTCTCCCCCTCTTGCCATGCATGATGCTTGCTACACCTCCCTCCTTCCTTCACCTCTTGCTTGCGCCTGTCAACCCCCAAACCCTTGGTTGCCCCCTTGGTTGGGCGGCGCGCGACAGAGAGATAGATAGATAGATAGATAGATAGATAGATAGAGAGAGAGAGAGAGAGAGAGAGAGAGAGAGAGAGAGAGAGAGAGAGAGAGAGAGAGAGAGAGAGAGAGAGAGAGAGAGAGATGCCCTCTGCCTTCATCAAGCCTTCATTGGCATCTCTGCCTTGCAAGCCCAACACTTTGCGCGTAGAGAGAGAGAGAGAGAGAGAGAGAGAGAGAGAGAGAGAGAGAGAGAGAGAGAGAGAGAGAGGCTCCTACATCTCGACCAAAGAACCACTGCAAAAAGAGTCGTTGAATGTGTTGTAGTTGTCATTTCCTTGGTTGGTAGAGTCATCAAAGCTCCTATTACTCAGAGGTTGCCCGCTGCTAAAATTGGAGTTTCCAAACGATGAGTCGAGTCCCTACCTCCAAAGCCCCCACCTCCATATCCTCCAAAACCCCCAAAGCCACGTTGTTTCTCAATGGAAAAATTCACATGCAATGTTCTTCCATCGAGTAATTTTCCATCCATACTGTCCTTCGTTGCTTGTGCATGGTCTGTACAGGTAAAGCTGATAAATCCAAACCGTTCGGATCTTCCAGAATCCCGATCAAGAACAACTTTCGCCTCGGCCACTTCTCCGTTTTAACAAAAGCATCCCTTGGAGTATTTTCATCCGTCCCCCATGCCATGCCAAACCTCCAACTTAGAGCTTGGTGGAAGGAATAGAGCACATGAAGAGAGCTCGCTGAGAGGCTTTTGAGAAGGAATCCACTGTGGGGTTGTTGTTGGACAAGCAAACAGCTAAGCTCTTAGAGTTGAAACAGAGGTAGTGTAGAGCATAGAAGAGTAGAGGACCTACAGAAAAACACCATGGCTGCACCACTCTCTCTCTCTCTCTCTCTCTCTCTCTCTCTCTCTCTCTCTCTCTCTCTCTCTCTCTCTCTCTCCCCCCTTCCTTATAAAAAGAGGTTCAAAAACTCTTAGAAACAGTCCGCGGTGAAGTCGCCGCGGACTGTTTTCAGGAGTTTTGAAATGCTCTTATCCTAAGTATGCATTGTGCAGTGCAGCTCTCTCTCTCTCTCTCTCTCTCTCTCTCTCTCTCTCTCTCTCAGTTCGTCACCTTCAGCTACGCTATCTCTCTCCCTCGGTGACCTCTAATAAAAGCTCTTGATAAGTCACGAGCCCCAATATTTGGGGCTCTAGATAAATATCGGCCTGGTAGCCGACGTGTAGGTGGGCGAAACCCACGCAGCCGGTCACGGCACTTTTTGAGGGGGCAGCAGAACTCAAACCGCTATTATGCACCGGCTGCAATACCTTCACATGCGCCTGTGTGCAGCGTAGCGGTAGAGTGTTCGTCTGCAGAGGCCCACGTCTTGTGTTCGAGCCTACGTGTGCATGCCGCATTGACCTTTTAAGTTAGCTACAGGCAGCTGGTTGGCACTGATTGGCAACCGGCTCGGTTGGCTTCGCCACGATGGAAAGCAAGCTGATAAATATCCAAACCCCAATATTTGAAGCATGTGCAATACGTGTGAGACGTTTCCCAGCTATGCTTAGCATACAGCTTATTGCGCTCTCTCTCTCTCTCTCTCTCTCTCTCTCTCTCTCTCTCTCTCTCTCTCTCTCTCTCTCTCTCTCTCTCTCTCTCTCTCTCTCTCTCTCTCTCTCTCTCTGTGAAGCCATCGACTCCAATCCATGTGAAGCATTGCCAAACTGTCGAGAATGTTTCCTACGGAGGAGGATGACCATGTCGCCCTCCGGAGTCCACGCTAATCAAGGTGAGCGGCCTTGAGATGACTCTCTCTCTCTCTCTCTTGCGTCTTAAAGAGATCCAAAAACTTCTGCAAACAATCCACGACGCCATAAAACCCATTAAATTCCTTGCAGATTACTTGAATTAGGCTTGCGTTGTCTGTAGTGCTTCAAAAAACCATGTCAGCTACATCGTCGACTACATTGTTGACCGATCATGGTATAGCCCTAGCAACGACAATGGAAAATAGTGAGAGGCGACATGGCTATAAGAGTTTGAGGGCAATGAGAGATGGTAGGGGCAGGTGAAAGACGGGATGCTCGCCTACAGATATATATATACATACATATATATATATCTAATATATACATATATATATATAAAGAGAGAGAGAGAGAGAGAGAGAGAGAGAGAGAGAGAGAGAGAGAGAGAGAGAGAGAGAGAGAGAGAGAGAGAGAGAGAGAGAGAGAGAGAGAGAGAGCACATGATATATGAAGGGTAGTAGTTGAGACATGATATGGAGAGGAGACTCGAAAGAGATGATGCTTGCACAGTCGAGTAGAGAGAGAGAGAGAGAGAGAGAGAGAGAGAGAGAGAGAGAGAGAGAGAGAGAGAGCTACATCCATGTATAGTAAGAGTCCACCACCCTTTCCTTACAAACACTGGATATATGGAGGATAGGAGTCAGGACAGGCTACAGAGAGGAGACTCGAAAGAGACGATGCTTGCGTAGAGAGAGAGAGAGAGAGAGAGAGAGAGAGAGAGAGAGAGAGAGAGAGAGAGAGAGAGAGAGAGAGAGAGAGAGAGAGAGAGAGAGAGCTACGTGCATGCATCATAAGAGTGCAACACCCTTTCCTAACTTTGTGATCACGTCTCCTGGCAAGAATCTCTTTTGGTTCTACTGAAGCTAAGAAATTTCAAAATTGTGGTGATTTACTTGAGATGTTTTTCTTAAAAAAATCAATACTCCCCCAGACCAAACAATTGAGGAAGCCAGCCTCTTGTGACCATGTCCCTCAGCCTCTCCCTCTTTTGCCCTCTCAAACCAACTCCTGATCTCCCTCCTTTCCATGCTACACATTGGACAGCAAATGTCGAGAGTGTTGAAGTGCTAAACCACAACTTGCAAGACAGAACGTGACAGAGAGAAATACTGGTAGGCTTGACAAGGATTGTGCGAGAGAGAGAGAGAGAGAGAGAGAGAGAGAGAGAGAGAGAGAGAGAGAGAGAGAGAGAGAGAAAACTGGGGAGTGGATAAAGTAGAGAGTGGGGAGGAGAGAGAGAGAGAGAGGTAATAATTGTGCTATTTGGGAGGGGGAGGGTTTTTTTTGATAAATTTGAACCTTAGCACCGCAAGGAGCCGTTCCCACCGCGAGCCCGCAAAAAATTGAAAATAACCATCGATTTTGCCACAAATGTCGATGTCGTATCGGACCGCACCCAAAGTTCGGAAAATCCCACCGGTCCGAACTGAAGCTCCAAATTCGTTTTATTTTTATTTTCGAACGTCCAAAAGTGCCAAAATTAGGCCGAAAATCACCCGAGAACACAAAAAATTATCCAAAAACTCCAAAAATTGCCAGAAAAATCCAAAAAATTTCCAAAAGATTCTAGAAATCTTTAAAAATCATCAACAATCACAATCAAACATTTTTGACACACATAAGCACACCAAAAATAGGAGTTTTTAACAAAAATGTGATTTTTGACAAAATCAACAACCCGATCCCTGAGAATAGCGGAACGCTCTAAATTTGGCGAACGAAAGCACAAATGCACTCAAAATCAAACCGTAAACACACACACAAAACAACTCATAAAGATCACCCGATATCAAATTTTTACGGAATTAAGCACAAATTATAAAGATTATCCAAAAAATACCTGTTTTAAAAACAATTCTCCACACATAGGACATTAGTGCAGCCAAATCAGATCACAATAATGACATTGATTCAATTGCCAAACAATTTCATCAAAGAAATCCAAACTAGGCAATTAAAATCGGCAAAATTAGGTCAAAATTTGACGCTTTTGGTGTGTGTAAATCCCTGTTTTGAGCTAAAAACTGCAGCAATTAACCATTACACGCACCAAATATGCAATCGATCATTGAATTAATCATACACATTAAGCAATTTTTTAGGCCCACACACACTAATAATTGGCAGTTTTCCAATTTTTAGGTGCTCACACAAAAGGGTTAATCTTGCTGAAATTGCAATGTGATTTCAGAAATCTCTAGTTGGGCATGACCACAACACAAATCAATCATCACAATTGAAAAATTATTAAGCACACATTGATTTTTAGGTGCACAAACAAGGGCAAAATAGTGTGCGCGCGCACACACACACACACACACACACATACTTGCAATTGACCATTCAAGCATGTAATTAGATCAATTAGGCACACAATTCGCAATGTACATTCACCAATTAGCAATTGAAACTTGTCAATTTTATACGCCACCAAATCTAAAAATTTCAGCATTGCGAGAGCATGAAAATGAACAATTCAAAAATTTTCATAGCATATCATAGCATCAACATTGCATTGAAATTAACATAGCATCAACATGGCTTTGGCATCGACATGGCATTGACATTGCATCATCATGTAATCTCTACACAATTCTACACATGTTTAGATTCTAGGGAGGTTGAGAATACCACCTTGATCACCTTTCCAATGAAGATCGATCGATGGTTGAAAGCTCCAATCCTTAGTAGAAAATTAATGTGTAAATTAGCAAAACTAGTGAAATTAGCAAGTGGTTAGTGTGAAATTAGAGTGTGTAAATACACAATTGGCAAGATATGGTGACAAATTAGGGAATAATGAACACATTGCTTCATGCAAACACATCCAAAATCCACAAAACTATAAAACACTAGTGAAATTAGTGAGGTAACACATCTGAATATGCCACAATTACACTAGCGTAGGCCATCGTCCCCAAAAATGGCGCCAAATGTTGGGGGTTGCATTGTTGCATAGCTCCAATGACCAACAAAATTATCAATCCGGAGGGATGAGCTACCCGGCTAGGGCATGGAGACACTCACACACTTAGTGAGCTAATTAAGGCAACACGAATGGTGACTCTATTAGGTGAGCTTCTTGGCCTATGGAGGAGCTAAGCCACAATGACTGGCAATTTCTACATCCACTTCCCTTCACCTCCAATCAACCCAATCACACACACTAACAATTGCAAGACGCACACAATACTAATCCTATCATGCAACACACTAATCCTCACAAGCATACACACATAGATCTATCAAGCACCATACTCCAATCAAACCTACATGCACACACAAGCAAAAGAGGACAATCACACAAGATTAGAGAGGTATCAACCACTAATAGTTACGATCTAGCTAAAAAAAGCATCATTAGCAATCACAAGAAGTATGAGAGAGGCATAGTGAAAGAGAATCAAACATTGATTAGTGTTAGTCAAGTTTTATGAGCAAGGAGAAGCTCAAGGACTCCATAGCCACACACCTCAAGAGCTCTCACCAAAGAGTGCTCTCAACAAATGAGCTTGAGAACCCTAATTTCTTTTACACACTGCCTTATATACCTAGGGTAAAAGTATGCAATGTCCGGGCGCCCAAGGCCTTTTGGGCTTCACCAATTACTGAATCTGCCACCTAGGCACACTAATTGACATGTTCTTTAAAGCTTGGAACTCCCATTGAGCCCGTAACAAATTAAAAATATTACAATGGCTTGATATAAATCGGGAATTTACAATACATGACCATTTTGGGAAAAGATGAAGAATGTGTAACTCCAATATTTACTGCTTCTTCATGTTGATCTTTGCTGTGCATCTGTAAGGCTCGGCCTTTAGCAACTTCTGTTAATTGAGGTTCACTCAATTAACACATAAGAGGTGTCTTAAGTATGAGCTTTGATGCATCCTCTTGCAAATCGAAAACTACTTTGTATTTCTATATCCAAGGAACTCCTAGGATGTCTGCCTCAATGAGATCTATTTCTATCATGACATGAATTGATGTGGGCATTGATGGCCGTCGATATTTATTGACAGGTCGATTTGGCCTAATCGTACAATCTTCCCTCAATTTGCAACCTTTAGTTCTATTTGATCTATCAATAGTGAGTCATCTATCATCTTCTTCTATGTAGAATAATTGATGACATTGTCTCTTGCTCCTGTTTCCACAAGTTCTCATTCTGTTGGTCCATCTGGAAGATGTATTGTGATGCATACAACCATGCTTTCAAGCTAACTATGCTATACTTGAATAAATTGTATTTGAGGAGGTGGCATTGCTAGTTGTGGTAGATTTTGCCAGTTGTCTCTTCGGTCCTTGCACTTTAAAATCTGCAACTTATCTTCCTCATGAGCCTTTACTTTATTAGCCTTGGCTTGTTTTTTTCATTCAATAGCTTCATGAATATTTTAGTGGTTAATGGAAAATGATATTTCTTAATCTACATCCACCGATCCAATTGGGCATCTCTTCTCCCTCTAATGTGGCAAGCTTTATGACTCCACTAGATGATATGTTATGAATCACAAATGGGCCATTACCTCGCTCCTTTAATCTCTTGGAGTGTTGTTTCAAGGTGTAGACTAACACATAGTCTCCCCTTTTGGATTCTTTGTTGATCACATGTTGATTATGAAATCATTTCATGTATCTTTTATGGGCATAGATGACCACGACAACTCTTAAGAATGCCTCATCCAGCTTCTCTAGCATTTCTAACCTCTCAGATAGCTCCCAACCTGCCCAATCTAAGTATTTGACTACTCCCAACCTGCCCAATCTAAGTATGAAAATCAAGAAATCTATGGGCAATATGGCATTAAGACCAAACACCATGCTAAAATGTGTTGTTTTAATTGATTTTTTGTAAGATACTATGTATTCCCAAAAAGCTAAATGTAGATTTTGATCCCAATCTGCTCTTGATTCACTTACCGTCTTCATGAGCACTGTGCATAGAATTTTGTTTGTTGATCTCAACCTGTCCATTAGCTTGAGGGTGATAGGGTGCTGATTTGCGATGAACTACCATGAATTCATCTATCAAGAATTCTATCACTTTATTAAAAAATAAGTCCCTATGTCACTTACTATTTCAATTGGTAGCCCATATCTTGTAAAGACATTCTCATACAAGAATTGTGTAGTTGTTCTCACATCATTCTTTTGTGTTGCCTTTACTTCTACCCATTAAGTCAAATAATCCAAGGCCACTATGATGTACTGAGCATGTGTACAATATGATGGAGGTGCTATGGGTCCTACAAAATCTAAGCCCCATTTTGGAATGCTCTTGTACCCATCATTGGTCATAGAGACATCTCATCTCTTTGCAAAGGTACCTTTGTATGTTGGCACTTGTCACATCTTTTTGCGTAAGATTCAACATCCATGAACAAGGAAGGACACTAAATTCTTGCAACAAGAATTACTTTTGCAGTTTTGCTGGTAGAAAAATGTCCACTTGTTTGTCCAGCATGAGCTTGCTCTAAAATAGGGACATATTTTCTCGCTGTGGCACACATCCATAGTTGATCATGTTAAGGATGGAGCTTAATTTTCCCCTTCTAATTTTTATTATTAAAAACGCACATTTGTAAGGCCCCCATTATGAAGAGAAGCCATCGTGCGGCGTGAAGAAAAATCACTCGCCAAAAAATCAAAATTTTACCAAAATATTCCTTTTTACCGGAATATTATTGTTGGACGATGGCCAGAAGGTGGTCGAAAGTCAATGGTTAATGGCTGATTTCAAGACGGACTTGTCTTCTCAAGGGTGGGGCCACACATGGACGATTTGGAGAGTCCAACTTGGACTTGTCTACACAAGGGCGGCTACACACAACTGCCTCTAATGAGAGAGGGCAACCCTTTTGGCCTATAAAAGAAGGCCTCTTCGATACAAAAAATGAATTGAATAGGTGAAGCATTGTAGTGTATTGTGGTGCATTGTCAAGTTGATGCAACAAAGTGAGTGTGAGGTGGTGAGAGTGAAGCAAGGTGGGAGCTCTATTAAGGGATAATAACTTTGTAACCTACTTCTTGTTTGAAGTACTAAAGCCATTGAGTGGCTGCTTTCTCGTGGATGTAGCCCACATTGGGTGAAACACGTATATCATGTGTGTTCTCTCTCTCTCTCTCTCTACTCTATAATCTCTCACGTGTGATTAAATTATCTATGTCCATTAAGTAAGCTACTCTAAAGTCTACTCAACTAGATCCTATTCCCTAGCAGATTGTTCTTTCCTCTCTTATAGAGATGATCTTCAATCAACACATTATTCTCTGCTTCTATCGGAATGGATTTAATCCTTGCTTTGGTCAGCACCCGAGGTGTGCACCATCCCCCACATAGTGGGCTCAACAAAACCGATAATAGATCCCAGTTCCACTTAACCTAATATAATTAACAACATCAACCATTTACAGGCTACTTAAGGACCTCTCTTCTTAAGCAAGAAAAGAGAAACCAAATGCTCTGATACCAATGTAATGGAATTGGCCTATTTAGTTTGAGAGTAGCGGAAATTAATGAGAGTACTTTTGAGAAATGACTTTGTGAGCATAGCGGGTGAACATAATTGAATATAGCAACATAATCATAGCAATTAGTTAACTTGGCATGAACAATACTTTTGCAAGAGAGAGAATTTAGAGAACATGACAACAGTTGAGGACCGGACTTATGTGGAGCCGGTCCCCCCTCCAATAGGCATTTGTATTATGATTTCTCCCATTAAGAGAGACTTGTTACAATACAATATTTGTGTTCCTTGTGACCTAGGTGATGCAATGAAGATGGAAAGCTTCATGAATCACAAACATAACATAAACTTGATGAAAGCTTTAACTATCCCAAGCCTCAGTCCCAAGACCTCAAACACCTTCGAAGGTGGAGAGAGCTAGCAGGGAATGAGGGTAGGGAAGAGGAAGAAGAAACATTTCGTAGGAGAAAGAATTAGTTCCTCACTTATCATAACTCTTGTTGCTAGCATACATAATAGCATAGTAATGAAGAAGAAGGAGATGGCAAGCTTAAGCATTGAAGCATGGCTCTTGGTTGGATTTGCACTCCATATCCAAGAGTGTTGGTGTAGGCTCTCAACCTCTACTTACTTGGAGAAGGAGAGGGAGCTCTTGCACTTTGCATAGCACACAATGAGAGTGTTTGTGTGTGTGTGTGGGTGAGTATACCCCCTAAGCAACCCCCTAGCTTGCTTGGGTCGACCCCCCCTTGTAGCTCATGCTTGAAGCTCATTGGACCCCTCCAGGCCTAGCCAATCACAAGCAGGAGGCATTACAAGCAGCAAGGGTAGCCTTGAGACAAGTGTCCCCCTTTCCCCTTTGATAGAGAGGGCTAGATAAATGCTAAATCAATCAATTAATTCTCCTAAATTATTATTGGACCCCTTGGGTGGCCAACCAATAGGCTTCAGGCACACCATGAGGGCAATATGAGGAGGAACTTGACAAGTGTCCCTCTTGCTTTCTTTGTACCATGCATGCCTTGTGTGAGTGTGTGGGTGTTCTCTCTCATGCCCCCTCATGTAGGGCTCGCCCCCTCCTTGTAGGGATTGAATATTTGACTTTTTGACACCTCAAGCCCTTCATACATAGGCCCAGTTCCCACCACAAGCTTGGACGTTAAGCACTTTAAGCTTGGGCTAGGTTCTCACCTTAAGTGCAACCCTAGCATCTCAAGCATGTCCAGCACCTCAAGCATCTCAATAATTAAGCACCTCAAGCATCTCAAGCACCTCAATCATCAAGCACCTTATTCATCAAGCATGACAAGCACCTCGAGCTGGGTCGGGTTCCTGCGCCTCAAGGTCAGCCCTAGCTTACCTAAGGTCAAAGGACTTTTACACACATTATTGGAGGTCTTCAATGATGCTAACCCTAAAGTCTTATGCTCCGTGGGTTAGCCTTGCTCTTTGATAGACCATCTCTCATTTGGGCCCCTTTACCATTTGCCCCATGTTGATATAGATCTATAAGCACATGTCTATATCCTAACCCTTGTTCCCGTTTATTCTCCCACATTAAGTGATCAGTTTAATATGAGAGAATCATTTGGGTTGGTTAGATATTAGATATTAGATTTGATGACATATGTCAATTTTGATTCCTTTCTTAGTTCATCTAAAATATGCACTTGGATTTCTCAAGACCAGTGCAAGATGTCTTTGGTTCTTTAAGTTCCCACATTGGTTGTTGAACTACTATCTTTCAATCTTGTATTGTGTATCTCCTCTTGTGAGAGGGTACGTCAAATTGATCACTTTCTAAGACCCCTTTACTCTCCATTTTGGTTCTCCAAATCTCTTTCAAGGTTTTCTCAAATTTTTAATATTCTAACTTACACTTAATTTTGTCATCCTAGATGATGTCTCAATTGTGCCTTTGGATTTTGACTTGCTTTGTTTCTTAAGAATTTGTGTCTTGGTTAAAGTAGGTTTCACGAATCCCTTTGTGATCTTGTCCTTGACACAATCAATTGCTCCTACAAGCATTACATACTGTGTTTTATTCCTCATATGAGGCATAACTTTTCCTCTTTGTTTGCTTGTGTTCCCTCGCTCATTTTGGGTGATACGTTTGTAGAGGAATTAAAGTGATAGTAGTGAACATTTCATTAAGAGAATTCCTAATGAAGATAGAGAGAGATCTTAATTGAAGATAGCAACGCAAACATTATACCTAGTTAGCTTGGCATGAACAATACTTGTAAAAGAGAGAGAAATAGAGAAATTGACAACAGTTGAGGAACGGATCTATTCGGAGCCAGTCCATCTTCCAAAAGGCTTTCGTATTATATTTTCTCCCATAAAGAGGGACTTGTTGGTACAATACAATCTTTGTGTCCCTTAAGACCTTTTTGATGCCATGAAGATGGAAACTTCATGCACCAATATTATGTCCAAAACAACAATTAACTTGCTTGCAATAGACAAGAACTTGTCCCCGACCTCAATTCCAAGTCGTCAAACACCTTCAAAAGTGGAGAGAGCTGGAAGGGAGTGCGGGAAGTGAAGAGGAAGAAGATGTAGCATAGAAGTAAAAAGTATTCTCCTCACATATCATCACTCTTAGAGCATAGCTTAGCATAGTAATGAAGATGGAGAAGATGGTAACATGCTTGAAGCCTGGCTCTTACTTGGATTTGAATTCCATAGCCAAGAGTTGTTGGTGTAGGCTCTCTACTTCTCAAGCTTGGAGAAGGAGATAATTTTTTGCAATGCATACATTTGTGTGTGTAAGTGAGGGCTAGTGAGCTACAAGAAAGAGAGAGTGAGAGAGGTCAACCTAGCCTTTTTACTCTAGCTTGAAGCTCATTGGTTCAAACCTGGTGCTAGCCAATGAGAGATCTATTTCATTTCAAGCAAGAGGTACATCATTGTGACATGTATCCTTCTTTCCCATTTTGAGAGAGAGATTAATTCATTAACTAATTGAAGCTAGATTATTATTGGCTCTCAATTAAACGGCCAATAGGAATTAAGCTTGCACATGATCTACTTAATTCTCATTAGACCCCTTGGTAGACTGTCCAATAGGAATAAAGGAGATCTAATTATTATTGTTCTTTCTTTTGTCTATCCAATAATGTTTAAGCTTATTTTTATAAAGCTTAATTCTCATTGGTCCCTTATATTGGCCATCCAATAGAATTCACGCTTAGTTGGGGGCAACATAGCCAGGAGCATGACATGTGTCCTTTATGCCTTATGTGAAAAGGTGACTCTTGGTGAGAGTGTGTGTTCTCTCTCATCCCCCTACAAGAAGGTCTTTACCCATTCAAGTGGGAGATCCACTTGGCCACTTGCACCCGCTAGGTGACCTTAGTCTACATATTCAAAGGTTTAAAATACCTAGCATTGGCAATAGTCTAGCCCATTGGTCTAAGGACTTTTAACACTAAAATACCTAGCATTGGCAATAGTCTAGCCCATTGGTCCTAGGCCTAAGGACTTTTAACACTAACCTTTGGAAGATTTAATGATGGTAACCTAAGGTATTTTAAAGGTCATTAAGTGTAAATTGCTCTTTGGTAGACCTCTCTCTCCATTTCGACCCCTATCAAGATAAGGTTATCTCTCCTCTTGGTCCCTTGTTGAGAGTAGATCTAGCAGCACATATCAATATTCTAACTCCTATTTGCTTTTATCTTCCCATATTAAATGATCACTTTAGTATGTAAATTAATTTGGGATAGGTAGATATTAGATTTTATGACATTACATGTCTCTTGGAATCATACTCATCCTCGACTATAATGGTAGAGAAGGTAAAGTCTAGTCATTAGTCCATGATTTCCTAGAGGGTAAAGGATTCCTTTCTCCCCTACGACATCATTCTATAATGGATGACTAATCCATTTGGTTCTTGGGAGACCCAACTGATGCAAGCATGTTTGATCTTTAGTCCATATCATATTTCCAAAGTAGAGTGACAAATTCTACTTGGTGGTTGGGAGACATCGTTGCCACAAACATGATCCTAAGCATGCATACTTCTTAAATCTGTGCACAATAAAAGAAAGAGAGATTCTTATAAGGATAGATTTGGGTTGATCTACTTTAGTAACATTGTGAGCATTGATCTACTTCCATAACATAGGATTTTAGTAGATCTAGAATTGTAAGGTTGGCTATCTCACTTTGGCCATCTGTTTGTGGGTGATATGCTTGAGGAGAAATTGGACATTGTACCTAGATTCTCAAAGAGATGCTTCCAAAACTTACTGGACATTCTAAGATCTTTGTCCAACACTATAGATGTTTGGAAGCCATGGTATTTGAAAATCTGGGATATGAAGAGGGTTGCCATTTGATGTGCTTAACAGTCTTTTTGACAGGTATAAAGTGTGTTTGTCTGCTAAACCTGTCAACTATTGTCCATATTCTTGTATTCCCATGGATAGACTTGGGCAATCCATGGATATACTCTCCGGCGGTGAATTAGGAATTGGAAATGGTTGGAGAAATCCAGGTTGCTTCCCTCTATCATACTTCATCTTTTGGCATACCACACATTTTGAAACATACTCTTGTATGTCTACTTTCATGGTAGGCCAATAGAAGTACGTCTCTACTCCTCAAAGAGTAGGTTGAATCCCTCTATGCCTTGCTTAAGGAGGTACATGGGACTCATACATTGCTTTCTCATGAAGCAAGTTAGTAACACATAGCCTATTGCCATAGAGAAGATAATCATCCTACTGGGCAAATGGTTCCTCTTTCTTCCCTAATGCAAGGACTAAAATCACATCCTTAAAATCAAGATTAGTAGCATAATCATCTATCACTGAAGATAGATCATTGTGAGCTGCTATAGATATCGCATTTGCTCTTGGCCATTGTGATAGTACATCGGCCACTTGATTGTGCTTGCCAACAACGTGAGCAATATGAAAATTAAATTGCGAAAGAAAATTTGCCGACCTCGTTTGTTTGTCGGAGAGCTAGGTTTGTGTCATGAAGTACTTGAGGCTTTGGTGATCCGTTCATAGGATGAATGGAGTCCCCAAAAGATAGTGTTTCCATGAGTCTAAGGCATCTAGAATAGCTAGTAGCTCCTTTTCATATATGCCCAATATTCTAGAATTGAGTCTTTGACTCTTGTATGCTATAGCTTGCCCTTCTTGAAGCAAAAATGCTCCAAGGCAATCACCACAAGCATCACATTGGACCTCAAATAGCTTTGAGAGATCCGATAGTGTAAGCACAGGTTGAGAGATGAGGTTCTCTTTGAGTTTCTCAAAAGAATCTTGCTCTTTTGCAGTCCATGTATACTTAACATTCTTTTTCGTTAAGTCATGTAATGGTCTTGCTATTAGCGAGAATGTTTCCATGAAGCATCTATAGTATGCACACATACCAATAAGTCTTCGTAGCTTGTGTAGATTCCTTGGATTAAGCCATCCTTTATGACCTCTAACTTTGTTGGATCCATACGGATGCCATCTAAAGAGATAATGTGACCTAAGTATTGAATCTCTTGTAGAAAAATTTCACTCTTCTTTTGATTAATGAAAAGCTTATTCTCTCTCAAAACTTGAAAGATTCCTTGGAGATGTTGCTTATGCTTCTCAAAATAATTGGAGTAGATAATAATATCATCAAAGAACACTCCAGTAAACTTGCGATGGGGCCTACAAAATTTCTCCATTAAGCGATTGAATGTGGCCGGTGCATTTGTCAAGCCAAAAGTTATGACAAGATATTTATAAAGGCCAAATGTCATGCAAAAAGCGATCTTTACAATATCTTCATTGACTATCTTTATCTAATGATAGCCATTTTTCAGGTCAATCCTACTGAAGTAGGTAGACCATTGTAACTTATTAAATAGATCCTTTATCCGTGGCACACTAAATCTATTTTTGATAGTGATCCTATTTAGTGCTCTATAGTTGACACACATGCAATATTTGTCATCCTTCTTTTGTACTAAAAGGACTGGTGAAAAAAATGGAGAAGAGCTAGGCCTCACCATCCCTTTTTCTACTAGTTCATGTGCTTGCCTCATGATCTCCTCTTTTTGAGCTTGTGAAACTTGATAAGGAGGCTTATTGAGATTCTTAGTAGAAGCTCTATTGCATGATCGTCATCCCCTCATTTTGGAGGTAGCTCTCTAGGGATATCAAAATGAGGTAGCTCTCTAGGGATATCATTAATAAAAATATCTTTGAATTCATTTAGGAAATCAGCCAACTCTAATTCCTCTTGATTCCCACCATTTTTATCTAGTAAAACATTAGGATCATTTATAGATTCCTTCACAAAATTCATGTACATGGAAATTGAGCTTTTCATTGACTTATCAAAAGCAGGTGAATTTATAAGGGGTATGGTGTTACTCGACATTAGAATATATGTACATGTTTCTTTCCTTATACGTGAAATATATTCTCCTTTCCAGGAACTTCATGTTGGTAGCTATGTGAGTGAAACCATGGTGCCCCTAAGATAACATCCTCGTGCAGGAGAGGGGAGATGAAGAAGTCCTCTTTGTCGACGTACACTACAAGAGGCTATTCATATTAGCGACGCTCACACAGCGACGCTAAAAAAAAAATAAATCTCGGCGTCGCTATGAGCGTCGCAAATTTACAAGTAAATTTGCGACGCTCATAGCGACGCCGGCTGGGCTAAAACAAATAACAGAGAGCGTCCAAAAACTCAGATCTCAGATCTGAGTTTTTCGGCGCCCTCAAGCAAGGAGCAGGTAAGGCTCTCCCTCTCTCTCTCTCTCTCTCTCTCTCTCTCTCTCTCTCTCTCTTTCTTCTCCACACACACACACACACACACACACACACACACACACACACACACACACGAGGAGAGGAAGGAGAACCAGGTATGCTCCTTCCCTCTCCTCACTGTCATGTTCCCTTTCCCTCTTTCTCTCTCCCTCTCTCTCTCTCTCACACACACACACACACACACACACATAGAGTTTTAGAGAGAGAGAGAGAGAGAGAGAGAGAGAGAGAGAGAGAGAGAGAGAGAAAGAGTACAAACATAAACAAAAACGCACACACACATACATAAACAAAGAATGCACACACACATTGAGAGAGGAAAAGAGAGAGAGAGCATGCATAAAAAAAAACGCACACATTGAGAGAGGAAAAGAGAGAGAGAACATGCATAAACAAAAAACACACACATTGAGAGAGGAAAAGAGAGAGAAAACATGCATAAACAAAAAAACGCACACGCATTGAGAGAGAAAGAGAGAGAAACTAATTTAACGTCGTAGGAAACTAATTAAAATTAAAAGACCTAAAGATCTAGCCGACGAGGAGTTGAACTCAAGACCTATTATTCAAGAGGGAAATGGCATAACCAATCTATCATACTTGGCATGGGTGATAGAAAGGTTATACCATTTATCTCTTTTTATTGGCACACACATCCACACACGCGCACACACACAAGAAGAAGAGAGTTATAACGTCGTAGGAAACTATCCTAAAAGACGTTAAAGATTAGGTTAGATGTAGACTTACGTTAAATTAGATTTAGGTTTATTTAAGTTAAATTAGATTAGATTTAGGTTTATTTTTAGTTAGATTTACGTTTATTTACGCTAGATTTAGATTTACGTTATATTAGATTAGATTTAGGTCTCCATAGACTGCGATGCCTGCATGAAGTGGGTGAAGAAAGCCCTCAATGGAATATAGGGTATTGCTGCCTTCACTCATGGTGGGCTCCGTCGATCCAAAAGTACTGGTGAAATGTCTTCAGAAGATAGGGAAGAAGGTGGATCTTCAGGGCGGCAAGAGTCACTACATCCCCGAGAATGACCATCTAGACAACCTCTAGTCATTCAACAGCAACTTTAAAGTTAGTAACAAGAGCAAGAACGGTCCAAAGGGCCAATTGCTGTCGTTAGATGTGGATGGAGATGAGGCAGCGTCACCGCCGGAAGTTAACTCTCACATCTTTAGTGATGAGAATGCCAACTCTTGCCGAGTTATGTGAAAAATTATGTGTTAAATCAGTTTTAAGGTTCTTATAATCCCTGTTAGTTTAGTTCTTTGTTTTTAATATAACATAATTTACGTTAGATTTAGATTTATGTTATATTAGATTAGACTTAGGTTTATTTAGGTTTACCCACACACACACACACACACACACACACACACACACACACACACACACACACACACACACACACACACACACACACACACACACACACACACAGAAGAAGAGAGTTTTAACGTCGTAGGAAACTATCCCAAAAGACGTTAAAGATTAGGTTAGATGTAGACTTACGTTAAATTAGATTTAGGTTTTATTTTAGTTAGATTTATGTTTATTTAGATTTACGCTTATTTACGTTAGATCGAGTCCACGCAAGAATTACTTACGGTTTAGGGTTCAGAGTTAAACGAACAGTGAAAAGATCTACTGTGAAAAGATGTTAAGATGCTGTGAAGTGCTACAGCTAGAGAAGAGGCAAAGGGGTTTTTTCCACTACATGCAGTATCATGTAGACGTGGGTCTGTAGATTTCTTGTACCCACAAATATAGGTATTGACCAATAAAGACGAGATTATAACCCGGTGGTTCTGATCTCCGTGCACCTCTAGACCGAGGTGTGCGGGGATTGGACATGACTAGAGAATGTGAGGTAGAGAGAGAGAGAGAGAGAGAGAGAGAGAGAGAGAGAGAGAGAGAGAGAGAGAGAGAGAGATAAGACGAAGAATGCCAATAGAATATTAAATTTGTTGTCCAGGTTATAAGATTTTTATCCTCATTATGAGTAGTGACGAGGATGTGGGACCGTCCAATCGAAACACCTATCTCTCAACGAGGGTCTTATGTCCTTGTAATCAATGCAAGCATGCTGTGCGACGGACAAGACGTGTTTCTTTGCAGCACGTTCGCGAATTTGGCGAGTTCGATCCATCTATTATAGATCGAGTTGTTGCCAATTATAACTCGTCGGACTCTGACGCTGGCCAACAAGCAGCAATCTTGCAACCCAATAGACGTGTTCGCAGGCGCTTTGGTCAAGCAGCATATGTGAGGCCACAAGATGTAGCCTCTGACAGCTCGGGGGATGATCATGCAGAGCACATTCCTAACGAGGCAATGTTTGAGCCCGAGATTGATGAAATGATCGAGACGATCATGGATTCAGAAAGGCTTATCTGTGATGATATGAAAAGTGAAGCCGATACGCCATTGTATAATGGAGCACGTATGTCTAGATTGAAAGCACTCCTGGTTCTTCTCAACATGCAGGCAAAGTTTGGATGGAGTGACACTAGCGTCACAGCGCTTTTCACGTGATCTATTACAATTAGTTTACTTTAATAAAACTCTAATTGTATAATGATCTGATAGATTTTTACACGACTGTATCGTATTTTTATGTTGTGTAGATTGCTTAAAGAGCACATACTACCAGCTGACAATGTGATGCCAGATTCCCGAGATGAAGCAAGAAAGATTTTGCGAAACTTGGGGATGGATTACAATTCTATCCACGCTTGTCCTAATGACTGCATTCTTTTCAGAGGGGAATACATAGACATGGAGAAGTGTCTGAAATGTGATTCCGAAAGATATCGAGTAGATCTCCACGGGACAAAAATTCCACAAAAGGTTTTGCGACATTTTCCTCTGCTTCCTCGCATCAAGCATTTCTTCGAATGTAAGTCCATGGCCGCCCTAGCATCATGGCATGAGGAGAATAAATCTTCGGATGGTGTGCTACGAATTCCTGCAGATTGCGCAGCCTGGAAACATATAGATGGAACATGGTCGGATTTTGCCAGGGAAGCTCGAAATTTGCGCTTAGGCCTGGCTATGGATGGCGTAAATCCATTTGGTCAAAGATCAACATCTTACAGTGTATGGCCCGTTGTCATCGTCAACTACAACATTCCCCCGTGGTTGACTACGAAGAAGGGGCACCTATGGCTAAGCTTGATTGTGCCAGGGCGATATAAAGTGGAGAATATGGATGTGTATCTTCGTCCACTATTGGAAGAGCTACAACAATTGTGGATTGGCGTAGAGGTGGTGGATATGAGCCGACACACAGGACGACGGAATGCTTTGATCAGAGGCATTCTAATGTGGACCATGCATGACTATCCCAGGATAACAGAATGCTCAGGTGATCTATTGACACTCCTCACTCAGACACTGTAAATCTTGTTTTTTCCCATAGTTGATCTTTTATCATGTGTATACATGCAGGGCTTCAAACAAGCGGATACAGAGCATGTGTCACATGTGGACCTAGACTGAATGCACGTAGGGCGCCCTCACTGAAGAAGCAAATCTATGAAGGTCATCAAGCGTATCTTCCAGAGAATCATGTGTTACGCGACGGCTTTTTGGGAAGAGAGCCACCAAGGATGTCTGCACAAGCATGGTTAGAGCAGAAGGAGATGTGCGATGACGGAATGCCTCCAGGGATGAAGAGACTATCTCTATGGTACGAGTTACCATACTGGCCCCGACTCATGATCAATCACTTGCTCGATCCAATGCACATATTCAAGAATGTGGGTAATCTACTATGGGACCATCTGACCGGCAAGAAAGATACTTTGGGAGCCAGAGTTGACCTTAGAAATGTGGATCGTATGGAGCAATATTGGCCACAAACAGCGTCTGATGGATCGATAAAACTCCCTAAAGCACCATGGATTTTCACAGGAGCCCAAGAACGCAAAGTAAAAGAGACCATTCGATCTTTGCGGACCCCCACTGGCGTAATGCACTCGCTCCGAACGTGTTTTACTAAAGAAGGAAAGCTTACTGGTTTGAAGTCACACGATTGGCATAAAATGTGTCAGGTACGTTCATAGTGGACTTTAATATCATTGCATAAAATGTGGACTTTAATATCATTGCTGCACATACTTTACAATTTATTTTACCGGTTGCCATTGAGGGATGTTTGTCTCTCGACATCCGTAACACAATCTACAAACTTGCAAAGCTGGTGCAATGGATCTCACAAAAGGAGATCAATGTAGACTCCATACCATTCGCCAAACTAAATGCTGCGGAGCTTGTGTGCATGTTTGAGAAACATTTTCCTACTACCATGCTAACCATTCAGGTGTATCTTCTTGTTCACATAGTTGATGAGGTGGAAATAGCTGGCACAGTTCATTCCAGATGGATGTTCTTCTTAGAACGTTTCATGAAAACGCTTAAGGGATATGTGCGTCAAAAGGCACGTCCGGAGGGTAGCATGGCAGAAGGTTGGTTGGTATCAGAGTCCCTAGTGTACATTGGAGAGTGGCTAGATGGATTTGATAAAGCCCGGGACACGCTATGGCGAACCATAGATGATGAGCGCATATCTGGGATTGTCATGTGCAATCTCTGTGTTGAGAAGAAGATGACGGAAGATCTAGAGGCTAAAATCAACCGATTTTGCATGCTTCACAATCCAGTGATGCAAAAGTGGATTTCACAATATGAGGATGCAAAGCAAGAGCGACAAAGGGCACGAATCGAGTGGAGACGGGGAAGACGACCACCGATGCACTATCCGACGGGTCTGGAGAGCCTACCAACATGCATGAGCTTAAGATGGTTGCACAACCAATTGAAAAGCGCACAACAATGCTGTGACGAAGTGACTGAGGAAGAGTGGGAGTACTCTCGGGGTTGCGCGACCAAGGTAAGTTTGCAATGTACGAATAGCTAGTGACTTTATTTCTAAATGTTTGAACGGCCACTCATAATCTTTGTTCGTTGTAGTATAAGTCATACACAGCAGCATGGTGTAAAGGTCGACATTTTAGGGTGGAACGGATCGACAAAAAGCGTTTTACTCAAGATTGTGGAATCATGGCAAAATTTGAACAGTCTAGTCGACGACGTTCCTCTGATGCAGATCCTGTGGTGGCGGAACTCACTTACTTCGGCACGCTACAAGAGATTTTGAGGATCGATTACAGAGGATTTTTTGTCGACTTGTTCGACGTGCAATGGTTCAAGATAATCATGGAGGGTCGCAACGCTACTGTGCGTAGAGGAGAGTCTGGTTTTCTTGAGGTGGATTCTACTAAGAAATGGGCTGACCTAAGAGACACTTTCGTACTACCCGAGCATTGTGAACAAGTAAGTATGTAAATAGTTAACATCCCCCTTTTACAAGTTATGTGCTTGAAAGCTCTCATGTAAGTTATGTGGCTCTGGCAGGTAATATTTCATCCTACAAAGTCTACATCAAACTGGTGGTACGTCATAGAGGTAGCCCCTCTATGACGTACCACCAGTCATAGAGGTAGCCCCTCTATGACGTACCCTCTGGCAGGTAATATTTCATCCTACAAATTCTACATCAAACTGGTGGTACGTCGTAGTGCAAGGACGTATGAAGGCTACCATGTGCCAATCACAACGGAATCAATGGAGGAGATTAGAGAAGATGCTCAATCAGAAGCCGCTGCGGTGGTGCCAGACGAGCATCAAGATGCTACTACTCTATATGGGGTGCATGCAGAGGAGCTACAAAATGAAACAGAGGATATGTGTTTAAACAGAGAGCTCAATATAGATATAGGAAGTTATGCTGAGTTATACGAGGATGAGAGAGAGATCTCTTAAAGCCACAAATATTGTATTTGAACAATTTTGCTCCGTGTTGTAAAAGGTCTGGCTCTCTAAGTACCTTCCATGGTGTATAACGCTCTTTTCTACTCGCGCTCACATCTTTTGATTGAAAATTCTGAGTTTTCGACTTGCCTCTTCTATCACTCAATTCATTGTGTCATTGTATTTATATGCGTCATTACGTCATTGTATTTAATGGTCTTTGCGTCATTGTCTACTCTATTCATTCAATATTAAGTTTAAATATTCGTGAGTTTAATGCAGGTATGGATGATGAGGAGTTTCTTTCTTCTTTGTCACCGCAGCAGAGACATTGGTACGTGGAGCGTCATCGCTCTGGCGCATCATCGCGCGTTCCTACTCCATCCGCATCTCCCTCTCTTTCGGAGCATTCGGCGCGCTCCGAAGCTTCGGTGTCGACGAGACGATCTTCACACTCGTCTAGACACCGGCGCTCTAGTGGTGGCGGTGGCGGTTGTTGTGGGGATTCCGCCGCCGATGCCTCCACACCGTCTCGTGTTCGACGAGGCTCTTTACCCTCCCCTTCTTTGCCCTCCCCCACACCAGCCACAACATCGCCATCTACGCCAGGTTTTGTGCGGCTGACTGTTCCTAGCAGCTACACACCTCTACCTACTCCGCCAGGAGCCACCCCACTCGACACTCCTTGCTTCGGGGCCCAGACGCCGGTGGAGACACCTGACGTTCGTACCCCCATCGACACGCCGCTAGAGACCCCTGTCGGGACACCCAGGTTCACGCGTTACCGGCCAGAGGGCTTGCCTTACTCCGTCGACTTCAGCGGCGGCATCATCATGGATGATGACGGCAAGAAGGTGATCTCGCGCATACGTGGTCTTTGCTCTCAGCTGTTTAGATACTACATACTAAACAAAGGGAGTGGAGTACCAAGTGATTTAAAAAACAAAGTCATCAGCATACTTCATGATGAGTTTCCCGTTCCAACACGGGATCAGCGCTTCAATGAAGACCTGATGAAGATTCGAATGCGCGAATACTGCAAACACAAGCGTTCCGAAGTGCAAAAAGCAATCAAGCATGGGTGGAACGGGCGAGATTGGCTGGCCAAAGAAGATTGGAAGAATGCGAAGAAAGCAGGGCGCGAGTAGAGGCAGGGAGCTCGCACCACTTCGGGAGCAGTGGATGGGCATCATTTGAGGCCGATTTTGTAAGTGTTTTCGCATTGCTCTTTATGTTCGATAGTTTAGGGTTTATGAGTTTTTTTAATTTTAACATAATGAAATCTTTGTATGTTTTGACAGTGGTCGATGACAGGACGTTGTCACGAGTTTTTTGGAGCAAGGGATTGCACATATGTACATATACATTCATGGTGCATCAAATAAAGAATTGCCCATTTTCCAGAGCCAGGTGGTTACGTGGGGCCCACAAGTGTACAGGTAGGACAGGGTGTACATAGTGCGTCGATTTTCACTATTACCAGTACCACTGTGTTTTTCTACAATAAGGAGGAGTTGGTAGCGCGTAAAAATTCTCGAGGAAGCTATCGGCGGGCCGACGACATGAGGTAAGCAGGTGCGTCAGATGGCATCGAGTGGCGTCAGGAGGTCGAACGGGGTCAATACTTGCACGCGGAGAAGTACGGACACAACGTGGGTGTTTTCTTGTGATAATTATGCAGAAAGGTCATCATGAGGACCATATTTTGGGGCCACTTCAGGTGGTGGCGAGATGCATTATTGGAAAAAAGCTGAGTGCCAGGTGTGCGAATGATGCAAAAAGGTGACAACTATGCACTGCGAGGTCAGTTTTTGGCCTGTTCGGGGTCCATTTGAGGTCATCTAAAAGGCCAAGGGTGCCCAACTAATAAAGCTAAGTGTGGGAACTGAAAAAACAGAGAGAAGATCAGAAAAAACGTGGAGAAGAGAGGAGGAACAGCCGCAGGTGTGTTTTTGTGGTTTTTGGAGCCTGTTTTGGCCGTAAACTGCTCATCCGAGGTCAGATTTGAGCACTTTGACATTGTAGACTGGAGTTTTGGGCCGTTCCGGACGCGATGGCGCTGTCCATTTTGCCAAATTCCTCACTCTTTTCCTGCTGTTTTTCTGTGTAAGTTTCTCCTATGAGCGAAGTTTCTACTCTAGTTTGTGATTGTATCTGGCTTATTTTACCCATATTGTGTGAGCTATTTGCCCCATTGGTGTTGGCCCAAGCTCAATTGTATCTAAACATTAGAAATTCTCCTCTTTTGATCTGAGTTTTTTGGGTGTGTGTGTGTGTGTGTGTATGTGTGGAGTGGGCAACTGGATAGTCTCTCTCCTCTCACTCCAGAGGTGTGTTCCCTGTCTCGGCCAGGTGTGTTGTGTAAGCCGAGTGGTGCCCCATAGTGTGTGTGTGTGTGTATCATTCCAAGAGTGTGTGTCAGGTCGTTATAGAGGCGCTGTATGTGTTTTCATCCCGCTCACATTCTTTTGGCGCGCCCACGGAGGATCTTCTTCGAGTACCTTCTGCTTCGAGCTTCAAGCTTCGAGATTCGAGATTACAGGTTGCAGACTATAGATTACATATTACAGGTTACAGGTTATAGGGACAGGTATAGGTACAGGTGATTCAAACAGGTACATGTAGCTGGAGTACAGTGATATACCAGCAGTGGTGTCACTTGCAGTTGTTGTGGGTATGCATCATTTGGCGCCTGTTTGAGCGCATTGTCTGTTGGATTGTACGTTACTTGTGTAAACTGCCATTGTACGCCTTTGTGAAGCCGTATTTGGTTTTATTTGGCAGTCCCAGCCATTTCTGAGACTTGGTCTGGAAGATAGTCATTTCTGAGACTTGACTATACGCGATTTGCATGAGCCTTCGTGTGAGGGTCGATAGCGTGAGGTTTTATTGAGTTGGGGGATTCTCAAATGTGGAGATCCTTTCGGTGATACAGGTGGCTGGAGCACCCTTTTCGTGACCTCGCCATAGGCTATGTACTAGTGAGTCCTACTTGATGCTCGGGTTCTATTGTTGACAGTTTATGCATACATATACAGTCTATATTTTGGGTTCCTACTGCTCTATTTCTGGGGAAACTGTGCCAAAATTTTTCCAAGTTATGATGGCTGGTTTTTTGGTCTTTTGAGCCATTTATGCTGTTATGCTGCTGAAATTTTGGCAAAATCAGAGGTTAAGTCAGGTGTGCCTTCTTGGGAGCTTTATGGTTGGCTTTAATGGATGATCAAAATGGCCCTCATTTCACTCCTTTTCATTTAACTCAAAGGATTTAGATTAATGTTCATGTGTCCAGGAAGATCTTTTTCCAGTAGCGCATAGTCTTTATGTTTGGGCCAAGAAGGTTACGACAGATCTTGGAATGTCCTTTGCCTGTTGTAATTCCGATGATCAACTATGAAAACTCATTTGATGTGCATGTGTTTGTCCTTATCTAAAGTTGAGCTCCATTGAAGTTTTTGAGGATTGGGTAGTGAAAAGTTTTGGGTTCTTGCACGTGTGTTTGAAGGGGTTCTCTAGCCATGGCTTTCTCTTATCCGGAGTTTCATGGAAGAAGTGATGAAGATGTGGAGGACTTTCTGGAAAAGATGGAGGTTGCCTGCATTAGCAACCAGATTCATGAACCGGCGCAAATGTTACGTCTTCTCCAAATTTGTTTGAAGAGTGATGCACGAGCTTGGTCCAAAGCATTTGAAGAGGAGTTGCGTATGGCTGATCCACCTGTAAGATTGAGTTGGGACAATCTAAGGCATGGATTGGAAGTGGAGTTTGTGAAGATAGAAGATCCTGACAAAGTGTGGCAAGAAGTACAGGCTTTGGTGCAAAAGGAAGGTGAGCCAGTAGATGCGTACATACGTAAGTTTTCATTGGCATGGGAGCGAATGTGCAAGGCCTTAGCACCACAGGTACCCCCGCCTGACATGATGAAGAAGGACAGGTTCTTAGCTGGTCTTTGGGAGAATATACGTTGGAGAGTGGAGCTAAAGAAGCCTAGGACATATGAAGATGCACTAGAGGTAGCAAGGAACAAAGAGTGGAAGCTGAGGAAAATGAGCCAGTTAGGGGTGGAGTCTTTGCCCATGAGGTCTGAATTTCAGCCTATGGACTCTTTACAAGGTCGTATGTCAGGGGTTCATCATGAACCAGTGGTTCCTGTTACTACTCAGGTTATGCCAGCAGTGGTCACTACAGCAGTGCAAGATGATGGCCTAAGGCAAGACATGAGGCAAGTGGTTGATTTGATGAAGAATCTCAGCCTAAACCTGCTAGGTCAAGTGGGAAATAATCGAGGTCGAGGGCGGTTTGCAAATCAGCCAGGAGGTGAAGAAAGACCTAGGAATGGTGCTGGACAAAGTAATAGTAGGTTTTGGAGGCAGACGCCCACATGTTATAATTGCGGAGAGTTGGGACACATCAGCCCGCAATGTGATAAGCCACCAAGGATGGGGAGAGACATGTATCCATTGCCAAAAGAGGTGCTAACTAGGTTGCATGATTATGGCATCGAAATTAAGGGAGATGAAGGAACCAGTGGATTAACCCAGGAGGAAAAGGGAAAGACAAAAGTGCTAAGTGTAGTCACCTTGGAGAAGGCATCAAAGCTAGAGGATACATTAGTGATGCCTATTGGGAAGAGGACGATAGAGGAAAAGGAAGGAAGAAGTGTCCCAGGTCCTAGCAAGAAGAAGGGAAAGAGCCATGAAGGCGAGGGTGTCAAGACCAAGAGGAAAAGGAGAGCTCGTCGAAAGTTTCATGTTTCAGATTTTCCACTAGGGGATGGGCAATTAAGCTATGACTTGAGGGAGGATCTGACGAGCAGGAAGGCAGATGTTACTTTTGGGCAGCTTATAGAGATGGTGCCTAAGCTAAAGCGACAGTGGAAGAGGATGGTTAACCCAATGGAGAAAGAGCCAGAGAGAGGTTCAGTAAAGGTGTTGGCAATGGATGAGCTACCAGACATTTGTCCAATAGTAGATGTGTGGCATAAAAGGAAAAATTTGGGACAAGGTTATGTGGATGGCGGAGCCCAAATATGCGTCATAACACACTCATGCGTTGAGAAGATGGGTCTCACAGTGGCTGGGGTGTCAGGGTTTCGGATCAGATTGGCAAACCATCAAAAAGTAAAATGCTTGGGTGTTGTAAAGAGCTTAGAAGTGGAGGCATATGATGCAAAGGCAGTGGTTGATTTTCATGTGATGCCAGCAGGGTTGGGAGCATATCCTATTATACTGGGCAGACCATGGTTACGTGCAGTGGGAGCTGTTCAAGATTGGCGACATGGTACGATTAGCCTCTATGGAAAGACAGGTACCAAGAAGCTTTATAATATGGACACAAGGAAAAGATTAGAGGAGCTTTATGAAGATGAGGATGAGTCTAGTGATGAAGACTCTTCCACGATGATAGATGAGGACAGTGATAGCACTACCGGCAGTGATGAGGATGCTGATGTTGCATTTCTTTTGATGGACAAAGAAATCCAGGAGTTTGGTTTAGTTGCATTTGCGAATGAGGTTGAAGATGAAAGTGAAGGGCCTTATGAAGTGATTGAAGGGCTGATGCAAACCAAGGTTGAGTTGTCAAAGAAGCACGAATTGATGACACAAATGATCAGTGGAGACCTCTCAGCTATGGAGAAGGAGATATATTTGCACATGCTGGCTAGTTTTCCTGATTTGTTCATTACTTCATATGAAGAGATCAGAGGGTTCAAGGGCAAAGAGATGCATATAGAGCTGAAAGAAGGTGCTAAGACAGTGAGACAAAGGCTAAGAAGGATGGGTCAAGAGCAAATGGAAGCCTTGCGAGAAGAGGTGGACAAGTTGTTGAAGGCAGGGTTCATAGTCCCTGTGGAGACCACAGAATGGGTGAGTCCAGTAGTAGTCAGTCCAAAGAAGGATGGGAAGTGGAGAATTTTGTAGATTTTAAACCCTTAAACGCAGCCACTAAGAAGAACCCATATCCTCTTCCATTCATTGACCAGATCTTGGATTCAGTGGCAGGTTATGAGAGGTACAGTGTGTGTGATGGTTTTTCAGGCTATTTTCAATTGAAGATTGCTCTTAAAGACCGCACAAAGACAACTTTTATTACGCCATGGGGCTGCTATTGCTACACAGTATTGCCATTTGGGTTGTCAAATGGAACTTCCTTCTATCAAGAGAGAGCAAATTGGGTGTTGGAACCATTCATTGGTAGTTGTGTTAAAGCTTTTATGGATGACTTCTGTGTTTATAGCAGTAGGGCTGAACACCATGAGAAGCTGCAGATGGTATTGGCTTGATATGATGAATATGGAGGACAACTAAATCCAAAGAAATGTCATCTAGCACAGCCAAGGGTGAAGTTATTGGGCCACATGGTGTCAGAAAATGGCATTGAGGCTGATCCAGACAAGGTTAAGTCTATTATTCTTCTTCCATCACCTACGAGTACGAAGCAATTGGCAACCTTTATACACAAAGTGAAGTACATGGCAAGGTTTATTCCATTGTCTTCTCAGATTCTTTATCCATTACAACAAGTGGCAAAGCATGATCCATTGCAATGGGATGACAAGTGTGAAGAAGTGTTTCAAGAGGTGAAAGAGGTGTTAGGGGGTTTGTCAGCCATGCAGGCTCCTGATTGGGAGAAAGCTTTTTATGTAAATCCCTCAGTAGGGGATGATGCCATTGGAGCCATGCTATTGCAAAAGGGGAAGGGCAGCCATTATATGAGGCCAGTGTATTGTGCAAGCCGAGTGAAGTTGGTAGCGGAGAGAAAGTTCTTGGAAGTAGAGCTAGTGATGGCCAGTGTAATATTTGCTTGTCGACGATTTCGTCATTACTTGCTACCACGGCCTTTTGTTTTCTTGACGAGTTATGCCTTTTTGCCACAGTTAATTAATGGTACTAACATGTCAAATGTGGTGAAGAAATGGGTAATTGAGCTGCAAGAGTTTGAGTTCTCTTTTCTAGTGGAAGATAGTACAAGGGCTACCCTAGCTGATTTGTTGACCTACAAGGAGAATCCCCTTATTGTTAAGGAAGAGGTGGTGAGAAAGGTAGTTGAAGAAGTGCCACAGATCAGCAATGCACATGTGTTGTTCTTTGATGGTTCATACAGAAAGAGCCATGATGCAACTTCACGGGGTATAGCACTTTATGATCCAGAGGGGAAGCTAGTATGCAAGAGAGGGTTCAAATTGGATGCTCATAGTAACAATGAGGCTGAATACGCTACATTGGAAGCCGGATTACACATTTGTTTGAAGCATGGGGTTCGGAGGTTGAGCATAAAAGGTGATGCCTTGTTAGTGGTGAAGCAAGTGCTGGGTGTGTGGAAGAGCAAGAACACCTCATTGAAGGAAATGTGCTTCAGAATTAAAGGCCTGTTAAAAAAGTTTTAAGCATGGAGCATCAGACACATTGAACGTGCTCTAAATGGAGAGGCACATGAAGCAGCTCAAAGCATGATTGGGGAGCTATTTGTATTGAGGACCACTTTACCTCTTTATCATGGCCGGGAAAGTTTGGCTCAAGAAGAGGAGTTTTTGCTAACAGGAATCATTCCAAAGGAGATTCAGAAGTCTAAGAAGTATGGCTTTGTGCGTAGAGCATACATGTACAAATTGATTGGTGATGTCTTATACATGAAAGGGGCTGATCTCGTGTTGAGACGTGTACCTTGGCGAGAGGAGCTTTACAGAGTGTTGGAAGAGAATCATGAAGGCGCATGTGGTGGCCATTTTGCTCTAAAGATCACCTTGCATAAGATTTTACAAGAGGGGTATGTATGGCCTAGTTTCCACAAGGATGTTCACCATTGGTGTAGGTCTTGCAATAGGTGTCAAGCATTTGGGAAGAGAGTGTTGAAGCCAGAGCTACGAAAAACCATTATGGCGTTTGATGTGTTTGAAAAGTGGGGGATTGATGCAATAGGCCCGTTACCTATCACAAGCAGGGGCAAAAGCTATATTTTGACAGCAGTGGACTATCTTTCTAGATGGGCAGAGGCTATAGCAGTAAAACAGATCACTACAAAGGATGTGGCAAAATTTGTGTATGATGAAATATGTTGCAAGTTTGGGGTGCCATTAGAGCTACTTTCAGATAAGGGGCCAGGATTTAGAGCTAAACTGCTAGACTTCTTATGCACAAAGATGAAGATTAGGCACCAGCATACCACTCCTTATTACCCGCAGTGTAATGGCTTAAATGAAAGATTCAATGGTGAGTTGGTACAAATTCTTTCTAAAGTGACAGAGCACCAAGGAAAGAATTGGGATTTGGAATTTCCTAGTGCATTATGGGCTTACCGTACTTCGGTGAAGACAGGTACAGGGTTTACTCCATTTCATTTGGTGTATGGAAAGGAAGCACTATTGCCTGTGGAGGTAGAGTTGCCTGCGGTCAAGATGTTAGAGAAGTTGCTTGGGTCGCCTAGTGATGCATTCAAAGAGAGGCTCTTGCAGTTACAAGAGGTCCAGTTGGATAGGATGAGCGCATTGGAACATTATGGGCAGATGCAGGATAAGGCTTTGGCAAAGATAAATGAAAAGGTTAAAAGTAAGGGTATCAAGAAACATGACTTGGTTTTGCGCTACAACAGTAAGCTGGACAACACCTTCCAAAAGAAGTTTCAGATTAAGTGGGAAGGCCCTTTCAAGGTAGTGGAGTGTTTTCCAAATGGCACATATCAGCTGGCTAACCTGGATGGTGTTCTACATACGTCAAGGGTAAATGGATTGCGTCTTAAGTTGTATCATGCCAGGTTGATGATGGTGGAGCAAGATGAGCTGTCTGTGGATCAAGCTGTGTTGGTGAGGGATGAGGAGACCTGTGATGCGGCGAGTCTCATATCTCTCTTTGCTGCTGCTGATCATGAATGATCTAGCAGGCTAGGGGGTGGGCAAATTATGTCAGGAGTTTTTTGGAGCAAGGGATTTCACATATGTACATATACATGCATGGTGCATCAAATAAAGAATTGCCCATTTTCCAGAGCCAGGTGGTTACGTGGGGCCCACATGTGTACAGGTAGGACAGGGTGTACATAGTGCGTCGATTTTCACTATTACCAGTACCACTGTGTTTTTCTACAATAAGGAGGAGTTGGTAGCGCGTAAAACTTCTCGAGGAAGCTATCCGCGGGCCGACGACATGAGGTAAGCAGGTGCGTCAGATGGCATCGAGTGGCGTCAGGAGGTCGAACGCGGTCAATACTTGCACGCGGAGAAGTACGGACACAACGTGGGTGTTTTCTTGTGATAATTATGTCGAAAGGTCATCATGAGGACCATATTTTGGGGCCACTTCAGGTGGTGGCGAGATGCATTATTGGAAAAAAGCTGAGTGCCAGGTGTGCGAATGATGCAAAAAGGTGACAACTATGCACTGCGAGGTCAGTTTTTGGCCTGTTCGGGGTCCATTTGAGGTCATCTAAAAGGCCAAGGGTGCCCAACTAATAAAGCTAAGTGTGGGAACTGAAAAAACAGAGAGAAGATCAGAAAAAACGTGGAGAAGAGAGGAGGAACAGCCGCAGGTGTGTTTTTGTGGTTTTTGGAGCCTGTTTTGGCCGTAAACTGCTCATCCGAGGTCAGATTTGAGCACTTTGACATTGTAGACTGGAGTTTTGGGCCGTTCCGGACGCGATGGCGCTGTCCATTTTGCCAAATTCCTCACTCTTTTCCTGCTGTTTTTCTGTGTAAGTTTCTCCTATGAGCGAAGTTTCTACTCTAGTTTGTGATTGTATCTGGCTTATTTTACCCATATTGTGTGAGCTATTTGCCCCATTGGTGTTGGCCCAAGCTCAATTGTATCTAAACATCAGAAATTCTCCTCTTTTGAGCTGAGTTTTTTGGGTGTGTGTGTGTGTGTATGTGTGGAGTGGGCAACTGGATAGTCTCTCTCCTCTCACTCCAGAGGTGTGTTCCCTGTGTCGGCCAGGTGTGTTGTGTAAGCCGAGTGGTGCCCCATAGTGTGTGTGTGTGTATCATTCCAAGAGTGTGTGTCGGGTCGTTATAGAGGCGCTGTATGTGTTTTCATCCCGCTCACAACGTGATCCCACACCGTACGAGCGCGAGTACGCAGGCAGGAAGGGCTTAAACGCCCTGATGGACATTCTCAGTTCTCGCGGCGGCATGGTTAGTATTAGGGTTTACTCTTTTCTATTTTTTGTATTGTTTTATAAATATCGTTATATGTTTATACTTACTGAAAGCTGTCTTATTGTCTTTTTTTGCAGAATCCGACAGATACGCCGCTTGGATGCGATGAGACGTCTGACTAGACGACGTCAGTTTAGCCGTAGCTAGATAGCATTAGTTTAGGGTTTCTCATAGCTTATGTATCATGAGACGGATTTTATACGTCTTTTTGAACCATGTATATTATTACATTTGTCACCGCAGTTCATTTTGCCAATCAATTCTTTATGCCTATGATGTTGTACAATTGTCATTATTACATTTGCCAATCAATTCATTTTGCCTATGATGTGTACAATTGTCAATTTTACGCTTGTCAATTTTGCAAACAATGCGTCTTGTGGGTGACTATTTTGGGTCTATTATCTACCCTTGCACTTTTTTTAAAAAGTGAATCAAGTACAATATGGTTGATGGGTGGCAGGGCATTCAATGCCCTGCCACCAAAAAAAATTTCTCTCGGGCGTCGCTATAACCATCGCTATTTATGGCTCTGGAGCGTCGCTATAAGCGTCGCTATAACCGTTGCTATGACCGTTGCTATGACCGCCGCTATGAGCGTCTCTATATAGCGACGCATATAGCGACGCCTATAGCGTCGCATATAGCGACGCTCTCATACCGACGCTATTAGCAACGGTTTTAGCGACGCCGGGGGTTATAAAAACCCAGTGTATTTCCGTCGCTAACAGCGTCACAAGAGCACACAACCTCTTGTAGTGGTATTTTTGGACATGAAGCCTCAATTTCCCAATCAAGGGAGTAACGAAGGCGTTTTCCCCCTTGGAAGCCCCATCGGCCTTCAAAATGTCTCCTATCTCATGAGGTTGTATGCCTAATTTGGTGGCCAACTCTATTGATATAAAGTTGTGAGTTGAGTCAAGGTCAAAAAGGACATGCTCTCTCACCTTTCCCCAAGCATAGGAAAGGGGAGATCCTTTGCAATGAGCATCCCCTTTTGCAGCTTCAACCATACAAGATCTAGGTGGATCATTGGGTGCATTTATTTGGGGGAAAGTTCGATAGCCATGTCCTTGCTTCCCGCACTTGAACCACTTGTTGTCCTTGAGAAAATGCTCTAGTTCTTTGGGAGAGAGTCTCTTCTTACCTTCCTTTCTCGTTAGCTTTGTTGTTGTTGTTGCTAGAGTTGCCTTTAGAATAACTTGGAGCATTGTTTTTCCCTCTAGGCTCATTTTTTTCTTTAATTTCCATGAGCTTAGAATTCCTCTTAGCCCTTGGAAATTAATTTGTGAAGTGACCATAGTATGGTGCATGACTGCAAAAATGGTTGTAGGCCTTTGAGAGTTGACATACTTGTCCATGTCTTTAGATAGCCCATCACAAAAATTTTGTTTTTGTTCTCCAAAGTCTATTTTTTCATAGTAGACAGTGGCTTTAAGATGTAAATCCCAAAACTTGTCTACATACTTGTGGAGAGACTCGTAGGGAGATAGCTTCAAGCTTTTCCATTCGGGTGAGAACTTTGTCTTTGGCATCACTTGGAAGAAACTGTTTCATTATGGAAGCTCTTAGAACTTTCCATGTATTTTAGCTTCACCATTAGCTCGTAGGCTGGCCCACCATGTTTTGGTGGACTTTTGAAAATGCATAGCTACATGTTGTATCTTAGAGGACATTGTGAAGCCCTCATCTCCAAAGGCTACACCAAATTTTTGGATAAAGGCCAAGACTTTGTCCGTGGCACCAAAGGTGCGATCATAGGTGAGGAAAGAGATGTTCTTTCCTCCCTCTTTGAACTTCTTGAGCTTGTTGGACCTTTTCCAAGCAGCATAAGACTTCCGATGCCCTCTCCTCTTAGGCTCTTTGGGGGATAAGATGCTAATTTTATCGAAAGAGGAAGAAGGTGATGTAGATGGAGAAGAGGGTCTCCATTTTCTTCTTTTGATTCCTTTCTTCCCTTTTGGAATTATGATGAGAAGGACTATGCGGAAACCTTTTTGTCTTAGGAGGAATTGGAGATCTTTGTGACCACCGTCTTTGTGGAGCCACATCTTCTGAAGGGTTTGGAGACTCACTTCTTTCTCCTTTATATGGTTCTTGCTCTTCTCTCACCGGGGAGAGTCCTCTTTTAAAAGTCTCACCAAGAGGCTTCCTAGGCACTCTCTCTTCCTGGGGAATTTGGAGAATCCCATGTGTGTGAAGTTGTTGGACAACTTCGCTCTACAACTTCACCTTGTAGAGCAAGGTTTCCCATGGCTTGTTGTAGCTTGGTGACAAGATAATTCACAATCATAGGGGCATCATTAGTAACACCTTCATGTGAAAAATCAAAGTCATCAATATTCATTCTACTCTCTTTATTATTGTCAGCCATGCTAACAAAATTTATGTGTATGATAACTTTTTCTTTGGAAACTTTAAAACCTTTTGTAGAAAGCTTAAGGGCATCTCTTCTTAAGCAAGAAAAGAGAAACCAATAGCTCTGATACCAATATACCAGAATTAAGATAATAACATTGATTATAGCAAAATTAAAGTGATAGTAGTGAGCATTTCATGAAGAGAATTCCTAATGAAGATAGAGAGAGAGAGAGATAGATTGAAGATAGCAACACAAACATTACACCTAGTTATCTTGGCATGAACAATACTTGTAAAAGAGAGAGAAATAGAGAAATTGACAACAATTGAAGACCAAATTTATTGGGATCCGGTCCCCCCTCCAAAGGCTTCTGTATTATATGTTCTCCCATAAAAGGAGACTTGATACGATACAATCTTGTGTTCCTTAAGACCTTTTTGATGCCATGAAGATGGAAAGTTTCATGCACCAATATTATGCCCAAAAAAACAATTAACTTACTTGCAATAGACAAGAACTTGTCCCCGACCTCAATCCCAAGACCTCAAACACCTTCAATGGTGGAGAGAGCTGGCAGAGAGTGACGGAAGTGAAGAGGCAAAAGATGTAGCATACAAGAAAGAAGTATTATCCTCACATATCATCACTCTTAGATCATAGCTTAGCATAGTAATGAAGATGGAGAAGATGATAAGCATGCTTGAATCTTGGATCTTTCTTGGATTGGCATTCCATAGACAAGAGTTTTTGGTGTAGGCTCTCTACTTATCAAGCTTGGAGAAGGAGATGTCTTTTTTCTATGCATACATGTGTGTGTGTGTGTGTAAGTGAGGGTTAGGCTTGAGCCAATGAGATTCAAGCCAGAGTAAAAAGGCTAGGTCAACCTCTCTCACTCTCTCTCTTGTACCTGTGCTAGCCAATGAGATGTCTAGTACATTTCAAGCAAGGGGTGTAGCATTGTGACAAGTGTCCTTCTTTCCCCCTTTGAGAGAGAGCTTAATTCATTAATTAATTGAAGCTAAATTCTTATTGGCTCTCAAGATCAACTAGCCAATAGGAATTAAGCTTGCACATGGTCTGCTGAATTCTCATTAGACCCCATGGTAGACTATCCATTAGGAATAAAGGATATCCTAATTCTTATTGGTTCTTTTTGTGGTCTATTCAATAAGGTTTAAGCTTGTTTTTATGAAGCTGGTCCATCATATTGGCCATCCAATAGGATTTAGGTTTAGTTGGGGGCAACATTGTTAGGAGCATGGCATGTGTCCTTTATGCCTTATGTGAAAAGGTGATGCTTGGCGAGTGTGTGTGTGTGTGTGTGTGTGTGTGTGTTGTCTCTCATACCCCTACAAAAAGTTCTATACCCATGCAAGTGGGAGATCCACTTGGCCACTTGCACCCTCTAGGTGACCTTAGTCTACATATTCAAAGGTTTAAAATACCTATCATTGGCAATAGTCTAGCCCATTGGTCCTAGGTGTAAGCACTTATAACACTAACATTTGGAGGCTTTAATGAAGCTTAACCTAAGGTATTTTAAATATCCATTAAGTGTAAATTTCTCTTTGGTAGGCCTCTCTCTCCATTTGGACCCTTAGTGAGATAAGGTTATTTCTCCTCTTGGTCCCCTACTGAGAATAGATCTAGTAGTACATATCAATGTTCTAACTCTTGTTCCCTTTTATTTCCCCATATTAAATGATCACTTTACTATGAGAAAATCATTTGGGATAGGTAGATTTTAGATTTTATGACACCTTTGTTGTCTTTTGGATATCTAGTTAAAAAAATCATAGAAGATTGCCTCCTTTTCTTTTGATTTTGTTTCGTTTTCAAAGCTACTTGTTAGCTCCTCATCGGCATCTATCTTTGAAAACACATCATCTTGTGAGTCTTGGAACTCTTCCTTGTCACTCAAATCCCTAATAGACACCTCATCAACAGTTTTGTGTGTGTCTAGGTGTTTGGTCTCAAACCTTGATTCCATGATAACACTCACCATTTGGAAGGGTGCTATATCCTAGCCCTCTTCCTCATAGAATTTCATGGGGTTACCTCATTTACACATAAATCTAGAGTAGCCAATATCTAGTTCCAACCAAAAGGTTCAAACAATTCCTTGGGAAATGGTTTTGGGATATAATCCTTATCCTTTAATGGTCTCTCTAGGATACAATCTTTGCTTCACAAGATCTCACCTTCAGAATCTCCACACATCCAAAGATGTGATTTAGTCCATAGCCATGCATGTATCTCTTTGTGCCTCAAGTAGATGTGGTCATAGCCCCAATTCTGTACCATTTTAAGTTGACACATAAATGGTCTCCCTAAAATGACATCAAAGTTGTTGCTCTTGCGAAAATCCACTATTCCAAAGGTACATGTTCATATTCTATCCAACTATAGGTTACTATAATCTGCTCCAACATACCTACAGGTCTCTCAACATAACCATATGCAAGTTTTAATCTTATTCTTGTTCTCTTGAGAATTGGTCTTTACTATTTCTCCCATATCTATTTGGTGACAATGGCTACTCCAACCCCGCTATCTAGTATATCAATCGTTTTTATCCCTTTATGTTCCACTCACAAGGTGGTGTTCACTTCTTCTCCCTCACAATAATCACCCACCGTGTTTATAGGTACTAGTTTTGACTTTGGTTTATCTTGTGTCATTTTACCCATTTGATAATCTATAGGGATGTCTAGAAGAGGAATTTGCAATCCCATTTTTTATTAGTTTTGCCCACTTCTCCCCATAGATGTGGTCTAATTTGTAACAACTCAAAGAGAGTTAGCATGCATTATATAGGAGCCGACATTAGTTCATGTAGGCTCATGGTGTCCATCATCTTTGCAATCGACTTCCATTGTAAGGGCACTACTCTAACGTCTGGTTTTTTTCATGTTCTCCTATGAAAGATGATAAAATGTTCCAATGTTTTAGGTTTACTCTCCATAGATGTTTATGTTCCTACATCACCATATAGAAATTGTATATCTCTTAGGATCCATGTTGATCTCAGTGATAGGTGAAGACTTGAAGGTCAAACTACCATCCTTCTTATTCCTTATCATTTCCCATAAGGCTTATGTGTGCATGCAAGTGACTGTAAGTCAAGGTGTAAGTGTGTGTGCATGAGAGAGGAAGAAGAGAGAGAACCACTAATTTTTAGAGAGGGAGAACAAGAGATTTTTCAGCCATGGAGAGCTTGGGAAGACATGAGAGTGAGAGTGAAATGTGTGTGTGTGTGTGTGTATGTACTGAAATATGGTTGTTTTCAGCTTGTGTGTGTGTGTGTGTAGGAGAGAGATAGAGCTTTTTGAGAGTGAATGTGTGTGTGTGTGTGTGTGTGTGGGTGTGGGTGTGGGTGTGTATGTACTGAAATATGGTTGTTTTCAGCTTGTGTGTGTGTGTGTGTGTGTGTGTGAGTGTAGGAGAGAGATAGAGCTTTTTGTTGGTGAGAGAGAGAGAGAGAGGGAGAGAGAGAGAGAGGGAGATGAGACAAGGAGTCCCCTCCCTCCTCCTGTGTTGACTTTGGCTTCATTATTGGCCACCCTATTTTCAAACTATAGATATTATATTGCCTAAATAAATCAAGAGTGGAGCCCCATGGGAAGAAAAGCATGGGAAAGGAAGACGCTCTTGGCTCCACCAATTCTTGACCATAATACACCCTCTTCACCATCCGTCCCATGGCAAGCTCTTGTAAGATATTTTCTTCCAAGCTTCAAGTCTTCAAGTAGGCGTTCATCTCTGCAAAGTCTTGAAGCCTTGCCGTCAACAAGTGCATACCAAGAGAGAGGTGAACCAAAATTTGAAAAACCACCCTCATTAGCTTTGTTCTTGATTCTTCTTTGGATAAGCTAGAGTAGTCTCCCTCCTCAGGAATATCCATCATTGGTGCTTGATCAAACCTCAAAAAGTAATGCTTCAGCCTCCATCCATTAACATGTGTTTTGTGAAGCCTACCATCTGCATCCACCAGTCAATAACTGCCTTTTTTGTAGCACTTTATAATGACAAATGGTCCCTTCCATCTGGGTAAAAACTTCTTATGCTACCTAGTGTCATATCTATTGTCACATCTTAGAACCAGCATACCTTTCTTGAGACCTTTTGCCTTAAGTTCTTTGTTGAAGGTAAGTTGATGTTGCTCTGCCTACGCTGCATAATAGTTGATAGCATCTTCTCTGTCTAATTGAAGCCTTTGTAGATAAAAAATGTGGTTGTGGAGATGAGCATTAGGGTATTCCATTTGCCTAGCTAGAACCCTGAGACTAGCCAATTGTACTTCAATGGGAAAAATAGCCTCCTTACCATACAACAAGTGATATATTGTGAATCCTTGTGATGTCCTGAATGATGTGCGATATGCCCAAAGAGAAGCCATAAGGTGCTTGTCCCAATCACTTGCATGATCATTTACCTACTTAGTGATGATTTTGTAGATCATATTATTTACCTTTTTCACCAAACTGTTGCATTGTGGATAGTACGGAGTTGAGTGTTGTTGTGAGATGCCTAACTTTTCCATTAGCTATCCTGCTAGCTCTCCTCTAAAACATGGTCCCTTGTCAAAAATTCTTTCAAGGGGAGTGCTAAAACAACAACATATGCTTTCAAATAAAAACTGAGCCACTTCCTTAGCTGTAATCTGAGTGGTAGCAACTACTTTGGCCCACGTGGTCATGTAGTCCACACCCATGATGATATAAAATTTATTTGATTGGGTCCTTGGCAAAGGCCCAGTAGCATCAATTTCCCATTTCTCAAATGGTCCATAAGAGATAATAGGAGTTTTTGGCTCATATGTGAGTCTCTTATCACCAAGGCTTCTGACACTCTTTGCATATTTTGCACCAGCGATGATTATCTCTTTGCAAACTGGGCCACACAAACCCGGCTTGTAGAATCTTCCTATTGGTAATTTCAAGTGAAAAGTGCCCTCCAAAAACACCATCGTGGAAACTTGAAATTATTTTTGTGATCTCTCTAGAGAGAGTTACTCGCCTAAGGATTTGATCCTTACCCTTGTAGTACAGGTTCTCACTGGATAAGGCGGTATTTTGTTGCCTTATGCATAAGCCACTAATTTTAGCCCTTAGTGAGATCTTTAAGACACTCTCTTGTGTCCAAGAAACTCACGATTTCAGGTATATCATAGCTACCTTGAAAGAGAGGTAGCTTCAACTTGACCGCTCCCACTAGAACATCTTGTAGACTTTCTTTAGCTAAAGCATTTGCCTCTTCATTAGGGAAAATTTGGACTCTCAAAGGGGTCCTATGAGGATGTTTGGCTTTGTCTCTCTTGTCCAAAGTGGGCAACCCGATGAAGTCCATGATCGCTTTGTCAAAACCCTATCAACTAGTATATCATTGGAAAGATCTTAGAAAGTAGGTTCTAAATCCCCAAACTCCGACAAATTTGGAGTTGATTTGTAGAAGTTATGGATTCCCCATTGAAGCTGAAATGTGGGGAGAGATTCCATTTATAAGATGGAGTTGTCATATTAAAAAATGAAATCTTCTAGAATATAAAAAATTTGATGGCATGCTGAGAGATACCCCTCCCCGGGGGTCTATGCACAAAATATACTATTTATACTTTTATACAATTTTCAATATACATCAGAGTTGTGAAAGCATTTCCATAGGGGAGGAGTTCTCAGCGCCCGACCAAGCATGGAGTTTAGACCATGAGCCGAATTGCATCAAGAGGTACCTAGTGACTAGTGCTACCCCTGAATGGGTGTTATGAAACACCAACCGTACCAGTTTAGGCGTCACGTCTCTTCGATGCCCAGCACCAGAGTTTAGGGAAAGACAAGGAAAAATCCTCGAGGCGTTAGCCGTGTAGGTCATTCAACACCCGACGCACTAACCATGTAGATGAGCCTAACAAAAATAAGAAGACCTAGGCAACAACTGCGATCCAGCAAAGCCCCAGGTCAATGAACCTTTAGTCTAAGGCTAAGCGATGTAGGTGATCCTAGTCTTGTAGAGACGTTTCCATGAGAAACATAACACATGAGTCCAATCACAATAGCACTTCCCATATGCACAAACAAGATTTTCCAAGCAGTTAGAATGTATAGGGTCTCTACCCTTACATGTCTACCATGAACCATCTAGATCACTTCATGATCCAATCCCAAAAGCCATAAACCACTCTACTCGACTTGGGTGAGGCACGACCAATCCTGCATAACCACTTTAGAACATAACCTGGCTGCAAAAATTTTGACAGCATAACCATATCTAGAAAAAAAACCATAAGCCACACCGGCTTCCACCATAAAATCACAACCATAATCCATGAGGGAATCTCAGCCCTTAACCACCAATCATAATCACACAGAACCAACTCCCACACTTGGAGTTTGACATAACCCTTGAAATCGATCGGAGTCCATACACATGTGACTCTTAAGACATGATTCTTTCATGCATAAAAAGATTCCGACCATCATGATATAAAAATCCAATTTTACAACATCCAACCATGCAAAGTTGATGCGTCACATCTGCACTTCACCTCCCTAGCACATAGAGCTAGTTTTGACCTAGAAAGGTGGAAAGCAATCATAACCATGCATATGAGGGATCCATATCAATCCATGAGTTCCCATACATCATATGATAACACTCCATCATCATAAACATGATGCAACCATAAACCATAACTTCACACATATGCAAAAAATAACTTTTTTGCTGTTTTTGGGAGCATATACCATAATATGTAAATGAAAGTATTTGACCTTAAACCAATGCATCAAGCTCAGCTTCATAATATAGAATATCACTCTATCACATCACTTTACCCATAGGGTACTTACACAACAAATGGTAACCTAAAAAGAAAGCCACTTTAATCATATGTGCCTATGCGGTTCGGGATGTTTAACCATATACCTTAACATAAGTTTATGGGCATCTAATAACTGAAATCAAATCACCAAAACAACCCATAAATCATACGTAAACAAATCGGTTAACTCACAGCATCATATGGTACCCCCCTTGGTAGCACCCTTATACGTGTAGATAAAACCGGCTATAGAACGATTAATAACTCGTATTCCCAAGATGATAACAGAGACCTAAGTACATTTATCATCAAGTTTCATCAAGTGGGTTCGCACATCTAGTGAATCTATATAGTGGTTCTCCAAGGAGCCTAAAGTCAAAAACTTTGGTTAAGTGTAATTGGCAGTAGCTGTTTTTTGACCATATCTCTTATCTCGTGCGTGACTCTCGCATGACACCAAAGAGAGAAAATGTTCTAAATGACGTGTTTTATCTCTGGTATAAAAGGTTCTGGCTGATTCACAATGGTTTGTGAGTTATGACCAAAATAGTGCTCCTATCATCTCTATGACATGAAACAAAAAGCGCTTTTTATGCATGCACGTGATCATAAACGCATCATGTGCATAAATCAACGTGTTAAACATGATGAAATAATCATGGGGCAACTTCATACGTACTTGATTAATCCTTACATGCACTCGTATACGAAAAATCAATCACCGAGAGTGTGACTACTAAAAAAAACGACATAGAGAGAGAGATGATGATGGCTATGGAGTTTAGAGCTTCTCACCGTGCTTTAGAATCTATCACGGGCTACTGAAAAGATTCTTGCTTTGCCATGCAAGAGAGCAGGGATGAGAGGTACGTAGAGGTATTAACCACGAGAGCTTCCGGAGAGCGCGTACACTGTGAAACAAGAGAAAAGATAATAAGCAAGTAGAGAGAAAGTATCGTTCTTCTCGAGAGAGAGAGAAGAGATTATGGAGATGGTTATGTAGAGCTTGCACCACTCCGTATAATAGATACGTATAGCCTTGCGGTAGTAGGTGCAACAAACGACATTGAAAACTGAGGTGTCTATGCCAATTTATAAGTTCTCCAACTGCCCGGTGTGTGTCCCAAGCTACAGGTAGTGCTACCTCTCAGCCATGATTAGCTTCCTGCTTTTGAGAAAAGACTCCAGACTTTTCTAAAAACATGGCACAGCTTTTGGTGGTCAACTCTCCCACTTACCGTTCAATTTTTTCAGTAAAGCTGACCAATTGAACAGTATCTGGCCAACTAATGGAACCTTGGCTAGACTATGCCACACCGTAATGTCCCGACATAATTATGACTTTCCCGTACTACCCTGGCATATTCACGATACCGCTTTTTATAAAAATAATTCTCGAAAAAATCCCATTTGGTCCCGTTTTTGCTTTGGGTGATCATTTTTAAGTCCGACGGAGACTGGAATTTATATTTTTATGTTTAGGTCATCATAAAAAGCACATTGCTTTTCAAAAACACCGAAAAGCACAAAAAGCTAAAAATAACATAAAAAGCAAATTTTTTAAAAATTGAACCACGGGTTCCCCTCGTCTATTAGAATAAGAAAGCGAACTCACTTTCTTATTCACTAAAAAGCACTAAAAATCATGAAAAACTAAAAATAGCGTGAAAAGCACCCATAAAGCAGATTTTTATAAAATTGAATCATAGCTTTCGTGAAACACATAGATCAAGGATCCGACCTTGCTTTTTCCAAAATAGCACCTAAAAGCATAAAAAGCATGAAAAGGCTAAAAATAACGGACCTTTCCAAAACTGAACCAAACGTCCGTCTAACATACTGGAACATGGAAACCTTGCCTTTTACTTTAGAACCTTTCGATACTGTCAATCAAGCATCTTAAGTCAAAAATTGGCAAAACATAAATTGAAAGCTGATTTTTCTTGTTTTTAAAAGAGACCAAAAAATTGGGGATCGTACACATGCTAAATATTAATGGATAGATCTCAATAACTACGTTCTAATTCCAAAATGTTCAGCAAGTTTTGACTTCATTTGTAAAAAATTTACCGTGCGCCCGTTTTGGACAAGAGAGAGAAAGTCAAAGTCCTTATAGGCCCCCTTAGAGAGTCCCCATTTTCCCTAATGCAGTTTTTTCTCTAGGTACATGATATAATTGCACTGATTGAAATTATCCTAGAAGCTCCTTAACTTGGCATAGATGGATTAACAAGATGTGATTTTTACAAGCCCAAATTCCTTATACTGTTTTATTAAAAGCATGGAATCACCATATACATTTAACAGTTGAATACCTTGTGTCACACACCACTCTAACCCAAGAGTTAAGAGTGCATATTATGCCTCATTTTTGGAGTGGGAATCCAAGAGATGTCCAATGGAGAATGTATTTTTCCCTTGCTCGTTAAAGACGGAAATGCTACCTGCAGCTTTGTCCAGTGTCCTCTTATAGGCTCTATCAAAGAAAAGAGAGTGATCCCTCTCTATCTTAGGGACTTCTGACACATGTGTTACTTCTTTGTCACTTATCTTTATCTTCAGCTTCTTTTCATAGTGGAGATGAGTGAGAATGCCTCCTACACTAGATCTTTTGGAGCTCTCCACTTGCATCGTGTATTAAAACTCTTGTAACCCAGTGAACCACTTGGAAATCCTATAAGAACCATCCAAGTATTGCATCACATAAGGAAACAACTCTTCCATTGTTAAGATTATGAATGTTCTAGACAGTAAATAAGAGTGAAACTTGGTCACACAAACATTAGTGCAAGCACCATGTGCTCCACCATTATGTATCTCTTCTTCTTTGATGGAGTCATCATGTGACTAGAGAAGTAGATAGGATGCATGAAAGAAGTTTGAGAATTCCTTTGCATTAATACAACCCCAAGTGTGTCATTTCCCACACTAGGGTTTACATAAAATGGCTCGTCCTGCTTTGGAAGTGCAATGGTGGGGAGTGAGGCTAAAATTTGTTTTACCTCATTGAATTGTTGTTCATTTTGGTCACTCCAAGTGAAGATCTCTTGATGGGTAACTTGTTGTAAAGGGAGAACCACTTGAGAGAGCAGGTGAATGAACCTACTGAAATACGTCACCTTTTGAAGAAAAGAGACCAATTGCTTTGTTGTGGTAGGAGAGTCCAAAGACACCAAGGCTTGAACCTTGCTTGGGTCAGCTTCAATGCCCTTGGCAGAGATCACATGGCCAAGAAGAGTAAGCTTGCTTTCGCCAATGTCGCATTTCTCCATATTGAGTTGGCCACTCAAATCCTACAGCCTAGATAGACCTTCATAGACTTTCTTAAAATGAAGAGAGTGGGAGCTATAGATACAAAAGTCATCAATAACCTTGCTTTCACTAATGTGACATTTTTCCATATTTAGTTGGCCACCCAAATCCTTTAGCCTAGCTAGACCTTTGTAGACTCTCTTAAAATGAAGAGAGCGGGAGCTATAGATACAAAAGTCATCAATAAAATCATGGATTGATTTTCCAAAGAATGGTTGAAAAAGAAAATGTTACATAGCATTAAAAAGTGGCTGGAGCATTGGTGAGACCAAAAGGCCTAACTCTGAAAGTAAAACATCCCCATAGTGTGATGAAGGTTGTTTTCTTTTCATCTTCTTCAACGATGATAACTCAGAAGTAGCCTGAGTAGCCATCACATACCGTGTAGCACTCATGTCTTGCTACCTTATTGAGAATTTCATCTTGGAAAGGAAGAGGAAAATGGTCCCTCTTTGTTGTTGCATTAAGAGGCTTGTAATCAACACAAACCCTCCACTTACCATTCTTCTTTAGTGTGACTACCGTTGGAGAAACACTATGAGTCTTCAACATGATAGATGAAACCTACTTCTAATAGTTTCCTTACCTCCTTGAGCAAGACCTCTTGTTAAATTACTCATATCCACCTGAGCTTCTGTACTACAGGTTTACTTCCCTCCTTGAGTCACAATGTGATTTTGAACTACTATGATGCCAGTGATTTTATCATATTCATCAATGAGAAATGTGGTAAAATTACGTAGAAATCAAAATTCAATCTTCACGCTCCTTCCCACACAACTCACTAGAGAGCATCTGATGTAGCTTACTTTCTTCTACCAGAGGTTCTATACCTGATGGATCCCCTTGGTTTGATGATTATGCATCAGGTTGCTCCATCTTCTTAGGGTCCTTAATAATGACCCCCATCACTTCAATGCTGCTATCATTTTCTTCGTTCATTTTTGACACCTGATTTGAAGAGTCACTACTAGAAAACTCATACTCAAAGGTTTCTAGATCCATGTCGCATTGCCGACCGCCGATTTCCAATCTTGCATAGCTCCCATAGCCATAAGACAAGGCCTCCCTAGAATGATAGGATAGCCCTCGCCCTTGTGTGTCATGACAAAAATGTCTACATCCACTTTGGTGTTGAACGCCCTTACCCTAATTGCATTCACAATGCCAACACGTCAAACTTGACATTATTTTCCATCTTGGTTCGATGGTGCCGGCCTACTCACCTCTAAACCCAAACAGTGCATCATTTTCTCACTCATGATGCATATTTGTATGCCAACATCGATGTAGATATTGGAGATGTGTTGCCCTTTAATGTGAGTGTCATAATAACTAATATCTAATTCTCCTAAATGATTTTCTCATGTTAAACTGATCATTTAATATGGGAAGTATACGGGGAGAAAAAGCTAGATTAATGGTTAAGTTGGTAGACCGACCACAATAGGGATCCAAAGGGGGGGCCTTTTGCAAAAGAGCAATGTGCAACAATGGGCGTCAAAGACCCTAAGGTTCAGCCCATTAAGACTCCCAAAATGGTAAGGTTCTAAAATTCAAAGGTTGTGTCCAATGGTCTAGCTTAGTGAAATTGGATTCTTTGAGAGCTTGTCAATATTCCCACACCCTCAAAGCCCCACACCTGAAAATGTTGGTGCAACCAAATTTGTTGCTGGGATGTGTATTATACAGTGCTAAAGCTGCATGCAGGTGCAAGTTGGGATGCTAGAGCGCATATAAAGGCCCTCTGCAGGCAAGTGGCGAGCGGTAAAAACGTATGCTCAAAGCAGTTTTTCAGGCCAGGAAGGCCCCCAAAGTGGGCTCATTAGGATGGAATTCAAAGTTCTTGAGATGCCAAGTAGGTGCTCTAGAATGTGGTCTCCAAGATTCTCTAAGGACACGTCCAGACGGCTCGTCAAACAGAGCCTCACTGTGAAAGATATTAAAGTTCTATTTTAGAAGCCTCGCAGATCCCCGAGGGGTAGGGCAGATGGGGAAAAATGGTTAGAGTTCATGTCAACGTATAGGCATATGTAGCTCAAGTTGTGGAGTATGCTAGTCTTCTTGGATCGCCAATCTCGACTCTAAACTGCAAGTTATGGCCATTTGAAAATTATCGAGGGGCCAGTTGTATGCCCACCTGGTCGTGTTGGAAAGCATACCATTTGGAAGTTTCATGGGATCATTGAAGTTCTCAGGAGTAGTGCTTATCATGTGGACTTATCAAGGATTGACGGCTCCTCAATTGGAATCCTGGACCGCAAGTTATGGCTCAATGTTCAAGGCACCGACTCAAAGTAAAGTGCCAGATGCTCTTTTCCAAATTTGGCGGCTTGGATTGGGGCCCCTAAAATCTTGAGATGCGGCGAGTTCTATGAAAATTGATGCCGGCAACACGGGTTTGGGGCATGCTTTACGGCTTGGGGACTGGACCCTCAAGTACCAGATGGCAAGGCATCGACGAAGGTGGACGGAATAAAAACTCCATGAGCTCCTAGCTAGGGGTGTATATGTGATGACCGTGAGCAATGTCGTGTTGATGGAGGTCTCGGTGGTACATGGTGCCTACAAGCAAGGTGATGGTTGGTTTTGGGCGATGGTGTTGAGGCGATGTGGCGAGTGACCCACATGGGTGCATTCACACAAAAGGGCATGGGACCCTCCTTGTAAAGGTTTTTTTTAAAAGTCTAAAGACTCGAAGGACCAACGACGGTGCTGTTGTTGCCCCCTAGAGTGCAAAGAGAGAGGAGGGAGTTTCCAAAAGGAGGGTTGGTCTTTTAAGAAAAAAGGCAAGGGCAAAGAAAAGAGGGGGCGTTGTAGTCCAGGAGAGGGTGTAGGAAAAGAAAGCAAAGGAGAGAAGGAAATAAGAGCAAAAAGCAAGAAAGAAAGAGAAAGAGGAAACGAAGAAAGAAAGGGAAGGAAAAAAGGGAAAAAAAAAGTAAGAGGGTTTTTTCTTGAAAGAAGAGGCGAGCTTATCATGAGCTTATGGCTCGGCTTTGTCAAGGATGAAGCAAGTTCGAGGAGGGTCTTGTGGAGAGAGGACTTTCGGGCGACAAGGGCTTGAGAGAGAAAAGAGCTCGTGTGCATGCGTGCGTGCTTCGACAACGAAGGCAAAAGGAGGAAAGTCCAATTCTCGGCGACGATGCCAACAAGGGTTGCCATGATCAATCTTTCATGCCCATCGAGGTTGTGCCGACGAGGCCGTTTGTACTAGGTTGTGTAGAGAAAAGGAAAGAAAGGATTGCGTGCATTTTTGGTGTCATGTTCTCTTCTTCCCTCTGTTCTGCTGCTCTTATATTTGTGTCTGTGGTGTCAGGTGTGTGTGTAGGCAAGTGTGCCCCCATCGAACCAGCGGTGTCTTGCAACACAGAGCGTGAGAGAGGCTCTTGGTGTGTGTGTGAAGCTACGAAATGTGTCATGCGGTGTATGTGTGGTGGATCTTGATCTAATATAGCGTGGTCAAGTCAAGAAGTGTGCAGGCGGTGGTCTGTTTTGGCAGAAAAAAAGGATTTTTGAAGGTGAATCCTAGTGGATTGGGGTACTATGTTTACCCTGAGCTGTAAAGAGGAAAATTGTTTGTGTTGTGGGTGCATACCTCCTTCCCCCTATCCATCTTCTGGTGCCCCCATGGAGGAGCACGCTGATTTCTCCCATCGGTGAAGTAAAAAATACAGGTTTTTGTATTGGTAAGGATGGTGTCTTGAAGCTATGGTCTGATTTTTACAGGTGAAGAGAATCCAGATGAATGGCTTGCATATTTTGAATTGTACATGTTGTCCTTGCGAATGCCTAATGAGGACAAAAAGATGCAAACCTTCCCATTCGTGATGTGCGAAAAGGCCAAACTGTGGTTTGAAGCTTGGAGATTGAGCCGAGACAAGCATGGCCGGCACTACGAGCAAGATTTTTGAATGATTTTCACAAAGAAGCATCTCCAGTTAAGATGGATGCAAGGCTAAAGGCTATAAAGCGAGATGTAGATAGGGAAGCTTGTTGCTGGATCATTTTGAAGCATGTTGGGCAGAGTTAGCAGCGGCTATGCATCCAGCCAATGGTGAGTACTTCGAATTGGATACGTTCATGGCATGCTTACATCCAAAGGTGTGAGAGAAGGTGGAATTTGAAAGCCCAGAGAACTACAATGAGATAGTGGCAATTGCAAGGTCGAAAAGTAGAAAAATAATAAAAGAGATAGAGCATGGCGTAACAGGTTATGAAGCAATGTCACCTGTTCAACCACAAAGCCCTCAAGAGTCAACTCAAGAGGAAAATCAAGGTAATAGGGCTACGACTGCTATTCCACAACAGTGGATACGTACAATTTAGGATCTATTGGAGCAAATGCAAGAGCTGCAATTGAGCGTAATGGACAGGGGACAGTCGAGAGGAGCAAGGGGCAGGGCAAGGTCTCTACCTGGAAGGTGCTATAATTGCGGTGAAGAAGGGAATTATGCACCAGATTGACCCCATCTGGTGAGGGAAAGTGGTGGTATCTACCCATTGTTTGGAAGAGGGAGAGGCCAAGCATAGTTTAATGGCCCGAGGGAGCAGGCAATTGAGAATCCAGTGTAGTAAGCCCAAACGGATGGCAGTGAAGTCCCTAGGGTGAACATCATTGGGGTGGATAAACAGGATGTCAAAGTGTTGGCCAACAAAAGAGCTAGAACTGAAAGGGGGACAAAAAGTTAGCGGGAGACTAGAGCTCGTAAAGGCAAGGAGAAAGTATATGAGGGGAAAGAGAAGCCTGAAACTAGCAAGAAAAGAAAGCATTGCAGGATTAAACAAAAAAATTTCTAGCTTGGGCACGACCATCCACATTATGATTTGGTGAGTGATGTCCAAAGTCAAAGAGCTAATATTACTTTTGGACAGTTGTTGGCATTGAACCCAGCATTGAGGCGACAGTGGTCGACTAGCGTTAGCATCAGGTTGCTAAGGGGTAAGGGCAATGTGCAGGCGGTGCAAAATATGGCACTCACAGTCGGTAGCCCGATGGATGTTCTTCCTTTGGTGGATGCTATCATTGAGAAAAGGATGCAGGTTCAACACTATATAGATGGTGGAGCACAAGTTTGTGTCATGATGGAAGTTGCAATGAGGGAAACATGTATTAAAGCGGTAGCCAAGTTGAATGTGTGCATGAGGATGACTAACCATGCTAAAGCTAGGTGTTTGGGAGTGGCCCAGGATGCAAGAGTGAAAGTGATGGGCATAGAGTGCCCGATCGACTTCTTTGTGATGAAAGCTGGGGATAATGCATATCCTACCATATTGGGTAGGACGTGGCTATTGGCAATAGGTGCCAAACAGGATTCGGAAAGCAAAGTGTTTACCTTGCCTGACAAAGAGAAAGTAAGACGGGTGGTGCTAGATCTGAAGACCAAGGAAAGCCATTTCAATCCTATGGCGGTGAGGGACAAGGATGACACCACCTGTCATAAAATCTAATATCTGACCAACCCAAATGATTTTCTCATATTAAACTGATCACTTACTGTAAGAGAATAAACGGGAACAAGGGTTAAGATATAGATGTACTTATAGATCTATTTCAACACAGGGCCAATGGTAAAGGGGCCCAAATGAGAAAAGGTCTATCAAAGAGCAAGGTTAACCAATGGAGAAAAAGACCTTAGGGTTGTCTTTATTAAAGCCTCCAAAGGTAATTGTTAAAAGCCTTAAGACATAGTCTTTAAATTTTTACTCTTTAGTCACTAAGGTCACTAAGGTCCAAGCAGGAAAGGGGGCAGCTTGCTTAAGTTAGGGCTGTGCTTAAGCAGAGGGCCTGCCTGATTACCAAGTTCAAAGTACTTGCTACTAATGAGGGGATTTGTAGGGAGGTGGATAGTATGTGAGCACCTCACCAATGACCCATAATCTTATGGGAGGAAAGGGGTCACATGTCAAGTGTAGAGACACACTGCTCAAGCAAGTAGGGGATGTCCTTAAGCAAGGGGGGTGCTAGCTTAGCCTCACAAGGGGAAATAAGGACACTTGTCAAGAGGCTACACACCTTGCCCCAAAGGGAGACAAGTTCTCATTGGCTAGAGGGCTACATGGCCCAATGAGCTTCAAAGGAAGCCTAGGAAAGGGGGTCGACCTAGCTCTCTCTCTCTCTCTCTCTCTCTCTCTCTCTCTCATTTGAGTTTTCCACGAGCTCTCTCTCTCTCATTATTTCCTTCACACACTCTTGTGAAGCAAGGATTCCATCTCCTTCTCCGAGCTTGAGAAGTTGAGTGCCTACTACCACAAGCTCTTGGCTATGGATGCAAATCCACACAAGAGAATTCTTATGCTTGATTATCAATCTCTCTAATCTCCATTAACACTATGCTAAGCTATGCTGCAAGAGCTATGAGTGATTATGTGCAAGGGGTTATTGCTTTCTCGTAGACCTACTATTACTTCTCTCTTCTTCCTCACTCCCTGCCCGCTCTCCTCACCTTTCATGGTGTTTGAGGTCTTGGGATTGAGACTGGGCATTTTCCTAGTTCTGCTAATCATGTTTATTGTTTTTATACTTGGTGAGTGAATCTTACCATCTTCATCTCATCAAGAAGGTCTCAAGGAACACAAACAGTTGTATTGTAAACAAGTCTTCCATCATGGAAGAATCTATAATACAAATACCTATTGGAAGGGGGACCGGCTCCAACTAATCCGGTCCTCTATTGGTGTCAATTTCTCTAAACTCTCACTCTCTTTTACAAGTACTGATCATGCCATGTTAATGGAGTAATGTGTTAGTGGTGTTCTCTCCATCCAAGCACTTTATTTCTCACTATAAGTCTATACTCAAAATAATTCTCAATGAAATGCTCAATATGTTATTCACTTTCCGCTCCAACTCAAGTTAAAAGGCTAATTCCATTACACCACCAACTATGAGTATGAGACTGAAACGTCCTATGATGAAGGTTATAAAGATACAAAGGAAGAAGACAGTGAGGATGATATGCTCAAAATTGATGCTGACTTATTTGGGGTCACTATGGAAGAACCTTGTGCAAAAGAGGAGGTGCAAGCACAGGTGCATGCCATAGGTACTAAAGAGGTGATCAATATGCTAAGTGGAGACTTGACCAAGCAGGAGAAAGAAAGCTATGTCCAGTGGTGTGCATCTTTTTTGAACTTATTTGAAAAAGGAGTATAAGGATTTGCTAGGAGCCAAGGGTGTTGAGCACAAAATAATCCTCAAGGAAGGATACAAGCCTAAGGAAGCCCTTTAGCAGGAGATCAATTAATTACTGGATGTAAGTATTATATACCCTGTGAAGGAGTTAGAGTGGGTTTCCCCGGTGGTTATCACTCCTAGAAAGAATGGGAGATGGCGGGTGTGTATCCATTATAAGCCATTGAATACTACGACCAAGAGGAATCACTACCCATTGCCGTTTCATGACGAGATTTTGAATCAAGTGGCTGGCCATGAAAGGTATTCCATTATGGATGGGTTTTCAGCCTACTTTCAAATAGGGATTGCTCTTGAAGACCAATTGAAGACGACATTCATATCTCCATGGGGTTGCTTTGCATACCGCCGAATGCCTTTTGGGCTGGTAAATGCCTATGCTACCTTTCAAGACTGGATAAACAAGGTTTTTGGTCCCTATCTGGGTAGGTTCATTAGGGTTTTCATGGATGACATTGGATGTTATAGTTCAAGGGCGGATCATTTGTCAAAGTTGCAATTGTGCTTTTAGGGACTGGATGAAGACGGAGGTCAATTGAACCCCAAGAAGTGCAAATTAGCACAACCTCAAGCATCATTGTTGGGCCATGTGGTATCACAAAATGGGATTGAAATGGATCCAAAAAAGGTCAAGGCTCTAGTCTTGATGGTGCCTCCTCCCAGTGCGCAGGCTTTGGCGTCTTTCGTGCACAGGATGAAGTATCTATCGAGGGTTTTTTGGATGTTGTCGCAGTATGTATACCCCATTCAAAAGAGGGCATAACATGTGCATGGTTTTAAATGGGGTGAAGAGGTTCAAGTGGCTTTTGATAGGGTGAAGGAAATTCTCTCTCAATTGCCTAACTGTGTGTCGTCCCAATCATGAGGATGATTTTTATGGTGCCATGACAGTAGGAACCGTAGCCATTGGGGTAATACTATTGCAAAAGGTGGGAAGAAGATATAAACCTATTTATTTTGAAAGTAGGGTGATAAGTCATGGGGAGACGACCTAAACCAAAGCCGAACAGTGGGTCATGGCCTTAGTTTTTGCCTGTAGGAAGTTCAAAGTGTATCTCATTGTGCATAACTTTTTTATGTTGACGGCCAACAACTTGTTGCCGGAGGTAGTGTTGCACTTGAAGCCAGGGAAGAGGATCATGAAGTGGGTGATAGAGATACAAGAGTTTGAGATTGAATTCAAAATTGACCATACAAGTCGATCTGACCTAGCAGATATTTTAATTAGCAAGGAATTTGATTTGACAACCTACCCCAGGGTGGTGCGGGATGAAACCAAGGAGGAGCCTGATTTAGCGGAAGCTTTTACCATGTGGTTTGATGGAGCATATAGGAGGGTAATATAGAAGGTAAGTGGAGGAATGGTGATACAAGATCCACACGATAGGGTGATCTTTTCAAAAGCCTACGACTTGGAGGATGTTCATACCAATAATGAGGCGCTGTATCTCACCCTCCATTTAGGCTTGAAACAAAGTGTCGAGTTTGGTATCTCGAGATCAATGGTGAAAGGTGATGCATTGTTAGTCATCAAGCAATTGTTGGGCCAATGGCATTTTTGAGGAGGTTCAATTTAAGCATGTTAGAAGAGAGCAGAACTAGGAAGCAGACCAGCTTGCAAGCAACAAAGTACAAGCGCAGGTTACAGGTATATATGTGGCCCCAGTCACCTATGCTGGTCGTGAGACCTTGAAAGAGAATGCAGACTTTTTGAATCACAGTCAGTGCTCTGAAAAATTGTCCATGTAATAGAAGTGGAGGATAGTGCAGAAGTCTCGCAAGTTTACACTAGTAGGGGAGGATCTTATGACCTATGGACGTAATGAAGTGCTGTGAAGAGTACTTTACAAGGAAAAAATTGGTGTGGTGTTGTAGCAATGTCATTAGGAGAGTGGGCATCAAGGTAAAGACCAGGTTTGTTTTTGAATCTTGAGAGCAGGTTTTTGGTGGCCGTCAATAGTACGTGATGTACACTATTGGTGCAAAACCTTCCATGAATGTCAGACTATGGGTGAGAGTAGGCTGATAGCCAAATTGCAAGGAGCTATCATTGCCCAAGATTCTTTTGAGAAGTGGGGCCTGGATGCCATTGGTCCACTCTCGAAGTCGGCAAGTGGGAAAAAATACATTGTAGTGGCGATTGACTACCTTACCAAGTGGGTCAAAGCCAAAGCTGTGAAGGAGGTAAATGCTCATGTGGTAGCTCGGTTTGTTTTTTATAGCATCTGTTGTCATTTCGGAGTGCCATGGGTGCTCATGTCAGATAAAGGACAGGGATTTATGAGTAAACTTATGAAAGCTTTGGTAGAGAAGCTGCTATTCAACACCGGTTTTCTTCACCTTATCATCCTCAATGCAATGGTGTGGTAGAAAGTGCAAATGGCCAAATCATTAAGATGCTGACAAAGTATGTTTACAAGCAGGAGGCAGAGTGGGAAGTGAATCTTGAAAAGTGTTTGTGGGTGTATAGGACATCCTACAAAGTGGCGACCAATTTTACCTGTTTGAATTGGTCTACGATAAAGAGGCAGTGTTCCCGATGCATATGCAATTGGGTGCTTTGAAGGGAATGTGGCGAGTCAATGCCACAAAAAAAGGGATGCTACAGGATCGAATTGTTATGCACCAAACTTTGCAGATAAACAAGGAGGTAGCCTCAGATTATTATGTAAAGCAACGAGAGAAGCAAATTGCTAAGTTTAATCCGAGAGGCATGCTCCCCGACTCAAAGTAAAGTGCCGGATGCTTTTTTCCAATTTTGGCAGCTTGGGTTGGGGGCCCCTAAAATCTTGAGATGTGGTGAGTTCTATGCAGATTTATGCCGGAAATGTGGGATTTGGGACATGCTTTACGGCTTTGGGAGCTAGACCCTCAAGTACAAGATGGAAAGGCATCAAAGGTGGGCATAATAAAAACTCCATGAGCTCCTAGCTAGGGGTGTATATGTGATGACCGTGAATGATGCCATGCTCATGGCGGTCTCGATGGTACACGGTGCCTACGAGCAAGGTGATGGACGGTTTCGGGCGACGGCGCTGAGGCGATGTGGCAAGTGACCCGTGTGGATGCATTTACACAAAAGGGCATGGGACCCTCCTCCTAAAGGTTTTTTTTTTAAATTTCTAAAGACTCCAAGGGAGCAATGACAGTGCCATTATTGCCCCTTGGATTTTGCAAAGAGAGAGCAGGGAGTTTCTAAAAGGAGGGTTGGACTTTTGAGAAACAAGTGAAAGAATCACAATGGATTTCTAAAATAATTAGAACATGATAAAATCATTAGGTTGAGTTTATGTAGAATCAATGTTCAAGAAAGGATTGTCTCAGCTTAGCCTTGAGCCAGTTAAAAATGGAGACTACCTGGTTGCACACCATGATAAAGGGAAGAAAAATTGGTGAAATATGTGAGAAAATAGTTCAAAAATTATGTAAATTTTAAAGTTATGCTAGTATTTTCGGTTCGCTTCTTTGTGGGAAGGAAACTCAGTCGCGACGGCCGCTTAATAAAAGAGACTTTCCTGAGTATTGACTAAAATTAAGTTATAGAATGTAAGAAAAGTCAAGCCATGTGAGGCTATGAAATGAAATGTGAAATTAAAAAAACTCATTAATATATATGTGTGTGTGTGTATCCATAGAATTTACTAGACTTATGCAAGTGAAGTTTCACTTTAACACATAGAATGTATAAAAAAAGTCAAGACATGTCACGATATGAAAGTGAAATAAACATTTAAAGTAAGTCTCCATCATTCAGTGAAAACAATGAAAGTCTCCCTAACCCAACACAACACTAAGGTTTCTTTTAGCAAGAAAAAAGGCAAGGGCAAAGAAAAGAGGGGGCGCTGTTGCTACAATCGGAGCGTGGAGAATCCTAGAAAATACCGAGAATCGTGCACTACAGACCATAAATGATAAATATTGCATACCTGGCAGATCCACAAGCACGAAATAGAAGTTGTACGCGAACATAGAGATATAGCGAGCGAGAGAGAAGAAGAGAACATAAGCAGGCGCACCTCCTAGGGCGGAGTGCTACGCCTGGTACGGTGAGAGGGGAGGGAGGAGAGAAGAGAAGAAGACACAAGCACTGGGTGCAATCTCCCCCCGTGCAAGAGTGACCATTTTCCTCTCGCACGTATTTCATTTATAGATTTCTTAAATGGTCAAATTAAGTACAAACTGGCCGGTCGGTCATAAATGGCCAAAGCTCATAAAGAGCACTTGAATAATAAAATGTACATAAAATATGATATCCTTTTGCAATAGCTTAGCTCGGTCAAGCCTTTTCCACCTGTCACAACTGCAATAAATAATAAGATATCAATTCCATAACATACCTCTCCGTTGGAAAGCAACTGTCCTCAGTTGCGAAGATAAAAATTTGCAAACAATACTTGTCAAAAACAGTGATTAGTATGTTGTGTCAAAACATCACATAATAAAAGAAAAATTTATGAAACTAAACAACATTAGCTTATGCCTGTCATCATCCACATACTACCTATTCTAGTGTCCCATACCACTAGAATAAGCAGTATATGTCATACCCTGATGAATCAGGATATCATTGGTCACACTCATCATTAATCTCATAATGTCAAGTCTCATCACATAAACACTGCCGTAATAATCACCAGATACCAAATCCCAATCCAATTCCAATTCCACAATATAAGTCCAAATCCAAATCACTTTCATTATGTACCCGGGTAACAAAATCATACCAGTTATAGTGGTGGCCAGCCACTGCAGCATGATTTTGTGATTGGTATTGCCTAAATCGGTGAATCTACACCAATAAGACGTGGTGCCTAAATCGACGAATCTGCACTAATGCTGCCTAAATCGGCAAATCTACATTTATCCTTGTGAATCTCTAATTTTTTAGTGTGCTGCCTAAATCGGCGGATCTACACAGATAATTAGTGTTGCTTAAATCGGTGAATCTACACCAAGATGAGCATGTACACACTGCCTAAATCGGCGGATCTGTGTGCATGTGACCAATGGACTAGACAAGACATAAAAAGACAAAACATGTACTATCTGTGTGACACAACATTGAAGTGTATTTGAGTAGCAGAGTACTTACAAATTTTTATTCACTAACTCAAAACACCGCAACTCATATGAGTAGCTGCATAGCTTAATGCCGAATCTTCTCAATAGAAATTACAGCAGTGCAAGCACAAGCCAGAACTTTATGGATTCGTAATTTCATATGCCATAAGAAAATGCAAGATCTTTTTGCTTTCAAATTGTCTAGTGGTATTATCCTTATTGCAAACTGCTTGACGTTGTGTCCTTAAATATATGCACCAACAATATAAACTTCCAAGCAAGTAGAGGAAGTGAGTATTATTGTAGGAGTAGTTAAGGGATGTCATTGCAGTATAGGCAGATGAGATATGTTGCGTAATTGATGAGATCTTAAGAAATATGATAGTCGTAGATATAAATAGAAATGGATTCATTAAGTAGAATTAAAATACCGTGAAAAACAACAAGAAATTACGTACCTGGAGGTGGTTTGCAGAAGTGACTAGTATCCAAATCGCCAAATGCTAAACAATTTCTTGAAAACAAAGGTCAACAACAAAATTCATGATTTGAGTAATGTTATGCAAGTTAGAACAAACCAAAGTGCAAGTCATACAAATGGGTGTCAGATATCATTGAGGTGGACTGTATATGTGAGTAAGTTTTTAAACCATTGATTGTTGTCACAAGAAAAGTAGAAGCTAGTAAAATTTCACTGGTGTTATTGAAACGAGCTAAAATATAATAACATTAGCTAGATTCCATGTTTTCCTTCAAAAAAATCGGCAAAGATTTACAGATTTTAGTGTGAATACCTGAATCTCTTTGAATTTTGACCTAAAAAGCCAAAAGATCTGTAGGTGTGCCCTTATTGTCTTTATTTAGAAAAATTGTTTTTGGCAAACCCTAACTCGCATTGCTATGATTACTTTGATCCAAAGTTTGATTTCCATCGTTGCTCTCTCAAAGAGAATCTCGTGAAAAATGTCATAGGAACTACTTTCAATGGTCATCTTTGAATGGATATATTTTCAAATGCGTAGGCCTAGCTTGCCCAAGCCTTTTCCACCTGTCAGCTGCAATAAATCATAAAATAAATACCAAGAGACATAGCAGCACTTATCTCCACCTTAAATATAGACACACAAATCTCAAATCCAAAAATAGGCACAGAGCGGCAAGGTTGAAAACTGCAAACCCTTGCCACCTGGGGAAAGTGTGTCTCAGCTTACAATCATGCTACGTGAAAATTAAATAATGCTCCTTGAGAGAAGGCGGAAAAAGAATCATTCCTCTTGAAATTTAAGGAAAATGTTGCAAAAAGTTGTTTTGTGTATGGTTAGGAAAGTGATTTGTCTCGAACACTACTTCCCATCACAAGCATGGCACCTCTCAAGGAGCTCAACAAGCAATTTCTCTAGGAAAAGAACCCTGCCCAATGAAGGGTTCATCTTTTTGGAAGCCCTTCAAATATTAACTCAAATTTTATAAATGGATAATGGTGATGTAGTCTTGTGGACAACTACAATGCGTCTGAAAAAAAACAAGCCCTAAAACGAGTGTAGACTAGAAGTACAGGCGAGCTACAAGATGACAGATTTCACAAGTAGTGATAGAATGCTCCTCCGATGTTACAAGCAAAGGAAAAAATGTGATCATGCTATTGCGCAACAATTTGTGAATCCGTAGAAGGCTTACTTTGCGCTAGTCCCCATCCTTCCTTTGAGAGTGTAGTGATGGTTCATGCTTTCTTTGTAGGCACGGCTTGGGAACAAGGACACAGAGATGTAGAAGTTATAGCAATAGCGGATTCATTGCCATGCCATGTCAAGTAGCGCAGGAAAGTCCCTAGATGTTTGATGAGCTGATGGTGCTATTCATGGCCTCACAATGGAGGAGGTAGGATTGAAAGATTAGAAGCACGGAGTCAAGGTTGCGCCAGTGTGCTTCAAGATCTGGCACCGCTCCTTGCTCCTCAAATGCCATCTCTCAGTGCTCCTCAAACACCAGCTTACTGAGAGATGGCGCCAGCGTTCACCCACACCTTGGACCACACCCACTGGGGCAGGGCATGCTTATTTTAAGACGTCAATGCTGCAACGAAGGCGCGAATGACCTCCATGGTGTCAATCAAGTGCACGATGAAGTAGGAGCCTCGAGGAGCACATGCAAAGCATGAGAGGAGAGCATGATCAGGATATGGGGAAACACAAGTGTGAGGAGGAATCCCAAGGAGGGTTGTTCGGCACAGACGAGATAGAGGGTTGATAGCGTAGGCAGCCGCCTTCTGCACGTTGTGGGCTCATTCTAAATGGAAGGTGTGCGTGTGTGTAATGAATAAGGAAGAGAAGACACAGAGAAGGCAGCACTAAGGTCGCCATGCAGTAGTGGACGCCCTGCAGCTAGAGTAGGTGGTTGGGGAGGGTGCGCGGTGCCAATATGCCGAAACAGGTGGAGCTTGGTGGTTTGTGACTTCTATACGATGCAAATAATGCATGATGAAAAATAGTGGCAGTGAATTGAGAGCCGGGCAGGCTACAATCAGTTCAAAGGGAGTACGACTGGTAGTACATGAGCGCCCGCGTTTTCATTGGAAGTCAAAGATGGCGCCAAGATCACAGGGCATGGGGGGTTGGGATGGATAGTGGGTGGCTGTGTTGTGTGCCACAAACAACTGGTGGTCTGTGGAGTGGCGACTGAGGGGGAGAGAGAGAAAGAGAGAAAGAGGGTGCCATGCATGGCAAGTGGGTTGTTGAAATGAGAGAGAGAGAGAGAGAGAGAGAGAGAGAGAGAGAGAGAGAGAGAGAGAGAGAGAGAGAGAGAGAGAGAGAGAGAGAGAGAGAGAGAGAGAGAGAGAGAGAGAGAGGGAGGGGGAGGGGTACACCATGTAGCCAGAAGCGTGTGCGTAGGATTGTTACTGTGCGTGTGGGGCTTCCAGTAGGGCAAAGAGAGAAAGACGGATAGCTACTACGATGCATGACGATACTGCAGTGCCCTCGGTGGATATTGATGGCGCAAGGGTGAGTTGCATGGCGGCCTGCGCATGCGTGGTTTGTAGAGGGGGTAAGTGAAGTTGACCTTACATTGGTAGTGCTGTGAGGGGTCTGCTTGCATAGGCGAGGTGGTTGTATAAACCTACCACTACAAGCTGGAAAGCATGCGCCATCAACGATGGTGAGGTGTGTGTTTGGTGCATGGGAAGGGAGGCTCAAGGTAGAAATGGCCGCCAGCTGATGAGAGAGAGAGAGAGGGTCCCTGCAGAAGCGAGAGGGATAACTGCAGTTGAGTAGGTCAAAAAGACCAAACGGACAGGAGCTTGGTCGTGGGATTGAGGAGCGCAGAAACTCGCTGCATGGCAGCCTATGCATGGTGGAAAACTGGCTGCTTGACGGCGCAGCCATGCAATGATTGAGCTTCCACTATTTTTTATAAAATTTTATTCTTTATTTATTTTGGTCGTGCGTCGGCTACTAGCAATGTTATTGAAATTTGGCCCTGCCCATGCAATCGAGTGGCGATTGCTGAATGTGTCCTTCGAGTGGAATTGTTCAAGTTGGTACTCGTTGATCGGTTGGCATGCGAGGGGTAGAGGGTTTGGGCAAGGGGTGGAAGCCGAATGGCTCAGGCCGGTGCTCGTGATATGGAGAACTACTTACAGTAGGCTGTCTGTAGTGCAAGATACAAGCCATAGGAGCTCGAGGGCGGCTTGTGGGTGGGTTGTGCAGGCAGCCCCTGGGTTTATGTTAGGGATTTGTCCATAGTTGGTGAGCGGGCATTGCACGATGGAGTAAGCAGAAAGTCACCTGGAAAATAAAATGAAGGAGTAGAAATAAAACTCGTTGGTTGCAGAGGAGGCGCCATGGTGATGGCGAGCCTTTAGCCGATGCCCTAAGGTCGACCCTCCTGAATATGAGATCTTCAATTCTAGACTCATCCAAAAATTCATTGAGGTCTCGATGTGAAAATTCTCTTTTCTGTTCATCTCGGTTCCTTCTTTCGTTCTATGAGTGCTATTTCTCCATATTTATCCTACTATATATATGTAAGTATATACTTGCTCGTATTATATAATTATATCCAAAGCACACACTTAATATATAATCTCTTATGCATACTGGGGATGAAGCTAAGCAGGTTTAAATCCGCGTCTTAAATTTAGTCAACTAATTCAAGGTATAAATACATAATTAAGGAAAAATACATGCACTGGCTACGCAATACTTACATTAATATTTCTCAATAACAAGACCCCTCTCCAAATATTTCTAGCAAAAATAAAAATAGACAAAAGGAAAAAAAAATAGAATGAACCGTTTATATTCTGCTGCACATGGAGGCCTTTGTTGATACGATGAACAACTTCCCAAGAACAACCTCTGCGCTCTGATACCACTGCTACAATCGGAGCGTGGAGAACCCTACAAAATACCGAGAATCGTGCACTACAGACCATAAATGATAAATATTGCATACCTGGCAGATCCACAAGCACGAAATAGAAGTTGTACGCGAACATAGAGATATAGCGAGCGAGAGAGAAGAAGAGAACATAAGCAGGCGCACCTCCTAGGGCGGAGTGCTACGCCTGGTACGGTGAGAGGGGAGGGAGGAGAGAAGAGAAGAAGACACAAGCACTGGGTGCAATCTCCCCCCGTGCAAGAGTGACCATTTCCCTCTTGCACGTATTTCATTTATAGATTTCTTAAATGGTCAAATTAAGTACAAACTGGCCGGCCGGTCATAAATGGCCAAAGCTCATAAAGAGCACTTGAATAATAAAATGTACCTAAAATATGATATCCTTTTGCAATAGCTTAGCTCGGTCAAGCCTTTTCCACCTGTCACAACTGCAATACATAATAAGATATCAATTCCATAACAGCTGTTGTCGAGGAGGGGGTGTAGGGAAAGAAAGCAAAGGAGAAGGAAAAGAAGAGGAAGAAAAGAAGGAAAGAAGAAGGAAAAGAAGAAGAGGAGAAAGAAAGAGGAACGGGAAAGGAAGAAAGAAAGGGAAGGAAAAAAGGAAAAAAAAGAGGAAATGGGTTTTTTCTCTAAAGAAGAGGCGAGCTTTTTCACGAGCTTCTGTTTTGACTCTGTCAAGGGTGAAGCAAGTCCAAGGAGGATCTCATGGAGAGAGGGCTTTTGGGCGATGAGAGCTCGAGAGAGAAAAGAGATCATGTGCATGTGTGCACGCTTCGATAACGAAGGCAAAAGGAGGAAAGTCCAATTCCCGGGAGACGATGCCAACAAGGGTTGCCATGATCAACAATCTTTCATGCCCATCAAGGTTCTGTCGAAGAGGCCATTTGTATTAGGTTGTGCTGAGAAAAGGAAAGCAAGGATTACCCGTATTTGTTGCCCACTGGACGGTATTTGATGTTATGCCCAGACCTCCTAAGGGAAGCCCATTGGGTTTACCTTGTTGACATGTTGACTTTTTGGTGTTACTTCCTCTTCCCCCCTCTATTCTGCTGCTCGTGTGTTTGTGTCCGTGGTGTTAGGTGTGTGTGTAGGCAAGTGTGCCCCATCGAATGAGCGGTGTCCTGCAGCAACAAAGAGCAAGAGAGAGGCTCTTGGTGTGTGTGTGAAGCTATGAAATGTGTCATGCGGTGTATGTGTGGTGGATCTTGATCTAATACAGTGTGGTTTGTCAAGAAGTGTGCAGGTGGTGGTCTGCTAGCAAGCAAAAAAAGGATTTTTAAAGGTGAATCCTAGTGGATTGGGGTGTTGTGTTTACCCTAAGCTATAGAGAGGCAAATTGTTTGTGTTCTGGGTGCGTACCCCCTTCCCCCTATCCATCTTTTGGTGCCCCCATGGAGGATCACGCTGATTGCTCCCGTCAATGAAGTAAAAAATACAAGTTTTTGTATTGGTAAGGATGACGTGTCGAAGCTATAGTCCGATTTTTACAGGTGAAGAGAATCCAAACAAATTACTTGCAAATTTTTAATTGTACATGTTGTCCTTGCGAATGCCTAATGAGGACAACAAGATGTAGAAAAGTTCAAGGTTACCATTATTAGGTATTAGATATAGGCTAGATGAGGTACGTATGCCCATAGGCAGCAGATGTAATGGATTGTAGCATATATAAAAGGACATAGTAGTAATGCTATAGCCAATCATACATAGATATGTTTGTAAATACAATAGATATGTATTAGGCATATACATAACACTATGTGTATGACCGTACTTAAATGAATGTTGGGATACCATATCCTGATGGCCATAGAGATAATTCTAAAGTCGACCATATGTGAAAAAGTTCAAGGTAACCATAATTAGGTAGAGTAGACAATAGAAATGACAATGGGCAGATACAACATGTTATACCATATATAACAGGACATATTATTAACGCTATAGCTGGTCCCATATGCATGTGTTTGATGTTTCCATGTGTATGTATTAGACATATACTTAATGCTATTGATGACCATATGATGAGTCTTATGGTACCATATCCTGATGGTCATAGTGATAACACTACAAACGACCATACATAAAAAAATTTAGTGTACCATATTTAGGAATTAGAAAAGTTTCATGTCATGTCATCTGGGTCTTATATATAGAAGTTTTGGGTTATCATCCACTAGCTATTTGAAGTTACTTGCATCCATGATCATTTATTGATAATGTTCATGTTTTCTTTTCAATGCACACACCATGTTACAACAGTCTCCATAGAGAGGGGGGAGCCCCCACAACAGCACGCCCCATAGCAATCGGTGTCCCCACAATAGCCACATGCCCGATAGATGTCAGTCCCCCCACAATAGTCTTATACCCTGTAGCAGTCGGTTTCCCCATGGCATATGGTGATGCCATAATAACTATAGCCACCATAGTAGCAAGAGGCACCTCATGTCCCTACACCATCTCTAGCATAGGTACACTCATTGGAGCATCAGCTATTTTGTGGTGTGGAGCATCTTTTTATTGTCCCTTTCTACCTAGAGGCCAAATTAGTGGCAAAGGCCTTTGAGTGGTACATACAAAGTTGGTTGTTAGAAGTGAAAATGTCAGAGGTGTGCACAGGTGCATGGCAAAGTGTTTCAGTAGGTACAAAGGTCCTGGACAAGCGAAGGATAGTGGTAATATATGTTTAAGGGGGTTATATAGGCCAAAAAGGCTCCAGAATGGGGCAATTGGGATGTCAGGTCCAAGTTTCCAAAATGTAGGGAATATGCCTTGGAATGTAGAGTTCAAGATGCTGCACAAGACAGTCCAAACGACTCCTCAAATGGAGCTATGATGTGAAAGATAGAGCCGCTCAAAGTTGCAATATATAGCAAATCCCCGATGAGCAGGGAAACTATGGACAGATGGCCAGAGCTAGAGTGAGAAAATGGACATGTAGAGCTATAGTTGTGGAGCATGCCGGTCTTTTTCGATCATCAATTGGAGCTCTACGGTGCAAGTTATGGTAGATGGTGGATTTTTAAGGGGCCAGTTGTGGAGCACTTTGACAACTTTGGGAGTTGTGCCATCTTGAATCTTTTTGGGTTCAACCAAGTTCTAGAGGGCAGTATGCATCATGTGAAGCCAGTGGGAACTGGTGATGTATCAATTGAATGCCCAAGAGGCAGCAAGATATGCCAGCTTGAAGTTGAAGGCAAATGCCAAAGGGACAGTGCCCTATGTTTTTTCTTAGCTTTTTGGGCCCTCAATTTGTGACCTGTGCGAAATTGAAATTCTGTGGAACGCTTATGACTTGGAGTTGGCAATGGGAGTTTTTAGCCACTTTTTATGGCAAGGAATCAGACTTGTGAGCACGGAGTTGTGGGACACTAAAGGGACACTAAAGGGATGATGGGAAAATAAATTTTAATGCATTGTGGAAGGGTTTTTGTAGAACTTGGAGGCCTAGGTCACAATGGCCCACCATGTGGTGAGCAAAAATCCCACATGGGGAGCGAACATCCAAAATAATGTGGTATATATAGTGAATCTTGGCTATTACAAAAGCATCAAAGCATGGTGTGGGAGCTTGTGAAGTCTCTAGCCATGGCGGGTTGGCCTGTGAGGGGCTCTGGCTCTGTGTGTTGACAACCTGGAGGTGTTCTAGGCAATGTCGGTGACATGCGCACCCGTGTGGTGTTGTTGCCGATGTTGGACGGCAGGCTGGTGGCACCATTGAGCCTTTGAGCTAGTTCGCGATGCTAATGTGGAAGATTGCTAAGTGGTCTATCCCACGGGCCCGTTGGGCACCCATATTTTTGAGGACAAAGTGCAGGGAGCACTAGCGCTATCACTATTGCGCCCCCCCCCCCTCCCTTCTTGAGCTCAGAGATAGCAATGTGTGAGAGAGTGAGAGAGAAGTTGACTAGGAGCTTGAAGCCTTGTATGAAATACTTAGTTTTAATCCTCCTCTATAATCAAAAATTTTGACCCATTTTATGGGCTCCCCCCCCCCCCCCCCCCCTGTTTTTGAATAGTGTAGTGCAAAAAAGCCAATAGTGAGCCCTTGGGGCCGTTTTTTGACGTGCTCACTTTGTGTCATCGTAGTGCTTGTGTATGCTTTGACTAAGCAATTGAAAGTTGTTCCCCCCATTCTCTAGCATCATTCCCCCTTTCCACTCTCTTTTCTCTTGCTCTTTGCATGTGTGTCGGTGCCGCCGGAAGTGTGTGCCCGCGAACCATTTAGTTGCGCATAGGGAGTGACAATTGAGTTGTGGTGTGTGTCAAGTGTGTAGAAACAAGCATAGATTGTGTGTGAGAGTTAAATGGCGGTCTTGCTAGCATGCATGAGTTGTGAGGTGTGCAGATGGTGGTCTATCATTTTGTGATGTGACTTTTGAAGGTATTTTTGAGAGGATAGGGTTGTTGTGAATGCCTTGAGGTATAGAGAGGCATCTGCTTGTGTTTCGGGTGTGTTCTCCATTCCCCCTCTCCATCTTCGTGCCCCCATGGAGAAGCACACTAATTGCTCCCAGCTAGATGAGAAGACACAAGTTTTTGCTTTGGTCGACATGGCGTCTCGAAGTTATGGGCCCATTTTCATAGGTGAAAAGATTCTAGACGAGTCTATTGCGGATTTTGAGCTTTATATGTTGTCACTACGTATTCCAAACAAGGACAACAAGATGCATAATTTTTGGTTGGTTATGCGTGGTAAAGCAAAAATGTGGTATGAAGCTTTGGAAGGGGAGCCGAGGCATGCTTGGGCGGCTCTATGGGAGCGTTTTCTACATGATTTTTTTAAGGCGGCATCCCGATTCCCCAATTGAGATGGATACCAAACTAAAGGCACTCAAATAGGATGTAAGTGAAGAATTTAGTTTTTTTTGGGATCATTTTGAAGTACGTTGGGTAGAGTTAGTGGCAGCCATGCAGTTGGCTATGGCGGCTACTTTAAGCTGAATAAACTCATGGCTATATCCTAAAGTGAGGGAAAATGTGGATTTTGAAATCCTGGAGAATTATAATGGTATAGTGGCAATTGAAAAGGTGAAGATTAGGAAGATAAAAAGGAAGAGTGAGCAGGGCGTGTTAGCACGGGCTACGAAGCGATGGTTCCTACCCAACCTCAGGGTCCAAGGGATGTTGTTCATGAGGAGAACCATGGGAATTGAGGTGTAGCAGTTGTGCTATAGAATTGGGTGCAAACTGTACAAGATTTGTCTGAGAACATGCAAGAGTTACGGCTAAGCATGATGGATAGAGGACAACCTAGAGGAGCAAGAGGCAGGGCAAAGCCATTATTGGGTAGGTGTTACAATTGTGGAGAAGAAGGACATTATGCACCGGATTGCCCTCATCTGTCGAGCGAAAGAGCTGGTATTTTACCCATTTTTTGGTAGAGGAAGAGGTTGCCTACTGACAGAGTAGGTGATTGAGAATCTAGTGCAACCAGCTCCTCTAGATAGTGGTGAATTCCCTATGCACCATAAGAGAGGATAATTAGGATTTTGAAATTTTGGCCAACAAAAGTGCTAGAGCTAAAAGGAAAATAAAAACCGAGTGAGGGAGTAGAGCTCACAAGGGTAAAGAGAAAGTAAATGAGGATAGACAACAACCAAAAACTAGCAATAAGAGAAGGTGTTGCAAGATCAAGCAAGTAAACTTCCAGCTAGGACGCGGATACCCCAAATATAACCCGGTAAGTGATGTGAAGAGCCAAAAAGCTAATATAACTTTTGATCAGTTGTTGGATTTTGAATTCTAAGTTGTGAAGACAGTGGTCTACAAGTGTGAGCATGAGGCTACCAAAAGCTAAGGGTAATGTGCATGTAGTGCAAAACATGGCCTTGAGGGTGGGTAGTCCAGTAGACGTTCTTCCTCTTGTGGATGTAGTCATCAAAAAGAGGATGCAAGTGCATGCCTATATAGAATGTGGGTGCAATACATAAAGCAGGGTGTTCACCTTGAGTGATAAAGAGAGAGGGAGACAAGTGGTACTTGATTAGAGAGCCGTTTCCACCCTATGGCGGCAAGAGATGAGGATGATACAACAAGCTATGAGTACAAGAACAAAACAGCCTATGATGAGGGCTATACAGATATAGAGGAGGAGGAAAGCGAGGATGATATGCTAAAGATTAAGTGCCGATTTGTTTGGTGTCACCATAGAGGGTTCTCATGCAAAAGAGGAGGTGCAACCGCAGGTTTTTGGCATAGGTGCAAAAGAAGTAGCGAATATGTTGAGTGAAGAATTGACTAGGCATGAGAAGGAAGGCTATTTCCAATTGTGTGAGTCCTATGCAAATTTGTGAGGCAAAGTACAAAGATTTATGAGGGGCAAAGGGCATAGAGCATAAGATAGTCCTCAAAGATTGTATGGTCAAAATTGTACAAAAAGGCCATGAAAAATAGTATAAATTAAATCCAAAGTGGGATTTTCACAAACTGTCAGAGGTCCTTTGGGGGGTCAACCAAAGCCAAATCCAAAAATAAGTACATCACAATGATTCTCTCACTGTGCAGAATTAGGCCATGCAACCAGAGTATGGAAAGTGGGTGCAACATGAATCGCGATCCATGACCCCAAACCCCATTTGCAAAAAGAAGTTGGGCAAAAGTCTGCTAATAAAATCACCAGTGTACTTTTGCAATCACAGATCTAAAATCTTGCAGAACATGGATCGCGATCCATGACCCCCAAGATGGTCAAACTAGGATTTATCAACATAGAAAGTTTCAAGCTACATTGGGAAACCTGTCATTCAAGTTTGGCATAAAATGGACAACGCAATCAGTAGATGCTAAGGGAAATAGGGATTTCAGTCTGTAAATGGTTCTTTTTACCCATGATAGGAAAACTTTGATCCAAATCCAATTAAAGGTGCACCAATAGCTTGGGAAAGTTGCCTCAAAGTAAACCTGCAAGTTTAGTCCAAATTGGTGTCAGAACATGGATCCCGATCCATGACCCCCTGGGACAATTTGGCCAAAAATTTAGTGCAAAGAAGGGTTGCAATGAATTCAAGTATTAAAATGTGTCAGTTTTGTGTTGTTTTCTCATAAAGGGCTTCATGGGTCAAGAAGAGTAAAATCAATGGGCAAAGTAAAAAGTCGGTGATTTTGAATAAGTGAAACACTAAAGTAGAGTTTAGTAACATGTTTGATCAAAGAAATACTAAAAATTGCTTAAGAATGGGCTCTAACTTGCTAGAATGTCCAAACAAGCTCCAAATGAGATACAACCATCAGGCGGCTGAGATTGGGGTACAAATTCAACTCCAAGTCATCAACAAAGTCAAATGTCAAACAAATTGACCACAATCACGGATTTAAAGTGTCATCCAAAAACACTTATGGAAAAGTCGGACCAAATCACACCATAACTTGGGAAATTGTGGAAACAAGAGAAAAACCTATTCAAATTTGAAAAGAACTTCACCAGTGTGTCAAGATAGACTAGAGGAACAAGTACCCAAAGTTTCATCCAGAAAAGGATGTCCAATATGGATCGCGATCCATGACCTCCTAAAGGTTGACCAAACAAAAACCACATCACACTAATCCCCTACATTAAGTTTAACCTAACCCTAGAATTTCAAGTCATTTGGAATTCAAAATGCTTACCAAAGGGTCAAAAATCTCTAGGTCTGAGAAAAATTCTAAAATTTGGCATAAAATCCCAACCAATGATCTAAATCCAAAAAAAAGTGAACTATAGCATTGCTAACTCATGCTCAATCAAATGGTATCACCAAAAGTCCAAAATGCTGCTAAACATTGATCATGATCCATGACCCCCTGAGCGAGATCTGACCTGTAGCAGCTAGTCCTAGTGCTTGTAGCTAGCCTTGATGTACTGGTGAAGTTTGGATCAATTGGGCTTGTTTTGATCAAGTTATATTCATTTTTTAGCTTATGGTCAAATTTTTGTTTTGGTACTTTTCTCGACAACTTATTGGCCAACTTTAGGAACCAATTTCTGGAATTTTTAATCACAAAATGCCTTGCAGACGACCCAAGAATCCCCACCCTACCAGGTCATAGAGATAGCATCAAATGAGAAAGCACATGTGCTCGATGAGGAGTTGATGCAAATGCCAGCAAATATTTTCATTGGAAGGTTCAAAGTGGCCAATGGCACTAAGGTAAAGACCACCATATTTCCAAAGGAGCTCTAGAAAATTAACCGATAGTAGCAGGAAGTGATTGAAGGATCAAGGTGCCTTTAGATGGATACATTCTTTAGACTAGAGCCATCGGGGACGGACTATCAGCAGGCCCATGAGCTGATCTCGAGCTAATGTACTCCATCCAATACAATGGAGAAGCGATCTTGATTGATAAAGATGGAGCAAAGGTCAAAGTCAGAATCACTTTGGAAATGATCAATCAAGCATTGTACTCACCACCTAGAAACCATAACTTTCTCCTGAAGACAAAGGTCGTTGATAATGATAAGCATTTGTGAGGCAACAAGGTCACAAATTCACCTACAAAGACCTAGTATACTCAGAGACTAAACTATCCCTTTGAGTGATTGCCCATTACCTAAAGGTTCAAAATCCACCAAGATACACAAAATCGACAAACCTTCACATTGCAGTGGTAATGACAATAGGGCTATCAGAGAGAAGAACCAGAAAGTGCGATCTAGGCATCTACCTATTAGAAAACCTGGTGGAGGCAAACCTAAAAAATAGCAACCGCAACAAAACATACATGATAGACGAGCTATCACCTACAGAGATGCAAGTGGAGTTGATCCACAAATTCAAACGCGTAGCCAAACCAATGGTGGGACCCTCTGTAGTACATCCTTCAGAAAGAAAAGTGACTGGGCAAAGCTCCATAAGAAAGAAGTCTGACAGTGAGGAGACGGAGTTGGATGTAAAGTTGAGCGAGGATACCCCATCTGAATACAAATCCTCAGATGACAAAGAGAAAGAGAAGGAAGAGGACGAGGAGGAAGAAGAAGAATATACACTCGACGAAGGTAGCTTAAGGAGACGATCAAGTGAACATAGAGACCAGATCCCTATCTCTGAAGCACGCAGATCAATGGAAGAATCCCAACAACTAAGAGAGGAGCTTTGCAAAAGAGAACGGAAGAAAAGAAGGAGCTGGAGATGATGCTGATGATGAAGGAGAAAGAGACCAAAATAAGCCGCTAAAACAAAGAAAAGCAGAGTGACTTGAGAAGATTAAGCAATACAAGAGACGCACAACTAAAGTGGATTTAGAAGTTGCTCGAAAAATGCGGCAAAGGATTAGAGAAGAGCTCAAATGTAAGGCAGAACAAAGGGAACAACAAGAGTTTAAGTGAAAATGCGTTGATGATCCCGAATCATTCGACAAATCCACTAAGTCGCAAGAGTCGGATAGGACTTGATCTGAGAAGAAAGAGACAAAAAGGAGGATGGTGTGGATTCCTTGGAAATCCATTCTGAAAATATCCCTTCAATGACCAACCACTTCTCCTTATACTCAAGAATCCACTGATCAAACAGCAAAAAAAGACATATTTGAGCAGACTATAGAGATGCCAAAGCCAACAATGGGGCAAGATTTTTCGACACCACCAACAAATCAAGAGGCTAACAAAGTAAAAGACAAAGAAAAAGAGCAAAAGCTCCACCTGTATCACAGATACAAGGAGATAATGAAAGGAAAGAGATGGCCAAAGAAAAACAAGAAGCGGGCATCTCCAACCAGCCTCAAAGGACACAATCAAGGCCAAGGTCGCCCCGATCAGATGCCATTGTCGACAAAGGAAAACTATTGATAGAGTCATTTGACATTGACGACCATCTGAAACAAATCAAACTACAGTTCCAATGTCAAAGAGCCCTCCACAACCTACAAGGAGTAGAACTGGAGGACACCAAAGAAGAGGTAACTAAAGCATATAAACTCATAACCAAGAGTTACAAAAAAATATTGCAGACTTGCAAGAAATCCAAAGAGAGATTTAAGATGACTTACAAAAGGAGCAAACAAATGCTGCACATTTCTACCAAGAAGCCCAAGATTTTAATGAAGCTAACACAAACTTACAAGTGGAGCATCAACGCCTAGAGGAAGAGCTAGAAAAGGAATAGTAAAAGAATGCAAAGCTTGGGGAATCTTATGGGGTGGTCAGTGATGGGTTAGTGGATGGTAGAGGAAGCGTCTCCCTAATCACCAATAGTTAGCATTAAGCTATGGTGGATGGAGCCTTAGCTTCATCGTAGTGTTAGGGTTAGGTTATACTAATTAGGATTAGGGTTTAGGCTATGGCAATAGAAAGATCATAAAGCTATAGTATAGACATAATGAAGTGAACTCAAAGTGAAAAAGTTGATTAGAAAAGAGCCTCTCATATAGGCCTGGTGCTTTTACAATTATTGGCTAGATGGGTTGCATCCTTTTGCTATTGGACCAAGTGATCAATTATCTCTTCCCAGGTGGCTTGAGGGCATTTCCATATGCATCCACAAGTTGTTCTTGTTAGGAAATATGATGTAGCTAAGTAGATAATTGAGTAGATTACTTAATGGAGAGAGATAATTTACACAAACAAGAGATTATAGAGTAGAGAGAGAGAGAGTACACATGATATACGTGGTTCACCCAATGTGGGCTATGTCCACGGGAAAGGAGCCACTCAATGGCTTTAGTACTTCAAAACAAGAAGTAGGTTACAAAGGGATTATACCCTTTTGGAGCTCCCGCCTTGCTTCATTCACACCACCTCACACCCACCTTGTTGCATCAACTTCACACTATGAAATGTGTGTAGAAATGGCCTCCTTTTATAGGCCAAAGGGCTTCCCTCTCTCATGAGAGGCATCCATGTGTAGCCGCCTTTGTGTAGATAAGTCCAAATCGGATCCTCCAATCTGCCCATGTGTGGCCGCCCCAAATCCGCTTTTGAATTCGGCCACCGGCCAACCGGCCAACCGATCGGTCGTTTTCCAACCACTTTTCGGCCGCCGTCTGGCCATAATATTCCGGCTACCCTAGCAATCACCCCCTTAAGTCAAACTTGCGGTTGTACAAAGACTTCATGTCTTTCTGGTTCATGGATTCATGTCATGGTGTACTCCTAGGCAACATGATTCATCTACTTGATACATTATGACGGTTCAATTTGATTCATCACCATGGGTCATTGTCTCATGATACATCATAGCGGTTCTCAATTGGATTCATCGCTATGGTTCACAAGTGAGACTTAGTAGGTTCACTAGTAGTCCTAGGTAGTACAAGAAATTTCATTCATTCATTTTGTGTGAAGGGGTATTCATGTGTATCCCCTCCAAAATTTGTGTTCATGTTTTTTTGGTTGTTTGTTGTGGTCTTCTTCATGTTGTTGGTTTCATTCATCATCTTTATCTTCATGTTGATGTCGTTCTTCATTGGTCCATTTTGTCAAGGATGTGGCCTTTGTGAACAATCGTGCATAACACACATACATTTAATTGTGTGTGCTTTTGCTTAGTGGAAAAAAATCATACATTCCAAAACTCATGCGTGTGATGCTTGTGTTTTGGGAAGGTCTTACCATATTTTTTATGGTAGTGTCAAGTCCCATGTGCATAGTGCTTGTGTGCACAAACATTTCATACATAGCATGTAGTGACTCTGGTGTGCTATCGGCTTGTAGCTTTTGGAGGAGCATGAAGCTCGTGGGACAGGCAAAGATGGATCTTGGAGGCCTAAAAGCCTTTGGGTGAAAGCATTGCAAGATGACGTGCTAAAGATTACCTTTTGAGTGCTACCGCTGCGAGAAATGGTGCAGGAAATAACTCTCAAGTTGAAGAGCTTACAAGTTTGATTTAAACTTTATAAGGCCTAAGACAAACTAAGCATAGCGTGAGAAACTCCCCTTGAGCTAGAAAAATTAGAGCCTTTATACCTTTGAATAAGAAAAAATGGTGCACTGCCGTGTGGACATGGAAATTTGACGGGGCAGCAAAGCATAGAAAAGCTCGCCAAAGATGCATACTTTGCATGGTAGGTTTGTCGATTGTGCAAGATGATGAACTGCGGTGCACATGACGGTGAAGCTCAACGGTAGTGGTCACGACACCCTTGGTGGTGGCCCATGGGCTGTTGACAGCTATTGGACTTGACAAGTTGATGTTGCATGCGTCGTCAAGATTGTGCACAGGTGAGCACAGCCACTTAGCAGGTTCAGTTTGCCAAGTGACCTAGAGTAGAAATTTGCTAGTAAATTGAATTGAAAAAGATTTTAAAAAATTCAGAGCAACCCCAATTTTGTCAGACCCAAAAGAAATTTTTTATCTAATGCATTTGACATGATTTGAGTGCCCTTTGTTTTAAAAAAATTCCAACTCATCCATGCTTGACTTATTTATGCACACTAGTAATAGAAAAAAAATGTTCAAGCATGCACACACACCTAAAATTGTTAACAATTAGGAAAATCTAATGAAGCTTTAATCCAGATTTTAGATAATCCACCAAAAGCTAAAAATGGGGGATTTTGAGAGCTCAATAGGATGGTCTAATGATATGCAATTTGAGCACATGAGAGCTCTATGGAATGGCTTTGAGAAGCACTTTGTCCACACACAAATTGTACTAGACAATGCTGGCATCAAACATACTTTATACATTGTACACATGGTCTCTCATCATCTTGCAACCTATTATCTTGCGCGCAATGTGTTACATCGGCTATTATAAGTACTATTTTCACTCCCCCCTTCCCATTCTAAGTTGTCATGGATGAAGGTTTGTGCAATGTGCATGGGTGAAAAAATCGTGTCTATGCATGGCCGTGTAACTTAGTCCTATGATTCTTAAAGAAGAGATACATTGGCTAACACCATGCTATGCAAGATGTGGGTTTTGAACAAACTGTTCAGTGGCTTTTGTTGTTGAGATTTTTTGCTTTGTGCATGGTTCAAACAATAGTAATTAAAGATGAGCCGCCCTTTCCAAAATAGTTGGTCGGCTTGGTTGTGTTTGAATGGGCATGCTAGCCATTGTTTTATTAAATCGGACCTTTTGATTTCACTTGAGTTTGTGGGTTAAACTCTATGACATGGTTTGTTTCTTGGTTGATTTTGGTCTTCATACCCATGTGACATTATTTGGCTGGTTTGGTTTATAGGTGTTGTCTTTTGGAAGCCATTTGTAAAATTTCAATTCATTGAAGTAGTTTTGTTGGTAATTTGAAGCTTTACTAGTTTTGTTAGTGTGGAATGTGTTGTCATTGAATTGAAAGATTGTTTAGCCAACATTGTTTTTGAAATCCAGACTTGTCTTGGTTTTGATTCCATCACTGATGTTTTGATCCAAATTTTTTGTATCCTTCTTTGGTGTTTACTAAGATGTAGGTGGTTGATGAACCAAGCAGTTTTGTTGTTGTTTCAAAGTCACTTAAATCCTTTTGTGCATCCCATATGTGGTTTGTTTGTGCAAATGGCATAATATAAGACTGATCATTGAGATAATAATGAAGTGTATCATCATTCCAATCTAGAACAACTTTGTAAGTGCGCATCCACAAAACTCCCAAGATAATGTGCTCGTTGAGATCTATATCAATCATGATATGAAACTTATGTGGGAAATGGTTTCCATTGATGTTAATCAAGACGTTGGCTTGCCCCAAACTAATTATGGTTTCCCTGTTAGCTGCTTTGAGTTCAATCTTGGTTGTCTCAATCATCGAATCTTATAGTTTGAGGTATGTTGAATATTGCATAGCGTTTACACATGCTCCGATAGACACCAATGCTCTTTTTTTGTGCCATCCGCTAGCATTGGTCTTAACATCCATTCCATCGAGCCACATTTATTCCACTTGAATTGTGGTGATAGAAGGTGGTGGAGATTGTTTATTTTTTCTCTTCAAAATCCATAATTTTTATTTCTTTTGTGCTTGGTCTTTGACTTATTGATCTTTCTTTTGTTGCTCCTTAGCTAAATGTATCTTTTCTAACATGTTCGATGTGAGAGGTTTGTGATACTTTTTCAATCTACAACCATTTATCCAGCCAGACATTACCTCTTCCTCTAATGTTGCAAGTTGGATAGCTCCACTTGGTGATATGTTGTAGATCACAAAGGGACCGTTACCCCACTTTTTAAGTTTCTTGGAATGTTGTTTAAGGGAATAGACTAATATGTAGCCACTCTTTGAAATTCCTTATTTTTCACATGTTGATCATGGAATTGTTTCAACTGTCATTTGTGCGCATACATAGCTACAACTGTTTAAAGTCTTATCTCATCTAATTGCATCAGTTGATTCAATCTGTCAGACAACTCATGTCCAATCCAGTCCAAGGTTTGAGCTACTTGTAGTGTAGAAATTAAGAATTCTACTGGCAGTATAAATTTACTTCCAAACACTAAGTTGAAAGCAGTTGTATTTTGTGGTTTTTTAAGTGCTACCCGATATACCCACATGGTTGAATGTAGATTCAACTCCCAATCCATTCTAGATTCATTGATAACTTTTGTTAGAATTGTGCACAAAAATTTGTTGGTGCTCTCAGTGTGTCCATTGGCTTCAGGATGAAATGGTGTTTATTTAAAATAAATGATCATGAATTCATACAACAAGAATTCAATCATGCCATTGACAAAATGTGTTCCTCAATCACTCACAATTTTGATAGGAAGGACATAACACGTGAAAATGTTCTCATATAAGAATTGTGATGTGGTGCGAGCATCATTTATTTGAGTTTCCTTAGCTTCAATACACTTTGTCAGATAGTCCATTGTCACTATAATGTATTGAGTATGTGTCATAAAAACTAATACCTAACCAACCCAAATGATTTTCTCATATTAAACTGATCACTTAATGTGGGAGAATAAACGGAAACAAGGGTTAAGATATAGACATGTGCTTATAGATCTATCTCAACACAGGGCCAATGGTAAAGGAGCCCAAATGAGAGATGGTCTATCAAAGAGCAAGGCTAACCAATGGAGCATAAGACCTTAGGGTTAGCTTCATTGAAGACCTCCAATAATGTGTGTAAAAGTCCTTTGACCTTAGGTAAGCTAGGGCTGAGCTTGAGGCGCGGGAACCCGATCCAGCTCGAGGTGCTTGTCATGCTTGATGACTAAGGTGCTTGAGGTGCTTGAGATGCTTGAGATGTTAGGGTTGCACTTGAGGTGAGAACCCAGCCCAAGCTTAAAGTGCTTAAGGGCCAAGCTTGTGGTGGGAACTGGGCCTATGCATGAGAGGTTGAGGTGTCAAAAAGTCAAAGATTCAATCCCTACAAGGAGGGGGTGAGCCCTACATGAGGGGGGATGAGAGAGAACACCCACACACTCACACAAGGCATGCATGGTACAAAGAAACCAAAAGGGACACTTGTCAAGTTCCTCCTCATGTTGCCCTCATGGTGTGCCTAAAGCCTATTGGTTGGCCACCCAAGGGGTCCAATGATAATTTAGGGGATTTAATTAATTAATTTTGAATTTATCAAGTCCTCTCTCTCAAAGGGGAAAGGGGGACACTTGTCTCAAGGATACCCTTGGTGCTTGTAATGCCTCTTGCTTATGATTGGCTAGGCCTGGAGGGGTCCAATGAGCTTCAAGCATGAGCTACAAGGGGGGGTCGACCCAAGAAAGCTAGGGGGTTGCTTAGGGGGTATACTCACCCACACACACTCACAAACACTCTCATTGTGTGCTAGGCAAGGTGCAAGAGCTCCATCTCCTTCTCCAAGCTCCTTGAGAAGTTGAGAGCCTACACCAACACTCTTGGCTATGGAATGCAAATCCAACCAAGAGCTATGCTTCAATGCTTAAGATTTCCATCTTCTCCATCTTCATTACTATGCTATTATGTATGCTAAGCAAGACGAGTGATGATAAGTGAGGAATTATGTCTTTCTCCTATGGAATACTTCTTCTTCCTCTTCCCTACCCTCATTCCCTGCTAGCTCTCTCCACCTTCGAAGGTGTTTGAGGTCTTGGGACTGAGGCTTGGGATAGTTAATGCTTTCCACAAAGTGCATGTTATGCTTATTGCAAGAAGGCTAATGGTTTATTGCAAGTAGATTAGTTACTTAGTGCAAGTAGATTAATTGTTGCTTTAGGCACAAGTTGATGCATAAAAGTATACATCCTCATGCACTCAAAGGATTTAGGGAACACAAAGACTAATGATGTTCACGATTTCTTGATTGTTTTCAAGCTAATATTGATTGTTGATATTGGTGTATGAAGCTTCCATCTCCATACTGCCAAAGAGGTCTCGAGGAACACAAAGGTTGCTTTGTACCAAGTCTCTCTTAATGAGAGAATCTATAATACAAATGCCTTTTGGAGGGGGGACCGGCTCCACATAAATCCGGTCCTCAACTGTTGTCATATTCTCTAAAATCTCTCTCTCTCTCTCTCTCTCTCTCTCTCTCTCTCTCTCTCTCTCTCTCTCTCTCTCTCTTGCAAAGGTATTGCTCATGCCTAGTTAATTAAGTATTATGATTAAGTTGCTACTACCAATTAAGTTCACCCTCTATGCTCTCAAAGTTGCTCACTCTAATTCTCTTAATTCCGCTATTCTCTAAGTTCATAGGCCATTTCCATTACAGTATGCATTCTATAGGCTTGTAGAGAGATAGGCCCAACAAAGTCTAATCCCTGCTTGGCAAAAGCGCGTGCTCCCATCATTGGTATTAGCAGCATGTCATCCCGTTGCGCTGGTACTTTAGTATGTCGGCGAGCGTCAGAGTGTTTCACATAATGTTCCACATTGATAAAATAGAGTAGGCCACAAAATCCCTACTAGGAGTATGGTTTTCATTGGTTTTTTCTGCCAAAAAGTGTCCTCCTATTGGACTAGCATGAGCTTGCTCACGTTGTTATCTATCCCTCTCCAATAAAGTTGGTTTCAAATTATAGCATAGTTTTTGGATTCGTGTTGTATCAAGCGTACTCTGGCTCTGCTCAAGTTCTCTTGTAGAACTCCTTGTTCTAAGTAGTCTAACACATACTTCGCCCATTTGGGTGCCACAGATACCCTAAACAATGTAGCATGCTCGATTGGTTTTTTGATTGTGCAGTCATTACATGAGCGAACATAGTTGCGTATGCTTTTTTGCATGTTTAGCCAATATATCCCAAGTAGCATCAGTCTGTGATATGTTTGTTTTTTGGCATTATGTATGCCCGTGATTTTCACATGAGCTTGTTGCATATACAACTCTTTTTTTCCATGATATTACTCAATAAATAATGGCTATCTCTCTATCTGCAGTGAACCTATGGTGAGCAACGATATGATCTTTTCGCTCCACCTGGGTACCATCTGGATGTCCAAGAGATAAGAGTCTAGCAAACCATTGTCAACCCCTATAAGAGATTCCCCATGCAACATTTGTGAAAAATGGTTTGCTCTTTGATGTGTGGTCTCTTTTGACCACCACTCTGAAATGAAACTCAAGAAATATTAGGAACCATCAAACAATGCAACTAGTATTGCAGGGTTTGTTTACTAGGTATAACAATACTTGATGGTCCACAAAGAAGACAAATGTGTTTACAAGCAGGTAATGTCTAAAATGTTTTATAGAGTAATTCATCTCCAAGCCTTCTCTCTCTATGGTGGTGTAAGTAACAGATCAAAAAATCCATGTTAATTTTGTCAAGTTAAGCCAAGATACAGCCGATTGTATAAGCCAAGCATCTATGTGGACATGAAAGATGTTGTTCCAGCCAGGAGATTTCAAGATTGGAGCAAAAATAAGTATCTGCTTCAATTGGTGAAATGCTTTCTTGCATTCCTTGTTTCACTCAAACTTAGTGATGAGTGCATAGAGAGGTTTCACAATAATTGAGTACATGTAAATAAATCTACGATAATATCCACAATGACCCATGAATGCTTGTACCTATGTAACTTTTGTTGGTTGTGAAAGAGAAACAATCACCTATATCTTTTCAAGATTTGTAGAAATGCCGATTCTGGACACAATATGTCCTAGAATCTTGCCCTCTCGTACCAAGAAAACACACTTTTTAGGATTTAGGCAGATACAATATGTTCTGCATTTTTTAAATACTTTCTTTAAGTGATCTACATATTCATTTCTACGAAGAGAATGTACATATCTTAGATATTCCTTGAATGCATGACTCATCAGCATTTGGAATGTGGCAAGTGCATTGGTTAGACCAAATGGCATCACTCGATATGAAAATATGCCCCATTCTATTGCAAAGGTATTTTTGTGTTGATCCTCCGGCCTGATTGTGGCTTGGGTGAACCTGAAAAGCCATCCAAAAAGTTGTAGGCCTTCTTTTCAACGACTCTTTCAATCACGGGATCTATGATGGGTAAGGGATAGTTGTCTCGGATTATAGCAGTGTTTACTGACTTGAGATTTACACACACTTAAGGTTTTCTGTTCTTTTTAGGCACCATCACAATTGGTTATACCCACTCCATGTGTTCAATCTCATAGATAAACTCTCCTTCTTTCAGTTTGTCTATCTCTTTCTTAATTTTTTTTACAAAAGTTTCATTGTGGGTGTAGGGATGTTGCCGGTGCAGTTTTGCATAACTCTTCAAAGGTATTGTGTGTTGGAAAATGTTAGGACCTACCCCTTTCAAATCTTTGTAAGACTAGGAAAATACATCTTTGTATTGTTTGAGGGTAGCTATCAACATCCAGACCTCTTCCTTGGTAAGGTCTATGGCAATGTAAGCCGGCTTTGGTTATTCTCCTTGTTCTGTCAAATATAACTTCTTTGCATTGGCAGGTCCATTGTATGACATTCCGGCTCCCTCGGCTCTCACATAGGTTGTTCCACCACAATGTGTCTATCCTAAATGGTGTATTTTTAATAATGAGAGGGTGCATCAAACTTGTCTAAGTTAGATTCTCCTTCACTCTCCATTTTCGTAGTCTAAACCTCTTTTAATGTTCTTTTTAATTTTTGGTATTCACTCTTGCGCTCCGTTTTGGACATTTTTGGTGACTTCTTTGTTTCTTTTTTTATTTGTTTTTTGTTTTTTCAAAACCTTGCCCAAGAATTTGTTGATTTCATTAGCTTCCTTGTTATTTTGTCTCGGACACAATTATCTGATCCCACGAGCACAAGATATTGTGTTTTGTTTACCAACTTTGGCATGTTTTTCTCAATTTTGTTATGTTGTTTCTTTGTTAGTCTCTTTTGATATATCTCTTGTCTTCGTGATTTTCAGTTAGGGAACTCGTAAAAATTTAGCTCATCCCCCTTTTTCCCAATTTTATGTTCCGAATTGCTTGAAAATTTGTCTTTTGTATTGTTCCTAATTGTGGTATTCATCTGCATCATCATGTGTAGGTCATGTATGGAAACCTCTTTCACTATCCGTTTCTAGTCACTTATCAATTTTGCTTTTATAGTTTTTGAAATGTCTTTAGTTTCTTGGATGATTGAAAGAATTAGAAAAGGTCTTATATCATAACCATATTTGTCACAAAATGTGGTATTGGTTACTTCGTTTACACAGATGTTGAGAGTCGCCAGTATTTGATCCCATCCAAAGGGTTCAAATAATTCCTTTGGGAATGGTTCCTTGATGTAGTGCTCGTCTTCTAGTGCACACTCTAGGATACAGTCCTCCTTCTTAAGGCTCCCACATTCAAATGTGAGCATCCTTCACTGCCAAGCAGGTAATTGTGTTCCATCATCCGCAGTTATAGAAAAGTCTTCTATTGAAGTTTGGTGGACATCCTGCTAACTATGATCCTTGGTGTACACTTTGGTTGTGACCCCTTTGTGCCGCAAATAGAGATGGTCATAACCCCAATCTTGAATCATTTTAAGTTGACGCATAAACGATCTTCTTAAAATAACATCAAAGTTTTTTCTTTTCCTAAAATCTACCACCACAAGTGTGTGTTCGCATTCTAACTTGCATGAAGATACTATTACTTTTCTCTAACATTCCCAAGGGTCTTTCCACATACCCGTCGGCTAATTGTAATTTCATGCGCATTTTTCTAAGAATTGGTCTTTCTCATTTCTCCCAGATTTCTTTTGTAGCAATGTCCATTCCTACCCCACAGTTGAGTATTGCAATGGTGGTTACTCCCTTGTATTCTAGAGGTAAGGTGGTGTTTCCATCTTCACCTTCACAATAATTACAAATCTTGTTTATTGGTACAGGTTCTAGTTTTGGTTTCCCAAGGTGGTTTGTTTTCCTGGATCCTTCCATAGGTTCATCTATCGATTGTACTTTTACTCCCAACTTCTCCAAGTTTTTGCTCATTTGTCCCCATAGATATGGTTTGATTTCAACAGTTTTGCGAGTGTGATAGTGCACCTGATAGGAGAAGACAGCAAGTTGTGCAAGCTCTTTGCATCCGTCATCTAAAAAATAGAATTTCATTTGGATGGAACAACCTTAACCTTGGATTTAGTCTTATATTCCCCTACAAAGGATGGTAACGTTCTTATGGATGCTGATTTTCTCTCTACCGAGACCTCTGTTCTGGTGTATCCGTACAAAGACTGAATATCTCCTGGATAGATTTCATGATCCACATTTATTCCAAGAATTGGTGCTGATATCAGAGTGGCACTCCCGTATTTTTTTTCGGACCATTTTCCGTTATGATTGTGGCCATCGTTCGCCTACCTCTGAAATTGGTTGCATCTCTAGAGATCTACCCTCGTCTATTGTATTTGTGAAAATTCCAATAGGAAGTGGCTCTTTTTTGTCTATTTGCACAGGTTTCATTTTATTGTCTGGATTTTGAGTGCAATTTTCATACAAGTAATCTTTTTAACATCGATCACAAAATCCTTGAATTTTGTCGTCTTTACATGTGTTGGTTTTCTCATCTTTTCCCATGTTTTCTTTTCTAAGTTCCTGCATTACCGGCTCAGAAGTTTTCAAGATTTTGGTTGCAATATGCCTTGAGCAATTTCTACAAGTCTCTTGTATACTTCCCTTCTCTTGGATTCATCTTCTAGATGCGGATAGGTCAATAATATTTGCTCTTGAGTTTGGTTGTTATTGAGCCTTGCCGCATATGCTTGCAATATTGCATCCAAGTGCTCATTCATTTTCTCTACTTTTTTCTTACTTTCTTGCGTTTGTTTAATTCGTTCTTGGGTTTGGTTCAGTTCAATTTGCAAAGCAATTTTTTCATGCAAACTCTTCACTTTCATTTTATCATGTTGGATTTCCAAGATTTTCTTTGAGTTCTAGCTGATCTGTTATCAAATTTGGTTTGGTTTGGAAGTTCTAGGTCATTTTCTATCAATTAATTTTTTGTAATTTCTTGAGCTTGAGCTCTAGTCACCACTTTGACAGGATCTGTTGGCTCCATCTCTGATCCGCTTGTGCATGGTAATATCCCAACAACATTTATAGTTTCTTTCCCAAGATTATCCGGGTTTTTTGCACAATTTTGAATAAAGTGGTCTCTTCCATACCCCTCACAAAATCCAAAGTTTTAGTGCATTGACCTTTAAAAGGAAATTCCCTTGCCCAATGGTCACTTCTGCATTCATAGCCCAGGTCCTCAAGTTTGGCTACGAGTTGTGCTCCTGTTGGCTGGCCTGCTCTAGGCGGATAATCCCTAGGTTTGTAGTTCTGGTTCATAATGAACATGAGTGTGTTTGCATCCATTGTTAAATGGTTTTTAGATGTCTGAGCCACATACAAAGGATGAGAAGTTTTGTTATAAGCACTATCCCAATATGGACTTTCTTCTTGAGCGTACTCCCTGTGTCTCTCTCATATGACTTTTGATTGGCTCTTCATAGTAGACAGGTGGTGCCATAATAGGTTGAGTTACAAATGACTATGTAGGATAAGCATAAGGCACAATGGCTTGGTTACTTTGTGGTAATGATACATGTTTTCCCAATACGGGTTGCGGTTTGTTCCTTCCCTGTATTGCGTTGTTATGTCCATTTGGTACCTTGGAGGCGACAGTAATTGTTTCATTGTTTCCGGTGGTACATATTCCCTTTCTCTCATGTAGTTACGGTTATAAAAACACTCCTTGGAGGAGGTGGTAATTGTTTCATTGTTGCCGGTTTGTCCCCTCTCTGTATTGCATTGTTATGTCCCATTTTGTACCTTGGAGGCGGTGGTAATTGTTTTATTGTTGCCGGTGGTACATATGCCCTTTACGATTATAAAAACACTCGTTGGTATCATGGTTTGGGTAATTTTTGTTCTATGGCACACCATTTCAACATTCATGGAGGATTAGCTGCATGTGACTGCTACGGTCTCAGATTAGGATGTGGCTTGTAGGCCTGATTCATCCTGTGGACCACTTCTTCAACTAGTTGTTCCACATTTAGCGTGGTTGCAATAGGAGCATTTTTCTTTTTTGTAATCCCACTGAATGTAGAAGATGCACTACTAGGATTGGTCTCTAAGTCGTGACCTCACCATAAGTTTTTCAATTGTCAACCAAGTACAAGGATTCCTTGGTGACTTGTTCAAATGTGGTGCAAGCTTTCACATGCAAGTCCTTTTTGAGAGTTTTGTTTCTCAAGCCCTTAACAAAGAGAACCAATAAGTGATCATCATATGGTAGCTCTCGCATTGGGCATCTTTCGATGTACTACTTGGAACGAAGGGAAGCTTCCTTCACTTTTTCATTTTCCTTTTGCTTCAATGCATAGATCTAAGAAAGCGTGTTGTGCTTGATTCCTCTTTTGGAGAATTCCTCAGCAAACGCTTGTAAGATTTGATCAATGTTCAGCAAATCCCCACTGTTGAGTGGTTGCAACCAAGTCAACATAGTTCCTTCTAGTGTTAACCCAAATCCCTCGTACTCTGTATGGGAATCCGCCACCTGTTCCACTCTTAAGACTTGCTTAAAAATGGAAACATGCGCATAAGGATCTTTTGCTCCATTGTACTTCTTTGGTACACATTTAGCCACTTGGGAAGGTCGCATTCTTTGATTTTTTGCAACTATCCTCATCACTCTAGGTTCTACACCCATAGCATCTCTCATTTCATAACCATTGACACGTTCTCTAGAGGGGATTCATTCGGTTGCCCTTTCCTCAAGTCTTATTTTTTTCCAACTTTTTTCTTTGATATTTGGCATTCTTGTATTAAAGATAGTGTCTGCGATGGCACTATCTCGATGTGTTGACATAGGAACCCAGGAATCCAGGGATCCCATTGGTTTAGGTGCAGATAGATGAGATCGACTGAATGACATGAGATTTCAAGGGGGACTCGCTCTCGTTGTTTCTAGTTTGAAACGGTACATCTGTGCAAGCTAGGGGTGAAAAAGTATTGATGGAGTGGGCCCCCAAAGTATGTATAGCCCTCCAGCTCATTATGACTTACTGAAGAATATATTCGATTGTACTTGTCCAAGATGATAACATGCGTGTCTCTCTTGATCTCCAATGTAAACACGTATAAGCATTTTGCTCGAGTAACTCCCTAATGTTGGGCTCTTCACATCTATATTAGAGAATTTTCTCTCTGCTGTCATACTTGTAAGCCCACGTGCGTATTATTAGTGTTGACATGTGTAGCCATATTTACCCGTCTCAGCTTGGCACTTGGATTATCCAAATTTGGCGGTTTTTTCTTCAGGTTCTACATCAACTTTCTCTTTGGTGTCTGACAACCCCCATTTCTCCACAATGAAAGGATTTAGCACGGCTATATAAATGTTTCCCTCTTCATCAAAGTATCGATCACCACTGTAATCTACTAGCACTATGAACTTAAGCTCAATAGGCCTCTCTTCAATTTTCACACAGTATTGATCCATACTGTCTTTATATATCTAAGCTCCTTGCTCATTCTTGAACTCATACTATAAGTGCAACAATTTTGGGGTTGGTGCAGGATAAGATGGTCCCACTCCCATTTTGGTTTCTTTCTTGAAGCTCACATTTTTGGATCCCTCAGCCATATGGTGATATGACCTTTCCGATGAAGTGTTTGAAAGACTCTCTTTCGAGATTGGCTCTAAGATGGGTATGATCCCTTGGTTGACACTACCCTTGGTGGCCATATGGTGATATGATCTTTCCGATGAAGTATGTGAAAGACTCTCTTTTGAAATTGGCTCTAAGATGTGTATGATCCCTTTGTTGACACTACCCTCGATGGAAATATGGCTTGCTTGGTCTCTATTGGTAAGACTTCTATTTTGAAATGAATCCAGAAACAAGAACAAACAAACAATGCAAGATTGAAAGTGGAATGGATGATGGAATAGTACTTTCAAAGCATCAAGAAAAATGCAAAATGAAATGTTTTTTGTATGTCACTCACAACTCCCTGTGCCTCTCAAGAGTAGATCTAGCAAATTTCTGACTTCTAGCCTATACCAAGCACTAAATCCCATGTCTATCACAACTCCCTATGTCACTCACAAGTCTTTATGTCTCTCAAGAGTAGATCTAACAAGTTCCTGACATCTAGCCTCTACCAAGCACTAAATCCCATGTTTATCTTCTTAACTGCTAAGATGTAAGCAGAACGGATATCAAAATCTAAAGATAAGAAAGTTGTGGCTACAACTAGGTCACTCACCACCGAAGGATCACTATCTCCTATAGCAGCACCAATGTTAGCGGGTCGCCATGATTCTTAGGGTGATCACTTCATAATTATGTGACTATCATGTGAGTGTAGCAAAAGGGGTTTTTTATTTTTATTTTTTCTCAGATTTTCATATATTGAAGGGTATCATAAAATGAAATTGGAAAAGAAATTACAAATTGAATAGGAAAAGGGTGTATTTTATTTACCAAAAGGACAATAAAAAACAACAAATCGAATACAATTTCATGGGTGCACAATGTACTAACACTCTCACACTAGTTTAGACAAACCATAACCATGACTTAAAGACTTTAAGAAATGTACACAATTATATTGATACACATTGGAGACAATTTTCCCTGTAAAATGCAATGTTTAATCGTGTAAAATGCAGAGCAAACAAGTAGTTTTTAAGAACATCCAGATCAAACAATACAGGTTAAAAACTTGTATCATTTCAATAAATTGTGAATTTATTACTTATATTTTTCACCGTGCACTCTCACACTAGTTCAAACAAAGCATACACTGACTTAAAGGCTTCAGAAAATTATGCAAGATTATATCACTTCAGGTTGATGATCATTTTGATTTTAAAATGGTATGTTTACTCGTGTAAAATGCAATAAAAATAAGAAACTCCTAATAAAATTGTCCAGATCTAACAGAACATGTTAAAAACCCAAAACAATTCAAAAAAATTCGATACAACATAAGACCTGAGTTTATATTTTGCACGATCATGATTCATTTTTTTTTTTAAAGCATCTTAGAAGATAGATACATCGTGACGTGCATATTGCCAATTTTATTTTAGCTCATTTTAAAACATTGAAAGCATACAAACCAATCATAAATTGCAAAGAATGCCTTGCTCATTAAAAAGATAAAAATGAATATTTAAAGTGCAAATTGTGTGCATATACTTTTTTACATAGAATTTATGTAAATGTAGCATTTAAAATAATGATGATGATTGATGAATAAAGCATTATTTTAAATATGATTAGCTAGTACTAATCTATTTTCATAAGAACACTTAAAAACAACAATATCGAACAATTCAAACATTTGTATATGAAATACTCTTCACGGTCGCGTTACCGACCAAGTAGTTCATATACTTAATACTTTAAAAAATAAAGTGCACATGCACATACAAGTTATATGGCATTTATATGGCCGAATTAACGACCTAAACACCACATTTATGCAAAACTGCTTCTAACAAACGACACTCAATTAGCTTTGTTACCGATCAAGTGCCACCCGAATCTAAAGTGAAATAATGGCTTGCATACGAGCATCATATAGCCGCGTTATCGATCGATGACCATTTTTTTTTGGAAAGGGGAAGGGAAGTTGACTCACCGTAAGGATACTAGAATCACCACGTTACCGATCGATGACCATACATTTTTTTGGAAAGGGGAAGGGAAGTTGACTCACCATAAGGATACTAGAATCGCCGCGTTACCGACATAGTACCCAGACAGTGAGCCATACTTACCACAAGGACACCATATTTTTCACGGCATCAAGGTGATGCTCCCGCGTTAAGCACTATTTTGTAGAATAGCTTACGCACACACTCGCATTGTGTAGTAAGGTACCTTATGATTGTCGTGCAATACAACAAAAGGCACACTACCACACAGCACATACCTGGGTCGTGTAGTCAAGTACTCCACTAATGCCGTGCACTGCGATGCAGAGCATGCTCCCACATGACACCCTCTCTCCTCTCGATGTACCTTCAAAGGCTGTCATCGATCTCTCTCTCTCTCTCTCTCTCTCTCTCTCTCTCTCTCTCTCTCTCTCTCTCTCTCTCTCTCTCTCTCTCTCTCTCACACACACACACACACACACACAAAAGATGGATCAAACAATAACACGTAGCAGGCCTGATCGGGGCCCTATATATATTATTTTGGGGGGCCGCCAAGCTATTGGGTTTTCTCGGCAGGCCCACAGGGAAAATTGAATAGCCCAACGGGCTTTTTGTGGGTTTCCAAGTTGCTCTTAACCGGCATGTTTGTGATCATGTTAAGTTGTGATTAAGTAATGTGTCAATAAGACCTTGTGATCACACAAATTTTTTTGTAATTATGTAAATATTAAATCCCTCGTCTTCTTCAGTTATTTTGTCGTATTTATTTGAGCTATATGTCATAACTAACTTTTATTTTTGTTTTGAGGGTACAAGCACATGGGAATAACTTTTTGAAGAGACTAGGAGGATTAAGGGTACTTGACTAATAGAGATGTAGCTTTCAAGTTTTATACAGGACAATTAGTGAGTCCCAATCTTTTGATATTCCATCCAAAGTATTCTATGGATGCCTACATTGCAATTGTTTTCTTTGACGACATTGTCAAGGTATATGGGTGGCTATAAAGTTCTTGCAAATAGCAGCAAAGTCATTCTGCTTGCATTCTGCTTGAAAGAAATACTACAATTGATATTTTTGTATATACACATGGTCTACAAGAATCTTTAGCTCAACATTACCTAGCTTACATAGATATGCACTTTCTATTGGAGAAAAATATCCAACTAGGCTAAAACTTGGTGGAAAAAAAAAATTTATATGACATTGTGAGTTTGAAATGTTTCAAGACCAACAAAATACATTAAAGGAAGCTTTCAAAGAAGAGGAAGACATGAAAGGATTTGAAAAACTTGTATAGAAAATATTAAGTGAAGTGTATAGCTCATGTACATGTTTACTCTTCAATTTTTTGTTGTCTAAACATTAAGAACCCAAAATTTAGAATCTCTTGTTCTAGTCAATCTCCATGAATCGAACTTCTACTATGTGTTAGAGTTCTTCCAACATTATCATCTTTGAATTTGTTGAGATATTTTGATTGTCTTTGTTTGTCATCTTTCTTTCAACACCTTGTTTTTTTGTTTTTGAAGAATAATCCTTCTACAAAACCAATAAAAAAACCTTGTTGTAAGTGTTGGCTTTACAACAAGGTTCCACCTCCATGTTGTGTATGGAAAAAATATGCTCCTCATGCTTGATAATGTGACACTTACATTGCATGCTTTTGCCAAAATCTTGGAGTGCAAGTCTCAAATTTAAGTTGTCCATGTTTTTCGTCAAATATGAAAAAAATTTCATCCAAATAGATCCATACTTTTGCTTTATAATTCCTTGCCTCACCCGTGTCAACATGATCTTTTATTGCGTTAGGAAATAAATAGCTTCCACAAGTTAAATGTAATTGTGAAGTTTCACACCTTTCCATGGTTTGATAGAAATATTCATGTTTTAACACCACCAATTGATGGTTTTGTTGGAACTTCATATGATGATGTTGACTTTTAGAAAAAAAATTGATTTTGACATGACCTCCATGAATTCTTATTCTGGAAGGAGTTCTGTGAATTTTTGGATAGCATGTAATGTTCAAGAATGTAATGTACAAGCATGTACATGTGGTATTGGAATATTCAAAATAGGTTTAAAGGCTTCAATATCCCTTGTAGGTTTTTGAACTAGCTTCAATGATTAAAATAATCTATTGATTGCATACAATGTAGACAAGGAGATTTGATAGAGCACCTTTCAGAATGTTATACATGCATATCAATGTTTTGAGATCACCTTCCATGTGCCATTCGACCAAAAAGCTACCAACATCCTTCACATGCAAAAGTTCTTCTAGTATTTGTTTTTGAATTATTGTTGGTGTTTAGGTTTGATGGAATGCCTAGTATTGCTAGGTTTTGTGCCTAAGCCCACACCATGGAGCTCCCCCCTTAATTCACTTTGTTCAGATTCATTGTATCTACCTACTAGACTTGCCTACCAAATTTAGTTAATGCTTGGATTGACTCTATATGCTATACACACACTCATGGAGAAGCATGCACAACCTAGAAGAGATTTGGGCCGATCTTGATGCCTACCATCATCTATGATGTCATCCAAAGCTCCCTCAAAAAGTTTATATAATGCTTCACTATGTACTTGCAATATAGTTCAATATTAATTCCTATTTGTGCTTGTTAATAGTTATCTTTGTGTATTGAGTCCACTAATTTTTCTTATTGTGGCTGCACATAATGCTTACACCATCATCATGAATGCAAGCCTAATATATCCCCCTTAGTCTATTTACTTAACATGTGGTATCAGAGCCTAAAGCTACACTATCTCTATTAGCTTAGGTTTGGGTCTTGTAGATTCAAGTAGATTCATTATTCTCCCCTAAGCTAGGCCATTCCAAACTCTCTTTCTTGCTTGGATGGTTGTTGTTCCTACTTCCCTTGCATTGCATTTAGAATTATTTTTTGTGTGCTAAGTATTGGATTGATTTGTGTGTGTGTGTGTGTGTGTGTGTGTGTGTGTGTGCGTGTAACAAATTGTGAATTTTCACTTCAAAATTTGAAGCTTACCTCTACCCAATTCCTGCATTTAATGAAGCTTCCAAATGAGCCCATCTATGCTCATTTTGGAGCTCATTTGAGCTTACTACTCTCGGATCCTATGTTGGAGAAAACATAAAATCTATAGCCTCATCCTCCACCTGTGCACCAACCGGAGCACCTAAGCCCAATAAGGGGGGGTATTCCCACAAGAAATTGGAATTTCCAAAACCAGTCAAGCCTTTATTCTTGCATGTCATCAACTATGGGAAAATAAAACCTCTCTTTTGCGGGCATTCTCACAAACGTCCCTTGCCTAGCCTTGTAAAAAGAAGCTTGACTATTTCCATTCAACCTCACACTTTTTAACACTTTGTATATCCCCATTAAGATCTTTTGGGTTACTCTTGAATTTGAAATCAAGCCTTGAAAACTTGTAAGGCCTAATTCAAGTGATTGAACCTAGAGCTTCAAAAGTCCCCCTTTTGCATTATTTTGTGAAGAGGTGCTCCATAGGAGTGAAGAGTGACTTCACAAATGCTTTGTAAAACCTTTTGCAGTTTCCCTTGATGCATACAAACATTAGACACTACCCAAACAGGTAAGAGCTTCTCCACACTACACAGTGGGGTACACCATGGGCAAAGAAAATTTAACCCTTTTTTTATGGCCAAGGTTTCCATACCTCAAAAATCAAGCAAAAGGCTACTTAATGAAAAAGCAACTATGGTCCACAATCAACCATTAGGAGAGGGAGAGAGGATCAAGACTAGGTGGTCTCAAGCACGATTCATAGTATAAATGAGAAAGCTTTAGGGATCCTTCTCACCTCTATGGGGGATAATTACATCCACTACCTAGATGGATGCACTACTTCCTATGATGCATGGGTCACACTTGAGAAACACTTTGGAGCAATAGCTAAACACTCCAAAATTTTCTCAAAATGTAGCTCTATGGTCTCACCATGGAAGTAGGAGATAATATCCCTTCCCTTGTCAATAGAATGAAGAGCATATGCACCCACTTGGCATACATAAAATACTCGATGGAGAACAAAGACTAGGTAGCTATTCTACTCAAAGTAATACCAAATGTAGATTGTCTCAGTACTCAAAGAAAAGGATCCCATACCAAACTTGGAGGACGCCATCAACTCGCTCCAAGAGCATGAGAAGAAGATCCAAGATACAAAGACTTAAGGAGGAGCTTTTGTTGTTACATCATCAAGGAACCCAACAAAAAAGAGATGCAAACACTACAATTGCACAACCACACATCTAACAAATGTTACAAAATCACCCCTTGTGTGCAGTGTGGTAAAAACAACCATGGGTCTAATTGGTGTCTGTACAAAGATAAAGGCAAAGTCAACATCACTAAAGAATCTAGTGAAGAAGACAACAAAGTAGTGTGCCACATAGATGTACTTTGAGACACTCAAACTATCCCACACCCTAGTTGCTTACGCCAGTGCCACAAGCTAAACATTTTCTAGGTTCAAATATGAGCATCATTTTCTAATTAGTGTTGTTTGGTGTAGGATGGGAAAATAGCATAGAGAATGGTCAAGAAATGATACGCATAATCCAAGAATGTGGCTTCTTCTTATGGCCTAGCCAACTCCTTCTCACAATTTTGAAGTTCAACTTACATAAGAAACAATAGATAGGTCGTTTTTTTCATTCATCTCAAGATAGACTTGGATCCACCCTCTTAATATCATTGGATTGTACTTGTGCATTTGGAAGGTTCATTTTACCATAATATTGTTGATTGGCCTTAAGCCCTTTTAATCTATTGCTTGTGAGCTTCAATCAAGCATGAGATCATGAGCCTCATCCATAGTATTTTGCAAGGTATTCTCAACAGTCACAACCTTCTATTGAAGCTTTTGCATTGCCTTCCTAAAGTTACCAATCACATAGCACCTTGCTATCCATTTCTCTAGTTGTGGATGCATTATCTTCCATTGATTTAAGTCTTTCAAAAGCCTCAAACAAAAGATGCTCTAGGATGCTTCCGCTAAAGTTGGCATAATTTCCAAGTGACTACTTATGACCAATGCTTAGTGTTTTGGTGAAGGAGTTTTTCACTCTAATTTCTCTCTTTAGCTAGATTTTGCATGGTCCTCTACAAAATAAGCCCACTCAATATTTTTTAAGGGCATACACCATAAGTGTTGAGCTCCTATCAATGATCGCCTCAATATCGACCGAGGGAACATATTTTCGAGAGGTCACCCATCCCAATACTATTTTCTTGAACATGCATGCTTAACAACAAGGTTTACATAAACCCACTTAGCCATTTACACCCCAAAACCTTAAGGTTTTCATTACCTCTAGTCTAGCCAATTTGTGCAAGCCTTGCAACTAGAAAAAATTTAAATTTTCAAGTTGGTCTTACCCCAAAAACCACTCCCTCAAATTAAACTGAAGACTTCTTCTTTTGCTAATTTGTTTCCTCCCTATGTGCACCAACTTGTTCCACTTTAATTCCTTAAAGGTTGTCTTGCTCATGGATTAAACTTGTTCATGAGCTCAGAGTTCAACTTGGCACTATTGTAGCTAAATGGTTGAACTTATCCATGTTTTTACTAGTTCAAAGCTTCAACTTGGCCCTTCTTACTATGGCATGGGGGAAAAACTTCACAAGAGGTCATCCATCTCAACACTATTCCTACACATGCATGCTTAATTGTAGGTTTCCACAAATATTTCTAGCATCCAAATCTCGACACCTTAAGGTGTCCCCCCTTCTTGATGCAAAAGTGACACTACCCCTCTTTATGCTTAGATGCTTAGTTAATACTCTTGCTACTATACCTTCACTAGCTCCATCAAACCATAGCACCACTACTAAGCACTACTTCTTTCCAATTTATAAGTAAGATCAAGCTTGCTTTTCTTTGTAAATGGAGTCTGAAACCAATTTGGGACTGGACAATCAACAATGGCGGGAAGATGAATCTAAGGGCATTACTAGGATCACAGCACTAGAAGCCTGTCTTCCATATTGCATGATGGAGGATGCACCAATTTCACTTTTGAGGGTCATTTTCAAGCAGATGGAGGCACTAAGTACAAAGGAAGTACAGGTGATACGTATTGGGACCAAATCAAGTCAACAGTGGAACCGGATCCAATCCAAGTCAAAATCAGACATCCGACACTTAGTATTTCTTTTCAACGGTATATGGCTAGCAAATGATCTTTCGTCAAACTTCAATTGGTCATGAATAGAACAACTAAAAGGCTAGAGTTTCACAAAGTCAGATTCAAGAAATCAATCCAGATTTCAAAAATCTCAAGAGATCGATTTTCATAATTCATATTGTTAAACGTCTGAAACCAAATGGTCAGGTCACATGCCAATAGTTTTCCATACGCTTCAAGGTATAATTTTCTTTATCAAAGTTCAAGAGATCAAATCATGATGGCTCAAATTGTCAAAGTTCCGGTGGCAAATGATCACAATTTAGAGATTCAGAAGCTGATGACCACCACGATTAGAACTGATCATTGAGAATTTTGATCTAGTTAACATTAGGCATTTGTCCTAAAGATTGATCTCCAAGGATCAAGTTTGAATTTGGATACTAATCCAATCAGAACATCATCATCAATCTGTACAGTTGGTTAAACACCAACTCCAAATTTTTTTGGTTAGAATCAAAATCTCGTCGATCTTAGCTATTCAGAAGGTTAAAAGTTCAAATTTTCAAATTCCAAAGAACTGGAAATACGCATTTCAGATTTCAAAGAACTAGAAATACCCATTTAAGATATCTAAGTTCCTAAGATTCTAAGTAGCTTGACTTCAAAGGATTTTCTGCCAGTCATACGTTTAGTGATTCATATGGGAATTATGATGATCAGAGAGCATGCTTCAGAACACTAGTTTGAAGGAGGAGGTTTTAGTTGGGGAAATTTGAGAGGAAAAAAATTCAACAAACAACGAAGTATTTGATGGTTCAATAGGAAATTGTCCCACTTTAGATATGTGTTTGCAATTTTGGGATCCAAGAATTTCGTGGCTATCCGTTGTTGAGGGGTTGTTGGTTGCTGCCTTTGAGCTTGGCCACATTATGGGAGGAGTTCCTTGGCGGTAGATGTGGAATACATAACTCCATTTTAGAGTGAGATTAATGCTCTATGCATTGTGTCATCAAATGCCGGCAACAAGATGCAAAAATTGTAGCTTCAAGTGAGACTACAAACAAGGCTAAGCTTCATTCTGGAGGAGAAGAACTAAAATTCAGCATCAGCTAGGTGGTCAAATCTTGCCAATCAACATTTTTTCACATCAAAAATTTGTCTTTTATCACAATGGAAATTTTGGAAAGATTCCAAAACTCAAAGAAAGGGGAGAAAGAAATGTAGACAATGGGAACAGCCCCCAGTCATGAAGTCGAACTAGAAGCTGAACTGGTAATTATCGAGCTCAGTTATTGTTGCAACTACACAGTGGATAGTCATAGGCCCAGTCTAGCAATTATAAATAGGACCCACTATTCATTTTGTAGGTTACCTTATTATTCCTTGCTACACTTGTTCACTATCGTTTAGTCTAGTCTTGGAACTCATTATTCTCGTGTACTTCTTTTTTCATTTAAGTCCAAAGTAGACTTTGGCTCATACTATTGTACTCCAATTATACTGATCTAAATGCATATTCAAGTTTCAGTTCCAGTTTCCATTTCAGGTCCTATTCTGATATCTAAAGTCTCTATCTAATTTTGCTTGCTTGGTTTGAAATAACTCTAATCGGTCAACCTAGAATAGTTGTCACAAGTGCCCAATTCATTCCATGCTTCAACCTAAGGGGAAGCTAGAGAAGCACAATCGCATCTACACCGTGTGCACAATACATATGGATTGACCTACGGTTAAAGATCTATGGTTTCCATCAAAGAAATTGTAGAAATTGATTTCTTAGAGAAGGCGTCGCTAAGCTATGACAGTTTTACAAAACTTTATTGTTTTGGTTCTAACTTCAGCTAGAAAGCTCCAATTCAAAAACTTCAAGCTCCACAACTTTGTAGAAGATGTTGTTAGCTGATTAGAAGTACAGATGGGCCAAAAACAAAAAACAAAAAGATTGTGTTATAGATCATGTTGTGTTTGAAATGGATTTCTTTGTGGCATCACGATGAAATCTCTGCTCTATGGTGGAGGTACAACATTGCCGCATGATTTTGACATCAACTTTGACACCCACCTTGACTCTGACATGCACTATAGTTTTGACATCACAGTTGCTATCACACATGAGCTCGAAAATGGTGTGCGCGCACGCACACACACACACACACACACACATTCTCATGTAGCAGCACCCACATGCATCATAGTACACTCAAGGAGTGCAGATTGATGTATTTTTTGGTGTGGATGAGTGAGCTGCATTCATTGATTGTGTTGAATTCTCTTACGGCATTCAAACAGCTTGCATTTTTTTCAATCATGCATCTTGCTTGGAGATGAAGGATCGGACTCGCGAGAAGACTTTTGGACATCAACACCTATGGATTGGCCAAGCATTCTAACTCAAAGGTAGTGAGTGCTAGAGGATGGGAGAATTTTTCTATGATGTTATAGGTGGGGATTTTTGGTGGATCTAGGATCCAATTAAGGCGTAGAGTTGGCATCAACTTACAAGTAGAGTCTTGCTCACATATATAAGTTTCACGTATAAATTCCTATGGTTTTTAATAGTGAGTATTTGAGATTTTTATAGTCATAGATTGGCTTGCGATTTGCTCCCTTTTGGAAACTATTACAAGACCGTGTAGCATTTACTGTGGGTATATGATTATGCGGTTTATATAGTTTTCACTGATTGTGCTCTTTTGAGAGAGGTGTTTCTCGTTATGATTTGGGCACAATGATCACTTTTTTTATGAGCATTGTTTATGCCAATATTTGGTTGAGATTTCTCACTTTTTAGGGGAAACTATGTCCAACTTTTCTCACTTTCTCGTCATGTTTTAATTCCATATGCGTTTAGATATGTATAACGCTGAATCTATAGGAAGAACTACAATTGGGAGACAACAATCTCATTGTTGTCAACTTATGTGATGTTGGCATTGTGGTCATATAATGCTCATTTGATTATGTTGCTTTAGGCATATGAGGTAGCATAGGAGGGGGCAAAGAAAAACGAGCAAAGACCATTTTTTTGAGCAAATATGAGCAACACCCTGCAAAATATATTGATGAAAATAGGGATGTAGACTAGTTTGCTAGAGTCAATCCTTTTTTAGGAGCTGTGGTGCCTCTACATCATTATGCACTCTATAGCCCAACTTGCATGGTTTACTCTGGTATCCAATCTCTGTCATCCTTTTCACGAATTTAAATAGCATAAACCTTTGCTTTTTTATCTCTGTCAAAATTGTCGGCATTAATTGGTGCACCATTTGAGGGATGGTCGAGGCCTCTTTGTGGAGGGTTGGGGTTCCTCACATGATTAACATTGATCTCCTTGGACACCAGGGTTTTTTCTAGTTTCGTAGATTTTCTTTAGGAGCTGAGCTATTGTGACAGAAAGAAAAGGATGAGCACAATGAACACTGATCCAACGTTGATGCCAATCACTACCCAAAACTAGAGACCCGAAATTGAGGTCGTCAAAGAACAGAATGCTAGTGAAAAGGGTGGAAGAAGAATGCATGTTCTTGGGTTGGAAATGGTGAGATGGAGCTCATGCTTGGGTTACGCATGGCAGGGGTGCCATATAGTGAAAGATAGCTTCCATGGAGTCAGGGTCACTAGCGCGATCATCATGCTCATCACCAATAAAGGAGCTGGGACAGAATAGGAGCATATGTCTCACAACCTTTCAGAGTAGAGGGTCAAAGAGAGGGAGCTAGACAGAGTGCAATGGAAAGGTGATTAGAATCTTGGCTTCTACTACTCTCTCTCTCTCTCTCTCTCTCTCTCTCTCTCTCTCTGTGGCTCGCTAGTAGGGGACTAAAGAAATCGCCATGGAATCAATATGTTGCCAACCCATGGTGGTGGCCACAGGCCAAGGCCAGAGGAGAGGAGAGTAGACTCCAAAGGGCTTATCAGGTTATGTGATTGTATCAGATAGGGAGGTGACATCAAAAGGAAGGGTTTGCTCAAGGCTATAGTAATCAATACGTGATTGTAGGTCAGTCCTGAGAGAGCACGCATTCTTACTGCTCCTCAGTTTAGCGTGGGTTGTTGGCTATGCAGTGTGGTCTATGGCTGTGGTTGATGATGACGGGCCATGCCCCCAACATTGTCTCTACACTTAGGAAACATGTCAAAACCATTCCGGACCGGTGCGGACTGGTTTAGCACGCTATCTAGAAATTCCTTTTCGAAGGGGAAATAGAAGAAGTGTCCAACACCAGGTGTCGTGTGAGGGAGGCAGCAGATGACGACAAGCACACGACATGTGAAGCAGGCAGAGGATAGCATGTGGAGCAGGCGGAGGTGCACATGATAGTGGAGCAGGTGGATGTCTCTTTCTCTCCCTTCACCATTCCTCTTGCAATGCCTGTTGTCATTAGCGCCTTGTGCAGGTCCATCATTCTGCTCCACCCGAGGCCTCGCGTGCACACAAGCAAGAGGAAGAGAGAGGCATTCTGGGTGCAGCCGCAGCCCTGTCCTGCAAACAAGCCATTCCGAGATGGTGTTGGTGGACCCGCAGCCTGGCCTGCACACACACAGACGAGATGGAAAGAGAATGAGATGATGTAGCTATAATCTCCTCCGATTTTCCTGCCTCCCTCTCTCTGTGGTGCCATACACACATCCTATTATCTCTCTCATCTCCTTACCACCGTGTCCCTTGAGAGCAACGAAAAGAATCCCAAATAGAGGGAATAAAGGGTAGATGCTCTCACTTTTAGTTTATCAAAGTGAAAGGAGATTGTACAATTTGGACATGGAAAAGATGTCACAACAACGGTAACCTGATGAAGCTTGCCGCAGCTCCCAATGTGCAAAGCCTTCCAGTGCCACTACTGAGTTGGACTACTACGTGGGCACCTTGCCTTCAAGAGCGGGCGGTGGGACCGGGCGGTGTTGTGATGAGGTTGGATGCTATTACGATAGATGATCTATAAATTTTGAAAATCTCTCTAATTCGCAAATAACTATATTGAGAGATTCGCTCATTTTTTTTGTTGCTCGAAAGAACTCGCTCGTCATTTTGTATGACTAAGGAGGAGACGCATGTGTGATGCAGATATGGTAGTGACAGTGGTATCACCTTTGCATTCAATCCCGAGGGTCCACCTCAAAATGTGTAAGTCTAGCATGTTACTTCATCAAGAGCAGTTCTTATAATTTTAAAGAGTAACAAAATTACATTTACAAGTGGGATTAAAAAATTAGAATTTTGAAAAAAGGGTACAATTTTATGAAGAAAGAGGGACCATTTAATTCATGGTGAAATGTGTGTAAAGAGATTTCAAAATTACCTCTTGAACGTACGTGCTATAGGTAATTACCTCTTCCCACTCAATGAGTTTTGTAAGGAGTGTATTACCAAGAGAGGCTTTTATACAGGCTTGGTAAGTGCTTACACGGTTAGCACTTTGTTGTGCTATCCTTGCTACCTACCCATAGCTTTCTAGCACAAACGAAAAAGTTCCAATGAAAATACACAAGGAAAATGAGAGCATAATCTCACATATAAAAGGCTTGATAACAACACAATTGTGATTGGTTCCTTGCTTTTTGACTCTATTTGCAAAGGAGATGGAAAGCTACTACTAACACACAAGGTGATTGGTTGAAAGCTCCTTGTTTTTCTACTCTACTCAAATGTTATGGAATGCTATTATTTTTTGAGGAGTGAAAATCTTGAAAATCGATAATACCATGAAATTTTGAGAGTGAGCTTTTGTAGAAGGATGCCAATCAATATAAGTAGATAGGCCCCATCGACTGAGTTTCATGGGCTAGTGATCAATATGGGAAAACTTATCAACCATCTGGATAAGCTTTCAAAGACGGTATACGGTAAAATTATTTGAAGTGCAACCCCAAATGTAAACAAGTTTTTGGTCTATGTTAACAAGCTTTATTGTTTACTTGCTTGAAATATATGCATAGACTTTGATCACCCTTCATAATTTAATTGCATTGAAAAAGTATAATATCAAAACTAAATATTGGTACTTTTTTTTTCCCATCTCAATGGTATATTACTTTCTTTGCAATTTACCCCTAGAAATGACTTTTCAACTAAAATTAAAAGGAATTTTCTGAAAGAGGCGTTTGGAAGCCTAGGAGTATTCTTTTCAATTGTTTCGTGGAATAAGGCTTGCAAGATTGATCATGATACACTCACGCTTTGGAGAAAAACTTTCTTTATAAACAAGAGAAAATATTGATACATTTTAGTGGGCTTGAAGGCTTCTTCAATGGTTCTCATGAAAAGGCTTATAAGCTTTTAGATCTTTGATCACACTATGTATGGATCCTACAAGACCAGCAATTGATATGAGAAGACAAGAAAAACTAAGTGCTTGAAGTAGCATCCACCTTGTTGTCCACCGGTGAATCTTCAGACGCGCAATGTACATTTGAATGGGAAAGTAAACAGTCAAAGGCCAAAATGCTGAAGCACCAATGAGCCCCAATATATCGTTGAAAAATGGAAGAATCGTGGCAATCAAAGTGACCATGATCACATAAGAAGTCCTCCAAACTAGCCTAAAAATATTAGCATGGTAGATTGCTTTACAAAATGGAATGGAAAATTTGTAGTTTCGATGGACCATTTGACTTTTGGGGTAGGAATCTAATGCCCATTCCTCAATAAAAGCATATATTGGTTGGCAAAATACCTAAAATGAGATCAAAATCTCATTAGAAGAGAAGAGATTTTCATCTAGAGGGGTAGAGGTAGAACATAATGATGAAGAGATTGAAGAATATTTGGAAGTTGATTTAAATTTCGTTAGATCAAGAAACATTCTACCTTCCACGATATAATTTGAATTTGACAATCTTGCATGTAATCTTTGAACTACTCACATATAACATTCATTTTGTTTTTATTTTATTTTTTTGCAAAACTCACAATTGTGAGTGGATAGTATTAAGAACAGAAATATACACCAATCCTCGAGCTCAGACCAAGCCTTGAGGGTCAAAGGATTACAAGTTATCTACATGGGAAATGTGTGGACATGTAACATTCGTTTAAGAAAAGGATGCATATGAAAGGTTTAGAAAGAAGAAAAATATTGAGATATACAAGATCTTTATAAGACTATGAAATAGACATCCACTATGATCTAGCTATTGCATATTACATCACAAGATTAAAAAACACTTCAATGTCAAATTTTTATTGATTTAGAAGAATAAGCTTAGTAATGATTATATTTAAAGTCAAAAGAAGGAAATCAATTTGATGTCAGTTTTGCTTTCATAATGCACAAATTCTATATAAAATATGTTAGAGCTGCTATACAACTTTGACATTATTGTCATTTAGTTTATTCAATTCTCCATTCCTAATGGACAGTTTCATCATTGTCATTTAGTTTATTCAATCGTTTCCTAATGAACAGCTTCATTAAAATTAACAATTTTATCATTGTCATTTAGTTTATTCAATTCTCCTTTCCTAATGAACAGTTTCATTAAAATGTTGAATAAGTACGACAAAAGCTACACTACTTTGACATCACTTTCAATTAGATTACATAAATTTGTGTTAAAAGTTCCTAATCAAAGAGAAAGTATGACCACGGGACTTAATAACAACTATTTTGTAAAGAAATTTGACTTCAACATGAAACCCAACAATGCCACACATGCAATTTCACCTTAGAGCATGGTAGGATTTTCATAGCCCAAGTGCTAAAATTATGTGTAGAATTGTGAATCTTATAAGACAACAATGATGGTTTTTTAAATAAAAAAATTAAAATTGTTATCGTTGGTATGCCTATCTCCCTTCTCCTATACAGCTTGTTTTAGCAACCCAATATAATACGCTTTATTATTTGAAAGAAAATGCCTTAACTAATCATTGAAAAGCTTAAACTTAATAATACTAACAAGTCCCATGTAAATCAAATAAAGAATGTTTAGTGAGTTTCTTGCTTGCAGAGATTAGCTTAATTCTATTGTTGCCCTTCAACAAGCAACTTTTTTGGTGGTAAAATTTTCCACTTAAAATCAAACACATTTAGGTTGAAAAAAAAACATTTAAATACTTTTTATCCAAACATTACTTAATATACCCTTCTCCCCAAATCTCACTCTAACAACGCTCTACAAGCCTAATATGAAGATTTTTGAAAAGTAAAAGGTCATTTTTGGGGCTCTTTATATTATTTAAAGAGCACAATATTTTATCATTTTTATTTGGGCTTTCATAAGCTATCCAAGACTTTACTTTTTTTTTGGGCACAATAGTATTACATCCTATGGCCAATTTCATCTAAGTTTGTACGAAGGGAGCACAACTTTGTTGGCTTAAATATATACCTATTTTTAAAATGAAGATAATATTGCATTGGTGGCTAATAAACAAAACCTAGTATATAAATCAATATGAAAATTGGAAAAGTCTCCTACATAAATGCATAAAGAAAACCGTGCCAAAAATAAAATCCCAACCGAACGCTTTCACTCCATTTTGTTATGATGGTAGTTAAAACATTGTGTGAAACTCGGAAATCAAACAATAATTTACCATTTCCATGTGCGTATGTCTTTAAATACAATCTGTTCTAGAATCACAACAAAGTACAACAGACTCTAAATAAGCAATTCAATGCTCTAAAGGGTAACACTACTTGCAAGAGGGGAAAAGGTGGAACTCAACCCTCCTTGATCATCAATCCACAAAAAGGGCAAGCAAAGCAATTAAATGTTGTTAAGTTGTGAATGAATGTTAGGCATCAAAGGATGATTGTGATTAGTCCTTATTATTTATACTCAATTATAATGAGAGTTTGAGATTTGATATACAATGTTTTCTCCTTGAGATAGAAGAAGAAGAAGAAGAAGAGGAAGCTTTAACTTCGCAGGAAACTATCCCAAGAGACCTTAAAAATCTAGCTAGGTCTTCCACATGGTATCAGTAATAGCATTGATAGTTAGCCAAAAGGGTCAATAGGTAGTTCATTTTAATAGTATACTTTACTCGATAAATATGCTACTAATGCATACAATGATGCATTATCTTATCTATTCTTCGACTAAATTGGCAAGTCCTAGAATGTTTCTTTAAAAACTACACAAAAGTTGTAAATACCGTTGGCAAATGGGTCTAATGTTTGCTCTATGATTATTTACTACATTGCATCTGTTTGAGTACTTTTAGAAGAACATATGAACTTTATTGCATCATGGTTAGCTTGTGTCCATAGCATGTGTTTGAATCTCTCTCTCTCTCTCTCTCTCTCTCTCTCTCTCTCTCTCTCTCTCTCTTACACACACACAGTCTTTTTTTTTTTTTTGTTCCTATGGCAATAAGCGTGACAATATTCTTTTGATGGAAGATAAGGAATGAGGTAGTTCAATGTTTCTGTTCACAAGTCAAAACTAAAAAAACCCTTATTTAACAATATATTTACAATACAAAGAATAAAGTTCAAAAGAATGCATGGAAATGCAACATTATAGATAAAATACAACTACATCACAAAGTAAAAAAATAAAATTAAGCAAAGCCTTTTTGAAAAAACATTGAAGAACAATTTACCTGATATGCTCCTACGAGATGAATGGTCACAAAGGCATTTGCAATGCCAACAAGCCAATATGGTTCATAAAATCCAAATCCTGTTAGAAGGTTTCCTGGGGAATCGTCCCCAAATGCAGCATAACCAATGCAACCACATAACAAATAGAAGATGGTAGTTGTAGATATTCCTATCAAATTGGCCTTCTTCATCACTTGACTTTCCTCCGGAGGAGATTTTAAGGTGTCCTATAAAGACCGATAACTTATGTATATAGCATGAAGGTAACAAAATAATATTAAATGAAACAACTCGTGAAACAAATGAAGTACCTGAATTTCAATAAGTAGAGCAGTATAAGAATATGCAAAGGCAATGTTTCCCAAGGCTTGCAGTACCACCCAAATATTATTTGTATCTTGTGTGAAGAATTCACCTTTGGAATAGATAGATCCACCAATTGTGCCATGTGAATGTCCATTTTCTACATGCCACTTCAATATTTCAATTTGGCTTTTATGATACACTCGTGTTGTACATTAAATATGAGTTGTATTAGGTCTAGCCATGCTTAAGAGGGTTATTCTCGCTTAATGACAAATTTATAATGTCTTATTATGAAATCTATAATAATTATACTCAAAATTGAAAAAAAAAATAATGTTTTGTCTTTTTTGTAGGTTCTTGGTCCATCTGGATAAACTAGATGAACATTTTGTCTTTCTTGTAAGTGCTTGGTCCATGAGGATAAACTAGACGTATTTGACAGCATGCACATGGAGTAGATATTTAGACTGCACATATATGTACGCACATAAGTATCCTTTGTACATGATCGTAGCCAAGTTTGCCATAATAAGGTTCTCTTTCTCTGATTTATGTTTTTGTGTGTGTGTGTGTGCGCGCGTGCATGTAGATCTCTCCATCACACATGTATTACTATTTCTATTACATGCAAACTTGCATTACCACAAACAAAAAAAAGCAAACTCATGGGAAATATGTAGGCAACCAAGGGAGAGAGTTACCAGAGGCTTTGCCTATCCCCAATCCAATCCCAATAAAAGAGTATGAAAACGACATTGTTGCTGCAAGAATTGAAAGCCACCACAATTTGCTAAAATTGGGAATCTGAGAAAGAAAGATCTCCACAATGGCAAAAAATTTCATGTAAGTGTACGTTGAAGCAAAACACGGTGATGCATGCCCATGCTCATGGAAGCAATTGGATCGTTTAATGGCCCTGCACATATGTAAAAGAAAAGACTTATGTGTGAAGAAAAGACTGATCAAAACACTACAATCCATCATTCCAACATATTTTAATTCTCTTGGCAATGCCATAACTAAGACCTAGCATGTAAATTGTCACTCTTAACACAAGCCTATGAACACACTTATACACGTACATTCACAATCACTTGCATACATATGATCCAAAGGACTTACACCATGCTGATGGATGCCGTTATTGTATAACCAACCGTGATGCCAAGAAGATTGGTGTATTGGGAAAGCATACACAACTTGGTTTGCAATGGACCTGAGAAGCATTTGAAAAGCGTCAAGCCACGAAGATACAACAGATGCAAAGCAAGTAGAATATTAGTTCCCATGGCATCCCTAACAAGAAATGTTAATCTCCTTAGCACCTCTACTTATGACGGTTTTAGATCCTTGAATAAGAGAATGATATGCTTCATAATGGGAACTTCAAAGGACTTAGAGCTTCGATTTTCAAAATGAAGTTAAATGCCATAGAAGACCACGAAAAAATTGAAATTTTACAAAACGTTGGCACTACAACTAATGGTCCATCAAGGCCAAGGGTCGCGGGACAGCAAATGTGGGCTCACACATCTACTATCAAAACCTGACCGGAATTTACTATCTTGTGCTGTCAAATTTCAGACACATCAACAAGCACCTATATCCATATAATCATTTCCAATGCTTGTTGTGTAAGAATTTTTAGCTATTTTTTTCATAAACTTACTCGTTTCCTCTTGCTCCTAACAGGCACCATTAATTCTCAAAAGACATCATTGTAAGTTGAAACACATTCAAGCGCCCATTTCATAAAACAGGCCCGTTTTATTATGGCAATTAAACAGTTATCACAATGATGGAAAATACCAACGTTTGTTATTAGATGCTTCTAAGGCTAAAAGATGCTTTTCCAACAATTTTGGAAGAAGGCGGGGACCATGCAAGTTGGTATTAGTTCAAACGACACGTCAAGAGTTCGAATCCCACATGCCACTTGTACTGTTGTAGATGAGGGCAGCACATGAGAGAGAGAGAGAGAGAGAGAGAGAGAGAGAGAGAGAGAGAGAGAGAACATACCTAGATTAGCTTGGACAGCCTCCATGTAAGTACGGTTGCGTTTCGGGGGGCTGGAGGGATGCGTGCAGGGCGAGCGATAGCAGTCGGCCAGCATGAGAGAGGTGAAATAGGTGATGATGGCGAAGATGAGCAGCGCCAGCGGCCCCGCCACCCACCCAAGCTTGGCCATGCTCCATGCCAGCGACAGCACGCCCGACCCGATCACCGCCGTCACGATATGGGCGGACGCGGTCCACAATGTTCCTGCCCGTGTGAAACCATAGCGCCATTAGGGTTCCTTGCACAGACACAAGAAAGGAGAGAGAGAGAGAGAGAGAGAGAGAGAGAGAGAGAGAGAGAGAGAGAGAGAGAGAGAGAGAGAGAGAGTCGAAACCCATGTCCATTTTTATCTGCAAACAACAACCCACATCGCCAAAACACACCCGCAGACACAGAGACACAGAGCGAGAGAGAGAGAGAGAGAGAGAGAGAGAGAGAGAGAGAGAGAGAGAGAGAGAGAGAGAGAGAGAGAGAGAGAGAGAGACGCAACACGCACCTGTTTGCACATCACAACCCAAATTTCAAAACCAGCCCTTATCTCGTCTTACCTGTTCTCCTCGGCCGCCCATCGTCGTCCACATTGCTGCCATCGCTACCAGTTGGGCTTGAAATGGGCAAGCTTACTCCTCCACCATTCTGAATATACAGGCTTTTCTCCATCCCCGCCAACCCGCTGTGAGCTAGAGCTGAACTCAAACAAACCTTGTGCCTTTGTGCCAAAGCTTTCAAGTTTTTCAAACTCAATCAATTATCCTAGCTAATCTTAATCTTAGCTTTCAAAATACTACTCTACCCAATGCTCACTATTTAGGATCATTGGCCACAATGCACCTCAAACAAAGCCAAAAAATGGCTAGTAAGACGCACAATAATTAGGGTGCCATGTCTAAGCATGGCCTCCTTACAAAAGAGAGAAGAAAACTTGCTCCAATGTTCACTACATTCTATCCCTTTGTACTCTTATATGAGAGCTAGCCTACTTTTTCAAAGGGACCCATACCATCCATCCCATTCTTACCAAAAGTGAGATCTTCTCCCTTTATTGTTATTCTCACTCTCTCTGCATAAAACCTAATTTTATAATGACACGTAGTCCTCATGTTCTTTAATAAATATTCTCCTCAGAGAAAACCTAGTTCCATTTAGACACTTCCCCTTGAGCTAGGGGGAAAAAATGAAAGCTCAATCAAACAATGTGAGTGCGCACTTCCTTCCCCTTGTGTGGACTTTTGTTGCCCCACGTGCACGATTCATGGCCTTAAATAGTTTTGCATTCATCAAGCAAAGATACATGTTGTGACTTGCTAGAGAGATTGCTAATATCATTCTTATGTTAACAAATGCTTCCTAGTAGGGTTAGCTTAAGAAACTAATTAGCCCATACAAGAATGTGGAGGCAAGTTCCTAAGGGTGGTTGCCTTGATAGCCGATGTAATTATGATCTCTGGAGGTTGTCATGGCTTAACATGAGCATGACAAAACCTTGTAATTTTATGGGCTGCTCAATATAATTCACTCACAATTGTCAGTTTTGCTATTTTAAAAAAAAAGAAACTAATTAGCCCATACAATTTTGTTGGCACCTTTTATAGCCTATCTTTCCATATGGAGGACCACTATCACCTTAACAACAAAACAAACTGGAACAAGGACCACTATCACACCTTAGTTTTTACTTGCTTTTGTAAAGTAGGTTCCAAAGGTTCAAATCCAACCTTCTTTTCTTTGTCATCCTAGCCCTTTTTCATGAATGCTTGGTAAACGTTTAGAGGCCAGTATCCTTCAAGCTTTCATCTTGAAATATGCCTATAAGTACTTATGGGCTCCATTTATTCCAAGGAACACTCACATGGTGTGCCTTCAAAGTTGTACTTGGATAAAACTTTGGATGACCACATCATAATGACTAATAGCAATATTCTCTGTTGAAATGACACTTAGTCGGCAAGCTCTAAGGTCTGAAAAGCTTACATGCACTTGCTCTCCTTTAATCATTAACTTCTTTTAGATATAACATTCCCAAAACCCTCAAGTTGATAAGTTGTATAGTTTCCCAAGACACTCACAAGAAGTTTTGAAAAGATTCTCACAATAATTCCCACATTATGACTTACCTCAACATCGTGAGCTTCTGCTCGGGAGGCATGGCATACTTAGCTAGACCTGGTCGGCGATCCCCTGCCCCCAAGCTAGCTATGCGGTGCCTCTCAAGGAGAAGCTCATGATGTTATGCATTGTACGAAAAACATTCAAAAAGCCCCCTTTTCCTACATGAGAAAATTTATAAATCTTCTTTCTGACCCTTATCAAACTTCACGAGTATGGAACAAGGCAAAGGCATACGTTGGCATTCTAAAACAATAGAATGAAAAGAAGTCATATATGAGGCTCTTTAAGTGATGGAAGTATTTTACTACCTAAAAAAACAAAAAACGAAGAAGATATCTAGTCGTATGAGGCTCTTTTTTTTCTTTTTTTCTTTTTCAAAACTCACAATGGTGAGTCGTATGAGGCTCTTAAATAAAGATGCATATTGTGCAAACTAAATGCAAAGAGTATGTCAACCGATTCGTTCTTTGCTAAGGCTTGTTTTAGAAAGCCAAAATGAGAAATATGATGACATTGGAGCACTAAAATCTACATTCAGCTAGCAAAGCAAGGTCTAAGGTCTCAATATCGTTTTTGGGAGAATATTTGTAAACATTGTTGTCAATTTTGAAAGATAGCATAAGGTCTTACAAGAGGTAGACATATTGTTAGGACAAAGGTCTTGTGGCTAAGAGCCTATGGGGGTTTCTATTCCAAGAGTGCACATCAGTAAAGGGGTCCTATTTATATAGGAGTGATGAGGATTGGTTATCAAAGTTGGTTGGGAGGAGTAATCGGTGTGCTATTCTAGAGAGTCGGAGGTTATGGCCACAAGTCATCAACGTCACACATACACTCGCTCTCTATCATTGCTCAATTCTTTTGGTTATGAGTATTGACATTCTTAGGGCCCTCACTTGATAAGTTTGATATCCCCCCATACTTGCTTATCAAACTACATGCATAGTGAATTCCATGAGGATGTATAGTGAAAGCAATAAGGATTGTGTTGAGCTATAACACTAGAGTCTACAATAGACTAGACCATCTTGTGCCCTTTTCAAGGTTTTCTTTTTGCAACTTTCAAATCTTCACTAAAATGGTTATAGCTTTGTTGACTATGTCACCTCAAAGGAATGGCTGCATTGGCAACTATTCTTTTTATCCACTGAGTGGTGGGTGGCACTAAGAGTAGCATGCAACATGCATGTCAATTCTTGTTGCTACAAAAGAGAGATCGATAAGATTTACTCATGGTAGTTTAAGAGCCTCAAACTCTACATAAGTCTCCCACTTTACGCTTTCCGAGTACTTAAGCATGTTGCTCGTGAATAAAACTCAACATACCAATGAACTTCTGATCCCACCTCAAGATGCTCAAGATAGTGGTAGATGAAACATAACCTTGTGATGATCCCCTTTTGTGTATCCCCTACTCCCTCTCACTAGCTCAATCTCTATCTAAGTTTCTTTCTCTACTTTTGGTGATTACTTATCCCCAAATTATGATCGTAGATTAATAGTTAGAATACTTCGTGGGTCCAACCATAAGGAAAAATTAAAAGGTATTCCTAATGGTTTTAAAAAAGTTAAAAGATCAAACTCTCAATGATTTCAAAAAATGCAAAAAGCCTAGGTTTAGGTTTAGTGTAAGGCGATAAAATGTCTTTTGAATTTCCATTTTAACGGGCTTTTCATTTTTATGGGGCTTTTTGTTTTCTGTACTTACCTTCACTTATTCATTTGAAATGTTTTGAAAGAATTTTTAATTCTCAGCGATTGAGGCCCTCAGCCCTACTACCTCTAGTTAAAAGGTATTTCTAATGGCTTCAAAAAAATTAAAAGGTGCTTCTAATATAAAGATTCCATTCAAAAACAAAAAAAACGATGCGTTAATCTATAGCACATAACGACAAGCAATGACGAAACACATAGAAAGTTTGCAACAATGTTACCTAAGAAAGATGAATACAACATTGCGAAAAAGAGACAGAGAGAGAGGGGGGGGGGAGGGAAAGAAAAACGCTAAAAAAATTTAAGAAAAAAATACTTTAAAAAATAAAAGAACATAGAAACACCTATTTATATAGGCACAAAATGTCTTTTGACTTTCCATTTTCATTTGTTTTTTGACTTTCCACCTTCATCTGTCTTTTCATTTCTTAAACTCACCGTTCGCTTATGCACTTAATCTCTTTTGAAAGAATTTTTATCTTTTTGAGATTGGAGAGACCTAAACCTCTAATACTTTCTAATTTGAGGAGTTGATGAATAGAGACCTTGCATGTTTACTTTGCCACTCAAGTCGACAACATTTGCCACCTTTGACTAGCATGTGTATTTGAGCATGTGGATGCAAACACAAAGCAATATAAAGCTTCATTTCTTATAAGTTATATGTTTGCATGATGATCAAAAGATCTTCATCAAGATCCTAATACAGAGACATAATTGATCAGATCGCGTTCTCTTCGCGTTTGACAACATGCACTACGAAACATGGGAATAGAACCCCTTCATATGTTCTGAAAATTTAGTGGGATCAAAGTTCATTAAGGTAACATGAGAAAGGAAAGGGGGGGGGGGGGGGGGGGTTCCTTCTTTGTCATAGAATCCCCCTTGAACACTCAGGAAAAAGAAGGGATTTAGCATTGACACACCCTTGGAGAAGAAAGGAGTTAGCACAAAGAGGAAGGGATTCTTAAAGTGCTTTACACGTTATTCTCACCCTATTGCAATTTTCTATAGACAACCAATGAGACTTCTTCTACCTCTAGCGACAAAAACAGAGAACCTCCAAGCTACACCCTACAATAGTTGCATTTTAATACTATAAGAAAAATCAACCATGCAAGCCTTACTATAAAGTAAGTGCTTCATAGTGAACAAAAGTGCTCCATCCTACAAGCAAAAAACCTACCAAAGCTAGGCTCTTCGTGTTATGGTCAATTGGCATAGAATGAGATAAATTAGAAATGTAAGTTCTGTTATTCTATCTTGAGGGTGGCACCCTCTTCAACCATGGTCATTGATGTGCTTGGGGGTGGCTCCCCTTCTATAGCCGTTGTTATTGGGCTCATGTTATCGTGTTTGTTGTTGTGGTATGGTTGTTTGGATAGTTGATCTCGGCACCCTGGCTCGATTGTTAGCATGTTCGTTTTTTGTAAATTTTTGGTTTTCCATAATACAATATCACTCACATATTGTGAGTTTTGAGGGAAATTAATAAAAAAGATACATTAGAAATGTGTGTTAATTTGTTGCATTGTTTCACATTGATAACCATTCAAACACAAGTTGTTGAGCTTTCATATAGATGCTGCATAGCAACCAATCATC